>NC_089828.1:41032937-41657937 GCF_035046505.1 Tiliqua scincoides | reverse complement strand
TGAGCATGTGTATGGTTGAAGAATTTCCTGTCCACCCCACAATTTTCGGTGAGCATGGGCCTCTGATCATTCAGAGACTCTGAGGTTAGGTAATTCTGCTGCATCTTTACCTGGGGAACAGTGGGACCATTCAGTCCTGAGGCAGAGGTTTAGCAGATGCTGACTGGAAGAAGGTCTAAGTGGTGCCTCAGGCAGCCTTTGCAAGGGGGTGCTTGGGAGCCTTCCATAGCCAAAGGACTTTGATTTCTGTATTGTGGACTAATCCTTTCTAAATCAGAAAGTTGCTGGACCTCTGGTTTCCTGCCTGGTTGTGTCCAGGCCTCTTGCTCAGCAAGGAACTGCTGAGCCACCATCATTGTGCATCCAGCTTTTCAAGCCTTGGCCTCTTCCACAATGCTTCCACATCCCCCTCTCCTGCTTGGGCAACATGCCGGCTGCCCTTCAGTAGTACAGCCAGAGGGAGGCAACATAGTAAGTACTGCAGATGCTGCAATGTGCTATGTAAACAGCCTTTCCCACTCACCATCAGAGCCAAGCACCTACATGTTGCTGTCACTGCCCAGAATGGCTCCAACAGTAAGTGGCAAGGGCAGCTTATACAGTGCATTGCGGCACATGCAGTACTTACCACGCCGCTCCTCTGTAGCTATACAACTGGTCCCAAACACTTTGCTGTACCAGAACTTTTTCCACACCATTCTGTCCTATTCCTTTTCTGTCATGTCTGTTAGGGCCAAATTGAACATTTCCATTTACCTCTCATTAACAAGCAGGTTTAAAGCAGGATGTAGACTGGAAGTCATCCTTTGGAACCAAGTAATAGTTGGTTCCAGATAGTTGGGGGGGGGGAATTCAGCACATAGTGAGGGATGGGAGTTTACACTTCTTCCTTCCACTATCTTCACGCTGAAAACTGACTCATCCCACTCTGGTGGATGATTTGGGGTTCAAAAATGGCTCATGGAGAAAGGGTTAACAACCCCCCCCCCAAAAGTTAACTCATGTGGCACCAAACCAGGGTACACCACTTGCTTTAAGTTGTTAATAACAGATTAATGACAAGTTAACAGTACAGCATACTGGCCCTTGGAATGCCAATACATGGCATCCCCAAGCTATAGACGTCCAAATTACGGCTGGTCGCATCAATACTTTTGTGCAGGTGCAGACCATGCGTTGCGATGCTTTTGTACAGGTGTGATAGCAATGGGTTGGCAAGAACCAGTTGTTTCAACATACGTATGTTCTGACTTCCAAACAAACCTCCAGAATGGAACGAGTAACTCTCTTAGGGAATTAGTGTACTATAATATGTAAACTACCTTGGCAGGAAGGCGATATATTAAAAGAATAAACAAACACATAAAAACACAGAGCTCTTGTAACACACCAACATTTAGCGGGGGGAGAAAACAACATACTTCCTCCCACAGTGTAAATTTATTTGGCAATTAGGGGTGGGGGTTCACCCTACACCCATTTCCGCCCTCATGAGGCGCAATGTAGGGGAACGGATTCTGTGGGGAACAAAGCGGATCCGTAGCACAGTGGTGTTTCGAGAAACCTGAAGAAGAGATGAAATTTCAGTTGCTGCCACTGCCCCCCCCATCGCTGAGGCTCTCAAACAGTTCTGCAATCCGGTCAGTAAGTCAATTAAGGCTGAGAGAGCGTGAGAGAGCAAGCGTCGCTTCATCACGGAAGAGGCCAGGTGTTCCTTCAAAGAAAAGCTGGCCACTGGGCAAAGCAGTGGGAGCTGTGTCAGATTTGCATTGCTGGTCACTGCTCCAACACAGCCAGCCACGTAGCCCGGCTGCAATGCCACCTCTGGCCCTTCTGTGAAGGCAAATAAATGTTAAGAGAAACTAAGAGGCACTAGTATTGTGGAGGAGCTGGAAATCCGGGCTTTGGAGTTCCAGGAAGCTTTGGAATTTTCGCAGAGTTAGAACAAACGGTACATCATATCCCGTGCACCTAGATCTCCTGCAATGAGGGGCCAGGATCGCTGCGCTCACGTTTCACAAGTGGTTCGCTGGCACTTTGAGAATCCACTTCCGCCTCACTACCCAAGTCGCTGATGTCATCTGTGGGAGCAGGAAAGGGAGAAAAAAGCACCCTCAGACTCCAAAGAGAATCCACACAGTCCAGACTGCAAAATTTCCTCCATACTAAAATGGGGGGGGGAAGTATTGGGCTGACAAATACCTTTATCCAGCAGCCACGGGGACATGGATGTGAGATCACTGAACTGAAAGAGCAAGAAGAAAGTGGAGGTGAATGAAGGGCCTTAGAGGGCTTCCATAACCTTCACGCCCATCCCCAACGCTCACTGGCAATCCT
Source organism: Tiliqua scincoides (assembly GCF_035046505.1). NCBI lineage: Eukaryota > Metazoa > Chordata > Lepidosauria > Squamata > Scincidae > Tiliqua > Tiliqua scincoides. Next base: position 41,655,600 of record NC_089828.1, on the reverse strand, counting down.
AAACTTCTAATCAATTAATGCTGCCTACTGGTGAAGGAACTTCTAGCCTGGAATGGTCTGCTTTGATGGGTACTGCAGAGACAGGGAGTACCATCTGAGCCTCTGTTCCTCCAGAGACTTGCTCGAGCTCGCACTGGCCCGATGCAACTGCTCTCAGCGTGACAGCCAACTGTTAGACCTCTTGCGCGAGCTGTGGGACAAGGGCTCCCTCCATTGCTTGCTGTTACACATTTGTGATGCAGCAGCGGCCGCAGAGGAAAGGCTGGCCTTGCTTTGTGCAAGACCTTTTATAGTCCTTGAGCTATTGCAAGACCTTCATTCATTCATATATATTGCATCACTAATATATTCGATTATGTAAATTTATTCAAATTTGAAATGTAAATTAATTCTTTTTTTTTTCCTGGCCCCACACAGCGTCAGAGAGAAGATGTGGCCCTCCTGCCAAAATGTTTGGATACCCCTGAAATAGACTGTAAGCTCCTTGGGGCAGGGACCTGTCATCTTATACCTCTGTAGAGCACAATGCACATTGATAGTGCAGTATATTAAGTAGACAAACCTAATTATACTCTTCCCTATAACAAAGAGCCCAATTCTACGTATGTCTAATCAGAAGTAAACCCCATTATAGCCAATGGTGCTTACTCCCAGTAAGTGTGGATAGAATTGCAGCATCATTCAGCACTCTTTGCAAGAATTCCAGCACCCAGGAGGCTCAAAGCGGTCTACTGGAAACAATCTATCCACTCCTGCTGTACGGAGCATACAGGTGGAGCCTGCTTATTTGTGGATTTTACATCCACAGCTTTACATCCAGCCCTCTCTGCGGGCTTCAGAATGGCCATTTCAGGCACAAAAATGAGACTTCTGGTTTCCCAAGGGAAACTAGAAGTGATGTTTATATGTCTTTTAGGGCATTCTAAGGACCAGGAAAGCCCTCTGGGGCTTCCCCAGACCTCAGAACGCCTTAAAAGGCATTAAAACATTACTTCTGGCTTCCCTCAGGAAACCGAACATTGCGTTTTTGGGCTGGCTATTCTGAAGCCCACAGAGGCCACAGGTGGCCGCCCTCCAGAGTGCTCTGGTTCCCACCATAGGGCTTAAGGGGCCAAAATTGTGGATTTGCTTATCCACAAATTTCAGTATCCACAGGGGGTCTAAGATACCCGCGGTATCCCCCCGCGGATACCGAGGCTCACCTGTATTCCGTTCTGCAGGGTGCAGGCCAACTGTGAATTGAGAAGGCTTCCCTGAGCATTCCTGCAACTAATTTTAGGGATCATCAGCAGAGGGCAGCAAAGCTGTTCTTTTGGAAACTTGTCCACCATTACTGATCTTCAAACTGAGGAACTCCCAAGAACTTTCCAAAGTTCTTAAAGTTTTTCTAGACCAGTTTGAAAACCACTTTTTAAAAAATTAATTTTTATTATATAGGAGTCAATTAAACAGAAGTAAATGAAAATTAACCCAACATTAAATTCACAGATAAATCCCTTTTAATCAAGATATAAGTGCATTCAGTTATACATAGAGGCCCCTGTATCTGCAGGGGATCCATTCCAGCCTCTCCTCCTGCAGATACAGAAACCATGGATACAGGGGAACCCTGTCTCCATGGCCCTGCCCCCATTAAGGTAGTTTAGAACCTTATCAGGGTGAAAATTATCTTCCCTTTTACAGGTTGTTATAAGCATTCAAGCTTATAGCGACATTAAGGCAGGCTGCTGACAACCTGAATACTTGAAGAAAACTAGATTGACGCGAACACGAAGCAGGAAGGAGGCCAGCAGCCTGCCTTAACATCAAACATAAGTTTGAATGCTTATAGTGACCTGTATAAAGAAGATTATTTTTGCCCCAGTAAGGTTCAAAAGTATGTTAATAGGCATAGGGAGGGCACGGCCCACCCGATCAGCAGTTAATAGAGACATGGATTATTGGGTGCAGATTTAATGCATATGTTTTAGAGAGGCATCAGTTTATAATGTAATTTTGGAAGAAGGTACTAAAATAATTCAAAATGGACTGGGTTGTGAATTGTCATTTGACCTCAAAACCTTGTTGTTATGGTACTGGAAAGGGTTGGTCTTAAATGACACGTAGGAATTGCTGATATATTTATTGATAGTGGCTCAAATAAGATTGCAGCCTTGTGGAAAAAGTCAGAAGATCCAACTGCTATGGATTGGCTAGAATGAATCTGGGACACTGAATACACAAATGAAAACTGCTATACCCACTAACCACTAATTGGTTTACAGTTTCCAGGGCTCTTCCCTGAAGACCCCAACTTGCAGGGTTGGTGCCAGGATCCTCTGGGCCTTGGAAAGCAGCCTGGGTCCAGACATTTTTCCACACACCTCACACATCCCACTCTCTTCCCACCCCTTACCCCTCACCAGCTTGCCAAGCAATTTACCTTACCCCAAGGATGGGCTCATCCTTGACTGGGGGACAGTCCACCTCCCTGCCACCCTGGAATGCTCCCATATGGCAACCCAGCATACAACCCCACTGGCCTGCAGAGGGACACATTTTTCCTCTCTCCTCTCCCAGCAGCCATCAGAGGTTGCTCCCAGAGACTCGAAAGTGCTCCTGAGAGAGCCCCTTTGGCAGCTGCCAGACTCATTGTAGCCAAAAAGTCCACTCTGAAATTCTAGAGCCACTGCACATCTCATGATTTTTTTTCTAAGGGGAACTTTGGCCTGGCACAAGCTGAGTAGCAGCCATGGGGCAGATCGCCAAGGACTCTGGCATGTGCCCAAGTAGGCCTTCCCACTGTCAACTCAAAATTGCCTATTGCTGGGTTGTGATCACAGGAGTGAACTTCCTACTAGGCATGCAAACACCTTGACTGTGGGGAAGGTGAGATGGCAGAGAGACAGACTGTGGCTCCTGTTGGATTTTTTCCAGCTGTATACCCCCGGAACCAGGGGAGAAAACACAGTCCAGTGACAGAAAAGACTCCCTTTGTGCCACGCCTTCTGACAGCCTCCAGCAGCCAAGGATGGCTTTGGTGTTCTTTCTGTTCTAGGCCAATTCAGGCCCCTATCAGTTCTCACCTCTCCCATTACAGCAATGGGCGTCTCCCCCGTTGCTTCAGCAACGCGATGCTCCACCAGGTAAAACATGTATTCATCATAGAGTAGGCGGATCAGGTGGAAGGAGCCGAAGCTGGCAGCGCTGCGCAGTGTTAGGTCCCGAATCACCATGGAGCTTCAGGGAAACACAAAATGGTCCACACAGTACAGAGCAAACTGCTGAGATTGGCTGTTACAAGATGGCAGTGATGGCTGCCATGCTCCTCTGTAATTAAACTTAAGTCTGTGTACCTCCAATAACTATATTTGTCTCCTGTTTATTTTTGTTTTAGTTTCCCCCCTTTTCCCTCTTGTCTTCAATGTGTCTACAGTGGGCGCTCCTTATCTACAGGCTTGGCACCCACAAGCTTCAACATCTATGTTGCTGAGCCCATTGCTGAGGCCTCAGGGGATCTCCAGGAAGCAACCAGAAGTGGTGCCCAGGAGATGTTCTGAGGCGCAGGGAAGCCTCACCACAGCTCAGAAGGCCTCCTAGATGTGACTGGAGAGCATTTCCAGTTTACGAAAAGACTTGAAGTGCCATCCAGTCGCTTCTGGGAGGCCTGAGGCAGGCACAGGAATCCTCCATGCGCCTCAGCAGGCCTCCTGGACACAACCAGAAGGCACTTGCAGCTTGCCAGCATAGGCCTCCCCATAGATTATGTTATCCATGGAATTCATTATCCATGAGGGGTCCTGGAATGGATCCCCCGTGAATATTGAGGGCCCACTATATATTCTCCCCCTGGGGGCTGGGGATAAGAATAGGCCCTCAGTTTGGCTGTACTTGTCGTAAGAGGTGACTAAACAGCCACCGGGTAGATGGGACTCGTCAGCCTGGGAAGGCAGCTCATCTGAGAGAAGGAAAACTCTGATTCCAAACCTCCACTGCCTTGTGGCTACATCCAGTTATGGAAAAGGCTTCAGGAGTCAACCTGAAGGCAAAATCCGGAGCCGGAGTCCCTGAGGCAGTTCATGGCTGAACACAGTCACGTTCTGGCAACTCCTGCGACGCCGCTGGAACCAACCGTATTGGCCTCTGCCTTTCCATTGGACCATTTCAGCGACGTGGAGAGGGGGGATTTGCTGCATGGGTAACAGCCTATCCTCCATACCTACTTTACCCAGGCTTCGCGCACTGGAGAGGACACTCTGTTCCAGAACCACCATTCAGAGTGTGACACCATAGTCTTCCGAGACTGAAGGATGCCAACACTATATTTCTAAATTGTGAAACTCTTAGGGCCTGCTCTCTTATTCTTGGGAAAGTGCATTGTGATAGTGACAATAATGGTTGCTAGCTTAGGTGGCTTTAAAAGATGTGTTAGACACATCAGTGAAGGAGGAGAAGCTGGTCAGCAGCAATTAGCTGTAGGGGCTAAATGGGATCTCCAGGTGCAGAGGCAGCATACCTCGACTGAATGCGGGGGGGGGGACCAGGGCATTACTTCATGCGTTGCTTGTGGGCTTCCTGGAGGCATCATCATCTCTGTTATCACAAGTATTTATATACTACTCTTCAACAAAAGAGACATTCACAAAATGGTTTACACAGCAAAAATAAATAAATAAGTGGACCTCAATCTTGAAAGATGAAAAAAATTGAAAAGAAAAAAAAGATGCAGAAGAAACACTCGCAGCAGCCACTAGAGGAGACACTGCCCCGGGGTGAACAGAGATCGCTCTCAACAGCCTATATCACTTCAGAGACTAAAGGTGGGAGTTATGTGACTGAATGCTTCTCCATACCAAAAATAAAGATAAAATCCCTACCCAGAGAAAACTAGCATGTCAGAGAGTAGAAATCTTCTCCTTGACATGCTAGTTTTCTCTGTGCAGGGGATATCTTTGTACGGAGGAGTATTCAAGGTCTCTGCATACAGAAAACTAGTATGTCCAGGAGAAAGGCTCTGTCTTGACAGAGGTGGCACCAATACATCTGAGGCTTACCTGTAAAAGGACCACTTCAGCAAGAACTGCCTGGCAGCTTTTGAAAAGCTGGGCCCCCCTTCATGGTGCTTCAGAACCTGGGTTACCACATTGTTGAGCCAGCTGGCCCACTGGTCCAGAGAGCTCTGCTGCTGGAGGGTCAGTTTGAAATCCTGCTCCAGTTTCTGCACCAATCCCTCTTCACACTGGCACACCCACGAGGCTTGCTCCTGGTCAGGGCAAAGAAAAAAAAGTATATGGATTCTAAAATACAGGGTTTCCACAAAAACACTCCCTGATTTCACGATGTTATGATATCTGAACTAATTCAAATATATTGATAAACATGTTGTGAACCGATTAACAACAGTTATTTCATTTCTGCCGTATCAGAGAGGACAGTGTATGGCCCTTTCTTCTTTGAGGGAGGAACTGTTACTGGTCAAAGTTACCTGGAGATGCTGACCAATTGGATGTTTCCACAACTAGCTGCTGAGGGTGATGACTACCTTTTCCAGCAAGATGGTGCTCTGCCGCACTGGCATCTCGCTGTCAGGAGATTTCTCAATGAGCACCTGCCAAACAGATGGATTGGTCCTGCTGGACGAGATGATCAGGTGTTCTGCAAGTGGCCTGCGAGGTCACTGGACCTAACTGTTTGTGACTTCTTTCTTTGGGGGTACGTGAAGAGCACAGTTTACGTACTACCACTACGTACAACCCTGGAGGAGCTGAAAAGTTTCGATCACTGAAGCAGTTCGCATGATAACTCCAGATATTAACCCCTGCTAATTGGGTAAGAGGCACTTTTTCAAGTGGGTGCTCCTTTTTTTAGCAGGGGGAGAGTAACTGGCCCACCTCACCCCAGCACTGTCTGTTCTAGTGGCTGTCTGCTGGTATTCATTTTGCATCTTTTTAGATTGTGAGCCCTTTTGGGACAGGGAGCCATTTAGTTATTTGATTTTTCTCTGTAAACCGCTTTGTGAACTTTTAGTTGAAAAGCGGTATATAAATACTGTTAATAATTAATAATATGCTGCAGAGCGTCTGGACTGAACTGGACTATCGCATCGATGTTTGCCGAGCAACCAGAGGGACGCACATTGAGTGCCTTTAATGCTACCCTATACCACATGAAACTGAATGAAATTCTGCATCTGAAGCTACTAACTGAAAGATTATTACAATAAAGTTGCATGTTATACCTGTTTGAAATCAGGGAGTGTTTTTGTGGACACCGTGTATATTAGTCAAAGTTGTGGAGAAGGTCTATACATTATAATTATTTATTAATATACTTTAAAAAATGACTCAAGATGACTTACAAAAATATCAATATAATAGAAATCAAGCCAAATAAAGAAATCAAACCCATTCACAAAATTTGAGAAATGGCCTCCTTTTGAAACATCCTTTAAAAGGGAAAGCACTGGACAAAGTCGACACAGCCCCCCAAACCTGAAGCCAGAAGAATCACCTGCACATTTGCGAAATCTACCCGGTTGAGGTCACTGAGCATTTGGTTGATCTGGGAGGTGTTCTGGAGGACAGCGCGAGCTGCTTGCGCTAAGTGATTGAGAGAGGTATATCTCCGCAGGGTCTGCGCGAATGCGCTCACCACGCCCACCTGTGGAATGGAGCAGACGTGACATCAGATGCTAAAAATGTGAAGTTACTCTTAATTCACAGGGACAAACACCAAGAGATGGAGAAAACACACTTCTTTTACTTTTGTTCCTCCTTTCCAGCACCTAGTATTCTTGAATAGCCTCACTGCGCGTGACATTTTATAGAAAACCACCATCAATAAAAAACAAGGGGGTTCTTGCTCCATGCAACTCACAATCTACTGTATACATCCATGTATAAGTTGATCTCATGGATAAGTCAAAGGCAAGCTTGAAGCCAAAAATCATGGAATTTGCTATGACCCGTGGATAAGATGAAGGGCATGAAACTTAAGGGTATGAAAATCTTTGAATTAGATAATTTTGTCTAACTTTACCTTAGGCCAGACCCTGAAAAAATGACTGTTCTGAAACAGCTATTCTCCAAACAGGAAGAAAGATGAAGGAGGTTATGGGAGTTGTAGGTTTGTCAAGAGAATATTACCTCCATTGCCCTCACAAAGAATACAACTCTCACAAGCTCCTTCACCTCCCTTCCCATTTGGAAAATAATTCCATTTCTGTGCTGCTTCAGAACAGAGTAAAATACCTCTTTTTTCCTCCCCACTCCGCATGTCCCACTTCTCAGCCCAGTCCCCCCCCCACCTCATCAAGCAGCTCTTCTCACCAAGCCGAGAAGGCTCACTGCACTGATCCACGCATAAGTCGACCCAGGTTTTCAGGGTCAATTTTAAGGCAGAAGTTTTTTTGACTTATACATGACTATATATACAGCAAAAGAATTGACAAGAAAAAGGGAAACAAAAACTAGCATTTTTTCCTCATCTACCCCAACTTGTAGAGCTTGTTCATGAGAGAGTGAGAAATTGGTATACTAACTCTCTCAGCACGCCTGTGGCTTACCTTTGTCTGTACGATCTGCTGGGGAAACTCGCTCATGGCATTTATTAGCCACCCTTCTAAACTCTTGGCGAAATTGCGGATGGCCTGTGTCAGAGTGCCTGCAGGGAGCAAAGCTAGATATTCAGAGATGTCAACGGATTTTCAGTGCTTAACTTGTAAATGTCACTGCATTCCTCATTTTCTTCTTTTTTTTTATGCCTTATATAAAATTAATTTTAATGTGCAGATTAGGAAAAGAAGATTAACTGTAGAAAGAAAGCACAGAAAAAGTGAAACCAGGTGGTGTAAGAGAGACAGTGCAGTGTAGTGGCCGGGGTGGATCTCGGTAGCAGTGGTACCCATCACATCCAAAAACCAATTCCCAGTCTAGACATGTCCCCAGAAGCTGCTCAAGAGCTGGCAAAAGAGCTGGCATATCTTTGAGGAGTCCCACAAGGGACCGGGCAGAGACCAAGAAGGTAAGAAATGTTTTTCTTTACTTACTTTTCCCAGCTAGCCTGGTCCCCAGCAGGCCCGCAGGATGTAGTAGATGCTGCTTTAGTGGCTCACTGTGAAGACTGCCGCAGGATATGATTCAGCCATTACTGTGATTATCCTACCCTTCTTTTTGCTTTTTGTTCATCCTTCATTGCTTTGATAGGTGATTGAAGAAAAAGACTTCTCTCTTATTATATATGGCAGTGGTTTTCAGACTGGGACGTCACGACGCCCCAGCCCGAGAGCCCTGGGTATTTCTCCCTTAAGGGGAGGAGTGGGGGGGAAGGCAGAGACACGATGCTCAGCACAGAGCCCTCCAGAAGACAATCGCAACCACTTCCAGTTTCATGATCGTGAAACAGGATGTGGTCGTGATTGTCTTCTGGAGGGCTCTGCGCTGCATGGGGAGCCGTGCTGAGGCTGGCGCCAGGCTCCCCCAACCCCCGGGAGGCTGCTGCAGGCAGGGGGTGAGTGGCAGCGAGCTCCTGCGCCCAGATCAGAGGCGCGATGCTGAGCATTGCTTCTCTGCCTTCCCCCTGTCCCCGTTGCCTGCAGCAAAGAGTGGCTCTCAAACCCTCCCAGAGAGTTTGAGAACCACTGATATACAGGCATGCCTGTATATAGGAGTGCCGCTATACCAGGGATGTGTGGATACCAGGGATACTCTTTAAAAATGTGTAGGAGAACACTAAAAATAGCTCTGTTTACCATAGCACAGCCAAACTGCTGCATTTCCAGGGCTGCAGGCAAACTTCTGAGCTGTTTGCACCTCTTCCTGGTTGAGCTGAGGATCCTCCTTCCATTCATTGTTGCCCCGGAATTCATTGCTGGTAGCAAAGCATTCTGGGGCAACATTGAAAGAAAGAGCCTTGGCGCGACCAGGAAGAGGCTGCAGGCAGCTTGGAAGATTGCCTGCAGTCCTGAAAATGCAGTGGTTATGCTGCACTATGGTAAGCAGAGCTATTTTTAGTATTATCCTTCACTTTCCCTATCTTTTTAAAAGGCATCCCCGGTATCTGTGGAAATGTGGATAACTGAAACCATGGATACTGAATCCGCAGATACTGGGATACACCTGTATATTATTTTTAATTGTATATTTTCTCTTTAACAATAATGTTTTATCTTAATTTTGGACAAAGAAAGTTCATAAAGTTTTTTTAAGGTTAAGAACTAGTAGCTTGATATGGATGGGGAAAACAAAAAGACCCTGCAGATCATTCAAGAGAATAGTGATAGGAAACTGTCTTCTACTGAGTTGGATCACTGGTCCATCTAGCTCAGCTTAATCTGCACTGCCTGGCAGGAGCTCTCCAAAGTTTCAGACAAGGGTCTTTCCTTACTCCTACCTAAAAATAGTAGAGACTAAATGCTTGCAAAACAGGTTCTCATCCACTGAGTTCTGGCCCCGTCTCCAAGAAAACTAGCACATACGCACAAAGCAAGAGTGAGTGTTGCTGGGCCCTCTGTACTCACTGGGCACAGGCCGAAGAACATCTGGAATGAGGATCTCCACCAGGGCTTGGTACAGTATGTGGTCACAGCTCCGCATCCACTTCATGATGGGGTCATATTTGCACATGGTGATCAGCTTGTGCTTTGGGATGACAGCTTCACATGGCTCTTCGCTGCATGGGATGAGGAAGGCAGAATGGCAAGGTCAGCAGCACCATCCACAGTCAGAACCTTGCAATTTTCACAGGATTAAAAATAGGACAGTCTGGGGCAGTTTTAAAATGTGCAGAGGCTGACGACTCCTAGCAGAGCAAGCGATCTTGGTAGAGCTTACTGAACTTGCCATGGATGGAGGAAGGAGAGAGCATTTACTGTGGCAGCCAAAAAAGGACCTGTGCTTGAAGAATGGAAACAGTATGCAGAAGTAGCTTTGTGGTTCTGAGTGCCTGCCACAGCCAAATCTTTATTTACTGCCATATATAGTCTGCCTTTGCATTCATAGGTATGTTACTGGTTTTCACTATAATTTCACCTCCCACAAGCCTCAGTTTGTTCAAGGGTGCAAAGGGTATCCCCTGCAACCTGCATCCCATTGCATGTGCAACTTGTCTTCATTTATATTGAATTGCTTGCTACCATCTTGTGCAAGTGTTTACATCAGTTATTGAACTAAAACAGACACATTTTCTTTTCTTAAATCACAGCAACTTGGGCCCAAATCCTAACCCACTTTCTAGCACTGGCATTGTGGTGCCAATCGGACGTGTGCTGCATTTTGCAGTTGGGGGGCACTCACGGTGGCCTCCTCAAAGGAAGGGAATGTTTGTTTCCTCACCTAGGAGCTGCATTGCCCTTATGTCGGTGTTGGAAAGTGGGTTAGGATTGCGCCCTTAGGCAGACATCTTCTGATCATGTTCAGAATTCCCCCTCCCACCAAACGAAACACTTTTATTTCTAAAAAGATCCATGAACAAAGTTCCAGTGAGTACATGCAGAGAGCCTTTCCCTTCTGACAGGAAACCACTTTTTAAAAAATGGATTCAAAAGAAGGGTGCCTTTGAACATGCACAGAATGGTAACTTTTAGAACCTTATTTGAACTTTATTTAAGGTTTGGGGCCAGGTTACCTGAGGGATCACTTTCTTCCATATTTTCCAGCACCCTCTTAGGTCATCTGAGGGGGCTTTCCTGTGAGTGCCGCCCTTCTTCCTAGCTGGGGGGATGGCGGCATGGGGACAAGCCTTTTGGTAGTGGTACCGCAATTCTGGAACTCCCTACAGAGGGAATTAAGATCTACCCCCTCCCTCATGGTGTTTTGGTGAGGGCTCAAAACCTTTTTATTTCATTTGGCATTTGGGTTGTCTGCCTCCTGTGCATCTACAGCAGTTCCTTCAGTATTAATAGTTTTGCCCTCCTCCAGTTGGTTTTTTATATTTTTATTTATTTATTTTTGAGTTTATTCATTGTTTTTTATAAATTGTATTTATTCAATTCTTTTTCTATAAATTGGACATCTGCTCTGGCAGAGGAAAGGTAGGATAAAAATCTTTTAAATAAATAAATAAAATTTAAACAGGAAACAATGAAACTGTAAATCACACAACCAAAAATCTGGCTCTGCAACCTCGTTCTGGAGAATGCTGCATCCAACATTCCAATCATTTGAGGGTTTCCACTCAGACTACACACAATGCCTGGAGAGCCATAATCATGATTATTAGGGCAGAAGTGTATTGTTCTTAATGAAGAATATTCAATATATTGATTTTGGGGTTTGTTTTCTGGTTGTTCAGAGAGATCTTACCTAGAAGGAACAGCAAGGTTGGTTTCGCTGGAGGCAGTCTTTGAATTCCAGAAGGACTGCCAAAGCTTTTCGATGTATTGGAACTGAAGGTTCATCACGACATCTATGCTGGCCTAAAACAGACAGATGACTCCTAAGACCTTCCAGGAGGATTTATTTATTGCCTTTTCTGTGAAGCCTTTGGCCCAAGTCTTAAGTACATGCATAAGAAATAATCATATATTCTTCCCAGCTTATCCTTGCTTCAACATCCCTCCCTTTCTTACCACACCCATTTTTAGACTCTTTGGAGCAAGGAATATGTGATTCTTTGGGGCAAGGAATATGTCTTCTCAGTGTTTTGTTTGCTATGTGTAAAGCACCTTGCCTACAAATGGTGCCACATAAAATAACACCAGCTTCCATCCTAAGAAACCATGGGAATTGTAGTTCAGCAAATAGAGACATTTCCAGCAGGATTTTCACAAGATATGTTGCAGGCCCCACAAACTGACACTGACCTGTCCTGGACCTATCACGGCAACCATGCCTAAAGGTGGCTGCCTGGTTCTATAATCACCTCACAGTGTCGCCTGTAGACGATCTGAAGTGTTTTGACATCGTTGAGAGAGATTCCCTCCTGCAGGAGGATATTTTCCAAGTCAAGGGCTGGAAATTCAGGAAGGACACGGGTGACATCTGTGGGATACAGGGGATGGCAGGGAGAAACATTTGAGAAAGAGAGAGAGGAAATAGATCTTGTGATCATTTTTATGCTTTCATTATTGCATTTTATTACTTTTATAGGATGATTTTAGTTTGTTTGCACTATTTTTAAAGAAGCCACTACTGGGCCCAAAGGCATAGAAGTAGAAATTTCTTAATTCACTAAGTAAAATGAGAAGGCAAACTGTCAGCTATCCAGTGCAAAAAAAAAAAAAATCATTTCAGATTTTGATTTGTTTCATTTGATCTAATTTGCTTCATTTCATGCCTGATTTGCGTGGGTGCTTCATTTCAATTTTGATTCATTTTGGAAGTGTTTGTTTCCCATTGATTTCACTTAGCAAATTTCAATTCACTGCAGTGTTAGTACCGCAGATACTCGCCTATAAGTCGACCCCACAGATAAGTCGTGGGCAGGTTTTGAGTCAACAATCATGGAATTTTCTATGACCCTTGGATAAGTCGGGGGTTAAACTTAGGGGGGGTGTCTGACTATAGTTTTGTCTGATTTTACCCCAGGCCAGATCCTGAAAAATAACCTACCACTAATTGTTACCTAAGAACTGTAGCCTCTAATTTATTAAAAACATAGTAAAAGATCATAAGATACATTTTTATTCTATTTAAATTCTGGTCTTCACCACCTTTTGTAAACACTATCAGAGTAAGTGCACTGTAAACAACATACCAGTAAATCAGTGGTTCCCAACCTGGTATTCATGTACTCCCAGGGACACTCAACAGGACCTTTAGGGGTACTTGAAAAAGAATGGAATAAAGGTAGAAAAAGGCAGGTCATGCTCCAGAATGCCTTGCAAGGACCAGCAAGGCAGGAAGGGAGGTAGCTAGTTGGCTTTGAAAGCCCCACCAACAGCTAGTTTCTGGTCATCAATTCATGTATGAACCAGTGATTGAAAACCAGCACAGTAAAAAAGCTGAAACATAATATGTAAAGTGATCAATCACCCAGAATTTCTCAGCACACCTGTGGTACAAAACAGTGCAAAGGCAGAGTCTTCTGTTCCTCAAACAGATAAAAAGAGAAAACACTATGATGAATACATGGTCTGGGTTTTCATAGAGAGGAGATGAGGGCTTGTATTATTACAAACATTTTACTAATATGAAGGGTACAATTTATTATTGCCAAGGGATATGCAAATGAAAAAGGTTGGCAACCACTGCAGGAGAACCATGAATCAAATCCACCTTTAAGGTGTCTGGTGTGTTAAGCCAGAAGCTCTACATACAACATACAACCCATAACACATAACTGAGAGTGTGCAATTCAATTCACAGCAGAGAGATGCAGCTGCATATATTTGCAATCCTTTTTACTCAGAAGTAGACCCACTGCTTTCCATGGGTGTTATTCTTAAGTAATTCTGCATTGAATTGTAGCCTGGGAATTGTTGCTTCAAATGGAAAGGGGATCCCATCCTGGTTTTGAAGAAAAAAAAAAAGACCTCTGCCAAATGCAAAGCCTTTGCAAAAGGGAAGCGGGTTGCAGCAGCAAAAGGGAACGGAGGGGAATAAAAGGTTAACTTTGGCTGAAATGTCCCAGGAAAGTAACTATAGCAACTAACCAGCTGTCTGCCTGGAGAAAGAACCTGTTCAGAGTTGAAAGGCTCTGCCCTCTGATTGACCCAGAGATAAGGCGAAGTGAGAATTGGAGCCTGATTACTTGGCAAAAATTTCACGTACTATACCTGAGTATCTACGGTATTTGATTTTGGAATTGGATGAAATTTGCAGGGATAGAATTAATTTGATGGTAAGAAATGAGTAACTTAGGAACCATTGGTGCAGAATTTATTAGTTAAAAAATACACAGAAAGTTTCTGGAAACATTCACACCACGGCAGTAGCATAGCTATGGGGGGGAAGGTCACAGAACTGTAGGTATTGCAGGCACTGCAACGTGCTGTGTAGGCGGCCCCTCCTACTCACCGTAGGAGCCATTCAGGGTAGCGACAGCAACTGCCTAGAATGGCTTCAACGGCAAGCAGGAGCAGCCACTTACATGGCGCATTACAGTGCCTGCAATACCTACTGTTCCCCCCCCCGTAGCTACACTGCTGCTCCAAGGGTAGTGAAGCAAATGTTCTCCAACAGAAAGGGCACCCAAGACCTGTATGTTTCCACACGTTTATACTTCCCTCCAAGGATCATACTGAACAGGAAGAAAAGGAAACATGGATTTACAGCTTTCATTCAACTGTTATGCGTTTCACTGGCAATTCAGAGCAGTCAATCACCATTGCCCCTTTCCTGACCTAACTGCTTGTCAGACTCTATCCATATATGGGAGAAAGGGCTCCAGGAGAGACAGACAAAGAAAAGGAAGAAAAGCCAGATGAAGCAGCCAACCACCACAGAGACTTTGGGTGACTTTGTTTTGGTGCTTCTGACACAGTGCTTCTGAGAGACCTTATTTCATTTAGGCTTTCTCCAAAGAGAGGTGATTTGGTTCAGAGTGCAATTCTTTCCAAATCAAATGCATACCCCTGCTGTCATTCACTGTGACAAAGTGAAAGCCCCAACTCAGGTAAAAAAGTCACGTGAAAGAATTAAGCCAAAAACTGGGGAGAAAGACGCACAAATATCTCTGACTTACAACACAATCCACTCTTGCTCTAGAACAGGCAGGCAGGCTGGGAGGCTTGCACTGTATCCAGGGCAAGAATGGGGACGGAAACGGATCAGCCGGAGGCAAAGAAAAACTCTTCCCCTTACCCCCGGGTAAGTCAACGCAGCCCCAATAGGTCTCCTCGGACTTGCGCCACCTCAGGAGGTGGCATCAATCTGAGGAGAGGGGAGTGGCTTGCAGCCACTCTGCACTACTTGGGGAATGGGATTGGGATCCAATATACTGGATCCCAGCCCCGCCTCCTGCTCTCCACCTGCCCCAGGACCACCCTCTGTCCACCCTCCCCCCCACATTGGAATGCCTCCATTCTGCCTCCTCCCTGCCCTCCCCAGAACCTTGCTAAACTGGAAGCAGAACACAATCGCTCCACTTTCACTTGTGAAGCTTTGGGGAGCCCTGCGGTCAGCCGCGCAGGGCTGTCCGCACCCCCGGGAGGCTGCAGGAGGCTCTGGTAATTGTACTCAAGCCCCTGCAGCCCCTGAGCGGTGCAATCCATGGGATCGTGCCACTGCCTCCCCCCCGCCCCGCAAGAACTTGCTGCGGCTTTCAAACTCCCTGGGAGTTTGAAAACCAAAGGGTACAGCCCAGACATAGGTTGAAGACCGCAATGAGAACTAGACTTTATTGACACATGTTAAAAGTATCACAGAAAATGTAATCTTTCCCTCTCCAACATTGTGATGACCATTGTCAGCGTACAAAAAAATGTACTGATCTTAATACTAACAATTTATACACATTTTAAATAAAATTTACTCTCACCTATGAATTGTTGGTGATGTTGGCTCTGAGCGGCAACTGACTGCTCTGGAGAAGTGTGTAGGCTGCTGTTAGAGCCACCCTCTGACCCGCCATCCAACTTCTGGGAAGGCCTGTACCTACCAAGCACAAGAAAAGTAGTACTCAAACTTGGTTTGAATAAGAGACTGAGCAAACTTTTGCAACTGAGGGTGCAATCCTAACCCCTTATGTCAGTGCTTTCTAGCACTGACATAAGGGCAATGCAGCTCTGAGGTAAGGGAACAAACATTCCCTTACTTTGAGGAGGCTTCCGTGAGTGACACCAACTGCAGGATGCAGCACATGGCCCATTGGCACCGCTATGCCAGTGTTGGAAAGCACTGAAAAAAGGGCTTAGGATTGCGCCCTGAAGTTTCGTAGTAGATTTGTTGACACCATGAACAAATGAGTATCCAAATCATGAGTATCTAATCACAACCTGGAGGCCTGGATTCAACTGTTTTGGACATGCTGAGGGCCAAACTATATGCTGGGTCCCCACTAGCAGTGTGATCGTTCCGATTGCATCGCTACAATTCCCCCGACCCCCCAAACACTGGGACAGCTCAAACTCTACACAAGAGCTTGAGACCCTCTAAGTTAGGGGCTTGGTTTTTCCTCTAAAGTAGCAGTTGCTCAGGGTCCAATCTGGATCAAGATCATACTACAGCAGTGGGTGGGGTGTGTGTAACCCTTTACTGCCATGCTGTTTTCCAACTAGAAGTTCCCCACTGACGCCGTCCCCAGAGGTGTCATTTGCAACAGTGGCACCTTTGAGAGGCACATAACAGCTTCTAGCAGGGCGCGGGGGATTTAGGGTGAATAAACAGCACAAAGATAAAGGAAAAAATAGAACCTCTCTCTATGTTATGGTTCCTATCTGATCGAAGCTTCAAAGAGTTGTTACTTTTGAGCAATTACAAGCCCCTCACTCAGGGCTGCCAGAGGGATGGATCCAGGGTTCTGCCAAATCCTTCCCTCCAGTGACCAGTACCTTTAGTTCCGGAGCCCCCCAGGACTCCATGTCCCTAGATTGGGATGACACAATGCTCCAGCCAGTCATGTCTTCACGGAAATCCAGGCACAATGCCTGCTGGGACACTGCACCATAGATGCAACTGGTTGGAGTGTTGCATTGTCTTGATTGGGGGACATGGAGTCCTACTGTGCTCCGGAACGAAAAGTGCCGGTCACTCCAGGGAATGAGCTCCAGGGACCTCATTCCCAGTGCACAGTGAGCACAACTTTGAGTGCTGCAGCTCTAACTAGAGATGATGAAGATGGCTGCAATCAGTATACTCGCTTGACTAATATGTAGTGGTGAATCTTGTTGATCATGTGAACCAGGTCTGAGAAAGGAAAGGTGGAATGAGCACGAAAACAAATCCTCTGACTCCTGAACCATTTGTTTGTGGAACTGTTACAAGATTAAGTTCTTTCCACTCTTACTCAGTTTCAGTTAATCTAATTACTGCAGTGTGGTTATTTTCCTTCCTTCCTTTCCAGGATGCAGCACACACCCCCATTGCATCGGTGCTGTAAAGTTGGATAGGACTGGGCCCTAAAAGAAGTCTGACCCCTTTTTCTTACAGTGAAAGGAGGGAAAATATGCAGGCAAGAGTCTATCTAGTTGTTCAGAAAGAGGTGTGTCTGTTCCTTCCTACCAATGTTCTGACCAATGAGAAGACACTCATTTTAAAATAATATTTTATTGTGTTTTGGTTTTCCTGTTCAGCACTGATTTACAATGTTGTTGTTGCCCCCCTCATCCCCAGGGTATTCTTAGATCTCAAACCACCACAACGATTCTGGTTGGAAGCCTCAACATCCCACTTGTCTTGGGCTCCTGAATCTTGGCCACATGTTCCTATAATTCATAAGGACTAGCAACGTGGTCTCATTGTTTAATGCATGCACATTCACAGGAGTCAAGAGCCTGGGTCCCTACCTTTGTTTTTGGTGTATGGGTTGCTGCCTCATGGCCATGTACTGTGTGTCTTCCTGCAAGCGATTAAGCGGGGAGTCTGGCTTGAGACGGATACCGTAGTAGTGATACTTGGAGTTTCCCCTGGAAAGTAGTAAGAAGATCAGTAAAGTCTAGGATAGTCACTACTCTGTGCAGGAAATCAAGTATAAGAATAGCCCTGCTGGATCAAATCACGAGGCGGCATCCTACTTCCAACAGTACCAGATGCCTCTGAGAAGCCTACAAGCAGGGCATGAAGGAGACAGTCCTCCTCACTGCTGTTTGTCCCCAGTATATGCTACAGGGAGGTTCCATTTCGCACCATGGCTAATAGTCACCGATAGACTTGTCCTGCTCCATAATTTGTGCAATTCCCATCTCAGTCCATGGCTATCACCACACCTTGTGACAGTGAATATCCACAAAATTAATTACATAGTGTACGCAGAGGCACTGTACGTTGAATGAGATCCAGTTAGCAGCATCTCTGCAGTGTTGTCACTGTGACTAAAGCTTCAGCTGTATTCAGGAAACAGCCATATTTGGGGGAGACGAGACATGAATTTCCAGCCAGTCCCTTGCATTGAGCTTTTGTCCTGCTAAAGCAGCAGTTTTCAACCACTGTGCTGCAGCACACGAGGCAGCCTCAGGTGTGCCGCGGGACCAGGGGAGGCAGGCAGCAGCCGTGGGCAGGAAAAGCGGGGGGGGGAGGGAGAGGCAGCTGCTTTGACCCTCAAGCAGCAGCGAAAAAGGAGCAGCCATGGCTGCTTTCCATCTCCTGCTGTGAGCAAGGCTGCAACCAGATCCTCCTTTACCTAGGAGTAAGCCCCACTGACTATTATGGGGTTTACTTCTGAACAGACAAGCCTAGGATTGGGTATCAAGTCCCTTGCCTGCTCTGCCTGCTGATTGGGCAACCAGAAAAGCCTGGAAGAGGTCTGGGCAGAGTGAGAGGGAGGAAGCCAGGCAGGCAAGCAGGTAGGAAGCAACTGAGTCTGCTGAGGCCACCAGCCTAAGAATGGGCTAGCTGAGGGTCCACAAAAGTCCCTTTTCCTTGCCACAGTTGCCTGCAGCTCCCCAAAGCGACCCCCCCTGCCTTGCCTTTCAGAGGAAGGGCAGTGGGCCACAATCCTATCCACACTTTCCTGGAAGTAAGCCCCACTGACTATAATGGGACTTACTTCTGAGTAGACATGCCTAGGATTAGGCAAAGTGTCTACTAGTCACACTTTTTTCTGAAATACAGGAGCAGGTAATTGGGGGGGGGAAATGTGAGGCAAGTGATTTTGGACCTTTGGAAGGTGTGGACCAGTGAGGGGAGGGACAGTAGGAGAGGTGCTAACTGCAATTATGAGATTAGGGGGGGAATGTCCCTGTGGGAGGGGGTGGGTGGGGGAGAGGAGGAGAGAGAAGTGCCAGTTGCCTGCTTGTGTATTTGAGAAAAAA
Organism: Tiliqua scincoides; assembly: GCF_035046505.1. NCBI lineage: Eukaryota > Metazoa > Chordata > Lepidosauria > Squamata > Scincidae > Tiliqua > Tiliqua scincoides. Next base: position 41,636,774 of record NC_089828.1, on the reverse strand, counting down.
GAGTGCAACCAAAAGCCCAATCCTAGGCATGTCTACTCAAAAGTAAGTCTCACAGGCACATTCCCCCCCCCCCCCCGCCCCCAAGTCTTTGGCTGCAATCCTAACCACACTTTCCTGAGAGTAAGCCCCATTGAACAAAATAGGACTTACTTCTGAGTAGACCTGGTTAGGATTGTGCCCTTTGTAATGGGATGATTTAACTGTATTAATTATATTAATTAAAAATTAATTGTAATATAGTAATTTAATGTAGGTATGTGCCATGAGCTGAAAAAGATTGAAAATGGCTGTGCTAAAGACACAATGAACTTCTGCATCCAGGTGTTCGCAGCACCCTCATCAATCTCCCTCCATGGAGGAAAAAAGATATGGCACTATCTCTGGAGAAACAATCCTTTCCCATCAACCAGGTATAATAGGATGATAGGTAAATGAATTCCCTGGGAGGTGGGGGAGGGGTGAGATTCAACCATGGCTGGTCCAGGAAGATGCCACCAGAGTCAAAATCCTATCTTAACATTTATGTATACCCACCCTCTGTCTCCAAGTTTCCATGTCCCCTACAAGGGGATACACCCCACAGATTCAGAACACTACATTAAATGAATTAAAAGTTGCAGCCCTTGTCAAAAGAGTTGTAGTGTTACATCAGATGTAAGAACTTAAACAGGAGGAAGATGATATCCAGAGGTGGTGGCTTTGTTTGTCTGATGGTTGAGCATAGTTTCCAGAGCAGGACAGAAGCAAGTGAATCTAAACATATATACCTTGTATTAGCAGTTCTCAAAGACCTACTCAGACATTGAGAGTGGTATTTGTGGGGGTGGGGGGAGGCGGGTTTTGCAACTGCAACCCATAAGTGAGTTGCAATAGCCGAAGAAAGCAATTCAGAGAAGAGGGGAAGTTCGCAGAAGAGTCTAAGAGTCCCCCGCATCCTCCAGATGGCCTCACTACCCCCCAGGTACATTTACAAGATCACAGCAGCACCATGATCACTGATCATTTCTGGGTCACTTCCCTTAAGGGAGAATGACGTTCTTCCGGGTCTCCTGGTGGGTTGCATACCACCAGTTTGAGAACTGCCATATGTTGTTGGCCCCTCCAATCCAGTATTGCCTGCTCTAGCCTATCAAGTCTCAGGTCTTTCCCCACCCTGCTTCCAAAGATGTTCTTGAACTGGAGGTGACAGAGACGAAACCTGAGACCTTGTGCACGTGCAATGCAGACACTCCACTACAGAGCAGCAGACCAGTTTGACTTGATAGGGATGTCTATGTGGGTCCCAAGGGAAGGAGGTCTCTTCAATGACCAAGCTCAGGCCATAACTCTCTCCCTGCACACCTCGTGCCCAGCCGGCGTGTCCTCAGCCCCATGAACACCGAACGAATCAGTTTTCCAAAGGAGGCCGCATTCACTGGATCCAGCTTGTGCTCCTGGCAATGGCGTAGGTAATGGTTGTAAAGTGAGCTTCGGGGTAGGCTGACACCTTCGGCTGTCTCGTAATTATCCAACAGCCATTGAAGCTACATCCAGAGAGAGAGAGAGAGAGAAGAATTCAGAAAGATGTGCAATGCAAACATACATTTGTTCAGTAAGTTCTTGCACATTGCTGTGGATGCTGTAATGGCTCTGATGGTGAGTGGAAGGGGCCACTTACATGGTGCATTGTGGCACCTGCAATACTTAATGCACCACCCCTCTTCTGACTACTCTACTGGCACTGTCTGCTCTGATTGGCACCAGCTCTTGAAGGATCTTTCCCAGTCCTACCACCTGAGATCTTTTTTTCACTTGAGAGCCAAGGACTGAACCCTCTGCTTGCAAAGTAGGTGATCTTTCATTGACCTATGGACTCTCCAGCTAGGCCTGGCCATACCCCATCACACCTCCCTGAACTACAAGCCATCTTCTGCTCAAACATCAACCTAAGAAGCTGCCTTCTTCAGGCAGGCAATTGATACATTTTGACCGATAGCAGTTCTCCAAGGTCTCAAGCAAGGTTTATCATTGTACATGTATGTGCAACATAAAACAAAACAAAAACATACAAAACACAGAGGAGGGACCATAGCTCAGTGGCAGAGCACCTGCTTTGCATGCAGAAGGTCCCATGTTCAAGTCCTGGTGTAGCCGGTTAGTGAGTCTCCAGTGACTGTGTTTGGGAAAGACACAGCATTTTTCTGCTTTGCATGCAGGTGGTCCCCAGGTCCAAACTCCCATTTAAAAGGATTTCAGGTAGCAGGCCTGTGAATGACTTTGGAAAGTTCTTGTCAGCACTGGACTAGACAGACCAACGGTGTCTGCCAACCCTTGTATACACTCATATGTTAAGATCCAAGTATCAATGTGACATGAATGATGTCAACTTCAGCTCTACCTTTAGAAAGGGCCAATTCAGAGACCTCATGAAGAACATGAAGTTAACCTCAGTAGTAACACTGGCTCAAGGAAGAGATGCCCTCAAAGGAGGCGAGGAAAGACATGTTCAGCAGAGGAGTTCTGAAGTGACAAAGGTAGGAAAGCATGTGGCTACAGAAAGCATTTCTGGAACAAGCAGAAGACCAAACACAGGTCTCTTTGTAAGTGACGCAGAGCAGCTCCACATCAAATACAAATGAATGTGCCATGCAGTGTGCTATTGTGCCTCAAGCAGGTGCAACAAGTCTGCAAATGGAATCTCCTTGCTGCTCTGAGACGGGCTCAGCAAACTTACCCTCCAAGCATTCATCTCTTCCCTCCCTACTGGAGGGGGTTAACAGGGCAGGGAGAGGGCAGATCAGGCCCTGGAGTGGGGGTAGGAACTGTGGCACTGGCTGCCACTGTATTCTATCCCCATTCCTGGGCCTGATTCCCTGACACAGGACTACTTGAACTTGCACCAGCAATTTTGCTGGTGTGAGCCACAGACTGCAATCCTAACCATACTTTTCTGAGAGTCAGCCCTATTGAACCAAATAGGACTTACTTCTGAGTAGACCTGGATAGGACTGTGCCCTAAGTTGCCCAATAGTGCCTGCTGGGGCTCACCTCAGGGGAAGGGGACAATTGTACCCCTTCCCTCAGGGAGACCTCCAGCAGGCTCTATGCCTGCAGTGTATGCAGCAAAGCTGCACTGGTGCAGCTGCATTGTAGCGCAGGACTTTGGTTAGGATTGGGTTGTCCTTCCGCTATCAGGACAAAGTGGTGGCCACAGCAGTGTTGTTGATTAGAAGACAATTCAATCATCCAACCAAAAGCCTTTATTAGGACCAAGCAAAAAGCAATAAACTGTCAAACAGCAAGTTTTTGAATCCTTCAGGATTGTTTGTCAGGCTAGATGAGCTAAACACAAGGGAGAAAATTGAGGACGCGCTGTAGGTTCCCCAACAGTCTAGTTTTTAAACTAAGACGTCAGAGTTCAGGAAGCTTTCATGCACACCTAAATCAACCTCTAAAGGGTGTGGGATGGTTGGGTGCTCCCAGTTTGGATTCAACTGACTTTTACCCTAGACCAGTGGTATTCAAACTGGGGCGTTGCGACACCCCAGCCTGAGGGTCCTAGTCCCTTTCCCCTTAAGGGGCGGGGGCAGCAAGGAGGCAGCGGTGCGATCCCCAGGATCACGCCACTCAGGGGGGCTGCAGGGGCTTGGTGCACTTGCCCAAGCCCCCTGCAGCCCCTGGGGGTGCGGGGAGCCCTATACGACCTTCGGCAGGGTTCCCTGGGTCAGGGAAGGTGACAGTGGAGCGATTGCGCCCAGGGTCCGCTAAACCAGAAGCAGTACGCGATCGCTCCACGTTCCCTTTTGACCGGGCTGCAGGGCTGCATCGCGCTCTGCTTCCCGTTTTGCCCCACTCACTGACCCAGGGAGCCCTGCAGGTGCTCACGTCCAGCTCCCTGCAGCCAGGGACGGCTGCTGCAGGGACTGGAGGGTGCACCCCAGTCCCTGCAGCCCAGTCAAAAGGGAACGTGGAGTGATCACGCACTGCTTCCAGTTTAGCGGAGCGGGGCACGATCGCTCCGCTGTCACCTTCCCTGAACCGGGGAGCCTTGCTGAAGGTTGTGCAGGGCTCCCCGCACCCCCGGGGGGCTGCATGGGGCTTGGGCAAGTGCACCAAGCCCCTGCAGCCCCCCTGAGCAATCCTGGGGATTGTGCCACTGCCCCCCGCCCCCCACTGCCCCCCGCAAAGACTTACTGCGGGATTCAAACTCCCTGCGAGCTTGAAAACCGCAGCCCTAGTCTAACACCTTCCATTTATCTCTTGCCTTGAGAATATCTTCTTTGTTGTTCAGCTTTTCCCCCTGATTTCTGCCTTGGCAGAAACAATTGATTGTAGTTAATCAGAACAGGCCCATAGAACCACAGAATCACAGGGAAGGAGCCTAATAGGTTCATCTAATCCAACCCCCTGCCTTAAGCAGGAAATCCTCTTAGAGCAACTCCAACAGGTGCTTGATGAGCCTCTGCTTGCATATCTCTAGTGAGGGAGAGTCCACCAACTCTCTTGGCTGTTCCACTGCCAAACCGCCCTGACTGTCAGGAATTTTTTCCCAGAGTTTGTGTGTTTTTCCCAGAGTTGTGTGTGAGTTGTGTGTTTCAAATTAGTGGTACAGTCAAGGGGTTCAAACGTGTTTTGCTTGTTTTCTCTGTCTAAATAGCTGTATGTATCTGTATATGTTGAAACCCTCTCTCTTACCTTTCAGAGGCTTATTTATGTCTGCAGGAAAACTTCCAGAACTACATCTTTGTTGGAATCTACAACACATCCCCACCATCCTGCTTCCCCTTCATTAGCCTAATAATGAAGCTTATAAGTATGAAATGCTTGCTGTTTTACATCTTATTACTTTAGGTTGATCCTAATAAAGACAACTAAGAGTCTTGGGAGCACCTTAAAGATGAACACTGTTACTGTGGTATAAATTTGCATGGACTAGAGCCCACTTTGCCAGGTCTGCCACAGGAAGACTTGCAAGGGACTGAAGTTAGAGACAGTGGCACATGCAAAGCCAGAGAAGAGAGCGCTGAGGTCCGTGGGGAAGGGGGGACACGGAAAGAAAACTTACATGACTGTTCAGCAAGCTGCTTTTGTGCGATGTTATGCCTTCGTTTTTTTGGAGGTTTTCAATCGCCATTTCAAGCTAAAGGGCAGCAGGCCGAAGAGAGAAAAAGAACGGAAATCAGATACTCCATAACAGCCAACTTGCCCAGTGCTGTTAATTAATACCAGAATAATGATTAAGTTCTTCCTTCTAGGAGGCAAAGGGAAACCAAGGCTCAGCAAAGAAGGAGGACAGCAAAATGTTACGCCAAGGGAAGGGAGGGAGAATGCGTGCGAAGGAAGCCGTAGTGCACAGGGACAAAAGGTGGGGTGGAAGAAAGAATGAAGCAGCATCCTCTTACACCCTATGCTGCAAATAAATAAATAAATAAATAAATAAAGTGACACAAGTTACTAATCACATTTAAAGGAAGACAGTAGTGCCTACTGAAGGTTCAAAGGCTTTAAGACAGTGATTTTCAATCACTGTGCTGCAGCACATTAGTGTGCCACAAATGGTCCGCAGGTGTGCCACAGGAGATTGAGGGAGGGGTCATTTCTTAGTAGTGTCACTGGGGGATGTGAGCCTCCCACCGATAGCATGGTGAGCCTGGTCAATTGTCAAAAAACAGATGGTGTGCCTTATCAGTGAGCCTTGAGATGGAAAAAATTGAAAATTGCTTTAAGGGGTTGGCAGACAGTGTTTGAATTACACAGGGCAAGGGAAGAGAGGACCTGGTTCCTTATCTTTTGTGTCAGCCCTTTTAGCCACTGTTTTTATAAGGAGATCATGATATAGCTAAAAGAGGGGGAGTTGAGGGTTGGTGAATTTGGTGAATTTCATTAAGGGTCTTTAATTCAAGCATTGTTGGGAAGGGGAAACTACCCCTGCTAATTGGGCAAGAGGCACTTTTTCAAGTGGGTGCTCCTTTTTTTAGCAGGGGGAGAGTAACTGGCCCACCTCACCCCAGCACTGTCTGTTCTAGTGGCTGTCTGCTGGTGTTCTTTTTGCATCTTTTTAGATTGTGAGCCCTTTTGGGACAGGGAGCCATTAGTTGTTTGATTTTTCTCTGTAAACCGCTTTGTGAACTTTTAGTTGAAAAGCGGTATATAAATACTGTTAATAATAATAATAATAATAATAATAATAATAATAATAATAATAATAATAATAATAATAGGGGAATAGCCAACGTGAGGGATTTCGCCATTCTTTCACAGTTGATTTCCCAGTCCAAGCAAAGTGGAGATTTGATTTTTTTTTTTAGAGGGCTACTGGTGTTTGGGTCTCCTCAGAAGTGCTTTCTCTTATGGGATGTGTACAAGCTGGCTCTCACAACAGGGAGGGAAAAGGGCACACTGTCCATGCTCAGAGACTCAAAATCCTAACCAACTTTCCAGCATTGATACAGCCACAAAGCAGCCAAGAGGTAAGAGCCAAGCAGCCAATGGAACAAACATCCTCTTACTTTGAGGAGGTCTCCGTGACTCCCGTGCCCCCACAGTGTGCGCCCCATTGGCATGAATGCATTGGAGATGGAAAGTTGGCTCGGACTGAGGTGCCAATTTCTCCGTTACTATCCCTCCCCATCCTTCCCAGAAACAAACACAACTTTCTTGGTCAGCTAGAACCATCTCGAATGATCTCTTTCTGTTGATATTGACAAATATAATAATAAATATATGGGAGCGTCGCTTTGTGATGATCCAACCAGCAACGAGTTGCATATGCGACACCGCTGCTGGTCCCAGCACACACACCCTCAAAACTCCGAAGCCAAGGGGAGCTCTGCTCCCCTGCCTCAGGAGGCTTTCAGAAAAGCCTCCAAAAGCAAGGGGAGCACAGCTTCCCCTCTTCTTTGAAGGCTTTGTGTAGCATCAAGCCTTGCTTGATTACAGGGGTGCCCGTCTACATCCCTATCACTAAGCAACGCACAACTGTAATTAATACTGTATCTAAATTAAAGTATTATTAATTATTTTATATTATTAATAATATTTATCTCTAATAAATAGGGCTGCAACTTGTAATTGACTAACAAACACCATGATTGATTAAAAAGGTGTTCCTTATTAGTCAGCAGATTTTTTAAAATCATCATCATAATTTTTAATACTTATAAAAACCTAGACATAGTGTTCTCTCCTGAGTGAGAAACAGCAATATCTCCTGGTGTACAAGGATATTTGCTGCGACATGTGCTTTCTAACCAAGCTGGCATCAACCAACAGAACAAATTTTACAGATGCAAACCACAAGCACTCAGATGGAATGGACAAGGGGAAAGGCTGAAGGACAAGTGTGTGTGTCCAGAAAGATCTCCAGAGACAGACGAGTTTTACCTATTTGGAACTCACATGAAACAGCAACGTAAACTGATATGGAATCTCATTGCTTCTTTTCCACATCAGAGAAACTATAGGAAATCTAGTTAGGGCCACCAGGGAGCCAGTCAAGGTGTTTTTAGGGGCATGAATTCAGCCTGAAGGTTCCTAAGTGCTATGCACCTCAGAGACAATTTGGTGTACAGGTTAAAGCACTGAGGAGACTTGGGTTGGAATTTCCACTCATTCATGAATTTCACTGGGTGATCTTGGGCCAGTCACTATCTTTCAGTCTCACTCTGTTACACACGCGCGGGCAGACGCGCGCGCACACGCACACAGTTCCAGAGTGTGTCTTATCTGACCATTGCAAAGCCCAAGAAGGAGTGCCAGCTGCAGGTCCTGACATACCGTTGCTGGAGAGGAACGCGAGGTGTGCAAGAGGGCATGCCTGGCATTCTCCATCCCGCCGTGAATGAGATAGGCTCCTGAACCAGAGACAATCTGGCTTCCCCCAATGTCCATTGTGATGCCCACCATGCTGTGGGAGGGGATGGTGGTGGGTGAGGAGGCACCTGCGGTCACCTGGGAACTGCCCCCCTGTGGTTCAAAGTAAGAAGAGGCACTGCTAGGAGCATAGATCTGGGCTTCGGTGTTGTATGAGTAGGCGGTACGTCTGCCAAAAAAGGAGTAGAGGATCAAATTAGTTACAATGAGAAACATACACAGCCAAAGATCTTTTGATTCATCTATAAAAATCACAGGCAACACCTAGTATAGCCAGTGTTTGCAGCTGGGAATTTAAAATATTTATTCATTTGTTGCTCAGTCTCTCGGCTTCCATCAGGACAGGTTGTTTACTACACATAAGTTGTTCTTTAAGCATTCACCTCTGCCAACATATGGAGTGGCCAGCCAGACTTGGAAGCCTCCAGAGCTTTCTTGAGTGTTCTGCCCTTGCCCTCAAGCAAGAAAACCTTGTGCATGCCAAGTTTCTCAATGGCAGAAGGAGCTGCCATTCCCTAAGTCCTTTGAGAACTGCCTCTCCCCAACCAAACTGTAGCATTTGAAAAGCAGTCCTAGCACCTGAAGCCAGACCACCAGAGGGGGTGGGTGGATGGGGTGTCAACCAAGAAGACTACTTGAAAAACTACAGCTACAGATAAGCAATGAGGCTTTGTGGTCTCTTCACATAATACTTAGATGGCAACATTTGAATCCTCCAATTCAGCAGAATGACAAAATCTAATTTCTGCACACACTGGGTGCTGAGCTAGAAGAAAGGAGAGAGAGATGTGCACTCACATGGTCCCATTGGTGTAGACTGCCTCTCCTCCTTCCACGTACTGGACTTGGGCTGGGTAGACATGCTGCACTGTTTGGACCTGAAAGGGGTATCACACACATTTTCAAAGAGATGTTCAGCAAAAATGAACAAACAAAAAAGGAATACCAAGGTGTCCCAAGTCCCAAAACTGTGTGTTCTCTGCACTTTTTCCCTTCAAATGCATATCTCAATCCACTGTAAAAGGTGACACAGTTCAGCACCAGAAGGAAGCAATACTTCATTCTGCTTCCATAATTCCTGCTTCCTTCGTGCTTGCCATAATTACCAACTTGTTCAAATAGTTGGTTTGAACAACCAAAGTAGGCAATTCATCCAAGGTTTTTTTTCCCCAGTTACAAATTTCTCACAGTTTTGAGTTTTATTTTGATGCCTGCTTACCTGTCTCAGACCCCCTTCCAAGAAAAGATAGCCAAACCTGTAGCAATCATCAATACAGTGTAATGGAGAAGGAGACAGGGAAAGCATGAACTTAGGGGAAAGCTAAATTAACTGCTCTGCTAAAATGTCAAAGTAGTCCTATCAGTTGGCAATGTTCCTTGGCAAACTAACAAAGTGTCTAGCTAGCTAACCACAAGACACTTGCAAGAGATGAACTTTAGAAGACAGCACACATTTTAATTAGATAAGCAAGCATCCTTGAACAAGTCAAAGTGAGACAAGGCTATTCCCCTTTTGAAAGTAAGGAGAGGGCGAAAAGATGAAAGGGATGAAGTGGAAGAGTATCAGAGAAACTTCTGCTTTTGGAGACTCTTTGTTTGAATTGCAACTGAAATAGAAAAAGGCACATATAGACAAAAGCTAGGACAAGATAGTCTTGCCCCAAATTGTAACCCACATATGGGGACATAGTCGTCATTAGAAGCAGGCCATAGGGGACTAAAAGTTACTTGATTTTAGAAAAGTTTAAGAGATACTTAAGATAGGAAACCTTAGTTTGGCAGAGAGGTCCCACAGGTGTTCAATGTTTACATTAACACAGGGGGAAAATATGCTGATAAGATAAACGTACCAGGCAAAGCACATTGTGTCATCTCTTTTAATGATCTTAGTAAGAAAACCTGTCAACTAATTTTAATTGGATTGATGGATGTGAATAGGTGTCTCTAATGTTATCTACAGCCTATTGGGAGTTTGCCCTATCTATGATGCGAAATTTCAGCCAATGGGAAGATTAGATTTTAGGACAAAGAATCAGAAATGTATAAAAGTGTCCCACCCCTCTGATGAGTGCCTTCTGGATTTGAGCTGAGTCTCCCAGAGGCCACAGGCATGCCTTGCTGAAACAATAAACAGCCTCCATAGCCTTCTACCTTTCAGTGTCTTGCTTATTTGGTCTCAGCAGCACTGGACAGACCCAACCGTCTACCAACTGGCGCTCCCCTTCAGGGCAGGGCACAACTATTTTATCTAAGTTTTAAATTAATCCACCATGAGGTACATCCGTGCAAAGTAGTCAATCTATCCAGTTTTTTCCTCAGCTACACATCTCACATACATGAGTTATGTTCGAAAAACAATTAAATTAAGCACGTGTACATTCCCTCCCACCTCAAACCACTGCAGACACACGCCCATAAGTTGACCCCACAGATAAGCCGAGGGCAGGTTTTGAGCCAGCAATCATGGAATTTTCTATGACCCTCGGATAAGTCAGGGGTTAAACTTAGGGGGGTGTCTGACTATAGTTTTGTCTGATTTTACCTGAGACCAGATCCTAAAATATAACCTACTACTAATTGTTACCTAAGAACTGTAGTTTCTAATTTATTAAAAACATAGTAAAAGATCATAAGATACATTTTTATTCTTTTTAAAATTCTGGTCTTCACTACCTTTTTGTAAACACTATCAGAGTAAGTGCACTGTAAACTACATACAGGTACAGCCTACTTCTCTGCGTTAGTTCCATTCCGTGACTCGGTGCGATTAACAAAAAACGAATTGAGCTAAATGCCATAGAGTTACGCAAAGAGGCTGCAGCCTGACACTTCCGGATGGAAGAAAACTAAGGCAGCTGTTCCCCCAGCTGTTATAAATCCCCTCTCCCCTCCTTCCCGTTTCACAGGTGGGATCCTGAGCTTGCTTGGGAAGCCTCGTCCTCTGTGTCCCAGGCAGCGCTGCAGATCTCCTCCTCCTCTTTGCTGCTGCCGCTTGTGCAGCCCTTCCCTGGCTACCGCCATAATGGAAGCTCCTCTGCCTTCGAACATTCTGGGACTTTTAGTCCAGCTCTCTGCTCACCCTCACCTGTCTCTCCAATGCTTGCTTGGGAAGGCTTGCTGGAGCAGGAGAGCCTGCATCATATGGGGGGGGGGGAAATTTGGTAAACATTCCCTGGGTTTTTTTAAGCAATCTCCTCTCCTTCCCCTCCTGAGCCCTCCCTGTTGCCAGCAGTCCTGCTGAACTTTGAAGAGTCCATCCCTATGCGTTTCTACTCAGAAGTAAGCCCCATTATTAAGTATTGGTGCACTGAATTGTAGCCTGGGAAGGAGGGTCCCTTCCTGGTGTTTCAAAAAACCAGACCTGCTTTGCAAGCATTTGCAAAGCAGAACCAGGCTGCAGCAGAAGGAAAGAGAATAAAAGGTTAACTTTGGCTAGAATGTCCCTGGAAACCAACTATAGCAACTAACAAGGTGCCTGCCTTGAGAAAAGAAACTGTTCAGAGTTGAAAGGCTTTGCCCTCTGACAGTGGTGTCACTAGGGTTTGCGTCACCCGGTGCAGGATGCCAGCGCGTCACCCCCTCCATGCAGTGGGCGGGACAATACCCCAGATGGTGGGCGTGGTGAAGTACCATCACTCTGCCCCCACTGGTTTTTTGGCTGTACCTTTGGATAGAACAAATAACACATTCTGCATGAAATTACGCATTGTTTGATATATAGCATGATGGTATTATTCTTCCAAATTATGATTTTAGTGATTTTGGTCACTATTAGTGTCACACATACCCCCAAGGGTGTCAACTTACTAACACCTTATTGTAGCAGTTCTCAAACGTTTACCACTGGGACCTACTTTTTAGAATGACAATCTGTCCAAGACCCACCAGAAGTGATGTTATGGTGGAAGTGACATCATCAGGCAAATTAAAATAAATAAGTATAAATAATTAAAGTAAAACAAATAATTAAATAAGCAGAAGCCAGCCCTAGTCCACCAAGTGAATTTCTTCCGTAGCCTGCCTGCAATAACACCTCCCCCTCCAAAACCAGTAAGGTTTTCAGCCCTACCCAGTGCCCAGTTCAATTTAAGAACTTCTGTTTAAACCAGATCACTGTCAGGATCCACCTGGCTTTGCAAGTCTAAAAAAGGTTTACCTTATTAGCTGAAGCCTCGGTTTTGAACCTTTTTAGTGGGGGCAGAGGCGGCCTTCTGGAGCACTTGTTTAGCTCCAGGTACACAGGATCAGGACTACTCTGGTAGCTTTGCACGCTCCTTCACCTGATCTTCCACACCAGCCAAGGCACGTTTGCTTACTCGCGAGTAAATGCGACCATGAGGCTAACTTTCACTTTCCATAGGGCTCAATACATTCATCTGCTTGGAGGGAGGAACTTCCTTCTCAGGTGTTTTTGGGGGCAGCATTCATTGGATCAGGAACATTCTGTGTCATTGGATTCCTCTCAGCCTGCCCTTTCCAAAGGACTAAGGCAAGTTCACCTACTCATGAGTAAACTCACGATACAGCTCATTTTCACTTTCCATAGGGATCCAGGCATTTGTTGTTCTCCTGTTTTTTTGCCATAACTTTCGATAGAAAGGAGATATTTCACTCTGGTTTTTTGCATTGCATTCCGCTCGAAATTCTGCATCCAATGGTATATAATATGATGGGGTTACTCCTAACCACCGCGATTTTAGTGTGTCACCCTCCTAGTGCACGTCACTCCCCCTGTGCACATCACCCGGTGCGGCCCGCACCCCCCTAGCGATGCCACCGCCCTCTGATTGACCCAGAGATAAGGCAAAGTGATAATTGGAGCTTGATTACTTGGCAAAAATTTCAGGTACTATAGTACTCTCTCTCACACACACACACAATTACGTTATGCTACTAGGCCTAACATCCATTCCCTCCTTTGACACCTTTCTCTAGTAGTATTACCACAATCATGGAGGAAGAGGGGAGAATAGGGCACCCAAGGTCCTTTCTAGCTTTGCTAGTGCTGCCAGCACCCAAAACTGAGGCAAAAGAAGAGGATGGAATTGACTCAAATAGGTTGAATTGATAGGAACCAGTAAGCAAAGAAGCCAGAACTGGTGCAACATGAGAGAAGCAGAAGATAAGCTCAGTTTAACCTGCCTGTCTGATATAAAGGGAGGAAGGCAAGCCATAAGTGAGCAGAATGCAGAAGGCACACAGCAGAGAGACTCGCAGGGTACATGCACCCACTATTGCTGCTGTCACTTAAGCACACACAAGCACTGTCTGCTACTGGATGCAACGTGGAGGATCAGATTGGAGACGGAGTTAGACTAGAGTTGGAATTGGCCGCACTGGACATTCTTGTGGGAAAAATATGACCCACAAACCTTACTTTCTGCTCTAGCCCAACATGTATCAGTGAAACCAACAACATTTCCCATCTCCATTTCTGAACTGGGGTAAGAAAGTAAAGAAGCCAATCTCCAAAGATCCAGCTTTTCAAAGGAATATAGCTGTGATACACTGAAAGAGATGCCAACTTCATAAAAGAGGTGCAAGAAGGGCACTGAAATTGCAGCTGGAGAGATGCAGAGTTGGGAAGAGCAACTGATAGAGGTACAGAAGGAGGGACAGACAGTGGAGCAAAGGACTGCATCAGTGGCACTAGGGGGGTGCACGACACATCGGGTGACGTACATGGCAGGGTGCAACACCACTACTCAGCAAAAATTTTAAAATCTTGGTATTTTCAAATAATACCATCATGTTATATATCAATGTGTAATTTCATTCAGAATGCACTAAAACAAACCATGTTAAAATACCTCTATTCTATCAAAAGTTATAGCCAAAAAACCAGCAGGGGCAATGGTACATCACCAAAGCCTGCTGCCCGGGGTGTGGCCCCACCCATTGCACTGGCCTCCCACACTGGCTGATGCAAACCCTAGTGATACCACTGTACTGCATCCTCCACCTCATACCTGACTATTAAGAGTCACACTCAAAGCTTCATTTGTCATTCAATTTGCCCTTTATAGTAATGACAATTAGTGATTTGGGTTTTCCCTTTAACAAAAGTGGAGATCACAAATTTCTCAGAATGCAGTTGGAAACAATGCCTGCATTTTTGGCATTACAGAAAACAAAAGAAAAAAATATATATTAGGTAGAGTGACTGAGAGTTGTATGACTGCCAGAGCACATGTTAAGAGACACCCTCATCTAGGAGGAACCACTATCACCACTCCCCTACCCCCTGCAAGATGTTCTAGCTATTTCTTTAAAATTATAGCCTGACAACTTCTTGAAGGCTGGGATCAGGTATCCATCAATGAAAGAGGACATAAAACCTCATGAGACTATCCCAGTAAAATAGAACGTAAAATTATCTTCCAGGCTATGGTACATTAACAGCACAATCCTATCTTGCGCTGGAACTGGCAGGCCAGGAGGCCTGCACTGTATCCAGCGCAAGATAGGGCCCCAAAGTGGCTCAGCCAGAGGTAAGCGGAAACTCTTCCCCTTACCCCCAGGTAAGCCACTGCAAGCCCCAATGGGTCTCCTCAGACTTGCACCACCTGCTGAGATGGCATAAGTCTGAGAAGTGCGGTGCGGCTTAAAGCCGCTCCACGATGCTCAGGAACAGGGGCTGGGATCTGGCATAACTGCCAGGTTCCAGCCCCGCTTCCCACTCCTCTCCTGACAAGCTTGGCAGACACAAGGCTCCCTCCCTGAGTTGACACGGAGGCTGGATTCAGTCTCCACAGACCAGAGCGTGTCCGTGTGCCAGCCCAGCCAACTCACATGGAGGTGCAAATGTACTTTATGGCATGGGTCAGGATTGCACCCTAAATGACTTATTCATACGAAATGATTAAGAATGCAATGCATCTACCAGTTTATAGCTTCTTTTACAATATCTAATGGAAACAAATATATCTTTAAAAAAAATCTGGATTTTGACAGGTCTCTAATGAGAAACATCATCACAGGTGTCTGATTCTTAGTCCACTTCTGGGGGCAAATCCTGGTGAGGGTCACCTAAACTTAACATTCTGGAAGTGGCTCTTCTGCTCTTTTAGCTGTGAAAGCAATCAAAGCTATAATAGCCCTATGCAGGCAATGTTCCAGATGTCTACCTGGAAAGATGCATTTGAGGTTGATTCTGTGACATATTTATAGAAGTGGAGGAGTAGCATCTGAAAAATGGTTAGCCACAGGTAGGGGACTATGTAAGATGGATGCCTGACCATCCCTCTTTGTACAGAGTTGGAAACAAAATGTGGATGTTTGCCAAGGGGAAGGGAACAGACACAAGAAAGCTTTCCTAATTCAAATTTGTGTGCAAAAATAAAAATAAAAGACATTTAAACACAGGACACAGGATCATAGCCTGGAGAAGTCAGTGAGTGCCCTACTTTGAAATGTTTGAAAACCCTGGGTTATAAAACTTGCAACGTGATTGTATTCATTTGAAGAATTGAAATTGTTTCTAGAACAAAAATGTTTCTGGATTAAACAAAAAAAAAAATCAGCAATGGTTTGGTGCTCTGTCAAGTGGTAGCATTCCAGTTTCCTAACACCACCAGCTTCTTCCAATTTGCAGATATTGCCCTGACTGGCTCGCTGGATGTGATCTTCATTTGTCGTACATGGCAAGCTGTTTATAAGCCTACATTTAAGACTGAATGTGGCAAGTTTAACCCATTTCTGCCCAGCCCACAGGTGTACACATTTGATCCCTGTTGCGTATATTCAACCTTGGGCAGAAATGGCTACTATCAGAACTTGTTTCTAACATAACTTGTGTTCATCAAAACTCTGATTTTTTAAAATGACAACTTTTTGAAAAATCCTATGCTATTTAAAATAATATTCTGGATCTGGACAAAATGTCAATTCTTTGCTATTTTTGTTTGTTCTGAAACTGAACCTTTATTGAGCCTGGGCTCTGTGCAACATGGTCATTACCTGCTGTGGGACCTGTTGGACTCTGGGGACAGACAGCTGCTGCATTTGCCCTCCTTTGGGAGCGGAGCCCGTTGCTTGAACCAAAACCCTCTGAAAAGGTGAACAAGGACATCAGTCACCCTTCTGAAATCTTTCTACTTCTAAAATTGCCTCTTTGCTAAGGCAACATAGTTAAAAATTCAACCAGGAAACAGAGCCGAACACACACACCCAGCAGTAAAACCACATGAGAATTATGACAATCAATCAAAATGTCATAAGAGGCAACAGTAGATCACCTGAGAATTTGGGCCCACCCTCGTCTCCTATACTGTATAGGCTTGGCATTCTGCCTGTACCTTAACACTTACCCGTTCTCTCTACCCTACCTCACAAGGGTATTGTCAGGATGAATGAGCTGTAGGTTGCAATGTAGTTTGTATACCAAACATTAAGGAATACAAACTAGACACAATTCAATTCAGATACTACAAGAAAACCATGGTTTGAGTTTCCAAACACAATTCACAACTCTCTAGAGCCAGAGCACTGTAACTACAGTTTGACAATTCAGACATAACACCAGACATTGAACAATGAACACTCAAATTAGCACTATAAAATGCTGAGCTGTTTTACTAGTATAAACAATAACACAGTACTAATTCAGCACCAAAACTCATCAAAGGGCAGTCTTATTTAATGTGTACGTAACTATGTTCCCTCTTAAGTTGCTACGTACTTGCCATCTACTACTAAGTCTTGCCATCTACTGAGAGGAAGCTGGTCAGAAATCTCATAGGACAAGGAGTTTGACAGTCTGGGTGGCACCATCAAAGTGTCCCTGTCCTATGTTCTCACTCTCTACTCTTCAGATAGTACAGAAACACAAAGCAAGTTCAGGTGCAGCGTATTTATCCACGGATTTTTTATCTGCAGATATGTCTCAATGGGAATGGGATGAGGGAACTGAAAGTCACACACACACCTTTACCTCCTTTGCCCTGTGCTGGCTTCTGGATCTGTTTCCAGACAGCCCAAAACACTGCAAAAAGGCTCTGCCTTGACCAGGCTGGGAAATAGCCCTGGAGCCATGGAAGAGGTTCCCCTTGCAAAGGAACAGTAACATTCCTGGAGCCCCTGAGCCAGCCAAGGCTGAAGAGGGGAAGCGGGGACCAAAAACCTCTGTAGCCAGAAAATACACAGCAAGGTGTAGCTCGCTCGCTCACACACACATGGGCAGGTGCAGTAGCAACAGAGGGGATTGCTTTAAAAAACCCAAGGAGTGTTTGCCGAATCCCCCACCCCCAGATGGTGCAGGCTACCACAGACACAAGCAAGCCCCCCCCCCCGCCCATGGTGCAGGCTATCAGGGACACAAGCAAGCCTTCCCACCAAGCAATACATGAGATTTAGACTACAATTCTCTCCACACTTTCCTGGGAGTAAGCCCCATTGACTAGAATGGGGCTTACTTCTGAGTAGAAATGCATAGGGCTGGACTCTTAAAAGCTCAACATCCCACTTGTGAAAGAAGCAGGACAGCTGGCAACAGGGAGGGCTGAGTACAGAGGGGAAGGCAGGAGGGGGAGGAGAGGGGATTGCTTTAAAAAAAACCAGGGAGTGTTTGCCGAATTCCACCCCCCCCCATGATGCAGACTCTCCTGCTCCAGCAAGCCTTCCCAAGCAAGCCTTGGGAAGCCTTGGGGAGACAGGTGAGGGTGAGCAGAGAGCCAGACTACAAGTCCCAGAATGCTCTGGGGCAGAGGAGCTTCCATGATGGTGGCGGGAGGGCTGCAGGAGCTGCAGCAGCAAAGAGGAGGAGGAGAACATGCAGTGCTGTTGGGAGTCTTCCCAAGCAAGTTTAGCATCCCACCTGTGAAAGGGGAAGGAGGGGGAGGTGGGGAAGGAAGGGGAGGGGATTGATAACAGCTGCCTTAGTTTCCTTCCATCCGGAAGTGTCAGGCTGCAGCCTCTTTGCATAACTCGATGGAATTTAGCACAATGCGTTTTTTGTTAATCGCACCGAGTCACTGAACGGAACTAACGTGGATAAATAGGCTCCACCTGTACTGCTCGGGTGATTGCAATGTGCAGGCAAGTTCATGTGGCAGGAGACATTCCTTTAGATCAGGGGTCTCCAAACCCCAGCCCGGGGGCCAGATGCAGCCCGCAGCAAGCCTCTATCCGGCCCGCGGCCAGCCTCTTGTCCCCTGAAAGCCTCTGGCCCACTTGACTAAACATGACCAGAGCTGTGCTCTGATTGTATCTGGAGGGTGTTCTGAGGGCCAGAGAGGCTGAGTGAATGAGCCCACTCATTCACTTATTTATTCATCTAAGTTGCATCTCTAATTTAATTTAAATTTTTTTCCGGCCGTCAGCACTGTGCCAGATATTTCATGCGACCCTCTGGCCAAAAAGTTTAGAGACCCCTGCCTTTGAAACCCAGATCCCAAAAGTCTGAGGTTCTCAAACTGGGGCGTTGCAACACCCCAGCATGAGTCCCTCTGCCTTTGCCCCTTTAAGAGGTTAGGAGGGGGAGACAGCTGTGACGCGATCCCCAGGATCACACTGCTGTCAGGAGGGGGCAGGGGCTTTCCTTTACTAACACAACAAAGCACTAGAGTCCCGGGGATGAGGGAGCTCCACAGAAGCCTCCACAGGACTCCTCAACATGAGGAGATCGGAAAAGACGATCATAAAGAAAAGCCTGTGCCCCCCCCAACAGTGGTGCAATCCTGGGGATCATGTCACTGCATTCCCCCCTCCCCTTTGCTGCATTCCTCCCTGCTCTTCCAAGACTTACCTTTGGAATTTTACTCCCAAGGAGTTTGAGAACCCTTGGTTTAAGTCTTTCAAGATCAAAATTAGCACCTGAATTTGTGCTCATTTGGAATTCACGATTCCAGTCTAGCTATTGCTTCTGAAGTCTCCATGTACTCGTATACAGAACATACCATTACAGCCTCATTTAGACAACACTAACACATGTGCAATAGTGGCAAGAATGGTCTTCTCCAGAAAGGCTGCAGCTGGCAGCCAAAGGTGTGCCCTTAGAGCAACAGTGCACTAGCCTATCCAGGAGTAATGCTGGATCCAGGATCAAACATGAGCTAGCTGTGGAGGAGACCTGCCCTCCTAGTTTAAGGAAAACAGAGGATCAAGGAGTTTGGCTCTGAGAAGCTGTAAACTTCACAGTATACAAAGCTGAGAGAAGTCAGCACTCGGAGAGAAGGAGGGGTCACCTTACCTGCTGGGATGCTGGCACCGGCTGAACCACAGGAGCTTGGACTGCTGCCGATGTTCGCAGTGCCACCGGAGTCGCAGAATCTGAGCCACCCTCTGAACTCTGCATATTTGGCGCTGGGAGAGAGGGAGAGAATAGAAGAGGAGAGGGTTGTTAGGAAACTAGATCTTAATTAACCGCAGAAGCTAATTCCATCACCCGACAAAGAAAGCAGTCGCTCACAGGAAGCCAGCTAGTCTCTAAGGTGCCACATGGCCTTTGAGGGTTGCTGTATGTGCTCAAAGCAAGACAAACAAACAGTCAAAAGGAATTGAATGGATTTATGCAGAATTTGGACTGGAATGTGATGGAGAGGTCACACATTTGCTTTAATGGAGACTAAGCATGCAAACAAAGTTTTGTATGAATTTGAGGTTGGGATTTGTAGAAACGTAAAATCCAGAATTTCAACATATTTTTCAGTTTTGAGGTTTTTAAGCCAACATCAAATAAACTTACTGGTTTGCCTTTTTTGGAAATAACATCAAATATCTGCTGCCAAATTCAGTATTTTAAAATCTGTTTTTCTCTACTACGAGTAAATCCACCTGCTTTCATAATGGAAATGCTGGAAATATTTTTAATTAGGAGAGCATACCAGTGTTTTCCAAACTGTGATTCGGGATCCACCAGTGGGT
Organism: Tiliqua scincoides; assembly: GCF_035046505.1. NCBI lineage: Eukaryota > Metazoa > Chordata > Lepidosauria > Squamata > Scincidae > Tiliqua > Tiliqua scincoides. Next base: position 41,617,061 of record NC_089828.1, on the reverse strand, counting down.
CACTACCTGATTGTTGGTGGGTTGCGAAACTGACAAGCTGATAGCTGAGAAGGAAAACGTATTGGGCCCTATGGAAAGTGAAACTGAGCTTCACATGCAAGTGGTTCCAATCTAATCAATACAGACTACCCCAAAAATATTTGAGAAGTAGTGGTGGACCTAGAGCTGGGCAAAAGGGGCAATTGCCCCAGGTGCTGAGCCTGCATGACTCCAGGACCACATGGAAAGCCTTACTGAGGCTCCCAATGTGTTTTCTGGAAGTACTTTTTAAGACTGCAGGGAAACCTCATAATGCTTTCCCAGTTGGTCCTGGAGTCATGTGAGGCCCCATTTCGTTGGTAAGCATGGAGTGGCGGCAGTGTGGTGCAGGGGGGCAGCACTGCAGACCTGTGCCCCAGGGCGCCTCAAGGACAGGTCTGTCATTGTTGAGAAGAAGTCCCTCTCAGCTGAAAAGGAAAATGTATTGAGCCTTATGGAAAGCGTAAACAAACCACACATGTCTGTTTACTCATGAGTAGGTAAGCATGCCTCAGATCCTATTGAATGCCAGGTAAAGAGGAATGCAAGGCCATCAGAATGGATCCAATCCAATGAACATGAAGCTCAACAAACACTCCAGAATGCAGGCCCCCCCCCCCCACTAGTAAAAAGGATAAAAGCAGAGGCTTGAGCAGCTGGTAAGGTGAACCTTTCTTTTTTTCTTTTTTAAAGTCTTGTAATGCTAGGTGTGTTCTGACAATATCGTTTAAAAAGTGAGTTCTGGAGCTAAAAGGTTTGGGAACGACTGGATTATACTGCACTGTATTTTCAAATTTCTAAGAAAAATTTCACAGATCTCTCCCATCTCATATGAACTATAGATCTACTTGCAATGCAGTCCATAGAATGGTCTGAACAGGCACCAGCACACTAAGCTTAGAGCTGATTTAAACATTATCTAAGTTGCACTGTTGTTGCCACAGCTTCAGTTATGAATACCCTGTGTGTGTGTGTCCATCCAATTTTTTGCCTACTTCCCTTTTTTGGACATTTCTAGCCCCCTAGGGGACATGAAGATGCTGTAGCCTCCCAAAAAGACTGCCTGACACCTTATTTGCAGGAGTCATTTCTCTGGGAAGCTCCTGTGAGGTTCTCTGGTTGAAATGCCATTCCCCAAAAGCCAAAGGTGCAAGACATAGATTGAGCTATAATTAGGTTTGGGTTTTCCTAAAGACAACACCTCCTAGCCAAACTTTCTGCTGAGATTGGCATGTGACTCACTGACTGGACAGCAAGCCCATCTGTCTAGGTCAGGGGTGCCCAAACCCAGGCCCTCAGAGGCTCCCAATACGGCCCGCTGGGAGCCCCCAGTTTCCAATGAGCCTCTGGCCCTCCAGAGTCTTGCTGGAGTCCATGCTGGCCCAATGCTACTACTCTCAGCGTGAGGATGACTGTTCAACCTCTCACCTGAGCTGTGGGATGAGGGCTCCCTCCACTACTTGCTGTTTCATGTCTGTGATGCAGCAGTGGCAGTGAAGGAAAGGCTGGCACGGCCTTTTATAGGCCTTGAGCTACTGCAAGACCTTCATTCATTTGTATAAGTTCCATCTCTAATATATTCATTTATGTAAATTTATTCAAATTTTAAATGTAAATTAATTATTTTTTCCCTCCGGCCCCCGACACAGTGTCAGAGAGATGATGTGGCCCTCCTGCCAAAATGTTTGGACATCCCTGGTCTAGGTAAAAGAGTGGAAGAGTCAGGTGGGTTTCCCCTCATCCAATTGTATATCATCAAATCTAAGTGATACAAGAAACTTCTGCACACAGTTAGGTACGTTTTGCCAAGCCTGCTTTTTGAACGAGCTGCTGGTTTGCTGGAAGGCAGTTCCACACTTACCCCCAGTAAATGTAAATGGCAAGTGAAGGCGAATAGAAGGCAAGTGTTCCTGGGATAACTGCAAGCCATAATTGCAGCTAGTAACAGAAACAGTATTTCTAGCTAGATGCATTGAGGAAACTCATTTTATTTTGTTTGCTCTTTCCACTTTTGTATTGAAATTCTGTGTGCTTTTCTATTAAGTGGTTTACTGCCCCCCTCCTATTGAGAGTTACTAGCTATTGCACCCAATTTTGTCAAGTTCCGTCTTCGTAGCCATCCAGCCAAGTCCAGGCATTCTTCATCAGCCTGATGGTTAGACTTCTCTCCATCCCTTCTCCATTTTATTTAATTTTTTGTTTTGGATATTTAATAAACTGGATATATTTTGACTCCTTGCTTGCATGGTCCACATTCATGGAATATGGACAGGGTAATTGAGTGGGTTGTCCTGTCTCTAGAACTGCCTGGGTTCACTGTAACAATCTGGCTTTAAACAAGAATCACTAGGTTACATGCACTCTTATGAGGAGAGGGTTTTCCTAGACACCCTCCCCTGCCTCTGCCTGCTCAGTTTCCCCAGCCTGGGATGGTGGCAGCAGATATCTACTAATTTCTCCCTGCTGTTCATTCCACATTCAGTTGCATTCAACTGCTGACCCAGGAAGTGACTGAAGCAGAGAGGAGAAAGGCTACTTCCATTAACCAGATAAATTGGGTTTTCCTAACACCATCTCAGCAGAGCTGCTCCCACCCCTTCTTCATTACTATTATTACCACAATATCAATGTGCATGAGTATAGAATAACGTAAGACACAAGACCAGTCCACTGGCCCAAGGAGCTTACTAATATTCCACACATGGGGAGGAGAGGATGCAGAGGTGTTGATGGAGACGAGGGTACTAGTACCATTATAAAGCAACATTATTCCAGTTCATTCAAACACCTTCCGCCCATATTCTTTAGCGGGATGAGACCCCCATGCAAATGAAAATGGGCCGTGCAGAATAAAGTTTTTATATGTTACCAGAGCAACTAATGAACAAGCTATGTAGAGCAGGAGAAGACTCTCACCGGTACCCAGACGCAAAATTGGCCCAGAGTTTCCTTTGCAACTTGGGATGCATGGAAGCAACTGCACAATTGTTTTGCCACATGTTCAGCTCTGCACAAATTCATTCAGCCTATGCTGGCTGCATGCACAAAACAAATCACGGTTACAGGGAAGAGCAGGTAAAGAGCTCCCCTCTCCACACATGGTTTGATTCTGGTTTGTTACTCAGCCCATGTTCACCAAGATTGGACATAACATGAACTGCGCTTGGTTCAAAAGCAAAAAAACATGCTTTCGACTGCTTCTGCTCATCCCCATAACTACGGCTTGTTGTACATGTGCAGGCAGTCATTGGCAACAGGCAATATTGCCCTTGCAATGATGAATGATAGCCATTGCCAACCCACCAGCACTGATGGATGCTGTTATGCCAGTACACCACATCTTGGGGCCCACTTGCACTGCCACTCTGACTCCTTGCTGATGCTCCTACTTTCAGTTGTCTAAGTACAACCTCTACCTAAACAGTAGTTGTAACTACTAGTTAGCTACATTTTAGCTAAAGCAATTGGAACTATCTTTGTAATGACATTGAAGTGGTTTCAACTGTTTTTTAAATGACTTCTTCCCTTCCACCTGCCTCCTAATGAAAATTAAAACATTTGATATTTGTAATAGGTCCAGTTAAATAGGTCAGACAAGGCAGTTTATGAGACTTTAGGGCCTTTAGATACAGGTAGTTGAAAACAAAAAGCGACAGGATGCAGTTTGAGGCCGAAATCTAATTTTACTTTTTATCATTACTATTATTTATAGGATCACTCACAAAACTATTTGAGGCACTGAATGGATGGCAGTGAATTTAAAGTGCTTGTACAAGAATTCTAAGATAAAGAGAATATTCTGAGACTAAAGATGCAAAATCTTCTTTCCCGGATACCCGAGTCATGTAAAAGTCAAAGCCGGCCTGTCAGCAGCAACCTTCTTGCAATCCTTCTAGTGCGACAGCTCTCTTCCTGGGCCAGACTGAAGAGCTAGTACATTCTGCTAATTGGGTAAGAGGCACTTTTTCAAGTGGGTGCTCCTTTTTTTAGCAGGGGGAGACTAACTGGCCCACCTCACCCCAGCACTTTCTGTTCTAGTGGCTGTCTGCTGGTGTTCTTTTTGCATCTTTTTAGATTGTAAGCCCTTTTGGGACAGGGAGCCATTTAGTTATTTGATTTTTCTCGGTAAACCGCTTTGTGAACTTTTAGTTGAAAAGCGGTATGTAAATACTGTTAATAATAATATTAATAATAATTCTGGCACTGCCAGCCCTCTTATAAATGCAACACAACAAACTTGCTTCTAACTACCAGATGTAGGAAAGTAAAGGAGCTGCATTATCTTCTTCTGGCAGTTGCAGGCCATGAGTGACTTTGAGTGACTGATCAGCATTCTTTTGAGTGACTGATCAGATATTTACAGTTTTCAGCAGGATAATAAGAAATTGCTTAAATAATCATATTTGGAAAGTAAATAGTTTTGGGTTGCATCCAGAGAAAGTTAGTCATTACTAAACATCACCAGTAATTTAATGGGAAGAAGGCCCAAACTTGTCCATGAGACACGTTAGAGTACCAACCAACCACCCTCCGGAGAGCCACATCCTGGACACTGGTGCAATGGCAAAGAAACACTGTGCTGTTGTAATGCCAACATAGCCTGGATGCTGGTGTCTCTCCCCAAAATGGGCAGAAGATCATGACATCGGTGGGATTTTTCTAATTTTATTTGAATAAAATACTTTTGCTACCTTTCAGAAAATTCCCAAAAATTAGAGCAGCAGGAGAGATATTTACAGTCACTTTTGCACTTAGCACCTTGAATTCACAAGCCAAAGGTCATTCTTCACTATGCTTTGTCCTTACACTATTTATCTTCCCATTTTACAAGCAGGGAATGGAAGATGAGAGAGTGACAAAAGTTTTACTAAGGAGTCATTACAAGACAGGCAGGACCATCAAATCTCAGACAAGTACAACAGGGTAAAGAACAAGGTTCTTTTACCCACTTACATTGACTTGCTGCATATACTGAAGGTATGTTACCTTAGTGGGAAAAGTTGCTGATTTAAAAACAGCAACAACAACTTTTAACGTCCTGCTGAGTTATTAGGGAGAAAGCCATTAAGTGAGCAAATACCTCCAGCTTTTGTAAGATGGGAAGGCTCCAGGGAGGGGGTGTCACAAATAGATACCACTTCTTGCGTCACCACCAAGCAAATTCTAGCTTGTGAACAAATCTCAACCAAGGCAGACCAAGGCAGACGCTTGGGACAGATGGAGTCCCTAGAAACCGTCTCTGTTTACTCTGAGCTAGCTTGGTATCCAGGCAGAAAGCATGCAACAGGAAAAGGAACTATTAAAAATTTTTTAAAAGGCAAGGAACAACTTCTGGGTTGTATTTCTGGTCTTGCCACATTCGGTGACCCTGGAGGAGCCCCACAGCAATTGAAACAGCCTTCCGTTCCTCTGTTTTCTAGATTACTGCTCTTCAGCTGCTGCATTGGGACTAGGGAGTCAAACCAAACTAAACCCAAGTCAAAACTGGTCCAGAGAGGGTGTTTTGTTTAGTAAGCCTGAACAAAAATAACTCTTTTATTAGCCTGAATCTAAAATAACTCTTGGGTTATTATATATAAATTTATAAGCCTTATATATAAATTTGTAAGCCTTATATAAATTCATAAGCCTGAATCTAAAATAACTCTTGGTTGCCCTGAACCAGAAGTAAACCTCAAAAGACATAAAGTGCTAACCAAGTCAAAATAACACCCTAACTTGCCCTGGAAAGGAGTACAGGTGATGGTTTGGTTGGAGCTGCTTATACTGCAGCTTGCTCCAGAACACCCTTCATCTTAGAGCTTTGCTTTTCAGCTTTTTTATTTTACTGTATGTGTCCAGGTTTATCTTCTCTTTACTGTGATTATATACAAAACAAGAGCTGTTTCTTGATTTTAATGGTTATACTGAAGAGGGTATGTGTGTGTTTTGCAGATGTTTTGTGACATGCTGGGGGAAAAGGCAACACCTGCAGTACAAACATTTAAGATTAATTTGTTAGGTGAACAGATTTAAAAACATTTTGACTGACTAAAATGATGCCCTGGTTAGCTTTTTTAACTGCTCCCTGGTTAATTAAGTTCTTATAACAACTGTGGATGGCAAGCACCATTTTAGAGGAGGCATTCCCCATTCTCTTTCAATGCAGAAGGAAATGCCTCTTCTGAAGACTTTCATACCACATGTCATCTGTAAATCATTGCTGCTCACACTTAAAAAAAGAAAAAAAGAATTAAAGTGCAGCAGCAAAAATTATCTAAGGGCATTCCACTTTTTATCTCTGCACAGAAGGGAATGCCTCTTCTAGGATGATTCTTGTTATATGATTAGCATCTGTTAATTACAACATTTATTCCTGTGTAGATTTAATTGGTTAAATTTAAACTGAAGCAGCCACAATGTAGCCCTGAGACAAGACCTCAGTGACAGCCCCCCCCCCCCCAACTGCAGGATATAGCCCACAACCCTTTGGCATGGCTGTATCAGCACTGGAAAGTTGGCTGGGATTAGGTGTGTTAGGCAAGTTAGGTGTGGAAATAACAGTGGAAAAAAGGACAACCTGGAGAGTGCCTGGTCCAAGTGTCTCACAGGCTACAATGCCGTAAGGCACTGGAGTGAGGGGTGTGTGAGTGTGCGTGAAACCAGGACTCCCAAAAGCCAGCCTTGGGTGCCTTACCTCCTGCATCATTAGTGCTTTGTCCCCACTGCAAGCCCATCAGACTGAGTGCTGTGGTTCTAGGCTGCAGACCAGCTTGCCTGAGGTTCCAGTCAGCCAACACGCACACACACCCCCAGCCAATTTCAGCTCACCAGGTCCCTGTACTCATAGCATATAAAACTACTGCCTCAGTGCTTGCTTGCTCAGTTTGTGCAGTCCTCTTCTAATGTGAGCACACTGCTCCTGCTCCCTTGAATCTTGATTCAGAGCCTGTCTGGCTCTGACAATGGACCTGTTCCTTCTGCCACACTTAAGATGTTCTTCTGGACAAGCTCTACTTGTGTCATTTCACTGGGGCATGCACAGGATGATTTCCCTACAGATCATCCATCCCCTGGGATAGTTTAGCCACATGAAATTGGCATTAGGTTTTCTGCACCCAGGTCAGACCTGTATGTTTATTTGAAAATGAGTGCTGTCAGAATCAATGCAGGAATGTCAAGTAATGGAAGCTGAAGGCAGACAAGAGTTTTTACATTAGCGAAAAGCATCCCTTTGTGTAGTATGCACAGGCTTTTGTCTCAGCCACTTCTGGTCAAACAGGTCTTGCAGTTTTTTTTTGAAACACAAAAACCTCCCAGCCTGTTTGACCAGAAGTGAAAGTGAGATAACCATCTACATCACAAGCAACCTTCAACTCTTTTGAAGAAAAAAAAAGTTGCCATCTATCTCTAGCCATATTTAGCACTAGACATTCCAAAGTAATGAAATTAATATTACAGAAAGCATGAAAATTTCTTGCAACATCTTAAGTTTGTCTGCTAAATCAGCAAATGCTTCATGGCTATATTCCACAAGCCATTTGGAATGCATGATCTTCAACTTCTGTACCAACGTTTCATTCCTAACTCCCACCACTAACAGCCATGGTTTCACTGAATTGTTTAAAAAGCCATTAAGGCCAGTGGCCACTACAGTGTTCAGTCACAAGGCATTCCACAGGTCATGAAATGACGCAATCTGTATCCCAAACTTTCAGGCAACCAATGTTACTGATCAAGTACTTAAATACTTAAAAATCTCTGCCTACTTGTTCTTTCCATGTCATTCATACTCATCACCAAACTACATCTCATCATCCTATCCAACCAAGCCAAACACTCCCACCCACTTTCCCTAAAAGACATTTGCTCCTTCTCTGTTCATTTAAGTTGCCTTTCATCTGTACCTTGTATAAGTGCAAGAAGGTGCTTTTCAAAGGCTGGGCAACAGGAACTCACACACAGCACTCTAAATACAAACAGACCAAGGATCTGGCCTCTGAAAGAGGTGTAACAGATGGGTCTTTGGTGAGTACATTTTAAGTGGAAACAGCTGAGGTAGCCACAAACTGAGACTGAAGACCAAATGACACTTTCAGAGAACTGAAACCAGTGAGATCATGGAGCATGGTGAGTACTCTTCTCCTGCTTTTGCCTCTGGTCAAATAAGTTTGACATGTTTCTGCAATGCTTCCAAAACCTGACAGATCTATTTGACCAGAATAGGCACCGAGTCTAAAGAAATATGAGTGCGCACAATATGGGAAGTGAAAATCATCCAACTTTCTCAAAAGGAATTGAGAAATAGGGTAGCAAAATAGCTAGGAGACTTACTATGAGTTTGGACATCCTCAATTTAAATTTCACCTCTGTCATGACATCCCCAACAGTGCAAGCCTGTGTTTACTCGGAAGTAAGTTCCATGGATTTCCATGAAATTTACTCCCAGGAAACCGGGTACAGGATTGCAGCCTAAGTTAGACAATCACACATTCAGTTTCATCTGCAATAGGAACTAACAGGACTGGCCTAACTTATAAAGCTGTTGAGATAATTACTGAGCTAAACTGCTCTCTGAACATTTTTTGTTGAAAAGCAGAACACTGTATAATATTCTTAATACTATAGGCAAAGCACTGAGGAAACTTAAACTATTCCATATACAGTTGTCCAAAGTAACATCTCAAAAAAACAACCACAGAAACTCAAAGTATTACTCCTGCTACTGCACCTAAAGCCTTCTTTTTGGCTTCCTCTAGCCAACTTCATAACCCTTTGGAGGAGGAAAGCTAAGCCCAAAGCTCAGCTCAAAGAACTCTTAATGATGGAGAAAGATGGCACATTTCAACAGCTTTCTGCAGCCTCTCTCTCTCTCTCTCTCTTCAGTGTAGATACCTTCATTTATCAGGCCTGGCTCCCCTCAAGGTGGGCTGGCTCTGCAAAACAATTTCATTTATTGTGGCTGATCAACAAAAGCAAACAAGAGCAGAGGCGGGAAAAGAGACCACTAGCAGAAGAACTCTGCAGTGGCATAGGTAGAGGGGGGAAGCGCTAAGTTTTGCAGGGATCCTTGCTGCAGCATGCAAGCGGTCCCTCCCCTTCTGAGCCATTCTGGGAGGGGGAGCAAAATGGAAGCACATGCCAGAGAAGAGGCAAATAGTGGTACAGCTAAGGGGGTGCAGGGGGTAGCAAGTGCACTGGGCAACAAGGTTTAGGGGTGCAACAAGCTGAGTTTGACACGAGTGACGAAAATTGTGAAAACCTTAGCATGCATGAATAATACCATCATGCTATGTATCATTGGAAAGGTAATTTAAAGCAGAATGCAATGAAACAAACCGCACTGCAATATCTATATTCTTTCAAAAGTTATGGCCAATTAACCAGAAAATGAAAACACATCTGTGGGATGCCTCTGTTTTGCTTCCCCCGCCCAGAATGGCTCCGAAGGGGAGGGGGAGGAGACCAGTTGCACTTCACGGTGAGGCTCCCTGAAAACTTAGCACTTTGCCCCCCTCTAGCTATGCAACTGCAGCTCTGTGATCAGAACCAAGAAGAAAAGACTAATCTTGTCGCTTTTCCTATAAGAACAGAGGAATTTTCTCCCCCGGCCCCTCCGGCCTTGCTTTCCTGGGCATTTGTTTCTAGGAAGATGGCTTTTGTGCCTGGTTTCCTTACTGCAAAGCAAACAGCAAAAAAAAACCCTCCAGCTTTTTTCAGTTACTGTAGTGTGTGTGTGTGTGTGTGTGTGTGTGTGTGTGTGTTCCTTCCTTCTCTCTCTCAGCTGCCCTGGAAGGACTGACAAATCACCCTGACATATTGAGTGTGTTTTCGAGCCGTTAATGGGAGCAGGGCGGAGAGCCGGGGGTGGGGGGATCGCATTGTTTAGTTTGGGAAGCATTCTATCCGTCGCCGGGCAACCAGCCCTTGGCAACGGGAGTGGACCGCGTCGTCCATGGCAACCGTTGTTACTTGACAAACAATGCGGACCAGTGCAAACACAGCCCTTGCTGGCGGTTTTAATTGAACATCTGCATGTGCTTCTCTCTTTCCGTCCCCCCCCCCCATTGCCACCCCCGCCACGATTAAAACTGGAGCTGGAAGAAGACAGATACTCTTGAAGGCTGGGCTTGGGGGGGGGCGATTATCTTCGCCGGCTGGCTCCAATTGATAATATTGTTGGCTCTCCAGTGGAAAAGTTTGAGACGGGCCTCGTTTGTTTTCAGCATCCCATTATCAGGAGCTGGGAGGGAGGACATAAAAGAGTCCTGTCTTCGTGGAGGCGTCTCTTGATGTCTTAAAACTTTTCACACAGCCAGCATTGCCCTGTTTTAATTGAAACTTCATCTTGGCAGGGCTCAGCCCCGGAATGTTACAAAAATTGGTTCCTCTGAACATGTACAGAGTGGCTTTCCCTCACACAGAGGTTAACTGCAACAAGACCATGGAATCTAGGTGACCCATTTCTAGAACATTATACAAGCCGCCGGGGTTGATGTCAAGGGTTTGATGCTGGCTGAAGGCCTGCATCAGAAGTTCTACATGTCCAGGTTGGCCCTTGAACCCTCAGTATATAGTAGGACCTTATGCGCCACCAGGAGGCACTCAGGGGGCCCAGTGCAAAGTTTTAGTGCATCACCCTCAGCAACCTGGCACCATTACTGGAAACTATGCTTTCCTTTTATTTTGTCTTCAGTTCATTCCTGTCATGGTATCTTCCTGAAAAGGATTCCCATAGATCCATGGGGATGGATCCTTCACATGGATCCTCACAGATCCATTAAGAACAATGAGGGAGCCATATATGCCTAGAAGCTCTGTCGATCTGGCTTCCATTTCCCTTTGGAGATCTGTCAATCTAAGCTCATGATATGGAAGGGAGGTCACATTTCCACCTACCCCAAGAAATGGAGCTGAATTAGGAGCATGAGTACATACATGATGCAACGGTGTGGGTGCTACATTCGAACTTGTGTTTTGTTCCCCATTCAGCCACAAAGCTCATATGAGGGTCTTGGGGGAGGGGCATTAATCTTAGAAGTCCTTTGGGTTGAGGTAAGAATTTTCAAGCAAAAAGGGGGTAAGCCAACACGTGGATTATAATGACATGGAATAGGGTCATGCAATGGTGGATATTGTACTGGTGTCTGATGTGTGGTTGTTCTGGGTTCAAATCGCCGCTCAACAAACTTGCTCACCAAATGGCCTCAGGGAATAAGCATACAAGTAATTCTCTAAATTACAGCTGCCTCTAAATCAGAAATGGCTTGCAAGGCTAAAATAAGGATACATTCAGAGAGAGAGATTGAGAGACAGTTGGGCCTAGAACGTAATCCAAACCTCTCCTTCCCTGTGCAGCTTTAGCATACTGAGAGGACCTTCTCAAGTACCCTGGCCAAAAACTTGTGTATGAACGGGTGTTGCCTGGGGAGGAAAAGATGACAACACTGCCACTGTCTTTAAATTAAACACAGTGACACAGTTTGCCCTCCATTCCCCAGCAACTGAGAGCACAGCTGTAAAATAAAGATTGTTCAAAAGGGCACAGGTTGATCCATGGTTCATCCAGAATGTGCAGCAGTTTTATCACTATCCTGAGCCAAGAAAACAGAGGGTGCATTTTTCACCAAGGTGGGCCTGACAAACTCATTTCTTCAGCAGCACCTCTAAGAGCCACTTCACACGCAACACATTTCAAAAAGACCACCGAGTTCCCATGCATGACAACAGCACACACATGCTCCATACCAGCGGTTCTCGCACATTTAGCACCGAACCCACTTTTTAGAATAAGAATCTGTCAGGGCCCATCAGAAATAATGTCATGACTGGAAATGACATCATCAAGCAGGAAAATTTTTAACAAACCTAGGCTGCAATCCTAACCCACACTTACCCAGCAGTAAGTCCCATTGACTATCATTGTTAAAACCATACACATAGTAACTTGTTAAAAGTACAGGTCTGTAACATTTCCCCAAAAGCAGTCATATACCATGGTAGCATCAAGTCTAATATATTAAAAATAAAATACTGAAATGGATGGGGACCCACCTGAAATTGGCTCGCGATCCACCTAGTCCTGACCCACAGCTCCATACAACACAGTACTAAAAAGGAGCAATTAATTATCTCTCTCTCTCTCTCTCTCTCTCACACACACACACACACACACACACACACACACACACACACACACACACACAATCATACAGGAAAGAAGACCCTTTCCAGGAAGCCATTTGTTCAACGTCTAGTCAGGGATCCTACTAGGCCTAGGTAAATGTAACTGAAATACACAAGTATTCACCCACCTCACCTCCCTTTTGAAGCTAGTATCTGAGAAGCAGTGTGACTAACAACCCAATCCTATCCAACTTTCCAGCACAAGTGCAGCCACAATGGGACTCCGAAGTAAGGGAACAAACATTCCCTTATCTTGAGGAAGCCTCTATGACTGCCTCCCCACCACAGGATGCAGCACATGCCCCATTGGCACAGCTACACCGGCACTGGAAAACTGGATAGGATTGGGCCCTTAATGGATAGTCACAATGGGACTTATTTTTGAGTAAGTATTCATAATTCATTGGATTGCACTGAAAATTATTTGGTGACAGTCTCTTCCCTCTGTCTAACCCACCTTGCTGGATACCCGGCTAACTGGGCATTTTTTTTCAAGTGGTGCTCCTTTTATATTAGCAGGGAGAGAGTAACTGTCCCTAATCATCCTAGCATAGTATTTTTTTTCTAGTGGCTGTTGCTGGTTTTTCTTCTGCCTTTTTTGAGATTATGAGCCCTTTTAGGATAGGGAATCATTTAGTTATTTGATTTTCTCTGTAAAACACTTTGTGAACTTTTTTGTTGAAAAAGTGTATACTACTACTACTACTACTACTACTACTAATAATAATAATAATAATAATAATAATAATAATAATAATAGTCACAAGGCTAAAGAGAGAACAACATATACTGCTCTGAGACCTTAGTGAAAGGGTGCGATACAAGCATTCCCTCCACTCACTCTGTCTACTTTGTGTCAAATCTTATGCTGTAAGCTCCTTGGGGCAGTGACCTGCCTTCTTACACTTTGTAAAAGATATGAGCCTACCCAGAAACTAAGACCTTCATACAAGGTTCTTTTCCAGATGGTCCCACTTTCAGAGGTGATGCAAAAGGTGACTGGGTAGAGGGCCTTCTCGGTGGTAGCACCCCCTTTACGGAACACCCACCTCAGTCAGCAACAGGGCCAAGAAACACTTGAGCCTTCGCATAAATGATGAGCTTTTTATGTTGGCACCTGAAGTTTTATCTGCTACTTTACAATGTTTCGTTTTGCTGCTGAACCTGTTGCTGAATTGACAGTTGCATCAGCTCTTTTGCCACTTTGCTCTTTTGTTATTTTATGCTGCTTTAGCTTTGTCACTGTTGCCTGTTATTGCAAATTGGATTATTTTATACAGCTGCAAACCACTTTGAAAGCTAAGTGGCTGAAAAGTAGGAACATGTTAGGAACAAATAAAAGACAGTACAATGCACATTTGATGGTGCTATATTCATAAGATTAATTAAAAATTCACCATGGATAGAACATCTTGGGGGAAGGGAGAACATTTAGTCCTTCTAAACACCTCTTATTGCCCCTCCAGAGTTGAGGAGGTCCGAGGAGTCAGCAATCAACATTGGCCTGTTAATATGGTGCTTGGTTGTTTGCTGTTTTGTTAAAAGTAACAACACAACAGTCCTGTAAACTCCTTTCAGTACCTGTTATTGTAGAAAAGCGTAGCAATTGACATGCAGGCTTCACACTGTTTCCCAATTTGGTGTATATTCGGTGGGACAGATAGATACATGCACACATTTGTTAAGCATTAGGAGCATGGGAGGTTTTCAGATACAAATAACATGCACGTTCCTTGCAAGAATGCAGTTGTTGTTAACATGCTGAAGTTAGTTTTATAAACTACAGTGGTACCTCGCATAACGAATGCGCCGCGCAGCGAAAAACCCGCATAACGAAAGCGGTTCGTGAACTTTGGTAACTCGCATAACGAATTTTTGTGACTTATGCTTCGCATAACGAATTTTTTTTTTAATTGTCCTGGTTTGTTTTAAATCGCACAACCGTTAATACCCAGGATGCATTGTGCCTGGAGGTTTAAAAAGCCTCCCCAATGCAGCCTGGGCTCACTTCTCCACATGCAGTTCCAGGGTTGACTTCCAGGAGCAACTGTGGCCTGTGCTGTGGGTGAACCCTGTCTTTGGTCAACTGTTCTGAGCAGTTCACCAACTCCTTGGGGAACCTACTACCAGCAGTTAAGTTTCTTTGAACTTTTCATAACTTTTGGGAAGTGGTGGCCAGCATTTGAGGGACGTTTTGGGGGGCCAGTTGGCCAGTTTTGGCCTGCTGTTTTGGGGAGGTTAGGGGAGTTTTTCCAGCAGTTTGGGGAATCTGTGGAACTCATTTGCAACCGTTTTTCCAGACCAGGATTTAAGGAGCTTCTTCACAGGGACATCTCAAGCAGTGGAAAGGTAGGGAGTGTAGCTTCACCATGTGCATTTGTTCTCCTGTGTTGGGGGGTGGGGGTGGGTGTTATGCCACTTTTTGGTCCCAGGCAGGTTTGGCCAGGTAGGGAGCGTAGCTTCACCATGTGCATTTGTTCTCCTGTGTTGGGGGGTGGGGGTGGGTGTTATGCCACTTTTTGGTCCCAGGCAGGTTTGGCCAGGGGTGGGAAGGTGTGCGTGAAGTGGATGTGCCTTTTGTTTTTGTGAACGTAGCAACTGCTGACATGGATCCCAAGAAGGCTGCTCCTGCAGAGGCCGGGAAGAGGACAAAGATGACGCTAGAAATGAAGAAGGAGATCATCCAGAAGCACGACAGAGGCATGCGAGTGACAGACCTCGCCAGGGAGTACGGGAGGAATCCATCCACCATCGGGACCATCCTGAAGATGAGGGAGAAGATCCTTGCAACAGATGCAGCCAAGGGAGTCACCAGGATCGTGAAGAACCGGCCAGCTGTTCTGGAGGAGGTGGAGAAGTTGCTGCTCATCTGGATGGAAGAGAAGCAGCGTGCAGGGGACACCGTGACCGAGGCTGTCATTTGTGAGAAGGCCAAGGCCTTGCACGTAGACCTCGTACAGCAAGAGCCAGGAACCTCAGCCGAGCCAGAAGTCTTCAAGGCAAGCAGAGGCTGGTTTGAAAGATTCAGAACCAGATCTGGAATCCACAGCGTGGTCAGGCATGGAGAGGCTGCCAGTTCCGATGTTCCTGCGGCTGAGAACTTTGCCTCGGAGTTCCTGGAGGTCGTGACTACACAGGGCTACCTTCCACAGCAGGTCTTCAACTGCGATGAGACCGGGCTGTTTTGGAAGAGGATGCCCAAAAGGACCTTCCTCACTCAAGAGGAGACCAAGCTGCCTGGCCACAAGCCCATGAAGGACCGTCTGACCCTCCTCTTCTGTGCCAACGCCAGCAGGGACCTGAAGATAAAGCTGGTGTACCACTCCGAGAACCCACGGGCCTTCAGGAAGCACAAGGTCAACAAAGACCAGCTGAGCGTGTTGTGGCGATCCAACGCTAAGGCTTGGGTCACACGCGTCCTGTTTGTGGAGTGGGTCAATCTGGCTTTTGGCCCTGCTGTCAAGCAGTACCTGCTGGACCTGCCGCTAAAGGCCGTGCTTCTGATGGACAATGCTCCTGCTCATCCTCCAGGCCTTGAGGAAGACTTGTTAGAGGACTTCCGCTTCATAAACATCATGTTCCTGCCGCCTAACACCACCCCACTACTCCAGCCAATGGATCAGCAGGTCATCTCCAATTTCAAAAAAACTCTACACCAAGGAGCTTTTCAGGCACTGCTTCGAGGTGACCGATTGCACCAACCTCACCCTGCGTGAATTCTGGAGAGACCACTTCGACATTGTCAGCTGCGTGAAGATGATGACCATGGCCTGGGACAGGATCAGCCAGAGAAATCTGAATTCCGCTTGGCGCAACCTGTGGCCAGAGTGTGTGGCAACAAGTGACTCTGATGCTTCTGCGCCTGCACCAGAGTCAACAGTGCTGGAGGACATTGTTTCCTTGGGGAGGACCATGGGCCTCGAGGTCACAGAGGAGGACATCTGCGAGCTGGTGGAGGACCACGACCGGGAGCTGTTCACCCAGGAGCTGGTCGAACTGCAGGCAAAGGCTACGCAGGAGCAGGCCTCTTCGGAAGAGGAAGAAGCAACAAGTGAGGAACAGCTGTCCTCCACGGAACTGAAGGACATCTGCCAACAGTGGCAAAACGTGCAGACTTATGCACAGCGGCACCACCCAGACAAGGCTCTGGCACATGACCTTGCGAACATGTTTGATAGAAGGATCATGTCCTCTTTCAGAGGGGTGCTGAAAAGGCGGCTGAAGCAGCAGACCATGGAGAGGTTCTTCATGAAGAAGCAAAGAGTGGAAGAGGAACCTGCTGCTTCTACCAGTGGTGCCCAGTTGCCTTCTTCCTCATCCTCCCAGAAGCCTTGAAGTCAAGCCTTGAAGCCTTCTCCCAGTTGTCCAAGTTGTTAAGTTAAGGTAAGTTAGAGCAGTGATGCTGAGACTTGGGGGACAGAGGGGTCTGTCTCCAGGTTGTCTTTGGCTAACTGCAAACTGCTTCTGTCCTAGCTAGCCAGCCTGAGACCGTTCCCAGTTTGCCAGTGTCCCTGCCTACTCTACTGCGCCTTCTCCCAGTTTGCCAGCATTGTCCAAGTTGTTAAAGTTAAGTTAGAGCAGTGATGCTGAGACTTGGGGGACAGAGGGGTCTGTCTCCAGGTTGTCTTTGGCTAACTGTAAACTGCTTCTGTCCTAGCCAGACAGCCTGAGACCGTTCCTGCATGCGCCTTCTCCACGTTTGCCAGTGTCCCTGCCTACTCTACTGCGCCTTCTCCACGTTTGCCAGTGTCCCTGCCTACTCTACTGCGCCTTCCCAGTTGACCAGCGTTCGTGCCATTCCCAGAGAGACCCTCCACAGCTCTGGGAACGTAAAAGACTGCTGCTGTGATGTGGAGACAGTTCTGTCTGCCTCCAGTTTCCTGACTTAAAAGACTGGTTCTGTAGGTTGAGACACTTCAGCCTGACTTGGTCACCTTAAAATGTTTGTGTACAAGTGTCCCCTAGAGCCTTAGAGAGTCCTTTGGTGATTTTAAAAAGTTTCTGTATTGGTTTCTGTATGATGTCCCTGTTTACATGCCTTAAAAATGTACTTTCTGAAGAGTTTTGCACAGTCCAAGGACTGTTTGTGACTGTTTCTGTTCAGATTCAATGTTGAGCCTCAAGTCAGATGGTCCTGCCTCATGTTTGCTGATTTTTAAATGTTTTTCTGTCATGTTTAAAAAGTTGACGTTTTGTGCTTGAAATTTTTGAAATCCTCTGTACAGTATGTATGCCTTTAAAGAGCACTTAATAAACACTTTGTAAACCAAATTTGACTTTGTTCTGACTTTTCTTGCCCATAGGAACTCATTAATTAAATTTCAATGCATTCCTATGGGAAAACGCGATTCGCAAAACGAAAAATTCGCATAACGAAAGGACTCGCGGAACGAATTAATTTCGTTATGCGAGGCACCACTGTATCACAATGTAGACCAAGATAGAAATGACAGAAGCCTACAGGTCAAGGAACTGGTGTGCAAGATGCTGAGCAGAGACTTTTAGGTGAAGGGTGGAGACCTCCAAGACAAAGCTTGGGGAGTGAGAACAGAAGGCAGTGACCTTGAAGGATGGGGTGGTAGTGGTTAGGGCATGCCTACCATTATCAAATTTTCAAACATTTCCAGGAGGCTGGAGATACTCAAATAGTAACTGCAGTTGCTCCACTAGTTTGTCTGTAAATTGAACAGTACAGAGAAAGAAAGCAAAAGTGAACTCTGAAAGAACTGCACTGAAAGGCGAAGAGATGCGGGATCTACCAGCCCACACAACAGTCAGGTCAGGGGATGTTCGAGCCCCATTATAATGGTAATGGTTCCTTTTGTTAAGAAATGCAATTAGACTCAGATAGCTAGAAAGACACAAGCTGGGGGAAAAAAAGATATCCTATGCAATATAAGCAGGCAGCCAACAAAGGAGGTATGCTCCAGGCTATGAAGCACTTGCCTCATGTACACCCCATGGAGCAACTCCAGGGGAACACCATGAAGATCACATGACAACTTGGAGAACCCTGTGGACAGATTCACACCTCATTTTCTCCAGGCTGGCAATGATCATGGCAAAGGCAATAACATTCCTACTGGGAAGGAAATGTGCTTCAGTGTAAGAAATTAATGTTGGAACCCCCCCATGTCACTTGTGAGGATGCTCATGTGGGGTTTCCCCACTGCATGGCTTGTATGTTTTTTCCTCCAGAGAAGCCCTTTTTTGTGAGTGCTGTGATGTGCAGAGCAGGTTTGGGCCTGACTCAAGACTAAGGCAAAGTCAGAAGGCTTTCTTCCCATAACTACCTATTTCATGGAAGTTATCTGCAGGACAGAGGAAATGGACTCTTTGTGCATTTAGTGTAGCCAAAAGACTCATATTGATGCACAGTACTGAGGACCGTCTAACTTTATCCACCTTTGAACGTATGCATGGCTTATAGAAGCCAACTCCATGTCGATATAATTTTGGACGCCTTTGTTGGATGCATAGATTGCTTATCAATATCTTTTTTTGCCAATTGCTGATTGATATGCAATTGATACAATTGCTTTGTATATACCATGCACATTATGTATATATTGTTTCCTTTTTTTGAGTTTTTTTGAGGAGACTCAACTGCAAATGGCAAAGCCAGGAGCAAGTTGAACCAGAGCATATTTTTCCCATACCCTGCACTTCAGTACTTCAAAAGCTGCCAGCACCCCCTTCATTGCAGGAAATCACAGAAAAAATCTCTCATCACTTTAACTTGCAGAAAACCCGTCACTGGAAAGTTAAAAAAAAAAATGGGGGATGAGTGGAAATGTTTTAAGCAATTCCTAATAAGTTTTTGATCCTTCACTGGCTCACACTTCATGAAAATTATAGTAACACCACTAGAAAGACCAAGAGGCTCAATTTACAGACTTGCACTCATTCCCCAAGTTTTCTCTTTGTTCAGGCAAAGAATGAGAAAAAAGGACAACACTTTGATGAAAGAGCTCATAAAATAACTTGAGATACTGTAATTTGTTATGATCCAAAGTTTGTTTTCAACTGCTGGCTGAAACTGGAGAACCTTGTGTGGAACATCCATATGAAAAAAGCCTTGCTGGATCACAGGGAAGGCCCATCTTCCCCAGCATCATAGCAGCCAATTAGATGTCTCCAGAAAGCTCACAAACAAGGTTGGAAGGCAAGAGCTAAGTAGCATCTTTGGGTCTTTTTAAATTGAAAATGGGTCTTGTGTTAAGCAACCACCTGTAAGAGGTCCTTTTAATAGTCTATTATCCTGCTGTTATTTCTCAGACACAAGATGGCCACTTTAGGAAGAGGATAAATCAGTCATAGAGAACATGTATTGCATGCAGAAAGTCCCAATTCAATCCCAACAGCATCATTGGGCAGAGCTGGGAAAGACCTTCTCTGCCTGAAACCCTGGAAACTTGAAGTGACACCATGAAGACAGTCCTGAGCTACACTGACCAAGATCTGAACTCCGTAGAAGGCAGCTTCCTATGTGAGAGTGCTAGGCCTTTATCCTACAATTATGAAGCTGAGAGAAACCGAAAGGCTGCCCAATCTAAAGGTCACGCATCATGCATGTCAATGGGTGCAATCCCCAGGGATGTTCTCCTTGTACATGCTTCCTTCATTTCAACATGATTGGTACAGGGGAAAACTTTCCTGGTAAATTGAGCCTCATCTGTGAAAAGTCACAGTCAGGATGTCTCAGCTCATCTTAATTTTTTGGGAGCTGATGTACAACAGGCACTAACAGCCCAATACAACAGGTTCTTCAGCACTGGCCGAACACATGTTCCACCAGTGCTGGTTGCTGAAAAGCAGCCATAAAGTATGTTCCAGCAGTGCACAAAGTAGTGCACTGCCCAAACACCTGCAGGAAGGCGAGAGCTTTCCTGCATGTGTTGCCGGACCACTGGCCACTCTAGAAAACAGGGGAGATGGGAGGGGTGAGGGGAGAACGGAACATGGGTGGGGGAAGGTGACAGGGCAAGGTGGAATGAGGAGGTGATGGAGCAGGGGTGTGTGGATTGGACCCAGGAAGGGGCAGGTTCAGCTAAGGGGGCAGGTTCAGCTAAGGTAGTGTCCACTGAATCCTGACCCCCTTCCCAGACCCACTCCACCTACTTGGATCAACTCGGACTTAGCTGGTGCAGGGCTGAATTGAGGTATAATAGCTTTTCGAGCTTATGCCAGAGCAGGGGAAGATGTGTTCCCTTTCCTCAAGGCCCCCTGAGGACAAAACTCCCCTGTGAGATAGCTGCATTGGTGCTGCTTCATTGCTGCATGAGGAGTTAATTAAGAATGGGCTGGAAGAGATTGAGCAGTGAACCAGGAAGCTGATGGGGCAAATTTCATCTTTGCCATGAAATTAGTGTCCCTGTCTCCTGACTTCAGACACACAATGTGCAATATAAGGATAATAGGATAATATCAGTTTAAAGCTGACCAACAGATTTCTGACTTTCATATTACGAAAGTGAATTTTGAGCTACACATCTCTGGCAAGTTCTGCTTGCAAAAACCTTAGATCCTGAGCTACATGGTGGCTCCAATTATTTAGCAACACTTACATTCATGCTTTTACATAGGGCATTGAAGCCTTGTCAAGAGCTCTGCTCTCATCTCAAAACATAGGTTCTACGAAGCTTATTACCACCCACTGCATTCTTTTGGGAATACTAATTCGAACTCACAGACCTCTGAAGTCACAGAATTGAGAGATACGACAAAACAATTAGAAGGCAGAGCAGACTGACTCAAAGAGAGCCAGTACGCAAAACAAAAAAGAAGCCCTGGTTTCACGTATCTGAAATATAATCTCAAGTCAGGCCAAATGCTGAAGCAAGCAAGGTTCTGCTCCCCGGCTGCCGGTTTCAAGTCCTGGCATGCCAACCAGACGGAATTTTGCTCCAGCAGGAATGCTAGCCAGACCTTCACTGTGCTGGCATTTGAGTCTCGAGAGGGGAGTGAATGTTTTAAATATATCTCAGCAGTCTTCAGCAAGAACCCTTTTCACTGAGGAGCTTAACAGGAAGATAAAGTTCCAGGCTTCATACCCTACTTACCCTGTAACACATCTCAGCCCTCACAAAAAGGCCCCCTAGGTTCAGACAACACTAAACATTTTTATGTTGCTGTCCCTGCTGTCAATCAGCTGGTTCTAAAGTAAAGGAAGTGCCATCTAAATTCATATTTGTCAGCGCTTTGCAAAATGTCGGTGAAATAATAAAGAGCCTTAATTTCTTTAAAAAAAGAAATTATGATAACTTTTTAGACTCCAAACAGAGTCTACACTAAGAATGAATTCATGCAAATAAGGTATGCCTGTTTTGGTTTACTTGGCATAATTGTAGGAATTGAGCATTTTTCTGTGAAGTAGCAGTGGAATCTGGGTAGTACCATGCCAACTCTAGCATCCCAGAGGCAGAAATAATCTGTGACTTATCACAGACAGTAAATTATTTAATTAATATGTTTTTAAAAACAAGGTGAGGAGGGGAGAGAACCTAACAATTTAAACCATTCAACTAGGAACCTGGAACAGTTGCTCAGTCACAGAGCCTGAAAAACCTGGCAGTGGCGCGTAAGGATTTCAAAGATTTTTTTTTCTCCCTTAGTCCTAGATGAAAGAGAACAATAATTGGATATTTTATAAGATACCCACATCTGTGTGTAAGCTGATCACCATGGAAACAATCCGATCCTTACCCAATTACTGCAAAGACTTAAAAACATGACGCTAGCCAGAATTTCTCCTTGGTTCTCCTCAGTCTTAACTCCTGCATAAAAACTGTTGGACTGGTTCAGAAATCACAAATCTGATTTGCAAGGAATCTAAGACATGTAAATAAGAATGCAAGTTGCAAAGAGCAAAGCCTGATTGAATTAACGACTTCAGAAGCTTTTACTTTTATTAATAATATATTTTATACAAATCATTATTTTAAAGAAGTGCATAGGTTTTTCGAGCTGGGCCAAGTCCAACCTCCTGCTCCAATTATCAGCCCCCCCCCCATTATTATGTGATGCCACAGAGAGAGCCATCCATGAAATGATGGGAAGATAACTTGAAGCAAGTGAATCAAGCAGCATGCAACAACCTTATGGAAGTAAGTGGCAGTTTTTCTTGGATCGCCTCTGCTAGAATTTAATGAAAAGGACAGCAGATGCAATAGGCTTTAGGCTGCAAACAAGGCCTGTTTATATTTTTAATCCTTGTAAAATGCCCAGCACTTTTAGATGTTTTATTTGTAAGTAAATAAATGAGAAAAATGGCTGGAGTGCTACAGGGTGGGGGAATGAGAGGAGGTGAAATATTTCCAACCTAGCACAAGTTTGAAAGAAATGAAAAGTTACAAGGAGGGACGTGCGGTGGGTGGGGAGGCAGGTGAGGCAGAGCTTCCCAGCCGTAGTCCTTTGAAAAGCACCATTGTCACTGTGTGAAGTGTGTGCGCGTGGGTTGTGAATGCTTGCACACTTCACACAGTGACTTTGGTGCTTTTCAAAGGACTACGGCAGGGAGGCTCTGCCTCACCTGCCTCCCCACCCATCACACAACCCTGCCAGGAATGCTACAATTTCATCACTTGATCCAGCTTGCTGGGTGCTACGCAAGTAATGACAGATATCCAAGTAACCACAGAGGCAATAAGGGAAATTGCCTTCAAGTTGTAGCAAAGGTTGTTTACGAAGTATTCTGTCCACCAATGTACAGTTTAGTGCTGTGAAGGAAAGTGCGGAGATGTTGGGGGAGGGAAGTACTGACAATACTGTACATCTTTCATCATCAGAAACTCTGAAAAGTGAGGATTTTGACAGTTTGCTGTCATGTAAACTTGGGGTCTTGGAGCGTTTCCAGTGTCTGAATGCTTTTGCTATGAACTGAGAAAATAGAATTGATGTGCAACTTCAGACAGAATGTAGTGTTGTGGGTGAACTTTGTCTTTCCCCTGCACAGTTTCTTGCCTGGAGGTTTTTACTTGCCTTTCTTCTCCCACCCCCAATCCAAAACTGCTACAACTTATCACTCTAATGGTCTTTTATTCTTCCCATGTACCTATCTGGAGTTATTGCTCCAAAGTCTTCTCACTTTGAAGCAAACACACTCCTTCTCTTACCTCCATCAATGTGAAGTGACTTCGGATAACAGCCCTCCCTTTTTCACTGGAGGAGACCAAGTTGTTCCCAGTCCCTGTCCTTTCGCCTGCCAAAGTCCAGCTTCTCACAAATACTTGCCCTCCCTACAGAATACCTCCTCCCAAATCCGAAACCACTTCGGGTTTTGCACTCCAAAGAGATCACTTCTTACCCACAAGGATGCACTTCCTCACTTCTAATGTCTCCCCCCCACCCACCCACCACCAACTTGGGTCTCGCCTCCCACTCCCTTCTCCGCTCTGGACTAAGAGCCCAATCCTGTGCAGGTCTGCTCAGAAGTAAGTCCTGTTATAGTCAATGGGGCTTACCCCCAGGAAAGTGTTTTTCTGAGAGCCCAATCCTAGGCAGGCCTGCTTGAAAGTAAGTCAAGAGGCTTACTACCAGGACGCAGCCTAAGAGCCCAATCCTAGGCAGGTCTACTCAGAAGTAAGTCAAGGGGGCTTACTCCCAGGTAAAGTGTGGAGAGGGCGCAGCCTGAGAGCCCAGTCCTAGGCAGGTCTACTCAGAAGTGAGTCAAGGCGGCTTGCTCCCAGGTAAGTGTGGAGAGGATGCAGCTTGACAGCCCAGTCCTAGGCAGGTCTACTCAGAAGTAAGTCAAGCGGGCTTACTACCACGATGCAGCCTGAGAGCCCAGTCCAAGGCAGGTCTGCTCAGAAGTAAGTCCTGTTCTAGTCAGTGGGGCTGACTCCCAGGTAAGCATACTTACCTCAGGCTGCACCCTCTCCACACTTACCTGGGAGTAAGCCCCACTGACTAGAACAGGACACTTCTAAGTAGACCTGCCTAGGATGGGCTCTCCCTTCAGGCCCTCACCGGGTCTACTCGGGAGTCACTCTGGAGTCTCGCCCCAAAGCGCTTTCAACTCCAGCTTCTCGCTCCCGGCGGCTCCAGCGGAGCGCCTCCGGCTCCTGGGGGCGGCTCTCGCCCGCCTGGGGGCAGCCAGAGCAGGTCGGGGAGCCGAGGACCCCCTTCCCTCCCGCGAGCCGTCTCGCTTACCTGCCCTCCCAGCCGGGCTCCCGGGGCTGCGCTGGGCTCCGGCGGCCGGGGCTGCGTGTGGCTCCCGTTGGCAAGTAACAGTCTCCAGGGCTACGGTCACTATGGCGCCTCCTCGTGCGGGGTTTCGAGGCAACTGTTGCTAGCCTCTCTCGTGACGTCATTGGCAGGGCCACGCCCCTTTCCTTCCACTTCTCCTCCTGAGGAGGTGGAACACTCTGCTTCGCGCTGATTGGACGGCCGCGGTGCGCGCGGCCTGGGGGCGGGGCCAGAGATTGGCGCGCGTTTTGGCGCCAGGGGCTGTGGGTGGGGTGTGAGTTGAGGCGCTGTGGGCTGCCCCTGAGCATGCACAGAGCGCCTTCATCACTCCCAGAGCCCTTATAGCGCACAAGGAGTGCAGGGATGTGCAGTGGGTGGGGAGGCAGGTGAGGCGGCGCCTCCCCTCCCCTCCGGAGTCCTTCGAAAAGCTCTGCCGCTGTGTGAGGCACAGGGTCGGGAAGGCAAGTGTGCAGAACCTCCCCTTTGGAGCCCTTCGAAAAGTGCTGCTGCCATGTGAGGCACAGGATGGGGAGGCAGGTGAGGCAGTGCCTCCCCTCTAGAGTCCTTTGAAAGTACTGCTGCCGTGTGAGGCAGCGGCACTTTTTGAAGGACTCTTGAGGGGAGGCGCTGCCTCACCTGCCTCCCCACCCACTGCACATCCCTGCCTGTGTGCTCTGCCCAATAGAACAAAAATGGTCAAGGACTAAGCGACAATGAGCATTTTTTTTACATAGTACATATGTAATGTTTACGTATGTATTCACATTTTATATTGCACTTGCTCCAAGGAACTCAGGGTGGTGTACATAGTTCCTTCCCTCCTTCCTGTCCTCACAACAACCCTGTAGGGTAGGTGAGGCTGAGAGAGAGAGACTGACTGGCCTCAGGTCACCCAGGAAGCTAATAATAATAATTACATATTTTTTTATCAAATCATGATGTACGTTGAATGGATTGTTTGCAAACACCTTACTGGCTGAAATCCTCTACTCACCTGGGAGTAAATCCTATTGAAATCAATGGGGCTTACTTCTGAGCATAGGATTGTGCTAACAATCATCTACTGTAAGAAAGGATTATTATTAATATGCACTTCCCTTTTCGTGGTTTGATGTCATCACTTGTTT
Source organism: Tiliqua scincoides (assembly GCF_035046505.1). Taxonomy (NCBI): domain Eukaryota; kingdom Metazoa; phylum Chordata; class Lepidosauria; order Squamata; family Scincidae; genus Tiliqua; species Tiliqua scincoides. The sequence goes on along the minus strand of NC_089828.1, from coordinate 41,591,565 downwards.
TGAACCGAATGATCTGGCATTATGGCAAAACCATTCAGACAAGAATTAAAAATCCCCCCCCCCAGTCAAACATCTGTCCCATCAACTGAGGTACAAAGTTTAGCAAACAGGGTTAGTGGAATTTGATGTACAGAATCTGTTCCAATATTAAAGAGAAATACTGCATTTTAAAATGTAATAATGATTATAGACTCGTGCTAAAAGATAAAATACCTGCAGTGCTTGGATAAATGGCTTGTACTGCATATAAATGTAACAAATGAATGAAATGGAAGCAGGAGGATTTGGAAACCATGAGGCAAATTACCAAAAGATAGGACAGGTTGAGCCTGAGAAGAAAATGCAATGTATTTACAATTCATTACCATTAATTGTAACCTTCCATCCAAAAAGAGCCAATACATACAAAAGTACACTCAATTTACTAAAAAGATAAGAAAAAATTAAAGCTGTTTTTCATAGCAAAAAGCATTCTGAGAGCCAGGATGGCGTATAGGTTTGGGAACTGGATTTAGACCTGGAAGATCCAGGTTCAAATCCTCACACAGCCAATGTTTCCTGGAGATGTCCTTGGGCCAGTTACTTCCCCCCTCCCCCCGTCTCACCTATCTCATAGAGTTGTTGTGAGGACAAAAGAAGGGGAGGAACCATGTAAACCACCCTGAGCTTCGTAGTATAAAAATGTGAAAAATTAATAGCAACCACTAGCATCTGCTACTCTGAGCAAGTGCTTGGGACCCAAACAAACAACTGTGTCGAGTGATTGTGGGTGGGCACAGAGCAGGGCTTCACTGTTTATTGATTTAATTTTAAAGATCTACAAGATGGTACATATTGTATATTAAAACAATACAATAATATGAAACATTTCAAATAAAACAGTGACCCCCAGTTAATCTGACAGCAGATTTTAAAGAATTGGTTATTTTAATTGAAGTTCTTAGAAAAACTGAGTGGCAGAATCCTTTTTAGAAAAAGCATTCTTCAACATACAGTAGGGAATATCTCTTCTAAGATAGCACTTTCTGTGACATGTTTATTATTTTCAATAAAAATATTTAGAAGCATTAGCAGCTTGTGGCATAAAAGGCATTCCCTCTTGCAGAATACTTTTTACAGCACATGTGCATAATCTAAAAATCAAGAATCTTTTTTCTACAAATGTATTATTTTGATTATAAGCAATGTAGATATGTTCAATCAATCAACTGACTAAATCTCATACAGTTAAGCAATTAGGGATTTTATAATCGCTGTGTTCCCTTATGAACCAGAACTGAACTGTGTTGCATCAGTTTCCTAATTTGAACCTGGAGGATTTCAGTCACAGAACAGAACTCAAAAGGACAAAAAAATTTAATTGCTTGATTCATTGAATATTGAATAGAGTTGTTTTAACAGGAAGATAAACATAAGAGGAAACAGAAAGAAGAGTGTGATGGGATGAAGTTTGTTTTGGGTTGCTAGGGTTGGGGGTGATGGAAGACAAAAGGATGTGAAATTGTAGCAGTGGATTAATAATGATGTAGGCCGGTAACGTCCAAATGTTGTGCTGGTTTTGTGTTGCAGCTCTACTATACAACTGACATAGGTTAGGTTAGTTGGCATCCCTCAGTCTCAGAAGACTATGGTATTGCGCTCTGAATGGTGGTTCTGGAACAGAGTGTCCTCTCCAGTGCGTGAAGCCTGGGTAAAGTAGATATGGAGGATAGACTGTTACCCATGCAGCAAATCCCTCCTCTCCACGTCACTGAAATGGTCCAATGGAAAGGCAGAAGCCAATACTGTTGGTTCCAGTGGCGTTGCAGTAGTTGCCAGAATGTGACTGTGTTCAGCCATGAACTGCCTCAGGGACTCCAACTCCGGATTTTGGCTCAAGGTTGACTCCTGAAGCCTTTTCCATAACTGGATGTAGCCACAAGGCAGTGGAAGTTTGGGATCAGAGTTTTCCTTCTCTCAGATGAGCTTCCTTCCCAGGCTAACGAGTCCCAGATACCTGGTGGCTGACATAATGCCCTAATGCCACAGGAAATCAATGGATTAAATACTGAAAGGTTCCTGTACACCTGGTACACCCACTCAGAGACAGGAGTGCCTTTTGCATCTCTGGGTGATTAACTACCCAGGCCTTATCTCTTTCTAGTCAACTTCCTTGAGAGTCAGATAATGCTGTTGCATTCTTCACATCAGGTTCAAGAGTTCTCAATATTGAGGTGTTGTGTTGGGGTGGTGCCTCAATATTGAGGCAATGGCTTGCCCTCAGAGGAGGCTGTTTGTTGCATCTCTGCACAAGGCACTTGGTCTACTTTTCCTCCTATCGGCCTCTTCTGGGGTGAATAATGTACTGTGTTCCTGCATGTTATACGATTGATTCATTAAATTGCTTCAAAGTCAGAAAAGCAACATCACTCACTGCAGAGGAGGCTGTTCATGGTATCTCTGCATGAGTCCTTCCAGGCTGATTAGATCAGTGACAACAGTCATAAAATGAGGATAAACTCTTCAGCACCCCTTCTTTCAGCCCATGTATGCAGGCCTTCCTTGGAACTGGTGTGAGCCAGTTGTGCTAGAACTGTTGGTTTTGGCTAGCAGTACTTCCTATGTTTCAGGACCAGCTGGCAAGCTTTTATCTGCCTCTGATCAGGGCCAGCCATACTCTGAGGCAAGGTGAGATGGACTGCTCAAGGCAGCAGATTGTGAGCCAGTCAATGGGGCAACACAGCAGCCAGCTCCTGGAATATACTGCAGAGGAAGAAAGGCAAAAATGACACTGCTTTTCCTCTTCCTTTCCTCACAGAAATGGAAAGGGGGCCCAATTTGAAAGAAAATGAGGGTATGATTTTTAGAGAAAATTGGGGGGGGGAGCACCATTTTGTGCTTCAGGGAGCAAAATGTAATGGACCAGCACTGCCTCTGATGCATTTAAGTTGGTTCTTTCTGAAGCTGATCCACAAAACAGATCTCTCCCTCTGCCGTCAGGAAAGGGGAGGGCAAGAAAAAAGTCACATGGATGGCTCTAAAAGACAATGAGTATTTTTGCCAAAGTCATAATGTGAAACATTTTTAGTCATTGCAACTGACTAATTTTTGTGCATGCACATGAGAAACAAATCTTACAAATGAACTATTGGGATGTGGGTGATGTGGCAAGTCTTAAAGCAACAGGTGGCTGACCTCTATGCAAGTTTTTTTAGAAATTTGGTTCTGTAAACTATAACATCTCACATGACCTTGTCCAAAGCAGATGCCTTGCAAGGCCACCTCTCCCAACTTACCTCATAGGGCTATTTCAGACTTACAGTATACCTGTTGTCTATCTGGCTCTATGTGTTAAAAGACATACATTTATGGTGCACACACAATGTCTCTCTCCTCCCCCCCCTCCCCCCGTTGAGTCACAGCTAGTTTTCATACAGTTCAATCCTTAGGTGAAGTTGAGCCAGCACGGCCATCTCTGTACCAGCCCAATTAGGGGTTGGTTGTTAGTAAACAGGGTTTGTGAACAGGTAGCCTCATTGTGTTGAGTAATGTTCTCAAACTAGTCTCAGGTGTGAGGTTCTCTTTCTAATCCAACAGGTGGGACAGCGCAGACAAAGTTATCCTTCAAATAATGCATGTTTATGGAAGGTGTAGCCACACCATAGTAATGATTTATCTTGTCATTTTATTCACTGTTTAGCAGGAAACTTACAGGCTCTTTCAAGATATGCTGCAGTTCTTAACATTCTGCCCAACATTGCATATTTGTACACCTATGGGCTGGGCAGAAATGGTTAAGCCAAACCTTTTGCAAGATATTTCCTGGTAATCATACAAGTAACACAGCAGATATACTCACAAGGCTGGGCTTGTAACTAGGCATTCTCTTGAGTAACTAACATATACAATAGGTAAAAATTTGTAGATAAAACAAAGTAGCAGGTTCATTTACAGCACAAGCCTACACATGTTTATGCAAAAGCAACTCCTAAGAAAATGGGCATAGGATTGCAATGTTAGGCATGTTCAATGCAACTAACACTTTTAATGAGCAAGACAACTGGGAGATGAAGGCAGACCTGGGAATCAACGAGATCTTGATCAGTGAACAAGAGGAGAAGAGTAGTTAAGAGACAATTGGGAAAACAAACTGCTGCATCTGGGTATCATTCCTACCCGTGCTATTTCAGCATCCTGCTACTTACCCTGATTTGCACCAAGGAAAACATTCACAAAGCAGCTGCTGCTGCTTCCAATGGTGGACCTTGGCAAGACACAAGAGGAGGGTGCTTGAGGCTATTTTATATAGCCAGTGGGTATTACTCGTAGCTCTACTTTCACTGGGGGTATTTTATATTTTTGGACCTAGTGACCTGAATTTTCTGCTCCTGGACTGTGAAGTCCATTTAATTTCTAGTGAACTGATAGAAGGCCCTTTTTAGGGGGCTTGGGGGGAAGAGATGTGAAAAAAGTGACAGCTACTGCATCAGTGCACTTTTAAAGAATGATTTAACCACTGTTTGGAAGGCTCCAAAAGTCAGCCCAAGGGATTTTTACCAGATCACAACTACTAGATAGAAAGTTGCCTACTGTGTACAGCTTTCTGCTCTGACCTTTCCTCTTCTCAGCCTTGGGCAAGATTGTTGACAGCCATCCCCAGCAGCATTTCTGGCAACTTCAGGTTTCTGAACTGACCTTCTTCCATAGGGAAAATATGGTCAACTAATGCAAAAACTGAGGCTGGCTAAGTTTTGGAAACTAGAATTTTCTGCTATAAGCATGTTTCTAGTTCTAGGGCGGGAAGTATTACTAGAGGCTGGGTATCCAATGAAGAGCAATTCAAAGAGGCATTATCCAAATATTAAATGCTTTAACATGTCACCCTAAACTCTTCAAAGAAGGCACACAAAAGTCAAGAGCTATTGAAAATAAATGCTGAAGAGATTTCTTAGCAAAGTGAACACAATTTATGTCAAATGAAGTTCAGTAGAAACATGACTGTTAAGCAGCCTAATCACATCCATGTTTACTATGAACACAGCAAACTCCACTAAGAACCAGTGGTTGCTGGGGGCGGGGGGGAAGAGAAAAAACAGACCAACACAGTGAGCTGTTCGGACATTTATTAAACACTCATTCCAAAACCAGGGGTAGGGTCACATGAACATAGTGCCACAACATTGATCCCATAGTCCTTGTGTGCAGTACTTGGCCTCTCAGAGCCCTATGCCCCTCAACTCCAACAAGTGTTTAATCCCTTATTGTGTTTATGCACTTTGAAAATACCCTCTTCACATTTATTGCATCACAGCCAGTACATTACAGAAATCCCTCTTTTCTAGAGACACTGCAATTTGCCCACCAATTCCTCCCTTCCCATCCATGATACTCAAGTCACTTCAGTTCACAGACACACACATTCCTATGCTGGTTGCAAATACTTTTATTCATACAAATGGGGTAGAAGCAAACCTGGCATCTGCCTGAAGATTTAAACTGGAGGTAGTCTTGCATCTGAGGCAGAGTGTGTTCTGCTAGTGCTTGTGAGTTTTAACTGATGTATGAGCAGGACTAGCTTTGTCAGGAGAATGTAAAAGATGCTTACTCATTCTCCATCCAAAATTCCTGCAGAGTGCACAAAACTTTCAATTAAATATGCAAAGGCAGCTCTTAGCTATGCCTTCCATCACCTTGCAGTGAATTTGCCCAATTGATTCCTCACTTCATTTCCTAGAAAGTGTGCTGTAGGTCAGATTTCCTAAAGGATCCCTCAGATATTGGATTAGTAGCATGGAGTCATTGAAGTCTGACAGCATGTCGCAGGAGGGATTTCAGGAGCTGGACCAGTGCTTGAATAGGAAGGAGCTTGTCTAGTCTGCATGCACACAAGGTCTATTCAAAGACAGAGTCTAACATACCACTTTCTTCAAATGGAAGAGGATTTGAAGAAGATACTCCTAGTTAACAGCTTTTACAGCTCTGACATGTCCCAGGAAGAATTACCACCAAGATAAAGTGACAGTATTGCACAATGAAGCTCATTCACATGCTGTCCCAACACATGAAGCCTACTTCACTGCAATGTTCTCATTGGGTTGCTATACAAAGCACTAGCCGGGAAGCATATGTGTATGGATCCTATGGTTTGAACATAACAAGCTTTTGGAAATGCACACAGGAAACAATTTCTTCTCCACTTAATCACAGGAAGAGAATTACATCATCTATACATTCATTTTGTAAGGGGTGGGAGAAGATGCAAAGAGGTTCCAGTTGGCATTTTCAAACAACCACAAGGTATTTTGCAGAGGTGCAATACTATTTTAACAAACCCAGGCACCATCTCAACAGGTAAGTCAGAACAAGCCCACAAACAAAGCCATGGCAGGCAAATGAATGTTTCACATTTTGCAACCAGAGATCCAGGGTAAAGTGGCAGAGTTCAGTGTGTGGCTTTTATTGAAACTTCATTGAAGAAAGATGTTGCTCTTTCCAAAGAGTCCAGACAAAAGGATCATGTTTTCATAGACAGCATAAAGCAGGATGTGGACCAGATTTCTAATAGAGGGTGGTCAGAGGGGCATTGTGTGTTTGTTCAAAGTTATTTGGTTTCCTTGTAGAGCTCATCTATTTCCCGTTTGTACATTGCAGCCACCACAGGTCTTTTCAGTTTCATCGTGGGACCTATAGGAGAAAAGAGGCTTGAGACTCAAACCCACTCACACACCTTGAACAGTCTTAGCCTAGCACAGGAGATCTCTTCCAATTTGGAAGATTGTTCCTTGAAGGATTATTGTGCAGTCTCATCATAACAATAAGCACCTCAGTTTTGCACACTTTGAGAATTCAATTTAATCCAAGAGCCCTGCTGAACAGACTAAATCTGCAACTAGTTTAGGATTCCGTTTTCAGCAGTGGTGAGATGACTCCATGAATTTTCTATTGCAAGCGCTTTTGAGACAGGGAACCAGTGTTCTTAAGCCACTTTATATACTGCCTTTCAAAAGTTGAGGTGCTCTTGGTTTTATTTAACTATCATGGCCAATACCAAGAGACTTCCCCATGAATCTAAAATCTTTAAGTGCTGTTTAAGCTGTGGCCACACCACATACTATGGCAGCAAGTCCCACAAGTCAATACATGCTGTGAAGGAGTTGATCTACCACCAGTAAACTGGATGATTCCCCCCACCTTGCTGTTCTAGTAATGAACAGCAAATTCTTTATCCAGCCTCCCTAGTCTCATGCTTAGAAGTGGGGCAGCACCAAACCAAGGCTGCAATCCTATGCATACTTTCCTGTGAGTAAGGTTCATTGAACACAAATACCTTTCACATAGGTATGCATAGGATTATGCTCCCAGTCATTTATTGTTAGTAGAGGGAGGCAGACTGATTAATATCTACTGCTATACAAATGTGCATCAATTTCCCCCTTTTAAAAAAGTGAAGGCTCGAACAGATTCTGCATCCTTGCTGATCTGGGACATACACAGCCCTTCCAATACTTGCTATTGCCTGCCAAGGAGGGAGATGATGGCCTTTAATGACTCTCTAGTCAGTGCTAGTCAGATGAAATCAAATGCTTACAATCACCACTCACCTAGTTCTCCACCTGCAATACTAAAATCCTTGTCAAGGACGACCCACTTTTGGATTTTCTGTGCATTTGAGACGGACTGGTCATTCACCAATGTAACCCCCTTCTGGATGGCAGCATACACTGCAGCATCTTTGCCCCCCACAATGTCAGAGACCTTTGTGGATTTGCTACCCAGCTTTTGGCAAAAGGCAACAGCATCTGGCGTGAGACGGTCCTCTGGTTCTCCTGTTTCCAGGTTCACGTTGCACTGGAATAGAAGGAAAATTATTAAGTAGGGTAGGCTGGGAGCCAGGAATTCCAATGCATTCTTATTACCTCCCCCCTTTGGATGCCATTGCAGCCCACATATTGGGAAGGACAGAAAATTTAATGCCATATAAAAAGGTCTTCACCCATAGAGCCAAAAAAAGGAAATATATCTTGTTAGGGCTTAATTTTTCAAGGTATGTTTTTGTTCCTCATAGCCCAGTTTGGGTATTGCTGCTCCAGTCACTGTACCACACTGACTTCAAAAAGAGGGAAGTTCTCACAGTGTATTTGCTTGCCAAGTCTTCAAATACAGCAGGATGAGATGGTAGAATGAACTGCACCACTTTAGACTTCCAATGGGAGATTTAGTTTCTGAAAGCTAACCCCCCCACTGTGTTAAGAAAGAGTTCTGCATTAGGTTCGTTCTATTGTTTGCAAGTCAGATCCAGGAGAAAGGCAGGATCTTTTAGTTTCATTCTAGTCACACTCTTCTAGCATGCCCTGCACAGTAGCATATGCCAAGAGACATATACATGAGGCTGCCTTCTACCAAGTCAGACCATTGGACCATTTGGCTCAGTATTTTCCATGCTGATGTGGCAGCAGCAGCTCTCCAGCAGAGAAGCACCTTTTCCTGGTCCTACCTGGAGATGCCAGGGATTGAATACAGACCCTTCTCCATGCCAAGCAGAAGTTTAGCCCTACCCCCACTTCCTTTGAGAGTTCCCTTGGCCTACACATCTGCAACATTTATGAATATTTGGTGGGCCACAGAGATACAGGAAGCTGGATTAGATAGGCCTATGGCCTGATCCAGTGGGGCTGTTCTTGTGTTCTAACACAATAACCCAAGGATGGCTGTTGGATTCATCTTTGGTAGCATAGGAAAATGCCTAGAGAGGACAGAAAACTCATACTTACCTTCAGAGTCATGAGCATGCCAAGAAATTTGGCCTTGTCACCCACCAGCATGACATTACTAAGAATGGGGACTGCCTCTTTGACAGCATCCTCAATAGGAACTGGAGGAATGTTCTCTCCACCGGCAGTGATTATCAGCTCTGGAAGAAGTGACAGATGCCCACTGTTATCCCATAATATACACACATACCCTGCTTGGAGAAACCACTCAAGGGAACTCCTTCCAAATACATCTCCCGAGGTGCTTACAAGCTGATCTCATCCCTGGACTACTAGTGGCCAACTGAAGGACATGACCACATGGAGTCAATTCCTATTACCAAATCTATTTGAACCTGTCTCAGAGAAGGGAACCTCCCAGGAGGTAATACAGGCAGCATCTAGTGGTCAGCATGCACATATCCCTTCCTGCTTCCCACTTTCTCTTTACTGGACCAACAGCTGAATGGAGAAAAACCTTGGAAGACTGTATCTGCTGCCACTATTCCAAGCTGTAAAGACCAGGCAAAGGGAAACTGTATGGAAGAACCACAACCCCCCAGAGAGCACTGAATCAGGGGTTCTTATTAAGTTAATCCCACAGTCATTTCCACAGGGCAAAGTGATGTGACAATCTACTGAATATGGCTACCTGATTGGAAGTACCATCCCACTTCCTTGATCTAAATGGACAGGTTTCCTAGCTAATGGAATAGCAGAATAGTTGTCCCAGACAGAAGATGGAGTCTGAATCCACATCCTTGTGTTCTCTCTAGTACACACAAAAGTTTCACACAAAGAACAATGGCTGCTTGCAAAGTAACTCCTAAAAGCTGAACGGCTCAGAAGCTTCTGGGAGTTAAACTGCCCAAACCCAGAAGGGGAAGACCAGAGGATTCAATACAGCCTAAGAGAAGGGTAGGGATTATGACTCAAGGTGCTTGTAAGGTTGGAGTCTATCTAAATGCCTTATGGGAGGCAGGACAAGCAGTTCCCCCGACCTTGATCTGTTAGTGTACCAAGTACAGACATTCTTAAGCTAACATGACCCAGGCTCAGCCTACTTCAAGGAAGGTATGAGAGAATGTAGTCAGCAGACTATGGTCAAATTCCTAGTGAATCACTTTGTGCCTGCTGGTTGTGTGATTTACCAGCACTTATGAAGGTCACCCTCATCTACTCCAATCCTTACAATAGTCTTGCAAGTGTTGATAAGAATATGAAGTGAAGGACTAATGCTAAACTTTTTTGGGGGAGGAGCAGCATGGGAGAGAATCAAGAGACAAATGACCAATATATACATAAGCCAAGTTACATGAAGGGTGAAAGCCTGTCATGACCACTGTTCAAGAGCTGCATCAGCCATGCACCCAAATTGGTCAGAAGCTTCCTGTAACTATTCCTACCCCTTGTGCTAGAAAGGAAGCCAAAGCAGATCTTACAAACTGGTTCAGACAAGCACTGAAGCCAAACATGCAGTCTCAATTGACAGAATTGAACCCAGCATACATGAAGCAGAAACTGATTCAAAGTAAGTCATTGCTCACCTTGCAATTTTTAATCCCATTATCTTGTTTGTACAAACCTTTCACAGTCAAACCACTTCCCTGAAGTCAAAATAAATTTGACTGCACTTCATGGATTCAAATTCAGGGAAAATTCAAGTTTTCTGAACTTATTAAAATCACTTTTTAAGATCAGTGGCTGATCCAGGTACTAGGCACAATGATGAACCTGAACTCAAGTGTTTAATAGAATGACTGCAGGGCCAGCCCAAGATCTTCTGCTTTCTGGGGCAGTGTACCAAATGCTGCCATCCTCACCTTGGCCATATGCCAGTGTCTGCTACTCTGACACTAGCCCATCATTCTATTCTCCTTCACACTTTGTCCCCTTCTTCCTTTTCCAATTCAGGCAGTAGGGGAAGAGGAGATCAGTGGAGGCAAGCAAGTGGACAGAGGTGGGTGCTTCCTACCCGTCTGTTGCCCAAGACAACCACTTACAGTTGGCCTTATGGATGAGCTGGCTCCATTCAACACCCTAGGTGTTTGGGCCGAGTTAATTTTAGATCAGGAATGAATACTGCAAAAACAGTATACCTTTGCAATTTAGTGGGAAACTGTCCAAACACAATATAAATAAGCTGTATTCCTGCCCAACACTTCTCTACTCATGCACCAACTTAGTTTGGTCTACACAGGCTATAGAATGAGGAGGAGCCCTGAAACTGTGAGATAAATTGTTCTGCTTTAGACTGTGGAATGGGAAAATAAGTAGGGAGGGCATTCATTTAGCAAACTGCCCCTGCAAGCAGCACAGCAGGCAAGGGACCAGACTAGACTTTTTCCAGTATGTTAAATTCCCATGTAAAAAAATGCACAAACAGAAATTCAAAAGCTGCATCTGAAGTAGAACAATGTTGTCTGCCTCCATGTTTTACTTGGATTTTTCTTGTCTTAAGAGAAGGGAAGATACCTTTGATTCTCCCAGTAACATAGAGAAAGCCATCTGCATCATGCTTCCCAAGATCACCCGAATGAAGCCAGCCATCACTGTCTATTGCCTCCATTGTTTTATCTTCCATGTTCAAGTATCCCATGAATATATGCCGTCCTGCAAAACAGACTTCACCAACGCCATCACCGTCTGGCTTGAAAATCATCGTCTTGCAACCTGTGATCTCCTTTCCACAACTGGGGGAAGAAAAGTAAGGAAGCAAAAAATAAAAATGAAAAATGGAGCAACTAGGGCCCAACGACAACACCAAAGCAAGTTAGCACACTCTTTTAGATCTTTGTTATATTCAATAGTCAAGGCTGAACAATGGAACTGCTGTAGGTGCTCTAGAAAAATAGGGATGCTTCCTTTAAAAACCCATTTGAAACATGCTCACTCATTAGTTCATTTCAACTCAAACAAGCCAAAATCTCTAGATTTCAGAGAAAAAATCAAATGGAAGGGCAAGGAAAAGACTTCCAGGCTGACTCAAGCCCAAGCACCTTTTCATGAACAAGTTTTAAGCACTGCCAAGACCACTATCTATTCTGTGAAACAGAAAAAAAATCTTAAACCAAGGTTGCTGAATTCTGCAAAACAGAATTAACCATGAAAACTCTGATTTTGCTCTGACATATGCACATTTTATAAGAGTTGCTCTCATGTTGCATTACTAAGTCTGCATAATTTATTTACTCTTGATGGTTACCAGCAGCCACCTGGAGCATTTTATATGGAAAGGCAGGGCTTGAGATAGTAAGAAAGAATACGGAGAGAAGCAGAATACTCACATCATCCCCGAGTGTCAGGAAGTTTGCAATTCAGTTACAGAAAAGCAGCAATCTCTGAATCACCTCAATACAGGCAGCAAATAAGCAAGAACTCCACCTCTAAAGTTATACATGAGAAGTCACATGCATCTCAGAAGAAGCATTCTCTATGTGAAAGGGGAATGCCTCTCAGATAGTGCTTCCCATATTTATTGATTTTATTGGCACCATTTATATGCCACCCTTCCTCCAAGGAACTCAGGGTGGTGTACGTGGCTCCTTCCCTCCTTCTGTCCTCACAACCACCCTGTGAGGTAGGCAAGGCCAACTGGCCCAAGATCACTCAGGAAGCTTCATGGCTGAGCAGGGATTTGAACCTGGAAGATCCAGGTTCAAGTCCAACACTACACCAGCTTGGCTTCCATTTTACTCCTTCCCCATATAAGTACTTGTTATTTTTAAAAACTGCCCAATTAAAGAGGTGCCCCAACTATAAAATTATTTTAATCCATTACATTGGATTAGTTGTGGCCCCAACAGAAATACACTCAACTCTCATCCTAGCTTTTGATATGAAGTATTGTCACAGTCAAAACCAGGCCAGTGATTTTCAATCAGTCTGCTGTGGCATGTTGGTGTGCTGCAAATAATCTGCAGGTGTGCCATGGAGTTTGGGGGACGGTTAATAGTAGGGCCATTGGGGGGTGTCAGCCCCCCCCATGAGAAGCATGGTGTGCCTTGTGAATTGTCCAAAAACTGATGGCATGCTTTGACAATTAGGGCCTTGCCAGTGTGATGAAAAAGGCTGAAAGTCTGCTCTAGGCCTCATTTTTTTTCTTCCTTTACACCTAGTGCCACATTTAACAGAATTAGTTTACACTGTCCCCGTGCACCATTTTCTGTACCTTGTAATCCTGAACGAGTCTGGATGAGTCACAGTATGAGGTCCGGAGCTCTCGCTCATGCCATAGAGTTCATATACTGGAATGTCAAGGCTCAAGAAGTACTCCAAGGTCTCCTTTGTGATGGGGGCAGCCCCTGTGTAACACTTCGTGCATCGGTCCAAGCCCAGTGCCTTCCGAACTTTCTTGTACACCAGTGTCTTGGCCAGTCGGTAGTTCATTGGGAGGTCTGTAGACCTGCAGGGATGGGACCAAAGAGAACTTATTGAGAAACAAAGGCCTCAAGGGAGAGGTTTACATCACCCTTAAGAGGCCTTCGTAACTCAGTTTATGGGATTTGCTACCACAAGACATTGAACAGCTACTGATTTAGATTTCTAGAGAGGCGTTAGCCCCTCAGAAAACAAATTATATCAATGGTTGTTAGACATGATTTAGAAATGTACCCTCTGAACAAGTGAAACCTACTTGACCAACAATTGCAGAGTACAGACATGGGAAGGGCCATCACTTTCATGTTGAGGGCATCTGGGCTAACCATTGTTGGAAACCACTCAGTGGCCTACATGGACCACTGTTCCAATCCAGTAAGGTTATACTTCCCCACTCACAGAATATCTTCCTTTGTGCTGCAGACACCCATGGTACAGAAGCCCACCACAGACATCTTCAGCAGATCAACAGCCACAGACATGGGGGGGGGGGAGAGAGAAGGCTAAAATAGCCATTCCAGAGCTACTTATGGGTTTCAGAAGCAACTGGCTCATCACTACTGGAAACAGGATACTAGGCAAGCCCTCTGTTCAATTCAGCAGGACTTCTATGTTCTTCGTCGTAGATTTATTGTAGGATGAAGAGTATCTGGAGGGGCCACCAAATTCACTGCTGATTTATGCAGTTCTCCTGCAGCCCTGCTCTTATGCAGGATTCACAGAAGTATTTTGGGCTTTTAATACCAACGTCTGTACCCTTGAAGTACTCCAAGCCCTGTGGCAGCAAGAGACCAAGAGAAGCTGCCACTATAACACTAGCATACCTGAGAGTGAGGGCAGGTTGGCAGTGCCCCTGGGCAGCAAGCCTGGGGGCTGCACACCCCCCCCCCATGGTAAGCACTTTTAAAAAAGCAAAAAAAAGTGGGTGGCTATTCAGAGCCGAGCACAAGCACTCTGAATGTGCTGGAAGTAAATGAGGTGATGTCACCATGCAATCGATTCATCACACGATCATGTAATCAATTCACTTCATAGCAATTACTTCCAAGGCTGGGGGGAACATTTACATTCCTGACCCCGGGGTGACAGAAGAGTCAGGAATGAAACTGCACTATAACACACCCATTACCATTTAGAATGAACAAACCACACTGCATCCAATGGCTCAATTCAGGCATCCCATGAAACCACAGTCAAGGTTTAGCAGGACAGTCATCGGCACAGCACATCCTTAGGTGATGCCAAAGACCTGGTGCTCCAGCAGGTCCCCTTGTGTGCCCTGGCCCCGGACTGGGTAGACCTTCTTACTGTGACAGTATAATGCTGATTTTTTTTCCCAAATAGCAACAGTGGGAAAGGCCTCTTCCCCCTGCAGTATTGGAAAGCTGCAGCCTAACCAGAGAATACCAGGCTGGATGGGCAAATAATCCCCAGCTTGGGAGAATGCAGCTTCATGTGTTTGCAGTTAAACCAAATCTAGGAATTCTGCATACAAAGCCCTGACTTTCAGGACAAAGAACTTTTGAAACGGCCCTTGAACAGCAATTTCCCAGCGGACAAGCAGGCACCTCCAGAGGGTTGAAGTATCTTCCCACTGCCTTCCCCACTACAGTGTACCTGTTCAGAGCTCCAGGCAGCTTGGAGATGGGAATATAGTGCTGAACTGGGGTGTGACACAGTCCTCATTCCCACTAAGGTGGGAAGAAGTAGTGCAGGTGCCAGGTTACCCCCCCCCCATAAAGCCCTGCATTGGGCCTTCATGGACCCTCCCCCATGCCTTGATGGACCCTTACTTGCCCACTGATTCCAAGGGTTGGCCTGACCAGGTAGCCTTCTAATGGGTTTGGGCCCTAACCTCATCTAAGAAGAAGAATTTAATCTTATGACTAGAAATGTTTGTTTCTAGTGCGTGAGATAGGATTAGAGCCTTACTGAACACAATTTAAGTATTTATAGAATGAAAGTGGTGTTTTATGCAGCAGTAAACACAAACCACTCTACTAATGACATGCCTTTCCCAACCATAGTGCTCACCCCCAGGATACTATACAGCAGTGGTTTTCAAACTCTCAGGGAGTTTGAAAACCGCTGTAAGTCCTGCGGGGGCGGAGGCAGCGGGGGCTGGGGGAAGGCAGTGGCGCAAACCCCAGGATCGCGCCACTCAGGGGGCTGCGGGGGCTTGGCTACATGCACCTGAGCCTCCGGGGGGGCGGGAAGTGGCGGTCGCTCCACTTTTGAAGCTGCGGGGAGCCCCGCAGAAGGTCGCACAGGGTTCCCTGCCTCCCCAGAGGCTGCAGGAGGCTCAGGTACATGTAGCCAAGCCCTGCAGCCCCCTGAGCGGTGCAATCCTGGGGATCATGCTGCTGCCTCCTCCCTGCTTCCTGGCTGCCCCCACCCCTTAAGGGGGCAGAGGCCAGGGCCTACAAGTCCTGCTATACAGTGTCATTAGGGGCCAAAGCAGGACTAGCTTTCCTCCCCTTCACATCCCACCCTTCACATAACTACCCTCAACCATAGACTTAATAAAACTCACACAGTTTGACTGACATCTTGTTCCTTGGGCCCCCTTTTTTTTCCTGCACTGGGGTTGAACTGAATGCTGTCCATAGAAGACAATGGAGAAAATTTAGGATTTTATTGTACCTGCGATTAGACAGCACTATGTTGAGTTGAGTGTGTCTTTCCTGCCTCCAGACAGCACACATAAGTTTATCTTTGGCAGTGTGTACCCCCAAAGTTCCCTCTAGACAGTGAGACGAGGCACTCTATTTTGTTATCTCTACACCCTATCTTGCAACTACTATTGTAGGTACTACCATTGTAGGTTTTTAAACCCACATACTTCAAATCTCTTAAGCAAAAAAAATCTGCCATTAAAGAATCACTGCCTCATGGCTAATTCCAATCTGCTTCTGAACCAATTTGCACCAGACCACCCAATTTGGACGAAAGGCCCTGCAACAAGATGTTGCAAAAAGTATGGGGTTCAAACACCCCAATTCTTACCCATTCATCCTTTTAATGTTGGTTTCTAGCCCTACCACCTTAGCCCACATGGCAATTCTCTTTTTCAACGCCGAAGATTTGGCACCAACTGATTTCATCTTCTCCTCCATCTTCTCCCAGACACGAGGGACCCCCATGAAAGCTGTGGGCCTCACTTCCTTCAGTGTTTCCACCAATGTTCCCTGAAAGACAGAAGGGGGCTGCTGTTCTCAGTGCCTGCCGCTACTGGTGCCAGGCTGCTCTGGACCCTACAGCAAAGTCATGCACTGGCATCCGCCCATGTCTACTCCCCTCCATCCTGAAGGCACATAAGGAGCTCTACCTTCAAAGCATCTGGCTGTGCAAAACATGTTTGCACTCCAAATGTTACTGGCAGCCAGATGTCAATCATCTGTGCAGCAACATGGCTGAGTGGAAGGTAGCTGACCACCACTTCCTGACTCTCTGGAGGCTTCTTCAGACCAACGTACTGCCCTGCTGCTCTGGCGGTCCATGTGATCTGAAAAGGAAACACACACTTTTGTAGTCACTGCTACACAAGGACAGAGAGTTCCAGTAACAGGCTGCTAAAGACTTCAGGAGAGTTGCTGCACATTTAAAGTTTGCCTAACAGTGCTTGGCAGGCAAGACAACAGCCTGCCCCCCACCTTTTCTTAAGAGCTTATGTCAAGTTTGACTTGAGGGAGAAAGAGGCAAAGTAAGACTATGCATTCAGCTCAGTTGTACTAACTGTGCTTCAATGTCAGTAAGTGTAAAGTCATGCACATTGGGGCAAAAAATCAAAACTTTAGATATAGGCTGATGGGTTCTGAGCTGTCTGTGACAGATCAGGAGAGAGATCTTGGGGTGGTGATGGACAGGTCAATGAAAGTGTCGACCCAATGTGCGGCAGCAGTGAAGAAGGCCAATTCTATGTTTGGGATCATTAGGAAGGGTATTGAGAACAAAACGGCTAGTATTATAATGCCGTTGTACAAATCTATGGTAAGGCCACACCTGGAGTATTGTGTCCAGTTCTGGTCACCGCATCTCAAAAAAGACATAGTGGAAATGGAAAAGGTGCAAAAGAGAGCGACTAAGATGATTACGGGGCTGGGGCACCTTCCTTATGAGGAAAGGCTACGGCGTTTGGGCCTCTTCAGCCTAGAAAAGAGACGCCTGAGGGGGGGCATGATTGAGACATACAAAATTATGCAGGGGATGGACAGAGTGGATAGGGAGAGGCTCTTTACACTCTCACATAACACCAGAACCAGGGGACATCCACTCAAAGTGAGTGTTGGGAGAGTTAGAACAGACAAAAGATATTTCTTTACTCAGCGTGTGGTTGGTCTGTGGAACTCCTTGCCACAGGATGTGGTGCTGGCGTCTAGCCTTGATGCCTTTAAAAGGGGATTTGACAAGTTTCTGGAGGAAATATCCATTACGGGGTACAAGCCATGATGTGTATGTGCAACCTCCTGATTTTAGAAATGGGCTATGTCAGAAGGCCAGATGCAAGAGAGGGCACCAGGCTGAGGTCTCTTGTTATCTGGTGTGCTCCCTGGGGCATTTGGTGGGCCGCTGTGAGATACAGGAAGCTGGACTAGATGGGCCTGATCCAGTGGGGCTGTTCTTATGTTCTTAACTGAAGTTGATTAGATTACTGTAAGGCACTCTACTTGGAAGTGCCCTTGGAGACAGTGCTAAATGCAAAGTAAGCAAGGCAGCTTACAACCTACCAATACTGACACTCCTCCTGCCTAGTTTCTCTCACACACTGAATGGGCTCTTTCCCAGCCAACCCACCCCTTAGGAAGTTCAGAAGTCACTGAACTTCAGCAACCCTTGCTACTCTCAAGCTTCCCTCCTGGTTGAGGCCAACTTGCTTTCAACCTACTCCCCCACCCCACCCCACCCCACCCCCCAGTTGTGAAGGTTTGGTTCTGTTGCAGGACTGTTATGCAAGGCCAAGAATGATGCTGGATACCATTTCTTCAAGCCCCACTGATGTCTACCTCACTTTCAGTACCTTACGCAAGGGGAAAGGTGGGATAAGAGATGTTTCAAGAGTGTCAAGGTTGTCCTTTTATTCAATTTGTTTTCTCTTTGTAGTTCTAATTGGTACTCTGTTCTCAACTCACAGACTACAATATTAAGAAAAAAGATTTTGTTTTAAAGAAGCCCAATTCCATACTGACAGACAAGTCAAGGAACTGCCTGCTCTCCTCTTCTCCGAGTCTCCCCTAGAATTCTTGCATGCTGCAGAGGACTCTGGAGTCTTTCAGGGCTCAAAATGCACAGGGTCCTGACCAAGACTTTGGGACTTGCCGTCGCCTCATGTTTACACACATCCTGGAAAGAATTAGTGCTCCCCTGTCGCTGTACACTGCGGGGGGAGAGCCTTCCATGAAAGCTTATCTCCAATTACTAAGGGTGGGTGAGAAGTTTTGTTTTTGCAGATATTGATGTCTTCCAGAGTTAGAAGTGCAGAAAGTGGTGCTGTGTTTTTAATTTACATATTATAAGAGTGCACTAGGTAGGTGATATAGCTGGTGTCACATCAGCAGATGCAGCCACATTCATTACCCATGCACCCCCCCATGAACTGAGTCCTATGTTGCCTATACTTGACAGCTACTGTACTGGTCACACAATCTCAAAAGTGAGTGTCAAGCAGAAGGGGTAGGAAAGTGGCAACTAAAATGATCAGAGAGCTGGAAGACCTTCCTTCTGAGAAAGAGCTATGTTTGGGGGTTATAGTGTAAAAAGAAGCAATGGATGACCAGGAAAAGGCTAAAAGGATCATGGCATGGAGAAAGTAGAAAGGTATGAAGTAGCTACTTTTCTAAGTCAGATCATTGGCCCAGCTAGCTCAGTCTACATGGAGTGGCAGCAGCTCTCCAGGGTTTCAGACAAGGTTCCCCAGCGCTACCTGCTGAGAACCAAACCTAGAACTTTCTTCAACAGGAGAGGGTAATGCCTTTTATCTTCTCCTTGTGCCTCCCCCAATGTGACATCTGGCTGATCAGCAGGAAGCAATACTGGATTAAATACACCCACCTTGATCTGATCCAGAAAGGCCCTTAAGTCTGTCTAAATTAATAGTCTTGGAAAATTATGACTGTACTCCTGTCTGTGCCCCCCCCCCCGCACCAAAGCCTTGCATACAATATCTAAGCAGCTGGAGAGAGATAAAAGCCAGTTTCATCTACCTTGCAGAACTGGGGGTGGGGGTGGAGAAGCAGGAATAGAAGGTTCCCAGGACATCCATATAAACATAAATTGTAAATTTATAAATATACATATAAATTGTTAACTTACATTGTCATGACTCAGCATAACCCCTTTTGGCTTTCCTGTTGTCCCAGAGGTATAGATCAAGGTGCAGCACTGATTTGGCTTTTGAGAGTTGATTATTTTATTGAGTTCTTCTTCAGGGACAACTATGCCGAGACTCATAAACTCAGTCCACTGCATGAAAGAAGAGGCCACACAGCCAGGTCATTCAGAGCTGGACACACACCAAGTGCACCCAAGCGCACCATTGAGTAGGGCAATGGTTAGTGTTCATTGCTAAGTGAGGAACTAGATCCCAGATGAAGGTTACTGGGTGGTTAAAACGCACAATTCAAAGCAATCCTTCCTAGCAGGGCTGCTGCTGCAAGGATCAGATGGGGAACAAGGGTATGGATCAGTGGCATACTCAGGGGGTAGCAAAGGAGGCAAATGCCCTGGTTTTGGGGCAGTGCTGCAACCCACTCCCTCCTGCCACTGTTTCAGTGGTGCAATCCAGAATCGTGCTGACAGTGGTTGCATTCTCACAGCCACTGTTGGTGTGATTCAGCACCAGTCTGAGGGCCGCCCTCCTCTCCTTCCCTTTCTTTAAATACACCCACCTTGATCTGATCCAGAAAGGCCCTTTCTTTAAAGGGGAGGGGAGAAGGGCAGCCCTCAGATCAGCAAGGAACCACACTAGAGCGCTGTGCTCCTGCAGGCACAGTCTGAGGAGGCGTGTGCGTGATGCAAAAGGCTCCATCAATCTTTATGGTGCTGCTGGAAGCAGCATCCAGGAGAAAAGTAGTGCTGCTTCCTGGACACTGCTTCCAGCAGCGCCAGAATGCTCTGATGGAACCTTTTGGGCCACTTAGCAGCAGCTTGAAAGGCTCTATCAGAGCCTAGGCCACCTTCGTTCTCCCCCCCTTTTGTTTCAAAGGGGGAAACGAGAGGCAGCAGCATGGAACTAATTGCAATGACAACATCAACACAATTACTTCCAGGACGGGACGGCCGACAGCAAATGGGGGCAGCCCCTGGTGGGAAAACCACCAGGACTGCCACTGGTGTGGGTGGAAGTCTATGCATAGCATTCTGAGCTCCTTGGATGAAGTGCGGGTAGAAGAAAGGATTGCTACTCACAGAATAGAGATTTGGTCTTCTCTCCTTGATCTCTTCACCATACTGGATGATGGCTTTCAAGGCAGGCAGTTTGTTCTGAACCTGGACAAGAGAATTTGAAAGTGATAGTGGTGGTGATTGAAGCATCTTTAAACAATTATTTTAAACTAAGAATTTATCCCACTTTTCCAACAGGTGGGTGCCTTCCCCATTAAAATACTGTATCATATCAAGAGGAGAATCCTCCATCTGTTTTCTCTCTATGATTCATAAACTCTCATTCCCTCTATTTATCCTTTTTCTTAAGAGCCATACATGCCTTCCTCTTATACAGGGAGGGTGTTTTTACCCCCTTTTGTTCTGGCCCCTTCCTCCCCAACTCTAAAATATCCTTTTTTGTAATTGAGAATAGAACTGTACACAGGAATCCAAAATTCGGCTACATCATAGATGAGATGTGGCACATCTCACTGCTACAAAAAGAGATACTTTCCAAAAAGTGTATAACTCAGGAAAAGCCTTCTGACTTCTACAACACCAGTGTATACTATACTCTTCAGAAAAGGTTTCTGATTTGAAGGGGACTCTGAAGGTAGGTGCCACTGTTCAGGAAGGTGTGCATTCTAGAACTTCAAGGGGAAAACTAAATGGATTGGGCCTCTAGGTTCGGTTTTGGTGCTCTGCCTCCACAAAACTGAACCCTTCCCTGCAACATGAGTAATCTTTTCCCTATTCTCCACATACTCCTAGGAGGACTGGGACAAGAGACGCCAATCGTCCCAAGGATATTGGTGGGGCTCTGACAACTACAAGCCACCAAGGCAATTTCTCACCTCCAAGATCTTCTGTAGCTGTTTGTCATTCTCCAGTACTATGATGTTGGCCCCACAGTTCTCTGCAATGTACTGGCAGGCCTCTGGAGAGTTTGTGGTATAGATGCCAGTGGCAAAGCCTCTGGGAGGAAAAACAGGATTCATAAGTCAACAAGAGCTCCCATACTCCATCAAACCCCAAGGGGTGTGGCTGAAGGGGCTCCACCTCTAAGGACAATTCCTGGTTTGGTGCTGTGGTGGTAACAAAGGCTCTGCAGGCAGACAGTCACCAACTAGAATGAGGCACCAGTGTTCCCAACTACTACATATTATTGCATCCATCCTTCTGACTTTTCAAGGCAACCTGCACAGGTAATAGCCAGTATTATTGCATCTCTGTACATTGGATGCAGTCAAGGATCACTCCTAGTATGCAAAGAAACAGCATTGCCTGCCCTCAGAAGCAGCATGCCCAGCCAAAAACAGATATAGAAACAAAGAGGGGCACCTTCCTTATGAGGAAAGGCTACGGCGTTTGGGCCTCTTCAGCCTAGAAAAGAGACGCCTAAGGGGGGACATGATTGAGACATACAAAATTATGCAGGGGATGGACAGAGTGGATAGGGAGATGCTCTTTACACTCTCACATAACACCAGAACCAGGGAACATCCACTAAAATTGAGTGTTGGGAGAGTTAGGACAGAAGAAAATATTTCTTTACTTAGCGTGTGGTTGGTCTGCGGAACTCCTTGCCACAGGAGGTGGTGATGGCGACTGGCCTGGACGCCTTTAAAAGGGGACTGGACAAGTTTCTGGAGGAAAAATCCATTATGGGGTACAAGCCATGATGTGTATGTGCAACCTCCTGATTTTAGAAATGGGTTATGTCTGAATGCCAGATGCAAGGGAGAGCACCAGGATGAGGTCTCTTGTTATCTGGTGTGCTCCCTGGGGCATTTGGTGGGCCGCTGTGAGATACAGAAAGCTGGACTAGATGGGCCTATGGCCTGATCCAGTGGGGCTGTTCTTATGTAAAGAGTCTTAGTCAACAGGATAGGCTGTTTACCTCCTATGTGGTCTGACAAGACAGAAAGGACATTTGGTTGTAGAGCCCAACTCCCATCTTAAAGCAGACAGACCATTTCTTAAGATGGACCACCTAGTTCATCAGCTCCAACCTATACGATCATGGTATAGAAGGCAGCAGTGACCTGCCAGCAAACCATTATTTTGAGTGTGGCTTTTATTCTGCCCATTCCCTGCTAGCAAAATGGCTCCCCAGCAGAACTGGCTTTTGACAAGAAGCATGGGTGCTGCCTGAAGTGCAACTATAAGCAGTATGTGTCCTGTCACAGCCAGAACATTGAGTCTCCTAGCCTAATGCTATCAACTGAATGATGCAAGGGGTCTTTTCTACTGTGCTATCAGAGATCCTCTTGCTGAAGAAGCTGTGACCTTCTACATACCAAGGATGTGCCTGACCATCAAATGACAGGCCCTTGGCATAATCCGTCTTCCAGAATTGGAACCATTTAACCTTGTACTGACCAACAGCAGCTCTCCAAATCTTGGGAGCAGAATAAGCTGTACTTGTCAAGATGGACAGGTAAAAATGTTTCATGCGATTCCATACAGTGGTTTAGCTTTGGAAGACGTATTATATCAGAGGCCTGTAACTCTGGTTGAACATGTTATTTGCCTGCAGAAGACGCTGGGTTTAATTCTTGGCATCTCAGTGGGGTTGGAAAAGGCCTTTCTGCTCAAGACCTTGGAGAGCCAGTACTGAAGTTCCCCACGCCTGCTTATTTTAATAAGTCTTTAAATGGAGATGCCAGGAATCTACCAGGAAGGCTTCTGCATCAAATGGATTTTTATTCATATCCTCTTTCCCCGACTTACGGCAACATACATGGTTCTTAGGTTGGCATCAAAGCACTAGACCTACTTAGCTTCAGCAAGATGGCTGATCATGTAAACTCAGACCCACTGTCTTGGGATCCAAGCATATGCTCTGCAGGTAAGCCATGGACCTGCCAACTCTTCCTATGGACTTCTTCCCTCACCCCATCTCCAAGGTCAGAAATAAGATTTCCACCCCAAGAAGTTGGTAGCCAAAACCCGTCTCTTAATACACTTCGATTTCAACTTAGCCAGAGAAAAGGAATAAGATGTTAACGCAGAAGCCCTGCAGCATCAAAGTGGTATTTGCTTAATTTCTGGCAAAGCGATAGAGGAAAAAAGCCAAGCATAGTCTTTAGGAGAGTATCAAACTGTTCAGACCAGCAGCTTACCCAGCAAAGATTGCTCCAACATCAGCCACGAACCACTCCAAAGAGTTGAATCCCAGAATGCATACACCATGGAAACGCTCCAACCCCAGCTGTGGAGAAACAAGCAGGTGAGCTTTTGCCTCTTCTCAGACCATTTCATTCCTCTTAGAAACAGCCAAGTAGTGCCTGCAAGCAATAAGCCCAGCCCAGTGATGCATTTGATGAAAGCCAACTTAAGGATGCTTAGGGAGAACCTGAATTTGGGGTCTCAAGTTACCCAATTTTGTTTATCCAATGTTAAGCTGGCATTTGATTGTTAAACTGCTGTGCATACAGTTGCCAGATTCAGATGCTACTGTCCCTCCATCAAAAGCTATGGATGTACATGCATCACAGCAATTGCATAGCAACACATCATTCATTCCATGTGCTCTGGCACATCAGCAGCTTGTAAGAACAATTACAAATGTGCAAGACCTGCGCATATCTGCAACACAGTACTACTGACCTACCTAGCAGGGCTAAGGATTACCTAGGGTTGTCTACCCATGCAGCATAATAAGGTGGTTAAATAGACAGTACCATTCCAAGCTGGATGGGGCACAGTCATTTTGAAAATGTAGAAAGTTCTTCTGCATTAAAAAGCCTGAAACTAGAAAGTTAGCAAGCAAGATGTGGGTTGGGTTAGAAGCTCTCCCCCAATCTGCTAGGTAGGTGAACATTGAAAAGTGAACATTCTACCTCACCAGCAGCCTAACAGGATTATGGCCTGTCCCATCACTTCAAGACTACCACCTCATTCTGTGACATGATATCGATGTGACAGACACAGTGTGACATCAGCCTGGGATGATGCATGGGAAGTGGACCGAACTTTCTGTGCAACATTCAAGTGGTGATCAATACTGTTTAGAGCAGCCATTTTCAACCACTGTGCCATGGCACACTAGTGTGCCACTAGAATTGGGGGGGCGGGGAAGGCCATTTATTAGTAGAGATGTGAGATTAGTAGAGATTTATTAATGGAGATGTGAGCCCTCCACTGGCAACATGGTGTGCCTTGTTGATTGTAAAAAACCTGATGGTGTGCCTTGACAATTTTAGTGGCCTTGTCAGTGTGCCATGAGATGAAAAAGGTTGAAAAATCGCTGGTTTAGAGGTAAAGGTTCACAAGGAGTCTCCTGAATAGAGCCAGTCCAAACGCCTTTCTTAGAATTTAATGTTATAAGATTAGTAGGAGTTTGGTTTTTTTTGGAGGGGACGAAAGGAAGGAGTAAATAGTACTTGAGTACAGTTCTACCTTTTAGATTTCTGCACATCCATTGCAAGCTGCAAGTGTACCCTTTCAATGGCCAACTCAGAGGCCCAGGAGAATCAAAGTTGGGGACATGAAGTTTTGCATGCTTGAAGAATGACAGAGTGGGATCTGAGCCTGCAGGCACAATCCCGTGGAAGGTTTTTAGTGCATTATTAAATCCCCTTTTGCCAGTGAGCTCAAGGCAGTATACATGTGGTTCTTTCCTCTCCCATCCACAACCAACCCTGTCAGGTAGGCCTGGTTGAAGACAGAACCAGTCATTATCACTCAGTGAACTTCACAGGCTAGCTGGGGATCCAAGCATGGGTCTTCCACAGTCCTAGTCTAAAACCCAGCCACTAAACCACACAGGAAACAGCTATAAAGTCAGAGCTTTGAGCTATACTTGTGAACACATGAACAATGAACAGAAACCACTGAATTAAATCATGTAAGCTATAGATGTTAACATGAATTACGTTACGGACAAGAAGAAAAGTTATACTCAAATGCTGAAGGAGGCTTTGCTTATTAGAGAGGAACAGGACAGGTTGGAATGCATTGTGAAATGGAGTAGAGAACTGATAATTCAAAAGAGTCTTTTTAAATTAAGGGTGCAACCCTAACCCCTTATGCCAGTGCCTTCCAGCACTGGCATAGCTGTGCCAATGGGACATGTGCTGCATCCTGCAGTCGGGTGTCACTCAGGGAGGCCTCCTCAAAGTAAGGGAACGTTTGTTCCCTTACCTTGGAGCTGCATTGCCCTTATGTCAGTGCTGGAAAGCACTGACATAAGGGGTTAGGATTGCGCCCTAAGAAGCCCAACAGCTGAACAAAGCACTTGCACAGCAATTAAACTTTTCCACACTTGGTGCCAAAGCACACTCAAGGCCAGCACTAGACAGGAGTTCACCCCATTTTCCTACCCAATGAAATAAAAATAAGAAGCTGCCTTCTGCAGTCAGATCAGTCCACTCAGTTCAATCTTGCCTGCACTCGCTGGCAGTGGTCTTGACAGGAATTAAACTCTGAACAAGACTTGAACATTCAGACTGGTTAGACAGCCTCCCCCACACGGTATACATGAAAAGTGCATGCTCTGCCACACAGTCGAGGCCACCCCCCCCCCCAAACCAAGACACCTTTCACCTTTATAAAGCTTTTGGCTGCCATACGGCAAAGTTCATAGTACTTCTTGAAAGATATCTTCGTCCATTTGCCCTGCTTCTTGCTGGCCAGTGCAGGGTAGTTGCCGTATTCATTGACCGAATTTAGGAAGAGTTCATGAACCGTGATTGGTGGCTCGCAACCACTGTCACTCTCATCCATCCGCAGCTTGACTTCCCCATCTCGCTTAGTGGTCCATATCCCTGAAGGGACTGTTGCTATCCATGGAAGAGAAAAACACCAGTAAGATACATAAATAGGCAAATTGCATGTAGACTTGGACATACTTTCTCACTTGGGCAAGAATCCTCTCCAGGGCACCATATGAAGCTGCCTTCCCCCCCCCCCCCAAGTCAGACTATTGCTTCCTGCGGTTCTAGACTGATGACAACAAGAGCCCTGCTGTGCTGAACACTGGGATTTTCAGCATGGAAAGTATGTGGTCTACCAGTGAGTTACAGGTCCTCAGTACAATCCCTCTGTCAGGTTTAGTACTGTTCACTCTGCCTGAGCCCTTGGAGATCTGCTCTCACTCACCTAGCTCTCACAAGGCTAGGTAGACCAACTGAGTCTGGCAAACCGAACATGGAACCTCAACTGATGGCACTCCAAGCAGGGCTAGAAAATGCTAAGGCCTTGGAGAGCTGCCAGTCAGAGGCCTTTCCCAGCCCTGGCACCCAATTTCCTTTTACTCAAAAGGTTCTAGCAAGTGAATGTGGGACCCACTGAACTACAGTCATTATCTTTCTCAACCACCATTTAGTGTTTATTTGCACACCTAGAAAGCACACAAGCCACCTCCATACCCAGCTACTCTTGAAACAGGACTGTTGCTCACAAGCTTTATAGCAGTGGATTGTTTTTGGACAAATGGACTAATGATTGCGGGCTGTTGAGCTACTAAAATCATTACTAGCTAGTAGACTTGTGCAAAGAACTGCACATCTGGCTCCATGCATATGAACTATCAATGCTTATGCCTGAAAGTCTTATGTATCAAGTGCCTGAGCATGTGCAAAGCCAATAATCAAATACCCAGGATTAGCAAGGCTGAAAGGCGTTGGGGCTTAAGACTTTTGGAACTTGTAGTTTTTAAATATTAGGTATGTGTTAAGTTGAAAACCACCTTGGGTACCGGGTTTTATTACCTAGGGAAAGCCAGTATATAAGCTTGCAAATAAATGAATGAGCTTGAGAACCTCTGAAAGTGGTAGATGGGAGGAGATCAGGGACTATATCTGTCAGAAGTCCATTTGCTGAAGCCTAATGAGGTTAAGAAAACCCTTTTGTTGTGGTGATTTGCACTTTCCTATAGTTCTGCAACAAGCACAAGGCATTCCCCTACCTTTGGGTCGGAACATCTCAGCAGCTTCTTTGGATTCTTCAGCTGTCTTGGTGTGGTGGTCCTCAACACTAAACAAAGACCAACCAGAAGTTCAAGTCTGATAGCTGCACTGCTTTTTCCCCCCAAATAGATCAAATGCTTCTGATTGCATTCCAGATTTTGTTCAGGGATTTGACTTTGTTCAGGGATTTTTGTTTTACACCACAGGTTTGCAGGGAAGACAGACAATAGCTGCTTGTTTTGATCACCAGTTGTTCTTATGGTGAGAAAGTGGAATGCCTACCCACCAAACTGAGTCTTTCCTTTTAAAACCACCAGAAACCCAAGCAAACCTTAGTGCCTTCAACCAGGGCTGATAAATTCTGAGAAGTGGTGTGTTGGAGGAAGCATGCTAACCCCCTATATTTTGCACATCCCCAGGAGAATGTCATTCATGAAATGATGCACACACACTAGAATCTCTAGCATTATTGCCAAGGACCTAGCTCTCACTAGGGCATGATTTTTGGAGCTGATATGACTGGAGAAAGCTTTCAGAATTGCAGGTTATTTGGAAAAGCACACATCCTACTTCTCCCCTAGCAAACAGATATTAAGGTAGTCTTCAAAACTTGTACCACTGTTGCCTCTAGTTCCAGCAGAACTTGCAATATGTACCTAACTCCATGAGAGATGAAACCTCTCAGGTACTATGAGTCCCAGAACCATCTCCTCAAGCAGAAGTAGATGTGTTCAGTCTCTCAGAGCCACTCCTGTATTAAAAGCCGGACTGCAACCATGGAACCCAAGACTATCTGAGATTAAAGGGCCTAGTACACCAATTTGTCTCCTTTCCATGTTGATGCAATCCACCTGAGCAACATCAACTATCAGCTTTGAACAAATAATATTCAAGATTTCAGCTGCAGTGCGACTAATACAAGAGTATTTTGGTTCTTCAGAAAAGTTGCCATGGCAGTTTTGCAGTTATCATCCATCCAAAAGGGTACCTTGCTTAGGAACACCTCCATTCCATGTCAGTGTTGCATCTTTCCGCTTTGGGTTGCGGAGAAGGAACAAGTGCTAGTGCTGGTTTCCGACTTCCTGTTCTTTTCAATGACCAGCCCATTGACATTTTTCCCTCCCTCCCCCCACCCACTGGGATGCTACCCCTGCAGTGATGGCCTTTTCACCACTGCCAACCTGAGCAAGTCTTGTTCTAGATCCTTGTAGTTATGACATCAGGACCACCTCCCAGGATTCCATCTAACAGCTGTGAAAAACAATCCTAAATCATGCTCTCCTAAAGAGGCAGCATGTGTCCACCAGCTTTAAAGGGGAGAGGGGCACTGCATGTTCACCAGTGTAGACAAGTTTGCCAAACAAACTGGTATGGAGGATCTCTAAATGACTTCTGTTCAAGGGACTCGTGAGGTAGGGGGCCAAAGTTTGGCTTAGGTTTAAGCAGTGTTTCTCAAACTGTGGGCTGGGACCTGCTAGGCGGGTTGCGAGCCAATTTCAGGTGGGTCCCCATTCATTTCAATGTGTATTTTATTTTTGTATCAGACTTGATGCTACTATGGTATGTGACTGCATTTGGGGAATGTATATACAGTATACAGGCTACTGTGTATATGCTTTAAAACAGTGATATCCAAAGGGGCTACTCCTCAGTGTGGATAGGATTACAACCTTTGGGATGTTTGGGAATTTTCTTTTTTAACAGATCACCAACTGCTTTGGAGGGTTCATTATTTCAATGAAACTTTAAACTGAATACCGATTGAAAACTTTTAATTTGCATGATTTTATTGTATGGGATGTTAAATGTTCCTGTTTGATGACATCACTTCCAGCAGATCATTCTGTAGTGTGCATCCCAGTGCTCAAAAGTTTGAGAACCACTAGTTTAAGAGATTCCACCTGAGCCGTTTCTCCAAGAAAGCCTGCATCTTTAGAAGGTAAGTCTGGAAGAGTAAATAAATCTAGCTTTTTCCTTCATACTGCTAGTGATCTCACCCTGTTTGCTGTTTCTACATGGGGGGGGGGAGGAAGGTGACACCACTACTGGCCCAATTTTTTAAAGTCTTGGTATTTTCAAATACCAAGAAATATCAATTGACATGCAATTTCAAGCAGAATGCAATGAAACGGAATGCAATGAATTGTCCATTCCAGTGGTTCTCACACATTTAGCACTGGGACCCACTTTTTAGAAATGAGAATCTGTCAGGACCCACCAGAAGTGATGTCATGACCAGAAATGACATCATCAAGCAGGAAAATTTTTAACAATCCTAGGCTACAAACCTACCCACACTTACCTAGAAGTAAGTCCCATTGACTATCATTGTTAAAAGAATATACATAGTAGCTTGTTAAAAGTACAGGCCTGCAACATTTCCCCAAATGCAGTCACATACCATGTGAGCATCAAGTCTAATCCATCAAAAATAAAATATTGAAATGAATGGGGACTCACCTGACATTGGCTCGTGACCCACCTAGTGGGTCCGGACCCACAGTTTGAGAAACACTATTCTATCAAAATAACCAAAAACCAGCAGGGGCAGAGTGGTTGTACATCACAATGCCCATTGCTTGGGGCACTGCCCCACCCACTCCATGGGAGGCGGTCCACCATAGGGGTGATGCTCTGGCCTCCTGCGCCAGGCGACACAAACCCTAGTGGCTCCACTGTGTTCACTTCTAACTTCTCAGCTACTGTACACTGCATTCAGTTACAGGGTAAGAGTAGTATCAAGTCTTATGTATCATTTGCAAGGCAAAATCTATACTTGAACCTTTACATTCATATTCGAGTATGCTCTATTACATTTAGCAATCTCAGTCCTCCAAATAGCATCCCCAAGCAAGAACTTGAATATTGCATGCTGAAGGTTAGATTTAAGGGTCTTTTTAAAGACTAATCCTGGAAGAGGCATTAAGTCAGATCTTTATTACTCAGTTAAATGCCTTCTTCAGGCAGAACAAGAGCCATCAAGAGCCAACAAGAAAAAGCAGTAAAATGGCCAATACAGCATTCAGTTAAAGGCATGTCTATAATGAAAACATCTCTTTATCTAGCTCTCCAAACTAATTTTGATTAGGACCATCACCACAAGGATCTAGAAAAAGTCACTCCACTCGTGGGAGGACAGGTTATCACCTTGCCAAAATGAGGAGCAAGAGATTCCCCTAACTTGGAAGAACTAGTACAAGAAACTTGGAAGAACTAGTACAAGAAACTTCAGTGGCCATGAAGATGGGACAGTTTATAACCCAAGGCAGATGTCAACACATTGTCATACAGTGTTTTGGATTCAAAGAACCTTACAAGGAATCCTGTAGTAACATGAGCTGGCAAGGTGCTCCCCACCAGCTCAGGCCATCAGTGGATGCAGCCTAGCATGTTCTGCTCTGACCAGTAGATGGCTCTCCAGGACCTGCTGTCCAAAACAAGGATAAGAGAGAACAAAATTTTTCCTTGTCATGGTTCCCAAGATTCCTCAACTGGAAATGTCAGTATTTAAGAGTGTTTATATTCTGCCAGCCTCCCCAACCTGACTGGGGCACTCAAGAATTGAATGCGAGCCCTTCCATATGCTAAGTGGGCACCCTACCACTGATCAGTCTAAGGCAGTGGTTCTCAAACTTTTAGCACTGGGGCCCATTTTTTAGAACTAGAACCTTTCAGGACCACCGGATGTGATGTCATGACCAGACATGACATCATCAAGCAGGAAAATGTTAAACAATCTTAGGCTGCAATCCTACCCACACTTACCCAGTTGTAAGTCCCATTGACTATCATTGTTAAAAGCATATACATAGCAGCCTGTGAAAAGTACAGCCCAAGTATAGTCACATACCATGGTAGCATCAAGCATTAATAAAATATTGAAATGAACAGGGACCCACCTGAAATTGGCTTGCAACCTACCTAGTGGGTCCTGACCCACAGTTTGAGAAACACTGGTCTAAAGCCAAGTCCCAGCAGTCCTACATAGATAGCAAGCTACTTTCAAAAGCATAGAGAGTTTCAAAAGCAATCTGTAGTTAACAAGTATGCTTAAGTCAGGGATGTCAAACGTGTTTCATACCAAGGGCCGAACAGCATTCATGATGCCTGCTGAGGGCAGGAAGTGATGTCATTAGGCAGGAACTGATGTCATTAAACAGGTCATAATAAAAAAATAAGCACTTTTTTCTTATTTAGGAACTCATTAGCTGCAAACAGAAAAGAAAATTCACAAATCTTGATCATATTTCAAGATATGAGAGAGCCCAATTTTCACGTGGGCTGCGCTTTCAGTAGTAACACAGCACTGCTTAGCAGATGAGAGCCTGAAGGCCGGATAAAAAGCTTCCGCGGGCCACATCCAGCCCCCGGGCCTTATGTTTGACACCCCTGGCTTAAGTAGAATGCTACAAGCTATCTCCATTTTTATTTTTATACCCTCTTTATTGCAGTTTGGTTATTCTTATTGACATTCCACTGTCTTGAAGACAATTTATGTGCAATTCTTTCAGGACTCAGCTGGTCGAATCACCTACTGTATTTCAGTGACACTGCAGTCAGGGTAGGCAGAGCCTCACCTAACCCAGCAGCAAGTGTAAAAAACTAAAGGGCCAAACAAGTTTTTAAAAAGTAACTTTTGCCTTTCCCTAGTTGCTCCTTTCTGCTCCAGTTTAAAGTAACACACAAAACAGAGAAACAAGGAGAGCTGCCAGTCAGCTCAGTCACTATGATGGCTTGCGAGGGACAAAAGAGGCAAGGATGCCTGTGCAATTAGCCACCAGGGAGAGCTACCTCTGTTTGCCCAATCATTAAAAAAAAAGACAGCACTTGCATCATCAGTCTCTGGGGAAGCATCAGGAAGAGTTGCCTCCAGCAGGTTAGGCTGGACTAATGGGTGTCTTCCAATGTAAGCTGTCTGCAGCTGTCTTCCAATCAAAAAATAGCATCAGTCAACTCTGGGGAGGCAGTGGGAAGAGTTGCTTCTGTTTTTAAAAGCCATGAAAACAGCAGGGAGCCTGTGCAAAGGACCACTCTCTTGCACTGGGAGAGGCAGCTTTACACTTGTGTCAGGGAGCCTCTGCCGAGCTCTCCCTAGCTCTAAGCGGGGAAAGAGGAGAATTCTTAAAAGTTTATTTCCATGAAGGGGGACAGAGTGCCCCAGAGACCGAGTTTATTTATTTATTTCCAGGGGGTGCTGCTAGTCTCCGGATGAAATCTCCAAATACCAAGATATCTTGGGGGACAATATAGCAAGGAACAGGCCTGTTGAGCAGATGCATCAACTTATTACAAATATTCAGAGAAACAGATGGTGATCCCACCACTGTCTAAGTCATCAATTGGATTCAAGCTCAGCTGCCATTTCACACAATAAAAAACTAGATTGAATTGCTGCATGATGTGATGGCAGCCAGTTGCTTGGATGGACTTTAAGAGAAGGACAGGATAAATTCCCAAAAAGGTTTAACAGCTGTTTCAGCCAGGCTCCATGTGCAGAAATAATATCTCTCTCTATACCTGATATTACAAGGAATGGCTATAACCTTCATGCCCTGCTCATCTCCCAAGGATATCTTGCTACTGTTCACAGGATAAGGGGCATTTGATCAGATCCAGCAGATCTCTCCTTGAGCTATGTCTCTATGGTCCCTCTCCTTTTCTTCATAAAACTGCCTGCTCCCAAAGGCAGCAATACTGATACAGGGGGCAGAGGATAATGCATACTGAATCCCTTTTGTAACCATAAAGGGCACTGCATGCCAGCTCCATAAACCTCATTAATCTGGTAGTCTCAGAGGAAGCATTTTAAGAGCCACCATTTGCAATGTTTCAAGTACTTGCCTCCGCTCAAGAAACTAGGATAACTACTGTTCAGCAAGTTATTTATATGAAGAGAGAAACCAACCTGAGTGAAGTTGCCATTGATATATCACCCAGTGAGATCTCACAGGGTTCCTGAAGCAAAGGGTTCAAGGAGACTTCAGAGGCATCTGCCACCACGGATGACGTTTCCATCTTGCACAGTGTCGCCCTGCAATATATTAAGACCTCAGGTTGCTGTAATGTCTAAACTCTTCTTCCACCCCTCTGAACATGCAACACTCATTTCCAAGTTCCTAGGCTGGCTTCCCATCTGGCAGACCTCTTGCCCTTACCTTCAAGCTTTCTTGCTATACCAATCCCCCAGTCTTTCAACCCGATATGTGATGTTCACCACCACCAACTCCTCTATCCTCAATCCCCTTCCAAAAAGCTCCTCCCACACTCCAAATCACCCCTTAGTTATAAAGATTCAATGATTGCAAATAGTTTTAAATTGCTGTCGAGTGACCCGCTCAATTGAGCATATTGAATGAAAAGCGTTTTCCAGAAGAAGAATGTACCTTGTACATTGTTCAATGTACCTTGTTCAATGTACAAGGTAGGCAAGATAGTTTTACAAGGGGAACAAATTCATGCAGGAGAGGTCTACTAGCAACAATAGCTAAATCGAATCATCATATATGGAGGGACACAGGGGTGGGAAAGGAGGGCTGCTGCCATTATGCCTTGCTTATGGGTGTCCTGGAGGTATCTGATCAGCAGTAGGATGCCAGAACAGAAGGGTATCCAGTCTGTTTTGAGTACTCTTGTTCTTAAAACTATTATAATGTGCCTGCATTGAATACACAATAAGAGACCAAGAACCACAGTTGCTAGAGATGCCATTTTCCTGCAGTCAATTTTATTCATATGGTAGACACTGTATATATAGGCATTCTGGACAAAAGTTGAATGCAGAAGTGGCTTCTGACCAGTAGAGGGCCCACCTGGCTGGGCCAACCCCTGGACCTTCAGGGACAACATGGTCAGGGTAAGCAACTTGCCATGGAGGGCAGGATAGGACTTTTGCCCTGGCCCTCCCCAATTTGGTGCCAAGTAATTTCTAACAGTGCATTACATACTGAAGTTAACTGCTTGAACAAAGCATGCATTGTTAAAAATATATGCACGGGACCACCTTATTCATATTTTCTGTACACAAATATGAATAAGCCCCTTTCCAGGTTGCAAAGTCATGGGCAGTTATGATGGTCCATAAGAAAAACCTACAACCTAAAATAGGGCGTCAAACCCTCAAGAACACTCTGGCAGGTGGTAAGCAAGAGGGCAGACCTGGGAGGGGGAAGGGACATATTACAGGTCACCAAGTCTGTAGGTTCAGACATTGGAAGATACAGTCTGCAGCAAAACAAGACTCTCAATAAGCCTCTGAATGATGACAGTTTCAATACACATTCAGCCGATTAGACAAAAAATGCAATCATTCAATATCCCTTGGTTCAGTCTCCAGCCTCTTTCCAAAGAGATGAAATTTCCAACGATTTACTTCTCACCTGAATCAAACCAACACTAATAGATGCTCTACCGTATTACAATTACTGTGTCTGGGGCACTGTACAAATGGAAGAGTGGTGATCCAGCTGCCCAGGTTGGGGGTCTCTAACAGGGGTCTTTTCCCAGCCCTTCCTGGAGACACTGCTAGGAACCATCTCGCACAGAGCAATACGACCCAGTCTTGTTTGCCAGTTAGACATGCAGAAGAAAAATAAGGTAGTACCTGCAGTTCTTCTTGAAGCCACCTTGTTTAAGAACCTTAGATAATGACATTTCAAAGATTTCCATTCAACCCTTGCATTGTTTTGGAGAAGCATGTTCTCAGTAAATTGGAATTTTAAAAACTAATAGACAGCTGATAATTTAAGGGTAACTGCCCTTCGGCTGGCCTGCACATTGGAGAGCCACAATGAAATACTTTACTGGCAGGTGTCCACTGAAACCAACAGGAAGAGACTGCGGCAGCTGACATCTTGCACATTTTCTGCTTTTCAACCAGACCCACACCCCTTCCTCTCTGAGGTTTCCCCCCCCCCTTATGGGTGCATCATCCTCCCCCTCCCACAGGTAGTTTCCATTATTATCTCACAGCCCAGGATTTTGCAGAAGTAATTTCCATTTCTGCTGAGCAATAAGGAAGAAACTCTGCCTGGCATGCTGTATCACTTCCAGCACACGGTTGTGTCAACAGAAATCTTTGAAAAACCTCATGCAAAGTGAACCTATTCAAAGGGATCTTACTCGAGACCAAGATGGTGTCATCACCCATGTTTGGTGCTTGGGGCCTATCATGATGTCAGAAGTTTTATTCCCAGAACATCTCACTATCATATGCATTGCAGAATTGGGCCAAGTGTCTATCTAGCCAAGCACTCTAGTCCTCCCCTTTCAAATTGCAGCCAACCAGATGTCTTCTGTTTGTGAGCATCCACAGCTGGTAGCAGCTCAACCCCATTTGTCCTTCCCCATCACATCTAGCATTCTGAATTAGTCTGCCTCTACAGAGGCTCTGTTCAGCTATCATGACTTCAAGTCATTAATAAGCTTCCCCTCCATAAAAGGCCTGCTAGTTCATACCAAAGTTCATGCTGCTCAGCATCCTGTTTCTAACAGGGCCAGACAAATCCATTTGGAAAGCTCCAGGATAGGAGGGCAATGGCATGAACTCCTAGTTATGTACTCAGAGGGCTACTTTAGGACAGGGAGGCTCCATTTTTAACACTATCCTGCTAAAATAAGAAATCACATGCACTCTTTGAAAAAACCTTGCATAAAGGGAACTTATAGGGAATTCACCTTCTGCCAGGAATCCACAACATACAGTCTGTTTTTGTCTTGACAGTGCTGTGTATCTTTCACAAGAACAGGCATCCCCTGACAGACAATTCATTCCAAGAGTTTATATTTAAAGTGTCTCAAGAGCACTTCAGCAGACAAAGCAGGAGTTTTGCTAGGAGTTCAAGTGCTAGTGAGAAAGTTCAGAAAAGACAGGTGATCAGGGCTTTGGCAGTCTGCTCCTTTTCTCCGAGTTGTGTTTGCAAGCAAACATTTCCACAGTCAGCTTTAGCAAGGAACACAAAATCTCAATGGGCAGCCAGACAGGAAACAAGCTGGATTTTGATCTTTTTAAAGACCTCAAATCATTAACAAAAAGCCTTTAGTTGGCAGGCTAGAAAGTTGCAAGTGTAGTTTCAGTTTTGTTGAATCTTTTGTTGGCTGAAAAAGATGCCAGCATGACAAGGTGTTTTTTTTTGGGGGGGGGGGGGCAAAAGTGTTTGCTGCTTCTTTTATCAGCTTGATGACCTGCAACCTTGGACCACAGGAACCAACAAACAGGAGGTGGCCAAATAATGAGATACCCAAATTATATTAAGAGTGCACAATCCCCTCCTCCCAAGGTTAATGCACCAAAGTTAATGTGGCCCTGGGTTACACTGCCAGTAATTTTAGCATTCTTCAGTAGATTATACCTTTGAAAGGTCGTTTTGCCCTCTGCCATTTCATTTGCTCCTTTTAAAACCAAACATTAAAGTCAATATGGATTCAGTCGACCATACATTATAAGCCCTTGGACAAACAGACTGGCTTCCTGTTGAACTTTCCAATTTTATAGTTTTATCTCACCATCACTGCAAGATCAGAGGTGTGAATCAATTCCAACCACCATGTGAGGTAGATTAGACTGACAGCCCAATCCTATCCACACTTTCCTGGGAGTAAAGCCCCATTGACTGTAATGAAACTTCTGAGTAGACATGCATAGGATTGGGCTGTAAGACAGCAATTAGTCCAGCAAACTCTACAGCCAAGTGGAAATATGAACACATCTCCTTGATCTTAGTCCATTAAAGTCTATTGTTTTCCCAGTATAATTATTTTGTTTTGCTGAGTGACAGTAGCGTATCAAGGGGGTAAGTGGTCCACCCCAGGTGCCTAGCATTAAGGGGTAACACCATGCCTGTCCTATCAAGTGTCAGGTAGACCAGGCCTCCTCCAGCAGGAATCTCAAGGTAGAGGCCAGCATTCAAGTGCCTGGTAGACCTGGCCTGCCCTAAGGGATCTCAAGGCAGAGGCCAGCTCTACCTATGGCTTTGAGCAGTCAAGGATTGAGGGGTAAGAGCAGTCCACCCCATACCAATGGCTCCACATCAATGGCGTCGCTAGGGGGGTGCTGGCCGCACCAGGTGACGCGCACTGGGGGGTGACGTGCTAAAATCACAGTAGTTAGGAGTAAGCCCATCATATTATATACCACTGGGTATGGAATTACGAGTGGAATGCAATGCAAAAAGCCAGAGTGAAATATCTCCTTTCTATCAAAAGTTATGGCCAAAAAACTGGAGAACAAAAAATGCATGGATCCCTATGGAAAATGAGAGTGAGCCACATCGCATGTTTACTTGTGAGTAAGCAAAATTGTTTTAGTCCATCAGAAAGGGCCAGCTAAGAGGAATCCAATGACACCAGAATGGTCCTGATCCAATGAATGCAGCCCCCAAAAACACCTGAGAAGGAAGTCTCTCCCTCCAAGCAGACAAATGTATTGAGCCCTATGGAAAGCAAATCTAAGCCTCACAGTCGTGTTTACTTATGAGTAAGCAAACTTGCCTTGGCTGGTGTGGATGATCAGGTAAAGGAGAGTACAAGGCTACCAGAATGGTCCTGATCCTATGCACCTGCAGCTAAACAAGTGCTCCAGAAGGCAGCCTCCCCCCCACACACACACACATTAAAAAGTATCAAAACAGAGGCTTCAGCTGATAAGGTTAACCTTTTTGAGACTTGCAAAGCCAGGTGAATCCTGGCAGTGATCTTGTTTAAACAGAAGTTCTTAAATTGAACTGGGCACTGAGTAGGGCTGAAAACCTTACTGGTGTTGGGGGGGGGGGGTATTGCAGGCAGACTACAGAGGAAATTCACTTGGTGGACCAGGACTGGCTTTGGCTTATTTAATTATTTGTTTTAATTATTTATACTTATTTTAATTTGCCTGATGATGTCACTTCCACCATGACATCACTGCTGGTGGGTCTTGGACAAACTGTCATTCTAAAAAGTGGGTACCGGTGCTAAAAGTTTGAGAACTGCTACAATAAGGTAGTTGACACCCTGGGGGGGTGACACCACTAGTGACCAAAATCACAGTTTGGAGGAATCATACCAGCATGTTATATATCAATCAATGCATAATTTCATGCAGAACGTGTTCTATCTTTGTTCTATCAAAAGGTACAGCCAAAAAACCAGTGGGTGTGGAGTGATGGCACATCACCACGCCCACCACCTGGGGTGCTGCCCCGCCCACTGCATGGGGGGGTGACGTGCTGGCATCCCACACCTGGTGACGTGAACCCTAGTGACGCCACTGCTCCACATATACCACTGTTATATGATGAGGCAGTTTTGTCATTTGCTACAGCAGTGTTTCTCAAACGGTGGGTCAGGACCCACTAGGTGGGTTGTGAGCCAATTTCAGGTGGGTCCCCATTCATTTCAATATTTTATTTTTAATAGATTAGACTTAATGCTTCCATGGTATGTAACTGCATTTGGGGAAACGTTACAGTTCTTTACTTTTAACAGGTTAAAGTGTATATGTTTTTAACCATGATAGTCAATGGGACTTACTCCTGGGTAAGTGTGGGTAGGATTGCAGCCTAGGATTGTTTAACATTTTCCTGCTTGATGATGTCACTTCTGGTCATGATATCACTTCCAGTGGGTCCTGACAGATTCTCATTCTAAAAAGTGGGACCCAGTGCTAAATGTGGGAGAACCACTGTGCTAGAGTATCCCAAGAGGCTTTCATTCTTTCAAGAGTCCTTATAATTATCATTCATAATGACCACACTTATAATTTACTTTGTCATGTTAATGTTGCAAGCTGC
Source organism: Tiliqua scincoides (assembly GCF_035046505.1). Taxonomy (NCBI): domain Eukaryota; kingdom Metazoa; phylum Chordata; class Lepidosauria; order Squamata; family Scincidae; genus Tiliqua; species Tiliqua scincoides. The sequence goes on along the minus strand of NC_089828.1, from coordinate 41,552,415 downwards.
TATGAGTTTCAGGCCAAAAGGTGGCCTGAAAGTCAGCAAAATAAGGCTGCAATGTTTAATTGATCAGTCTGCTAAAGTAATGAAAAGCCTTTCAACCACCAAAGAGGCAATTAACTAGGCCACAGGTTTTTTGTTTGTTTGTTTGTTTTACAAGCAGTAGCTAGAGCCATTTGAAAGAGGGATTCCTCATACACACCACTCCAAGTTGCACCTGCTTTATAAAACGCTCATCCCCTAAGAGAGTTTTCTTTCCCTAAACCTATGCAAGTGTATACAGATTGGTTCTCTTCCTGGCCCAATATGCTCCATTTCTACCTTTCTAGTTTGCAAACCAGGAGGGGCCCTAGGCCATGTGTAATTTTTGTAGACTGCTTAGGGCAGCCATTTTCAACCACTGTGCTGTGGCACACTGGTGTGCCATGGATGGTCTGCAGGTGTGCCACGGAGTTTGGGGAGGATCATTTTTTAGTAGGGCCACTGGGGGATGCGAGTCTCTGCTGTCAGTGCAGTGTGCCTTGTCAATTGTCAAAAAACAATGGGGTGCCTTGACAGTTAGTGCCCTGTCAGAGTGCCAGGAGATGAAAAAGGTTGAAAACTGACTTAGAGGTTTTAAAAACTTAAGCCTTTTCTGCCCAACATTGCGTATATGCATCAGGGATCAAATGTGTACACCTGTGGGCTAGGTAGCAATGGGTTAATGTAATTTGTTAAAGTTGTAGACCGAAACCCATCCGCACACTACAGCTACGTGCATAACTTTTGTCACACCAAAAATGTTTCCACTCCATTTCGACTCCTCAACCTGGAGTTTTGCAGCCACTCTGACTTTTGTTTTTCTAGCTCAACCACCAGCCTCAGACATCTAACAGTCTCTAGTTCCCCCAAACTCTGCTCTCTCCCTTGCTGCCCTTTCAGTGTAGAATCACTTGTGCAATATCACCACATCCTCCAATCATCTTCTTCCCACCCACCTTTTCCTTAAAGTCAGTTCCCCAATCCTTTCACCCTCTTGTATCATGTACATGGGCTTTGTTGCAACTTCATATGCTTTCCTAGTTTGTTCTGTCACAAGTCTTCTCCCTCCTGCCTGCCTTTCAACTGAAAGCTCCTTGTGGAGAGGACCCATCATGCTCCTTGTACCACTACAGTACAGGACTGGAGCTGTACATTAACTTAATTTACTTAGAAGCCCCATCAGTTTTAAATGGGACCTCACACACACTCGCAATTAATGTACATGGAATTTCAGGCTTGCAGCACTGATAGTTTGCCTCCTCCGTCACTGAATTTGGCTCAGCTCCTGGGAAACACAGTCCATATCTCTCTCTGCACTCTCCTAGCTAATGCTGCAAAACTAGTTTGTTCCACCTCAACCTTCTGCACCTGCCACCCACTGCAGAATCATCCAAGCTGTTCTCACCCAATCAGAGGGCTCAGAGTCATCATCCCAGCATGGATCACGTGAGGATGGTCTCTAGACAGTCCCAGGGTTACTAGAGAACATTCACCTATGACAGGCGGTGAACTCAGCACAACAGCTCTGCCTGCCAGGCAGTCAGCAGATCTTGCTCACACCCACAAATGGAAACAAATACAGGAAGGGGCTGTTGGTTAGAGATGCAATTGAGAGTCATGATGCAGCTGTCTTTTTTTCTAATCATCTTACCAAAAAAAGCTTCATGTCAGAAGTTCCCCGTTGTACTTACAATGACTACCTCATCATAGCTCAGATCTGCTATTTGGCACTCATCCCCTTTGTGCACAGACACACTTGACTGCTGGATATTTAAAAATGTCTTATCAGTTGAGGCAGTTGAGGCAGCAAACTGATTTCTACAGTTTTGCAATGATTAAGCCGTGCTGGAAGGGAAGTTGCCAAAATAGAAGCTGAATACAACATAACCAGAACACAAAGATGTGTCCCTAAAAAGGATGCAAGCAAGGGGGAGGGAGAAGAGGTTTGGGTTTTTTAAAAAAGACTTGGAAGATGTATTTCTGCATTTTTTCCAACAGAGCATTTGCTCTCTGGGTTTTAAAATGCAACTGTCACTTACATTTGTCCATTTTACCTCCCACTCACTACCCTCCCGTTTCTCTAGAAACATGTCTGCTATCTTTGCGCCATAACTGGCGTTCAGGTCAGTTTAACACATCAATATCACAATCCATTTCTTGTCCAGCTATCAAAATGCCTACTGTAAGCTCCCTGGGGCAAGGCATGGAAATTCAAGCCTGCCTGCCTGCAACTTCTTTTCAGAAGTACACTGATCAGTTTTGCATTGCATTTAGCTACAGTGGTTACATCATGAATTTTGCCTAGTCTGTTAAGGCACATGAGCATCATGAGGCAAGGACCAAAGGCTTGGCCAGGAAATGTCATTTGAGATTGAAACAGGGCCTTGTTTGCACAAATCTGATGTGCCTGAACTGTACCACTTCAGAAGATTCCTGTGGCCAAATAATTACTTGTTAAAAGCCACTTATAGAAAGCTGGTACTGTACTGTACGTCAAGCAGAGAAGGAAGAAAGTTGAACTTGGCTCAACGTGCTAGCTTTCTGTGTGAAGGGATCTTTTTGTACAAAGAACATTCAAACACACCAAGTCCACACCGGCAGACCAAGTGGCATGCACAGGCCAACCACTTCGTCTTCCATTTGACCACTACACATTTAGTCCAGCAGCAAGCCAGATAGACCTGGGTTCAAATCCAATGGCCGACACATGCTGCACAGCCTTGAGGAAGTCACACTGTATAAGAGTTGCTCATGATATGACCTGCAGCTTTAGCCCTTTTGACCAGAGCCACATGGTTTCTCTTCTGCATGCTTTCCGATTTACATTTTCCCTAGAGACAACCAAGCATCTTTTCAAGCCATCTGTCAACAAACTATAGTATTGTTTGAATATTAGCATAAGGTCAAACAGGAACTAGAACTTTTTAGAAGAAAAAAAGCTATACAGTGCACCTGCAGATTCCCTCTCCTACTAAATATTTAGGGCCCAACATAACTTTCACAACCAACAGACTACTTGCTGGTTTTAAATCCTTTGCTCAGCTCACAGATCAGGAGCTAAATTCAGCATTTCTGGTAACATTGCATCATCTGTTAGGAGGAAGGAGTTGGAAAGAAAATCAGGCTAATCTACTAGACACCCAATATCTTTGTAAGAGTTATTGGTGGCTTTCTGGGAATCATACTGGAGCCCTTAAGCAAGCTAGAAATATTCCAACAATATGAAACAATAGGATTTGTTACCTCATCTAAAACCCCTTTCCCCCCAAGCTTTCCAGAAACTTTTACAGGGTACTTTCTCTCTTCCCCCTCCAGAAAAACGTTAAACATTCCAAGATGAGGAAACAGTCTGTATTCTCCCCCCACCCCAAACAAGTCACTCCAGACACATATTCCAAATTTACTGAACCCTTCATTGCAAGATTCTACCATCCTATTTTCTGGGGAGGTCAAAAGTGGAAGCACACACTAACCCTGATTATGGGGCACAAGAAAGCCCCCCATGCTAGAGGAATATAAGGTCCCAGAACAGATGCCAAGAAGAATAACCTGAAAGCTTTGCAAGTCTTTGCACAAGTTATTTTTGCAACACTGCCAGCATTTTCTGCTTTGGGGAAAGGCATGAGAAGGAATGAGACACTTCCAAGACCTGCTGGAATGACCCTAGAATTCAAGAGGACAAGTCTTGTCAGTCCTCCAGAGCAGCATGGATGGCACAATACTACATGTTCAAAGCTCCCTTTTTACAAGGAAAATGAGAGCAAGAACAGGAGGCATCACTCTGGAGAACTGTTATCTATTGTTCTGGAAGGAGATCTCCCAGATATTAAACATTGCAGAAAGACAACACCCAAGACATGGATCACACAGATTAAACACTCACTCTTTACTACTCCAGAAAGCATCACACACACACACACACACTAACATACAATGCACACACAAACACCTACTGCAGACATTACTCCCCAAGACCCCACAAATATGGGGGTCAAAATCTCACCTTATCCCATCAGCTCTCTAAGAGCAGCCAGAACTATCTATGCACATCCACTGCACTCATCCCATCACCACACAATTTGATCCCCCAGCTAGTGTGTGGATGACAGCATCCATTTAGCACCGTTTTTCTCAACCAGTGGTACTTGAGGTGGTGTCTGGTGGTACTCGTGGGACCCCTGGGCACCTGCCACCCAGCAGCAAATCCAGGAACACAACACACTAAACAGCAGTAGAAGGCTTCACAGCATGCTTTTCCACACTCAAAAAAAACCAACACCATCCACCCTGTGCCTCTCGCTGGGGTTTGTTGCATTGCATCCAGCCCCCCAATCCAGAAGTAACTGGCAATTATGTCATCACCAGTTACTCCTGGTGGTACTTCAAATAGTTGGACAACAGGAAGTGGTACAGTGGAGGACAAACACGGATTTAGACAAGGTGCCACTCACCAGCCTCCCCTCTTCGTCATCATCATCCCCTCCCTTCCTCCCTCCCTCCACAAAGCTTAAGCAGCTCACCTATAGCCAGCCCTGTTTCATACTAAGGGCACAGCCACCACCTCTGTGCCCGATATAGTACATAGTACTGTAACTACAGTGAACTACTATTGCTGGGAAGCAGCATGAGCATCCTGGAACAACACCCAAGCCACAGTTTTTTGGGTGGCAGGCACGAGAAAGAATGCCAGCCCCCCCGCACCCTCCTGAGCTGGTGCAACCCAAGAACAGACCCACCACCCCCCTTTCATCTAATCACCCCCCCCTTACACCCACTTTTAACCCCCTACTAGGTGCATCTTCTTTGTCCCGGCTTCAAAGCACATGGGTAGCTCTGTGCCAAAAAAACTCCTACCTGTCCACGTTGGAGAGAACAAGCCTGGTACTGCCCACGCAGTCGGCTGGGTCGCCTTTTAAGGGTGGGGAGGGGTTGTAGGGCGGGCCTTAAGGAGGGGGGAGGTGCAGCTTGCCTCGCCCATGGGGTCCACCCCCCCTGTTAAAGTCAAGCTGAGATTGGCTGCAGTGAGGGTGGTGTGGCCCCAGCCAGCGTGGCTGCTGCGTGCCTGCGGGGGTTTCCCTGCCACTGTAACACTTCCATTCATAAGGCGATCGCCAGGCGCGCGTGCTGTCGAACCGTCTCGCTGGCATGAATGAATGAGTGCGGTGGCGTAGCTAGAGGGGGGCAAAGCACTAAGTTTTGCAGGGAGCCTCACGGCAGCGTGCAAAGGGACCCTCCCCGTCGGAGCCATTCCAGGATGTGGGTTCAAAACAAAGGAATGAATGAATGCAGTGGCGTAGCTAGAGGAGGGGAAAGTACTAAGTTTTGCAGGGAGCCTCACCTTAGCATGCAAGGGGACCCTTCCCTTCGGAGCCATTCTAGGATGGAATGCTGCAGTGAGGCTTCCTGCAATATTTAGTGCTTTGCCCCCCCTCTAGCTACGCCACTGCTAAATATTCCAGTGCAGGAGTGCATCATCACACACCCCACAGCCGAATCCCCATAAGACCATACAACAACCACAAAAATGTTGTGTATAGCAGGAAAAAAAATTCTGCATTAGAGTATATTAGGGCAGTGTTTCTCAAATGGTGAGTTGGGACCCACCAGGTGGGTTGTGAGCTAATTTCAGGTGGGACCCCATTTATTTCAATATTTCATTTTGAATATGTACATAAGAACATAAGAACAGCCCCACTGGATCAGGCCATAGGCCCATCTAGTCCAGCTTCCTGTATCTCACAGCGGCCCACCAAATGCCCCAGGGAGCACACCAGATAACAAGAGACCTCATCCTGGTGCCCTCCCTTGCATCTGGCATTCTGACATAACCCATTTCTAAAATCAGGAGGTTGCGCATACACATCATGGCTTGTACCCCGTAATGGATTTTTCCTCCAGAAACTTGTCCAATCCCCTTTTAAAGGCATCTAGGCTAGACGCCAGCACCACATCGTGTGGCAAGGAGTTCCACAGACCGACCACACGCTGAGTAAAGAAATATTTTCTTTTGTCTGTCCTAACCCGCCCAACACTCAATTTTAGTAGATGTCCCCTGGTTCTGGTATTATGTGAGAGTGTAAAGAGCATCTCCCTATCCACTCTGTCCATCCCCTGCATAATTTTGTATGTCTCAATCATGTCCCCCCTCAGGCGTCTCTTTTCTAGGCTGAAGAGGCCCAAACGCCATAGCCTTTCCTCATAAGGAAGGTGCCCCAGCCCCGTAATCATCTTAGTCGCTCTCTTTTGCACCTTTTCCATTTCCACTATGTCTTTTTTGAGATGCGGCGACCAGAACTGGACACAATACTCCAGGTGTGGCCTTACCATCGATTTGTACAACGGCATTATAATACTAGCTGTTTTGTTCTCAATACCCTTCCTAATGATCCCAAGCATAGAATTGGCCTTCTTCACTGCCGCCGCACATTGGGTCGACACTTTCATCGACCTGTCCATCACCACCCCAAGATCTCTCTCCTGATCTGTCACAGACAGCTCAGAACCCATCAGCCTATATCTAAAGTTTTGATTTTTTGCCCCAATGTGCATGACTTTACACTTACTGACATTGAAGCGCATCTGCCATTTTGCTGCCCATTCTGCCAGTCTGGAGAGATCCTTCTGGAGTTCCTCACAATCACTTCTGGTCTTTACCACTCGGAAAAGTTTGGTGTCGTCTGCAAACTTAGCCACTTCACTGCTCAACCCTGTCTCCAGGTCATTTATGAAGAGGTTGAAAAGCACCGGTCCCAGGACAGATCCTTGGGGCACACCGCTTTTCACCTCTCTCCATTGTGAAAATTGCCCATTGACACCCACTCTCTGCTTCCTGGCCTCCAACCAGTTCTCAATCCATGAGAGGACCTGTCCTCTAATTCCCTGACTGTGGAGTTTTTCAGTAGCCTTTGGTGAGGGACCATGTCAAACGCCTTCTGAAAGTCCAGATATATAATGTCCACGGGTTCTCCCACATCCACATGCCTGTTGACCTTTTCAAAGAATTCTATAAGGTTCATGAGGCAAGACTTACCCTTACAGAAGCCATGCTGACTCTCCCTCAGCAAGGCCTGTTCGTCTATGTGTTTTGAGATCCTATCTTTGATGAGGCATTCCACCATCTTACCCGGTATGGATGTTAGGCTGACCGGCCTATAGTTTCCCGGGTTCTCCCTCTTTCCCTTTTTAAAAATAGGCTATAAAAATGTAATAGACTCAACGCTACCCTGGTATGTGACTACATTTGGGGAAATGTTACAGATTTGTACTTTGAACAGGCTACTACTATGTATATGCTTTTAACCATAATAGTAAATGGGACTTAGTCCTGGGTGTTTGTAGGATTGCAGCCTAGGATTGTTAAAAATGTTCCTGCTTGATGATGTCACATCATGGCACCACATCCAGTGGGTCCTGACATATTCTCATTCTAAAAAGTGGGTCCCAGTGCTAAAAGTTTGAGAATCACTTCATTAGGGTCATGCCACTTGTTTTTACTTTGAAACTTATTATACTTCTCATATGCTGTAATCCTATACACCAGTGGTTCACAAACCTTTTAGCACCAGGACCCACTTTTTAGAATGACAATAGGTGAGGACCCACCAGAAATGGTGTCATTAACTTGGAAGTGATGCCATGGTGGGAAGTGACATCATCAAGCAGGAAAATTTTTAACACCCCCCCCCATATGACAAAATCAAATAAGTTTTAAAATGTTTTGAAAATCAAGAACTCTCCTAACTCTTCCAAGGAGTTGTTGATCTGTCTGAAAAAAATTCCCAAATGTCCCATATGTTGCAATCCTATCCACACTTACTAGGGAGTAAACCCCATTGACTATACCGTAATCGTTAAAAGCATATACGTACATAGTAGTCTGTTCAAAGTACAGATCTGTAACATTTCCTCAAATGAAATTAGAACATAAGAACATAAGAACATAAGAACAGCCCCACTGGATCAGGCCATAGGCCCATCTAGTCCAGCTTCCTGTATCTCACAGCGGCCCACCAAATGCCCCAGGGAGCACACCAGATAACAAGAGACCTCGTCCTGGTGCTCTCCCCTACATCTGGCATTCTGACTTAACCCATTCCTAAAATCAGGAGGTTGCGCATACACATCATGGCTTGTACCCCATAATGGATTTTTCCTCCAGAAACTCGTCCAATCCACTTTTAAAGGCGTCTAGGCTAGACGCCAGCACCACATCCTGTGGCAAGGAGTTCCACAGACTGACCACGCGCTGAGTAAAGAAATATTTTCTTTTGTCTGTCCTAACCCGCCCAACACTCAATTTTAGTGGATGTCCCCTGGTTCTGGTATTATGTGAGAGTGTAAAGAGCATCTCCCTATCCACTCTGTCCATCCCCTGCATAATTTTGTATGTCTCAATCAAGTCCCCCCTCAAGCGTCTCTTTTCTAGGCTGAAGAGGCCCAAACGCCGTAGCCTTTCCTCATAAGGAAGGTGCCCCAGCCCCGTAATCAGCTTAGTCGCTCTCTTTTGCACCTTCTCCATTTCCACTATGTCTTTTTTGAGATGCGGCGACCAGAACTGGACACAATACTCCAGGTGTGGCCTTACCATCGATTTGTACAACGGCATTATAATATTAGCCGTTTTGTTCTCAATACCCTTCCTAATGATCCCAAGCATAGAATTGGCCTTCTTCACTGCCGCCGCACATTGGGTCGACACTTTCATCGACCTGTCCACCACCACCCCAAGATCTCTCTCCTGATCTGTCACAGACAGCTCAGAACCCATCAGCCTATATCTAAAGTTTTGATTTTTTGCCCCAATGTGCATGACTTTACACTTACTGACATTGAAGCGCATCTGCCATTTTGCTGCCCATTCTGCCAGTCTGGAGAGATCCTTCTGGAGCTCCTCACAATCACTTCTGGTCTTTACCACTCGGAAAAGTTTGGTGTCGTCTGCAAACTTAGCCACTTCACTGCTCAACCCTGTCTCCAGGTCATTTATGAAGAGGTTGAAAAGCACCGGTCCCAGGACAGATCCTTGGGGCACACCGCTTTTCACCTCTCTCCATTGTGAAAATTGCCCATTGACACCCACTCTCTGCTTCCTGGCCTCCAACCAGTTCTCAATCCACGAGAGGACCTGTCCTCTAATTCCCTGACTGTGGAGTTTTTTCAGTAGCCTTTGGTGAGGGACCGTGTCAAATGCCTTCTGAAAGTCCAGATATATAATGTCCACGGGTTCTCCCGCATCCACATGCCTGTTGACCTTTTCAAAGAATTCTATAAGGTTCGTGAGGCAAGACTTACCCTTACAGAAGCCATGCTGACTCTCCCTCAGCAAGGCCTGTTCGTCTATGTGTTTTGAGATCCTATCTTTGATGAGGCATTCCACCATCTTACCCGGTATGGATGTTAGGCTGACCGGCCTATAGTTTCCCGGGTCCCCCCTCTTTCCCTTTTTAAAAATAGGCGTGACATTTGCTATCCTCCAATCTTCTGGTACCGTGGCTGTTTTGAGGGACAAATTGCATAGCATGGTAGCATCAAGTCTTATAAATACACACTGAAATGAATGGTGACCCACCTGAAATTGGCTTGCAACCCATCTAGTGGGTCTTGCCTGGGAGTAAGCCCCACAGAACACAATGGGACTTACTTCTGAGTAGACATGCATAGGCATACACTGTTAAAATTCTTGCTCATTTCATCCCAAACTATCAGGACTTGTTGCAATAATTTTAAAACAAATGTGTAACTATTGAAAAATGGAATTTAAAAATATCTTAAATAAATATGAAAAGTTTATTAAAGTACTAGTCATAGGCATATTTACCTAGAGGTAAGTTCCACTGTGTTCCATAGGGCTTACTCCCAGGTAAATCTGCCTAGCACTCTAATTTCTAGAACCTTCTCCTCTTCTCAGCACTTAACTGGGTGTGTCATCTCTGAACCATGTTAGTGTTAAATGTTCCAGGCAGGATCCAGGATTGGGCAGAAGGAGGTGACCACAAAGCATGTTATAGTTGGTTGAGGCTGTCTAACAAGAATGGTGTGAATCTTCTTCCTGGCCTTGCTTATCTCATCTTGGAAAGTGCTGGGCATTTCAAGGCCAGATACCAGGTGGGAACAGGATATGGTCTAGAAATCAGTGAGTATGCCTTTACAAATTACAAACACCATTTATTGTAACCACATGATTAACAGTAGCTTAAGGTATTTAAATATTCAAGACCCTTCTCAAGAAGACATTTCAAGTAAGTGCGGCTGCAGGAAAGGAGTTACACACCCCATTGGCCATTAGGGTTTGCCCATTACTCCTCTGCACTGGAAGGTGTTCAGGGGTGTCCATCGCAAGAGCAGTGACATAGCTGATCCTATCTGCTCTCTATTGATGGCATTGCTCGATACCTTGAAGTTGTGCATATCTTGCTTTAATAACTAGAAGTTCTTCACCCACTGGTGTGCTCATTGCTTTTGTACCCAAAATTAACAATTGCCCCTGTGGAAAGACAGCAGGCACTACCCACCTCTCTTTCCCCATTTTGTTTAATTCCCTTTTCTTTTGGACTGTTAATAGTCTTGTTATAATTTGACTCTTTGCTGTCCTAGTCCATGTTCACAGATAATTCAGTGGGTGTCACATCTCTTTGACCTGCAGACACTGTGGGCTTGATTTTTAATCAGAACCCCTGGGTTTCAGCAGATACAAATTATGAAGGTTCTTCCCCATTCAGCTGCTGATCCAGTAAAGGGAAAGCAAGGAGCAGGAAGGGGTGTGAGGGTACTGATCACTAGATGCTATTCCCCTTGATCAGTCTTTCTTCTCCTGGGAATCTCTTTTCTTCTCCAGCAATGTCTCTGTTAGTGCAATCTGGTATTGCATTTATTTGCAGCTGCATCACACTGCTGGCTTGTGTTCAGCTTGGGTCTACCAAGATATGTTTGTGGGGAATAGAGTAGGAATCTCTACCATCCCCTGGCAATCCAGCAAGAACCAGCATGACAAGGAAAAAGGTTTTACTCAACAACCTTAAGGGTAGTACAGCATATGCAAGAGAGACGCATGCATGGAATTGCCAAACACCCCATATCATCAGTATCTTCGAAGGGATCCTGGCAGAGAGTACAGTGGCAAGAACAAGCAGCAGCTTGCTGCATCAGTTATGGCTCAATCTTATCCAACTGTCCAGTGCCAATGCCGCTCCAATGTAACAAGTGTGCATGAGGCTAAAGAGATATCACCCCATGCTGTGCACCCTGTCATTGGAGTTTGATTCTTCATAAGAGGGGCTTACGCACTACGCTAAGAGTTCTGTATCTGGCTTCGGAGTTGAGTCTGTATTTTACACTCTGTCACAGAAGAAGAGTAGATGGGATGGGGAACACTGGGAATTTTTGGTGTCTGTTGAGTTTTACAAGTGCATTTTGAGGAAGGCCATGGTCCGTACCTGGCTTGTGTGTTCACCAGGGGCAACTGGCCAATCACTCACAATAAGACCCTGGACTAGATAGCCCAGCCTTGATTTGAGCCAGTGAGATTGTGCTCATTAAGAATAGGTCACAGCTATTGGCCATGGCAGCAGAACAAAACTTCCAGTGAAGCTATTCAGAGGTAGAGCTCTGAATATCAGCTACTGGTAGACATGAATGGGAGGCTGTCACTCTCATGTCTTGCTTAGAGGCTTCCCAGAGGCATCTATTTGGTCACTGTTGGAAACAGAATATCAGGAATTCACCAACAGCTTTCTTAGATTTCTTCGTACCAATTATTTTTATTTGATATTACCCTTTTGATTATTTTAACAGAAAGACATTTCTATTTTTCTAATGGTTGTTACAATATATATAACCAGACTTAAAATGATATTATTTAAAGTATTTCACCATTTTATTATGTTAAAGAACCTGTGAAGTCTTTTTTGTAATAGTGATTAGTGGGTATTTTGCCATAGTATAGCAAAAGCAAAACACTCATATGGGTCCCTTAGGACTGATTGTCTCAGCCACACTGGTTATGAACACCAGGGGAATATTGTAATTGCCCCCAAAGCTCTGTGTAGCTACGCAGCTCTGCGTGGAAAGTCTCTTGTGGCAAGTTACTCTGTACAATAAGGAAGGAACGTTAACCAACCTTTCTCTTTCTGCCTTTTAAAAGCCTGTCCAATTGCATTATTATTGGTCTGATTAATACTGGGGGGGAGAGACATAAGGACATAAAAAGAATACAGTTGGATCAGGCCAAAGCCCAACTAGTCCAGCATCCTATTTCTCCATAGTGGCCCACAGGTGGCCTCTTGGTAGCCCAAACACAGGAGAGGAAGACTGGATGGAGATGCAACTGGTATCCAGAGGCAAACTGCCTCAGGAACTGAAGGCAGTATACAGCCACCATAAGATAGCCACCCCCTTTCAAAATCATCTCTAACTTTTCTCAGAGACAATTGCCACATCTTGTGGTATCACATGCCATAGATTGCACTGTGTGAAGAAGGGTCTTCTTTGATTCCAAATTGCCCACCAATCAGATATGTTGGATGACCCCTGGTTCTAGCTTGATGCGAGATGGAGAAAAACTTATCTCCAAATCATGCATTCTTGCGTAACTTTCAATCACGTCTTCCTTTAGTTGCTTTTCGTCTTCCAAACTAAAACGCCCCACACTTTACAGCCTGTCCAAGTAAGGAAGGTGCTCCATTCCCTTGATAATTTTGGTTACCTCTTCCGCACCATTTTCAGCTCAACACTAGATTTTTTGAGATGTGGCAGCCAGAACAATGGACAGCATTTCAGATGTGGTAGCACCAGAGACATGTAGAAGGGTATTATGAGTTTTATTTTCAGTAACTCCTAGCATGGAATTTGCCTTTTTCCACAGATGGTTCAGCCTCTGCCTGGATTGTACCACTTCAAACTGCAGGTATTTGGTTCACAAGATCAAATGCACCTACCCACCCAAAATTCAAGGTGCACAGAAAGCTAGCATGTTCTGGAGTAGACCATAATACTTTTCCATCATGTGGTGGTTTTCCAAGTGTTGGAATATTTTAAATGAAAGAGCATTCAAAATTTTTCTGACATAATAGTTTTCTAGGTCCAGGTAAATTGAGGGAGAAGGGGACATTGCCACCCACTCTGCATTTCAGACCATGTGTGAATATTCCTTTAGATTCTCTCAATTTCTGGCCCTTCATCCCAAGTCTAGCAACGCCTCCCTCCAGCTTGCTGTAGTTGCAAGCCACATCAAGAGGAAAGATCACCAATTTCCTTACAGTGCTCTTCGTGTGGTTTCCTCAGACTTGGAAGTGTGGAACTCCTGTTTTTACAGGGACTATGCAAAAGGCTTAATTTGTGACGCCCCTTTAGATAAAACTGGGAGTCCCACACCTCTGGGCTTGCGAAAACTGTGTGAGAAGTACGGTAAGGGGCATTGGATGGTGCCGAATTCAGAGCCCAATTCAGGGTACTTTTATAAGTTAAAAAAAAAAATCACCACCTTCAAAGCCCTAAGCAATTTGGGTCCTTGATATTTCAGGACTGGCTCTTCTCACACAAACCCATCATGAAAATCTTCATGAGACACTTCTGAGGTGTGGCAGGTGATGACCTGTAATAAGCCTTCTCAGTGAAGGCGCCCATTCTTAGAATGCTAGCCCCAAGAAGGCTCACCTGGTACTGAGTTTACTATTATTTTGCAGCATGGCAAAGCATTTTTTGCTTGTTCAGGTATTTAGTTTTATTATTTGTATAGTGTCACAATGTGCATGGCACAAGTTATAACAAATGGGTTTGGCTGGCTCCTAAATTCTTCCTACTGCTTTTTTTATTGCATATTTTCTTTACTGGGAATTGTAGTTTCAGTGTTTTATTTTAAATATTGCACATTCAGTTTCACTAAGTGATGGCCTTAGACGACTGACAATGGTTCAAGCACACTGGGGAAGGCATGATGGATACCTACCCCTAGCTCCACCTGCAGGGAGGATTGGCCTCAGCCATGCACTGCTCTGGCTAGCTTCCATTTTTCCATCAGAATGTCTACCAACATAGTGCTGGAACACTACATTAGTTGGTGGCATTAGGGGGGTAAGAAAGACAGATATGATCAGTTATAACTGATGGTTTTATCTGTCTTTTAAATTCTCTGTCTGGCCCAGAGTTCTCCCTGTTTTGGTGGAAAAGGAGCAGATGAGTCTGTCATTACACCTGGTTTGCTTCTGCGTTTCGAGGAGAAAAACACTGCAACACATCCTGTTGTGACTCTTTCACCTTTATTTCAGGTTTTCTTTTTCCTATAAAACTCCTCCATAAATTTCACAAATGTAACAAAAAGTTTAAAAGTCAGGACAAAAAAAATCCCATAACTTATTACAAACATTTTTTTTTCCTTTTTAGGTTTTATCATGGAATCTTGGGCTGGGTTCATTTCTTACATCCGAGGAAAAAAGAAATCCCCCCCCCCCCATACAACTGTTTAATATCCTCTATACATGACCAGGTATTTAATACCTTCAACTTTCAGAGGAACGCATCCTAAAAAACACACACACACAAAAGAGGATTAAGTACTCATCTGCTTCCTTCAAGAGTGCAAACTCTCAACTCCTTTGTTTTTGAGGCCTAATACCCTCGTGATCCACTCCCCCCCAATCAAATTTCAATACAAATTATGACAGGTCAAGGAACAGGGCCATATATACTTTGCAATTAAAAAAAATTGCTACCTGTACACGATATGCAAATTCAACGTGCATGATTTATTCTGGCATTGCTAGTCATGAAACAGGATGAGGAGATAAACAGGGAATCAAAACCCTAGTCCCACCCACTGGAAAACTCATCTGGCTATCCCTCAGACTTAAGAGATCTCACCAGGCAGGCATGTCTTTACATCCATGAGGACTAGAAACCTGCTTTAAAAAAAGTCCCTTCCACTTAAGATTCTCAGGAAGATTAATTCTAAGACCAGTAGCACATTCCAAGGTGGACACACAGCCCTGAATTCAATGGCTGGGTTTCTTCCCTGACACTGCAACATAAAAGCAACAAACAATGGAAGCTAAAAAGACAAGTGTTTGCAACAGCACTACAAAGTGCAAATCCAGCCAAAAGGAAGCACTTTTAAAATCCCACATGTCCATGGGACAGCCCATCACATCTTTAACTCTCTGAAATGGTAGAGGTGCAGCACTTTGGCTGGATACAGTATAGAGAATGCTTCAGTGTTTGCCATTTAGCGAGCAGGCAAGCCTCACAGAAAGAGATGGCTTTTCAAACAACTGCCATCCCACCATGCACTGGACTTTGAAGGTTTGTTTTTCCACTGTAACTGCCAATGATGGCATAGCAAATGCAGCTGCAATTTTATACTCAAGTTGGGTTACCACATACGTGGCCATAAACCTTCCTATCATCCATTCTGACAGAGAATGGCAGTCATTGAAACCTCCTCTGTTGAATACTAGAGATGTGAAAGTTTGGGGGATGACGACGACAGGGAATGGAAACATATGAAACAGAAATTCTCTCTGGTCATCTCCAGAGGCCCAATATGGAAAACTGGAACACACACTTATGAAGTATTTTTTCACAGATTATTCAAAAAGAACAATTAGATTCATTCCTTACAGGGACATTCATCTCTGAGCTTCCCTCTAGAAACACATTTTTTTTTCCCATTCTGGCATACCAACACTGATAGTCACACTATTCCTGTACCCAAATTATGAACCATATCTTGTGTCAACTACTTTTGTCCTATTAGCCAACAGGCAAAGAGATAGGTTTAGGTCAGCTTCATAAAAAAGCCTAGCATCCCACATGTTTCTGCTGGCAAGTAAAATCTACAGTATTGAGCAAAGCACAATGCCAGAGACATGGCCTTGACAAGTGTCCTCTGACAGCTTGCTGAGCTTCAGAGAAACTTACTGTTGTAAGAGTTCAACTTCTTACTGCTTTTTAAAGTTAATTCAGTGTGAAAATGGGGACAACCCTTCGCCCTTCTTGCACGCCAGGCTTACAGATAAAATTATATGGCTGCCATTGGGGAACACACTGGTTAACCCTGGAAAGAAATGCATTTAGCTACTAGTACAGACTGTGTTTCACAGGTCACTTTCCCCACATATCTAAGTTAGGGTGCAATCCTAACCAACTTATTAGCACTGACCTAGCCACAATGCAGCCCCAAGGTAAGGTAACAAACATACCCTTACGTTGAGGAGGTTCCCTTGACTGCCTCCCCACTGCAGGACACAGTACACACACACAATGGCACAGCTATGTCACTGATGGAAAGTTGGTTAGGATTGTTTCCTTAGTGATACACAGCTGGCATAAGAATAAACAAATTTCAAAGCATTTTGTTGCCTGGTTGCCTCATGATAATTCCTATCCGCCACAGGGGATCAGACAATGGCAATAAAGAAGCTGAACACAGATACCTTGGTGCGTCTACACTTGTAATACTAAGTGGATTTGCACTTATTGCTTGCAAAATCAAACATGTATGCCAATACCAAACTTGTACTGTTTTATGTGCTAAATTGTACACAATGCATTCTACATCATGAAAGTGGCACAGCTGGCTTAAGCTGGTATTGCATATACACTTCCCCCCTGCCCCCATGTCTCCAAAATTTCTACATCTGCTTAACACTGCTGGGCAAGATACAGTTTTAAGTTTTACAGGATTTAAACAGACAAATTAGTCCCCTACAAGTATATTCTGATACATCATTCCCCAAATGATGAAGAATGATCAAGCAGAAAGACAGGCGACAGGCTAGTCCTTCCAATTTAAGGGAAGGAAAGACTAGGGGACAGGAAGAAAGAAGAGAAAGAGCATAGTGAAGACATCCATTTGGAATGACAACTGCATTCTTTTAAATCCTTGCTAAGCTTCCCTTTAGGGTGATTTTTCAGGTGCCAGAGCAACACAGCACCATACAAACTCTCACCTACTGTACAGATACCCACTGATGCTCTCTCTTGAGAAAGAGAGAGGGACACAGCACCACACTGGACCCACAAACACAGCAGTCAGCCTCAGAGAAAATCTACAACAGGATGAGGAAGAGCAGGGGAACACCACAAGGGGAAACACCACAGTCACAAAGCCTGAGGTCTGAGCTATATGGCATTTGGACTCCAGTCCAACCCTAAAGCTCTAAAGGCTTTTTCTGAAAATGCAAAGTAAGGATGCTTTTGGAAGACCCAGATGGCCACAGACAAAGGTGCCTCAGGGCCTAGGGAAAGAAGTGGTAGTTTATCTTAAAAAACGTTCTACAAAATACTTCTGAGTGGAAGAAATCCACCAGCTCTTACAGATGGAGTCTCTCCTCCAACTCTGGAAAGAATAATACTTGAGTTTCAGGGAAGGGGCTGTGATCTTACAGAGCCTCCAAGTATGCAACTAACACCATCCAGCTGGGTGCATGAAAAAGGGCTCTTCACCCTCTCAGGCACCTTGAATGGTTGTTCTCCAAGGAACTCTCAAGCCCCAAGGTAAACACACTTGAATGGAGAAAGACTGGTAAATGGGGATTTAAAAACTGGTAAAGTCTGCACAGGAGAAAGTTGTGAAAAACCTCAATCCGTGCTTACTGAATCCTGTTTATAGGGGATTTGGTTGCTGTATGAACACTCACTGCTAGGGCCAAAAGCAGGCCCCATCCAGAGGCTTTACTGCTGAGAGTTCAGCAATTCTTGCCAAACTCCAAACATGTTTTGCGGTCACACTGGTTTGTTTCTCCTGTTGGCACAGGACAGTCTTCTCTGAGATTTCTCAATTTCCCAAGCTCAGAATAATCAAGCAGAGATAGGGTCCTGCCAACTCAGTGACACAGGACACTCCCTGGAACTTAGCATTTTGTGTATAAAAATAATCAAGGGTACACAAACGGATGGAAAAAGCAAAGTTCAAACAGGATTTTGGAAGTCAACATGACCTCACCTAGATCAGCTTATTGCCACTATCAGTCTTCTGAGCTGTAACATTTACATGATAAAAAGAAGTCAGGTTAAGGCCCAAATCCTAACCAACTTTCCAGCACTGGCATAGTGGTGCCAATGGGGTATATGCTGCATCCTGCAGTTGGGTGGCACTCATGGAGGCTTTCTCAAAGCAAGGGAATGTTTATTCCCTTATGCATTGCCCTTCCCTTACGCTGGAAAGTGGATTGTGCCCTAAGGGACTAAAAATTTTTTTTTAAAGAGCAATACAACTTAACCAAACCAAAAAAGCCCTCTCTTCTGCAACACCCCCAAAGAGAGCTCATAGTGAAAAAAAAACTCAACACCATACCCCACCCCACAGCCCCAGCAGCATTTGGGAAAAGATTAACATTTGGGAAAAGTAACATTTGGGAAAAGATTAAGATCTCTGTTTTGAAAATGAGTTGTCTTTCTAAAATGCTAAATCCTAAAGATTCTGTGTTTTTTTTTCAATTAAAATTTAGGGTCTTCCCCTACTACATGCACCCAACACTTCAAGGCTAGGTGAGCAAGGAATATCTGTCTCCTATCAATATTTGTTTCCAAAAGCCTTGGAATTTGGATATTTCATGTTAAAAAAGAAAAAAGGACAGGATTACAGGAAGGGGGACCCTTGATCTACTCTGCCATCTTCCTGCCATATTGCTATGGTAGAGGCCAAAGGGTAAGGTTTCTCTGACAGAACACAGAATAGCAGAAATGAGGATGCATTTTGGCAAAACAGTTTTGGAACACTGATGATGGAAAAGAGCAACAGACCAGTCCCTTTCAGAGTTCAGAATGAAAGGCATCAAGGATACCTGTTTGGCTTCCAGATACTAAAAAACTATCTGCCCAGTGGCAGTTCACAAACAGGTTACTTTACTGTCCCACCTCTGCAACTGCTGTTTTCAAAATAAAAAACACTCCCACCCCTATATACCCCGTTGAAACCTTACAACCCAATTAGGCCCTTCTTACGACCCAATTAGGCCCTTCTTACAACGTACATATACATATGTGTGTGTGTGTGTGTGTGTGTGTGTGTATATATATATATATATGTATGTATATATATATATATGAAGTAGACAGCATACAATAACATAGTCCTTACAGTTAAAGCAGATCAAAAATGGAAAAAACAGCGAGGCTTTCTTCAGGGGATTGGATCCAGCACTGCATCTAAAGCATCAAGTGGGAGAGGGCAAGCGCCTCTGGGGAACACACATTCCAGAAACCTTTGAATACACACAGGATTGAGTTTGTGCACAGTTGCTTGCCAGAGCAGAAGCCTTGACTGTAGTGCCTCTGCATCCAGAAAGGTTTGAGAGCGGAGAAACAACCTGATGGGACTCAATTCGTGTCAAAACCACTGTGCCCCCATCAAGTAGGTGTCTCTGGGCAGTCACGATTCAGGCTTTCTGCCAACATCTGCCCTGATGTGGTGTGAACGTCTCTCTACAAAGCTTGGAGGGAAGAAGGGAGGTAAAGCTGCGCGTGCTGCAGGCAAATTTAAGTCCAACAGAAGGAAATGTTGACTTGAATCTGAGCTTAAGAGGATGCCTCAAAAGTGCATTCTTAAAACAAACAAAAAACCCAACAACACACACACAGAGAGTCTCGTTCTAGAATTAAAAAGGGGAAATAAAAAACAGTGCAGTGGCACAGCTGGGACCAGGGCAGCCTGCACTCTACCAGGTCCAAGCAAGCTTCCAAAGCAAAGGAGGACAAACTTGCCAAGGCTGAACACTTGGCTGAAGCCCAAGAAGAGAAGCGCAGCTGGCAGCAGTGGCAGCGTGTTCCTAGAGGATGGCTGATCTCTAAGGCAGTGCTTCAGGTGAATCAAGGGGATAAGGCGGTGGCCAAGGTCCACGGGTCCGTTTCCTGGTACCAAATAGACAGGAATTCTGGTTTCAAAAGATGTCCTGCTTTGGAGTCCTAGGGTCACGTGGCCACAGCTTCCAGGTAACTCTGCAGCTTGCGCACAGTTGTCTCATCCAAGGAGAACAAGTCAAAGTCGAAGGTTGTGTTGGTGACGTTGAAATGCCCAGTTTCCTCAATGAGGTTTACAATCTGGAGTGAGGCAGAAAAATTGCAATGCTAAATGCAAACCTATATCTCCCTGATACCAACACAAAGTCTAGTGTTCAGATAAACAGCAGGAAGCTCCCCCCCCCGCGTTGTACACACTACTGCTGAAAATGAGATTGTAAAGCACTGTAGGATAGAACAGTAGAAAGCAATAAAATATCTTCACTGCAAAATCAATAAAATAAAATCGATAAAATCAGCATGAGTAGTCACCCCAGCAAACCAGCACTGTCTGTTCTAGTGGCTGTCTGCTGGTATTCATTTGCATCTTTTTAGATTGTGAGCCCGTTTGGGACAGGGAGCCATTTAGTTATTTGATTTTTCTCTGTAAATCACCTAAAAGTTGATTCTCTTTTCTCAACTAAAAGTTCACAGAGCGGTATATAAATACTGTTGTTGTTGTTATTATTATCGTTATCGTTATCATTATCAATAATAATAATAATGATGATGATGATGATGATGATGATGATGATGAATGCCCTGTTTTCCCCTCTATTTTACCTTTCTGGGGGGACGACACTTCTAATCCCCCAGAACTTTCTGTGCTGTTTCAGCAGCCTAAAATCTGCTGGGATATCCTCCTGAAGTGCTGTTTGTACTTTGTTTGAAAATACCATTTCCAGACAGCTATATGTTGGATGCGTATTTGATACTTCTTTAAGTATTCTTTAGGGAACCAAGCATCTTACTGAGATTAACATACACCTACTGACTGGGAAACCCTATCGGCCTGTCTAGATTAAGGGATGGAGTGGCCAAGTGGCTTCCTCTTATCAAGTCAGGTAACCCTACAGCAGTGGTTTTCAAACTCTCATGGAGAGTTTGAGCCACTGTAAGTGCTTGCAGGGGCGGGGGGAAGGCAGCAGGGGCGGGTGGAAGGCAGCGGAGTAAAGTAAAGCGGAGTGATCGCGCCCCGCCTCCCTAAAGCTTTCACTTTCACTGCTGCGGGGCACTGCTGCGGGGAGCCCTGCCAAAGGTTGCACCAGGCTCCCTGCACCCCAGGGAGGCTGCAAGAGGCTTAGGTAAGTCCTGGGGATCGCGCCGCTGCCTCCTCCCTACCTCCAGGCTGCCCCTGCTCCTTAAGTGGGCAGAGACCAGGGCCCACAGGCTGGGGTATTGCAATGCCCCAGTTTGAAAAGCTCTGCCCTACAGTATCAATAAACCTAGGGTTGTGTTTTTTTTTGGTTTTGTTTTTTAAAGTTCAGGCAGAGAGACATATTCTGCTGTGTCTGCCACTGGAACCAGGTGCCTGATTGCAGAAGGCAGACCAACTTACTTTCCAGTAAGTGTAGACAATGCAATTCCTGGGACAATGTAAACAGCTAGCAATAGGGACTGTATTTCTACCTATGCATATTTAGGAAGTTAATCTTATTTTGTTTTCTCTTTTCATGTCATGCCAGCCTTCACTGGTTTAGCAACAGTTTGGTGTGCTTTGCTCTTGAGTAGCATCTTGGCTCCCTCTGTTGAGCATTACTAGTTATTGCATGCAAAGTTATTTCTTTGGGTCCATCCAGTAGAGTTCAAGCATTTTCTACCAGCCTGCTCGTAAGTTTCTAGCCCCCTTTCCCATTTTGTTCAATTCCTTCTTTTAAGTTTTTAATAACCCAGTTATGTTTCAACTGTGTGCTTACCTAACCTATGTTCACAGGTGATTAAATGAGTGAGTTCACAGCCGATCACTCTTGGGCACTGCAGTGATTTCATTTTAAATAGTAACTCCTGGGAGGAATGGTTTTGATTCTGAGTACAGAATCTTGAGCAGTTACATACAAAACAAACAAAAGTTGACTAGCCCAGATACAATTTTCAGATACAAACAACTGAAAATCAAAATTTACTCCTAACAGACTGAGATAGGATTCTATATATTTTTCCACCCACCAGGATTTCTTGTTAATGTTGTACCATAGCGCAGTGTTTCCTCAAACTGTGGGTTGGGAACCACTAGGTGGGATGTAAACCAATTTCAGGTGGGTCCCCCATTCATTTTAATGTGTATTTTGATGCTACCACGCTACCCAAATGCAGTCATATAGCATGACTGCTACCATGGTACATGACTGCATTTGGGGAAATGTTACAGATCTGTACTTTTGACACGCTACTATGTATATACATTTAACCATGATAGTCAATGGGGCTTACTCCCTGGTAAACGTGGATAAGGTTGCAGCCTTTGGGATGTTTGGGAAAAAATTTTTAACAGATCAGCAGCTGCTTGGGAGGGTCAGGAGGGTTTTTCTTTATTTCAAATATTTTTTAAACTTCTACTTATTGTAAACATTTAATTCCTTCCTTCCTTAATTGACTGATTTGATTTGATTTGTTGTATGGGAGGTGTTAAAAATTTTCCTGTTCAATGATGTTACTTCCAGCCATGACATCTCTTTCAGTTTAATTTAAACTGACATCTCAGTTTCAGTTAAAAAGAGGCGCTTTTCAACCTCTTCATAAATGACCTGGAGACAGGGTTGAGCAGTGATGTGGCTAAGTTTGCAGACGACACCAAACTTTTCCGAGTGGTGAAGACCAGAAGTGATTGTGAGGAGCTCCAGAAGGATCTCTCCAGACTGGCAGAATGGGCAGCAAAATGGCAGATGCGCTTCAATGTCAGTAAGTGTAAAGTCATGCACACTGGGGCAAAAAATCAAAACTTTAGATATAGGCTGATGGGTTCTGAGCTGTCTGTGACCGATCAGGAGAGAGATCTTGGGGTGGTGGTGGACAGGTCGATGAAAGTGTCGACCCAATGTGCGGCGGCAGTGAAGAAGGCCAATTCTATGCTTGGGATCATTAGGAAGGGTATTGAGAACAAAACGGCTGGTATTATAATGCCGTTGTACAAATCTATGGTAAGGTCACACCTGGAGTATTGTGTCCAGTTCTGGTCGCCGCATGTCAAAAAAGACATAGTGGAAATGGAAAAGGTGCAAAAGAGAGCGACTAAGATGATTACGGGGCTGGAGCACCTTCCTTACGAAGAAAGGCTACGGCGTTTGGGCCTCTTCAGCCTAGAAAAGAGACGCCTGAGGGGGGACATGATTGAGACATACAAAATTATGCAGGGGATGGACAGAGTGGATAGGGAGATGCTCTTTACACTCTCACATAATACCAGAACCAGGGGACATCCACTAAAATTGAGTGTTGGGTGGGTTAGGACAGACAAAAGAAAATATTTCTTTACTCAGCGTGTGGTTGGTCTGTGGAACTCCTTGCCACAGGATGTGGTGATGGCGTCTAGCCTGGACACCTTTAAAAGGGGATTGGACGAGTTTCTGGAGGAAAAATCCATTATGGGGTACAAGCCATGATGTGTATGCGCAACCCATTTCTAAAATCAGGAGGTTATGTCAGAATGCCAGATGCAAGGGAGGGCACCAGGATGAGGTCTCTTGTTATCTGGTGTGCTCCCTGGGGCATTTGGTGGGCCGCTGTGAGATACAGGAAGCTGGACTAGATGGGCCTATGGCCTGATCCAGTGGGGCTGTTCTTATGTTCTTATGTTTAATGACATCACTTCCAGTAGGTCCTGACAGATTGTCATTATAAAAAGTGGGTCCTGGTGCTAAAAAGTCCCGGTCCCACTGCCATAGTGTATCTGATTTTGAATGCCAGAATACATGCTTCACCAGCTCAAGTCACATTCCATTCCAATGCCCCTCACCTGCTGCAGAACATTCCGTTCTCGTAGAGCCATCAGTCTCCGGTGAAGCTCCACCAACTCATCAGTGTAGGCCTGGGACACACACACAAGAAGACAGATGAATAAAGGGAATACAGTCCTGCGCTGCTTACTGACAGGGATGTGGACTGGCACCCTCGTCGTCAAGTGAGGCTTGATGCTATACGAAGCTTCCAAAGATGAGGGAAAGAAACCGCGTGCTGCCTCTGCAAGGCTCAGAAAAGCCTCCTGAGGCGAGGGGAGCAGAGCTCACCTTGGCTTCGGAGGCTTGGGGAGGGTGTTCGTGGACCAGCGGCAGTGCCACATATATGGCCTGTTGCTGGTTAAAGTGTTGCAAAGCAGCACTCACCTATACTGTGTCTGCCTTTACTCTAATGCCATGAGTAAAAACTAATGTCTTTGGGGGCTTGGATGGACGCAACAAGGGTCACCCAAATGTAAACAAAGCTTGACCAGGCAGCACCTCACAGAGCCCAACTTCAGAGTTCCCAAAGACAGAGGATGCTACTATTCAAATGGGAGAGAATAAGACTTCCTTCTTCATTTTCCCACATACTTTTGGCCTGACAGAAAAAGAAATGCCAGTGAATTGAGAATCATATGTTGTGTACAGGGGCTAGTTAAAAACACAAAGACGGTGTCCAAACATAAAAATGGAAGACCCAATAGCTCAGTGGGAGAGCACCTAAATGCATACAGAAAACCCCGGTTTAACCCCAGTATAAAGGTTAAAAAGGATAATAATAACAGGTTTCTTTCCCAGAGGTGTTGCCAGGCAGCAGTGGTGTAGCTAAGGGGGTGCAGGGGGTAGCAGCTGCACCAGGCATCAAGCTTTAGGGGGGCAACAAGCTGAGCTTTACACTAGTGACCAAAACTGTGAAAATCTTGGCATGTATAAATAATACCATCATGCTCTATATCATTGGAAACGTAATTTAATGCAGAATGCAATGAAACAAACTGCACTGGAATATCTGTACTCTATCAAAAGTTATGGCCAATTAACCAGAAAATGAAAACACAACTGTGCAATTCTTCAAGTGGTGCTCTTCTCATATATAGCAGGGAGAGAATAACCATCCCTCTTCACAACGTCCCTAACAAATCAGGGGCACACTTTTTATTGATTTACTTAATTAAATTTAATTTTGTCAGGGGGGGTCTACAAGTCTTCTTTGACCACAGGTAGCAGATAGGTGCCATAGCTATGCCACTGACTGGAGGGTGGCAGCAAAGCAATTAGGTGGCAAGCTGCTGGGGGGGAGTAAGTGGGTTCCTCCTAATTTTCGCATTTTAAAAGACCAGGCATGACGTCACTTGTGTGACATCCAGTTGTGACATCACTTCTGGGGCAACATTTTGAGCTTGGCACTGGGTTACACGATCATTAGCTACGCCACTGCCAGGCAGAGGAGATGGATCAAAGAACTGATGCGATATCAGGCAATTTCATGTATTCAGAAGGCCCCCACCCCCAAGATGCTTGAGCCTGTCAAGTCTTTGGTTCCTGCTTAGCATTAAAGAGCTCCTCCACCTACAGGCAGCATCTCTTCCAACTCCTGCAATTCAAACCCCAGATTGCTTCTCTAGGAGAAGTACCTTGTCATAGGTCCCTTTCTTCAGGATCTTTTCTGGTTTGTTGCAAGACTCTGGACTCTTTCTCCCAGGCACCTAAAGCAGTCAGAAGAAACATACTAGAACAACGGGATAACAGTAGTTTGGGTTCACAATGCCCAGCAGATCAAAAGTAGCATTCTCCATTATGTTGAGCAAGGGCAGAGAACAAGCGTTTTTTTTTTACCATTGCCACCCTAAGGCTGAAATCAGAAATGATATGTAAATAAGCTGTGATGGGCAATATGCTAGTGAAAATTTCCCCATAATTGAAAAAAATAAGATCTGACTTCAGCAGATCAGAAGTCTCTGCAACCTGTAAGTCCTCAGATCACAAAAGGTTGAGCCATGAGAGTGGCAAACAGGAATGTTCCCCATTTAAATTTCAGGAGTGGGCCTCCTGCCCTTCCCTTGTGATGTCTTTCTTCAAAAGAACTTACCTCTTAGTGGACCAATTGGCGAGAACCCTAGAGCCCTGGACAGTTGGAGGGTGACAAGTAGGGAGGACATCAAGTATTACTCTCCTGCAAGAGGGTCCCCAATCTGAACTCTGATACTGAACTATGGTATAATTATGTACAGTTAATCCACATACCCACGAGAAGTAAGACTGAGACCACCTTGTGCCTTTCATGAAGTGATCTCATTTTCCGGGCCAGCAGAGACTTTTCAGAGGCAGCTGAAAACAGCATCTGTAGTCAGCGTAGAGCACACTGAAGTGGTTGGGGAAAGCCCGAGAGGTTTTTCCTGGACCTTTCAAAGCGCTCTGTGCTGATCGCAGGCACTGTTTTAAATGTCCCTGCTGCATTCAGAAAATTCCTGTGTGTAGTAGGAACACATAACGGCACCCATGACCAGCACAGAACACTTTTAATGCCCTAGAGACAACAGGTAAGACACAATCACGCAACCCCCCATGGTTTCATACCCACGAATTCACAACCTGCGGGGGTTTGCAGGAACCTAACCCTCGTGGGCAGTCTGGATTGACTATATTTGATTTCAGCCAAAGGAGGCCTCCAATTATTTGGAAACCTTGTACATTTCTACACATGCACTGTAGAGGAAACTGGTTTTTGAAAAACATTCCAGAATGTATTCTGGTCCATTCTGCAATTACCTTATTGCTAGAAGGGGGCAGTTTCTGGCTGGGAAGGGACTCTCGACTTGGCAGGCAGAAGTCCGCACTGTTGTCACTGTCACTGTCACTGTGGCTGAGTCTGAAGAGGCAAGCAATGAGAATAAAGATGGGATGGTTTGGGTGTGGGGCGCGGAGGAGGAAGAAAGAAAAGCAAACTTAACCTAGATTATTAGTCAAAATCATGGGCTACCCAAACAGCTATTTTCTGTATAGAGGGCAGAGACAGGTTACCTCTAAGGAAGAGACAAATGACAGCAAATGATTCTATCAAGCCCAGCCTAACCAGGGCGCAATCCTAACCGGTGCTGGAGCAGGCAAGCCAGGATACTTGCGCTGCATCCAATGCGGGATTGCAGCGAGCAGTGGCTCAGCCACGGGCAAGGGGAAGCTCTTCCCCTTATCTGTGGGTAAGGGCTGCGCACCCCTATGGGTCTCCTTGGACCTGCGCCACCTCTGGAGGTGGCGCAGGTCCAAGGAGAGTGGAGCGACTTGAAGGCGCTCCGCTTGCCCTGGGGACGGGGGCTGGGATCTGGCATAACCGCCGGGTCCCGGCCCCGCCCCAGGCTCCCCACAGGCCTGCCCCCAGGCCCACCCTCCCCCCCAGTAACTCCCCCTCCCCACGCCCCCCGATGCCTACCTTTGCCGCTTATGTCTGCGCACTCGCGCTGACACAATCGGCGGTGCGGGAGCTGCGGTGGAGGCTTCTGTCTCCGTCCGTGCGTCGGCGCATCTCAATGCGCTGACACAGCTCCCGCCTAAGGAGGCACAAACAGTGCAGGTTAGGAGGCACGTGCTTTATGGCACATTTGCGACCCTCCAGGGCCACCTATACCGGCATAACTGCCGGTTATAATTGCACCCCCAGAGGTATCTGGCTGGTCACCTTTTGAAAAAATTGCTAGGCCCTATAGACCTTTACCAACATCTCACACTCACAAACAAAGCTTGTGGGGATGGGGAGAGAAAGATGAAAGAATGCCCAGGAGCTTGGAAAACTCCTGCCATCCTGACCAACTGAATAGGTCAACTTAAGGCAACAGATTCAAGCTGTGGATGTATTCGGATGTATAAGGGCTCTTGTGTTCTATTGGGTTTGAGTTATGTTGTAGAACACAATTATGTAATTGTGTTCCATACCATTGTGTTCCCTTGACCAGAGACCTATGCCAGGGATGTCAAACTCATTTCATATAGAGGGCCATATAGCATTCATGGTGCCTTCTAAGGGTTGAAGTGACATCATTAAGCACGAAGTGACATCATTAAGCAGATGATGGTCAGAAAGGAGCACTTTGTTCTTGCATAGAAACTCATTGACTGCAAATGAAGAGAAAAAAATGGGCAAATCTTGTTCATATTTTCAGGAGCCCAATTATCACGCTGGGAGAGCCCAATTATAACGGGAACCAGATAAATTGCTTCTGGGGGCCACATTCGACCCATGGGCCTTATGGTTGACACCCCTGACCTATGCCTTCCCTGTTATCTTTCCAATGGAGGCTAAAAACTCTTTTTCATTTGATTTTTCCATCATGCATGGACAGCCCAATCCTAACCTGCGCTGATGCAGCCAGTTCACATAGCCTGTGCTGTATCCAGTGCAGGTTATGCAGCAGCTAGAGATCTCCTCAGGGTAAGGGAATATTTTTCTGCCCTATGGGGCTACTTGGATATAGCTGGCAGAAGTCCAAGCAGCCTGGTGTAGTGTCGGATGGCCCCTGGAGGGGGGTTAGAATATGGCAAAGACCTTCGCCAATCCCACTTCACTCCCGGGCCGATCCCACCACCACCCAGAAACACCCACTCCCCACTCTGAAATGCCCTCCTGCCACTCTCTTCCAGCCCCTGCACTGCTTGGTGGCATGGGATGCGCTGCTAGTGGCCTGGCATGAGCTGTCCCATCAGTGCAGCCGACTCCCAAGTAGCCACTTTATAACACATTTGCGACACTAGGCCAGTGGAGAGGGGGCCACACCAGCGGAAGTATGAGTTCAGATCGCACTCTTAGTTTTTGTCTTGGTTGTTTTTGTTAAGGTGCATCTCTCTGGATGCTGTTTTTTTTGTTTTGGCCGATTCATTTAATAAAATATTTTGCTTCTTCCACTGGCTTCTTATTGCTGCCTATATGTGCTTTTTATTGTGCCATTTCTTAACTATTTTATTTTGTTGTATTTTATGTTTGCTGTAAGTTGCCTTTGCTGCCCCAGTATAGGGAGAAATGAAGGATAAAAATCTTTTAAATAATCACAATCACACACACACACACAGGCTGGCTGTTCCACATTTTGCTACACCACATGGTAGCGCAGGATGGATAAAGAATTCAGTGTTTCCAGAAAGCAAACTCTCATTTTCAAGCAAACACAAGTTTCTGGTCCTCATGTGGGTGGAGGTACTCTGCTCAATGTCCTCAGATGTGCTAAATGTATTCTTGGACCCCTGAGAAGCCATAAGGCTGAGAAGTACTCACAAGACAGGAGAAAAATGATTCAATGCTCCAAACGGGCCCTCCTTTTTCTCCCCATCTCTCTCTCCAATAGCAGAATACAGTTATAACCAAAAAAAGTAAAATCATGAGTCCTGTTCAGGTTGTAGAATTCAGAATGCCATGGTGCCATGTTTCAGTTTTTTAGTGCAGATGACAAAACAGTGCTTTAGCTATACAGCAGATCACAAAATTCAGAGCAGAGCTCCATAAAAGGTTGGCTTGGAGGGGCAAGACCAGCAGGTAACTTGATATAAGACAAGGGGCTGTCTCCAAAGCCCTATTGAAATTAATAGGATTCAAGTCAGTCTGGACAAACTTGTCTCCACTGGTTTCCATGGGTATTAATCCTTGGATTGTGGTGGTGAAACCCTGAATGCCACCTGCTGCTGCCACAACCTCTGCTGTGGCACACAGGGGGGAAAAAGTCCCTTACCATGCTCCTCACATAGTTTTTGCAAATTTGGATGTGCAGCACTTCTAGTTTTATGTAAAGGGACAGTGCAAACAAGAGAGCTCCTTCATCCTTGTAAATAAAACCCAAAGTTTTATTTGTGCCACACTTCCAGATTTGTGAGCAGCATGGTAAGGAGATAGATGATCTGCTTCCTGTTCAAGGGAACAGATCAACATGTCATGTGTCCACAGTGAACTGAAGGGAGGTGGTGGCAGATTTGGGGTGAAGTATACCCCAAATTCCACTGCTCCCCCCACCACCCACCCTGATGCAAGCTACTTCAGGTCGCTTCATGGTTAGGTTGCCCTTTCTCTGGATGCAGAAAGTCTCTAGACATCCTTTTTCAGAGCAGGACTACATTAAAAGTCATTGCCCAACACTGCATATATGCAACAGGGACCAAATGTGTACACCTGTGGGCTGCGCAGAAATGGGTTATGCCTGGAATACTGCAATACAATGTTAAGCTAATGGAGCATTGTGGCTAAGGGACTGAGTTGTCAATCAGGCTTTTCCAAATTTGAATCTCATGAGCTCACTAGATAGCCTCAGACAAGCCACTCCCTCCCAGCCTTATCTCCTCAAATGCAAAATGGAGATAACAAAGCTCATTTACCTCAGGGTTGTTGTAAGGATTACATCAAGATACTATATCTGCTTTGCACTCTCAAAAAAACACTATAGGGGCGGAGCTAACTCTCAGTGAAGTTGCAGTGAACTTTGGGGGCTCCTGAAGAGACTGCGAAATAGATGTGTTTTCATGTGCCTAAACAACTAAGGCATGCTTCGGTGCCAGGAAGACGGTACGAAGAGCTGAGAGCTTGAACGGGGGGGGGGGGTTCCTTAGGCAATTTCAAGGATTTCTCTCTGTTTTGCTCTGTGCTGAATCATATCTATCCCGGGTGCCATCTTGGAGAAGCTCGGAAAGCTGAGAATTCGCCCTCCCACGGCCTAGATACAACAACATCACAGCGAAAAAAGCTATTAAGAGTGAGTGAACTTGGCTCGTTAAAAAGTTTTACCGAGAACTGTAAGTCAGAAGTCTGGAGGGGGAGGAGATAATTCAAGATTATTCATGCTGGCCGTTAGCCACCCAGGGGGGGAATAGGTGAATTGGTATTTCCCCTGCTGGAGTAAGTACAAGATTATTTTTTTTAATGGTATGTACCGAAGAGAAATAAATAAGTAATCTTCAACAAAGGAAATAAAGTCTACTTTCATTTTCCTAGCAAAAAGCCTTGATTTAAGCCTGGTCACTGCTACTCTTGGTTTCTCAGCAAGACGCTTGAATTTTTTTTTGGTTATTTAAAGGCATACTAACCTAATTTGAGTGTTTTGATTTGACTGACTTTTTTTGGATATAAAAATTGGAAAGTAGCCCTGGATACAAAATTGGAAAGTAGCCCTGCAGCAAGTGGTTCGAGTTGGTGTTGATAAAAATGGCTTTTGAAAATTTAAAAGATGTTCATGAAAGCCAGGCCTTGTTGGTGGATTTTGTGATGGATTTTAGAAGAGAAATGGAGCAACAGGTCAGAGAACTGTCTGAACAAATTGGGCAAATAAGCTCCTCCCTTGTAAACTCACAGGAACAGATTATAAACAATAGAGAAGAAAAAAGAATGGATAAGATGTCGGGTGAAGTTAAAGAAGTGGAGTATTTTGAAATGGGACACGAGACGGAAGAAGCAATTGTCATAATAACTAAGAACCTTAAGGAAGAAGAAAGAGGAAATGTTCAGAAAGCAAGCTGTCTCAAGAAGAGGAAGAATTTATGGATTGAATTCAAGAATAACAGAATGAAAAAGAAGAAAGAAAAACAGAGGGGGGCCAAGAAATTCAACAGACTTAAGAAGAAAAAGAGGAAAAAGAAGAAGTGGAAGAACCAGTCGGAGGACTAAGAGAGAACACCAATAAGATAGAATACAAAGTAAGCAATAAGAAGAAGGTCAAAATGGTTGAACAAAAAGTAGAATTTTTTTTTAATCATATTAAATCAAAATAGATGTAAATGAAAATTTGAAATATAAACATTGCGGAAATTAAGTGGTATTAAGATAAATATTTTATTAATTATATTAAAGTGGATGAAAAGGGAATTTGGAATATAAGTATTGTGAAAATTAAAGTGGTAAACATATGAAATAAATTAGATGGAACTGCAAATTTGGAATATAAGTACTGTGTAAACTAAAGTGGTATCAAGATAAATAAAAGGGTTATTTTTTAAAAGAGAAGGTAAATAAAATAAATTATAGATGTCAATTTATTTTGGAGAAAATATTAAACCTGTATTTTGGGTTAATAAATATGTGGTGGATAAAGCGAAGTATAATACCATTGTAATTGGAGATATTTGTTTTTAGATGTGATATTAGAAATTAAGAATCAGATAAGAGATTTTATTTTAGAGGTTAGTTTAGTGGTAAGAAGAGTCTATAAGTAAAAATTTGAAGCCTTTTTTGATTAGATAGTTATGGAAAATGATATATAATATGCTATAAGAGATATTGAAGGGGTAATACCATTGTAATCGGAGACTTCTTTTTTAGATGTGATATTAGAAATTAAGAATTAGATAAGAAAGATTTTATTTTAGAGACTAGTTTAGTGGTAAGAAGAGTGTATAAGTAAAAATCTGAAGTTTTTTCTATGATGGGATAGATAAGGTTAGAGGAAAAATATGGAATGTTAAAGTATTAACCAGTTGGGTTAATGAATATGATAATTTTTGTATTGATCATTAATTTCGTTTGGATTAATGTTTGTTGTAATCGATGGCCACCACCCTTGTGTGTAACCTATGTAGTCCTAGCCCTAAGTCTATCCAATTTTCCTTACCTGTATCTGTAATAAATAAATAAAGCATTGTAAAAACAAACAAACAAACAAAAAAACACTATACAAATGCTAAGAAGTATTTTTATTAGCAAGTCCTGCTTTCTCCTTAACATTAAAGCTCCCCAACTATATGAGGAGAAATATTCTGGCAAAGCCCCAAGAAATAAAGACAACCCAGCTGATCTCACCTGGCATCCTTGCTAGTGGCAGTCGCCTTGATGGCTGTCTCTTCCCCAGAAGAACTGTCATCATCATCAGACTCTTCTGACTGCAGGTCCTCAACCATGGAACGCAGGGGCCCTGGTGGCCAGAAGCCAAGAAAAAGTCATCTGAATAGCAAATCAAGGATTTCAGTTCAAGTGCCAAGTGAAGCTGTGTCACATGGCTCGTGTGACATAAGTTGACTCCACCCAGTTCTCAACTACTTGTGTGATGCACTGGATCACAACTGGATAGCCCAACTTATGGCCTCCTAGGCTCAAAGAGGGTGTGTGGGTCATAAGCTATCATGGTCATAAGCTTGGTCATAAGCTTGCGTCTCCCATTTTACCTCCCAAACCTTCCCATTACTGCTGGGGTTGACCAAACATTGCACAAAAAGGAACATGTTAAAGGCCTTTCATACACCAAGTGGATTTTTCTCCAAAGATGACTCCCTTGAGTTTGAAACAAATCAAAATTCTTGAGACTGAACAGCTCTGAAATATTGGGGTCATATGACTTTCCATTTGCAATGAGTGGGCTCTTTTCTTAAAAGAGAGGACACCCTCCCTGTGACCAGAACACTGGATGGCAACAAATAGGGAAAACGGATGTTTTATAACATCATTCTCCATTTCATGCACTTGTTTTGAGGATCAGGATGGAGAGGGAATTATGAGGCTATCTTCTTCAGTCTCAGACCATTGGTTCATCTAGTACAGCACTGACTACCCTGACTGGTAGTAGCTCTCCAGGATCTCCAACAGGGGACTTTTTCAGTACTAATTAGACATGTGTTGCTCAGCGACAGACCACCTGCTTTACCTGCAACAGGTTCCAGGTAAAGCAGGTGCTCTATCACTGAGCAACAGTCCCCAAAGGGTTGGGGGACGAAGAGAAATGATACACTGTAGAGACCAGACCAAATTGCAAATCAGAAAGATCATGCTTTGAATCTCTGCTCTGTATGTCTGACTGGATCTTCTTTAGCCCCTACATCTGCAACATATTTATTTTTGCTTCCCCTGTCATGGGCCCATGTTCCCTTTATTCTTTAGCCAAAGGCTGGCTGTGCATGACTTCCACAGAGAGTGAACGCAGACTATTACTGACCAAATAAGAACTTACTAAGGCAAATGGACAGTGACTCAGTGAGCCAGTCACTTACAACATCCTGCCAGAAATTGGGGGGGGGGGCAGGGGGAGAAGAGGAAGAGAATTCTACAGATTTCTGAATCCATGCAGAAGGAAGGAAAAAGGAGGAAAAGGTATAAAATTCTGCAAAGGGCTGAGGATTGTGCAGATCATTAGCTCTCCAAGTGGCTACATGCACACCATGGTTAAGTGAACAAAACACTGCTAACCAACTCTCCATGCACACCTGTGTTAGCCCAAAGGAAGAAAGAAGCAACTTTTGTAAAGCTTCCCTGAAATGTCCAGCTGTTTATAGTGGTGGTCCTAAGCTATGAAATCCCCTGATCTGTGGCCTAGTTGGCATGCTCCCTGCCTCCATCTGCCATTGCCCACTTGACTTTAGCTGACAATCCTGGATCTTAGATGTTGTGCTGTTATTTTCCCTGTGCATTTCCTTTATTCGTACTTAATTGTCTTTTAAATGAATTGATAAAGCAATAGATTAAAACTATGTCTTATTGCTTTGAACTACTGGGAGAGCTAGTTTACAAAGACAGCAAATAAAAAATAAAGTAAGCCTGTTGTTACCATTTGGCACACTGTCACCCACACATTCTTTTCTATCTTTTTTGGAGTATACCTTCCCTTTCTTTCATATCTGGCTACCCAACCTGACTTTAGCGAACTGAAAGCGCCAGGGTGCCCATATGGAGAAAAGATGAAGGCATCACCAGGGTGCTTTCTTCTGCTCAGCTGGCACAACTTTCAAGACAGGCAAGAGGGTCACCAGTTTAAGAAGATACACAACTGAAATGGGACAAAAATTTTGAGTTAAACCTAATGAGAGTTGGCATGCTTAGAGACTAAATTCCAATCCAGAAAGTTTCTCGATTTCGATATCACAAGATAGCCTTAGGCAAGTCCTTTTCTCTCAGTTCCCCTACCTGCCATATGAGGATCATAACACTGACCTACCTTGCATCATTGTTCTAGGGTTCCTGAAATCAGCATGTTGGGCATATGAACATTTGAAATGGGATTTATATGGGTATTCTTCGCAGCTAAGAGAACAAGCTACAAATTTAAATTTGACCCTAATTTAAAACATCTTTGCCAGGAACTCATGAGGTGTCTTTTTGCCTCTCAGCCTCAGCCACACCACTTGCAATATGGGAGCAATAATACGAGCCTGCCTTATGGATCGTTGAGATAATGTATGAACACTATGAAAGCATGATGAAAATACTATTATTATTAATAAAACCCCATACTTGGGGTATCATATGCATCAAGACTCACGTGAGGTTTCCAAACAGCAACGCACCTTGGCTGTGGTTCTGAGATGGTTCAAAGTCAGAGTCAGAGCTGGAATCGGAGCTTGAGCTGGAGATGGAAGGACTGGATAGGCCAGACTTCACCCCCCATAGAAAAGGAAGAAGAAAAGCGAGAAGTATCTTAACCCTTCAGTCCTTACTACAGAATGGAGATAGCACCCATTTTTATTCCCCATAAACCATGTCATGTTGAGTGGCTGCCAGTGTGCATGTGGGTTTTCCAGAAGATCATTTTAAAGCATTAGAAAAGTACTTCATCTCCTTCTATGGGCTTATGAACACATGATGCTGCCTGCTTCAGAGTCAGAGTAGTGGTCCAGTGGCTCTCCAGAGTTTCAGGCATAGGTCATATATGGCCTAATCTGGAGATGCTGCCAGACATTGAACCTAGGACTTCCTGCATGCAAAATACGGATTTTACCCCCAGCCTGCAGCCCCTGTCCCTATATATGCACAATGTCAGTGTTTAAGAAAAAGTTACCTGTGACAGAAGGAAACTTGATATTTTTTGCCCCTATGAAGGCAAGACTGTCTCTCTGAGCAGTGATACGTCCTGTACCTCTCCCTCTCCCCTTCCCTTTTTCTCCATTTGCTACATTTTTCTCTTCTCTTTGCAACCTCCATTTTTCTCTCCTTGTTCACACACTGGGTGGGAGGACCTGGAGAGGATTGCTTTGCCTGCTGTTTATTTCCTCTGAAAATAACTGAGACTTCAAAAATGTAAAAAAGGGCTT
Source organism: Tiliqua scincoides (assembly GCF_035046505.1). Taxonomy (NCBI): domain Eukaryota; kingdom Metazoa; phylum Chordata; class Lepidosauria; order Squamata; family Scincidae; genus Tiliqua; species Tiliqua scincoides. Next base: position 41,516,722 of record NC_089828.1, on the reverse strand, counting down.
ATTCATACAATTTTGGAAAAGAAGAAACCTATAGATGTTAATACTTTGGAAAAGTTAACACAAAGGCAAGGGCGCAAAAATCCAGGTGCAAAAACTTACAAATTGGGCCTCACAGTTGGCATCTAAGGTTTCTGAAGCAAGAAGGAAACAGATCCCTCTTCATGCTCCCATAAGTGCTATTATAAGATCTGGATACTACCTCATTTTACTCCCTACCTCCTTCCTTAATATTAGACACACCACAGCTCTAGACCTCATTTGAAGTCCCAATGCTCAGTTGAAGTAGCAGCAAAAAGAACAGCTGTGAGCACATGCCAGGGCTATAGGTCTAGAGCAAAACGGAACAGATTCTGACTCGCTTTGGTCTCTACTCTGCTCTTGTGCTGCATTCCCAAAATGCTCCAGGCTTTGGAGGGGGTTGGGGGAGAGACTGTCCCTAGCTTTCCTCTTTAGTTTGGAGTTAAAAAACTGGGTAGGAATTTACCCAGTTGCTATGTTTGCAAAGTATCCCTCCCAAATATTGGCCAAAGCAAGCAACACGCCAGCTTTGGTGTGGTGATGAGGCTAGAGCAGGGCTTCTCAAACTGGGACATCACGACCCCCCCAGCCCGAGGGCCCTGGACTCTTTCCCCTTAAGGGGCAGGGGAAAGCAGCAACACGATTCCCAGGATCGTGTCGCTAAGGGGGCTGCAGTGACTGGCATTTACTTACCAGTCCCTGCTGCAACCTCCCAGGGGTGCAGGGAGCCCTGCATGACCCTCCACAGGGTTCCCCAGCCTTCAAAAAGTGAAAGTGTAGCAATCACGCCCCGTCTCCACAAGACCAGAAGCGGAGCGCAATCGTTACGCTTTCACTTTCTGAAGGCTGGGGAGCCCTGCGGAGGGTCTTGCAGAGCTCCCTGCAGGGCTCCCTGCACCCCCAGGAGGCTACAGCAGGGTAAATGCCAGTCCCTGCAGCCCCCTTAGCGACACGATCCTGGGGATTGCGTCGCCGCCTTCCTCCCACCCCCGCTGCCTTCCCTGCTCCCATGTAGGCACTGACTGCGGTCCTCAAACTCCCTGAAAGTTTGAGAACCACAGGGCAAGAGGACCGTTGGCTTTGTTCAGTGTTACCAACAAAAACAGAGCTGAAATAAGCCCCTTTCTGTGCACCTCCAAATTCAAGTTTGATGGGAGAAGTAAAAGACTTGCTTTAGGTCTGCACCTGTCAGGCACTCACCCAAATGTAGCAGCTAAACCATCTCCCTTTCCTGCTCTGAATCTAGAAGGGGAGTTGGAGGAAAGGAACATTCAGTTCTCTGGCCCTTCCCTCCCTAGAAGACCTGGTTGACTGTTTCAATCTGTCTTTGGGTTTATCTGCACTACATGCATTTCACCTGACATGCCACAAACTTACTAGAAATTATTATTATTATTAAAAATATTTACATGCCACTTTCCAACAAAAAAGTTCACAAGTGGTTTACACCACAAAATAAATAAGCAGACCCTTGTCCCAAAGGTTCACAATCTAAAAAGATGCAGAACACACCCCAGCAGTCAACTGGAAAAGAAGCTGTACAGGGATGAAGAGGGACAGTTGCTCTTCCCTTGCTAAATATAAGAGGACTACCACTTTAAGAGGAGCCTCTCTGCTCGGTTAGCGGGAGTTAGGAATATGGTGGGAATAAGCCAGCATATCTCAAGAGAGACCCTGTACTAATGCCAAGATCTGCTTCTTAATCAAAATTAGCCAGCAGTCCCCACAATCCCACTGTCTGTGAAAAACATCTGAGAAAAAAAACAAAGAAGCAGGAATGAGGTTCAAGTATCCCAAACCTGAACAGCAGGACTTCAGAACCAATCCCCTTAACCACCTCTATTCCTAATGGGCACAATCTGACATGAATCTAATCAAAACAGCCCACCTGATCTCATGGGTAAACAGCAGTCCCCTCACCTCTGATTTCAGAGAAGCTTCATCCTCCGAATTTGACTCCTCCACTGCTGCCACCTCCAGGGGCTTTTTGATAGCCTTGGCTTCGTTCTCCGGTTTCACCTTCTCTGCTTTGGTGCTGGGCTTTTCCTTGGCTGGCTTCTTCTCAGCATAAGATGAGGTCCGAGGGGATGTGGCTGGGACAGTCTTGGCCCCTTTGGAGCTGCTCTTCTTGGGTTTTTTGGCACTAGGTTTTGGTGACTCCACTGTGGAAGGCCTCTTGCTGGAAGGCTTCAGTTCTGGTTGAGGAGGCCCACCTTTTGGAGATGTACTCTCCATCTTGGGCTCTTTCAGAGCCAGCTTGGGCTCCTTGAAAGCAGCTTTTGGGAGGGGCTTCTCCTCCTTGGGCACCTTGTTCTCAGTGGGCTTTCTTGAGGAATCCTTCACAGGCTTGCTTGGCTCTCTTTCAAGGTCTCGGGAGGAGTTTTTGCTCTCTGAGTCTTTTCTAGGCCTCTCCCTGTGCTCCCGAGTCACCTTGTGAGGCTTAGAGGTTTTACTGCCATCTTTGTTCACCTCCTAAATGCCAACAAAAAACAGACAGAAGTGAAAAGAAAATCCCAAAACAGAAGAATTCTTGGCTATTTCACTACAAACAAGGGGTGGCTTGGAATTTCAGAGCACAGAAGACCAAACTTATGGTATTGCATTTGCATTGTGGAGCAAACCAAATGCATTTGAAGACGCAGGGTCTTCAAGAAAGATACTGACAAATTAGAAAGAGCAAAAAAGGAATGGTAAGTGAAGGAAAGACATCTGAGAAGGATGAGAGTTGATCCTAGAAAAAAAGTTAACGGGAGGGTGCGTGTAAGCACACTTCAGCCTTCAAACCTATGTAAGTGTCAGAAAAAAAGAGTTCATTCACTCCCATTCTTTCTTCTTTCTATTACTTTGAGAGGCAAACAGGTTTAGGGACAAGATACTGTGATACCCCTGGGGGCTGGGGGATAACAATAGGCCCTCAGTTTGGCTGTACTTGTTGTAAGAGGCAACTAAACAGCCACCGGGTAGATGGGACTCTTTCCAGCACTAGCATAGCTGTGCCAGTAGAACGTGTGCTGCATCCTGCAGTTGGGTGTCACTCACGGAGGCCTCCTCAAAGTAAAGGGAATGTTTGTTCCCTTACCTCAGAGCTGCATTGCCCTTAAGTCAGTGCTGGAAAGCACTGACAAAAGGGGTTAGGATTGTGCCCATAGTCTCTCTTGGCCTGCTGTATCACCTTCATACATTTCTTTTGCCACAGTTTATGTCCCCTTTTACTCTCCTCATTAGAGCAAAACTTCCATTTACAGAAGGAAGCTTCCTTGCCCTTTACAGCCTCTCTTCCCTGGGGGATGGGGATAAGAATAGGCCCTCAGTTTGGCTGAACTTGTCGTAAGAGGCGACTAAACAGCCACCGGGTAGATGGGACTCGTCAGCCTGGGAAGGCAGCTCATCTGAGAGAAGGAAAACTCTGATCCCAACCTCCACTGCCTTGTGGCTACATCCAGTTATGGAAAAGGCTTCAGGAGTCAACCTCGAGGCAAAATCAGGAGCCGGAGTCCCTGAGGCAGTTCATGGCTGAACACAGTCACGTTCTGGCAACTCCTGTGACACCGCTGGAACCAACCGTATTGGCTTCTGCCTTTCCATTGGACCATTTCAGCGACGTGGAGAGGGGGGATTTGCTGCATGGGTAACAGTCTATCCTACATAACTACTTTACCCAGGCTTCGCACACTGGAGAGGACACTCTGTTCTAGAACCACTATTCAGAGCGCGATACCATAGTCTTCTGAGACTGAAGGATGCCAACATGACTGTGACAACATGAAGAATTTAACTTGGGGACAAGGTGACACTCCTGTTGGTCTACGATTTTGGATTTTCTTTGGAAGACTGCTAGAACTTGAGAATAAAACACTGAATGTCAAGAGGGTTCAGTATCAACATCAAGCACTGATCTGATTGGAAATCATATTCCCAATCAATTGTGGATAAAAAGCAATAAGATGATGCCTATTCATAGCCTTTCAAATATATGTTCAAATATATGTAAGGAAGGCTAGTGATTATACTGCAACTGCGATTTTAAGTGCAGCTCCGGAGGCAGATCCTTACACTTTCCTGACCAAGGGCAGTTACCTGACCTGGGTTACCTTTTCCTTTTGTTCTTTGATATGTGCAGAACTTAGTACTACTCATTTTTGTCACATGTGGAGACCAAACACAGGAATGGAAATGCAGTGGGCCATTACTTCCTGTGCAGAGATTCTGGGCAGAAGGCTGGTCTGAATTCTTGTTTCTACAGAATAATGATAGGCTTTCACTGGAGTGCTATTATATGGTACATGGAACCAGTATTTTTTTAAAGCAAGTTTCTTGACTCTAGGGCTGTACAAATACACCTGAAAATGCAACCTCTGTCATTTCCTTTCTCTAAAACAGCAGTTCCCAACCTTTTGTCAGGGGCTACGCACAGTAGGCAGGTAGCGACCCGATCAGGGACTTGTAGGTGCCGTGAGTATGGCACTTCTGGGTTCTTACAATCGCTGACCAGTTAAAAAAATCTTTTTACTTACCTGTGTTTGGCAGCGGTGAGACCCCAGAAATGCCATACTAATGGCACCTATGGGTCCCTGGTTGGGTCGCTACGCTTCTTAAGCTGGTAGCGTCCCAGACATGAACGCCTACCCTGGGAAGTTGTGAACCCAGGTTAGGAAACACCGCTCTAAAGCAACCCACCTTTGACCCATGGGACGGTTTGGTCTTCTTAGGATCAGAAAAGGCAGATAGCGGTATTGTGGGTAACATGGGGTAATCAGGACTGGGCCTGGACACAGTTTCTGCACCTTCTGGCATTACCAGCATCTAGGAAGGAAGAACAAAGTAGTTATAAACACTAGACATTCAACACCTAATTGTCTCTGTTCAGAAGTCACAGGGATTCTCTGGTCCATGTGTACATATCAGAAATTCCCAATCTCTACAGGAAAACTATGAGGATACCACAAAAAACAGACAGAGGCTCTGGAGTTCGCACCAGACCCACGACTCACTCTACTGGCTGCCCTGCATCTCAGAACACCTGCAGGAATCAGCCGGAAGCAACTTCTGGTTTGCGTCCATGACTTTTGTTTCACTTCTGGAGGCATTCTGAGGCACAGAGAGTTCAATGAAGTGGGCCATGGGCCTCCCCACGCCTGCGATCACCTCCCAGATGCGAATAGAAGTTGTGGGCATGAACTGGAAGTTGCTTCCAGTTTCCTAGAGGTGTTTTCAGGCTGATTTTCAGGGTAAACAGAACTGTAAAAACAATAATCACTTTCTCACAGACCATGCAGAATGTGAATGTGGACACCTTGACTACTCACCCCTCCAGCCTTGATTAATTTGCGGCGGAACTCCTTGGTGGGGTTGTTGAAGGTTAGTTTCTCACAGCGCAGGTGATTGACAGGTGGATTCCCCTCCAGGTTAAGGAAAAGGTCATATGTAAAGCAAACTCTCTTCGGTTCCTCCTGAAAGCAAGCAGAGAAGTTCTCATGAAGCATATAAGGTTAATATTTATTAGGTAAAAATTGCATCCTGCCTTCTCACAATTGGGTTCCTGGCAGGTTATGATAATATTAAAGGACAACAAAGCTAGTACAGAACAGAGTACAGGTTGAGTCTCATTATTCTGGAGGGTTCTGTTCCCAGAACTCATGTGAATGGCAAAAATCACACTATAGCAAATCAATTTAAAAAATAAAGTCCCTTTGCTCAGGTGATTTAAAAACAGCCTTGCTGCCCTTTGTGATGTTAAGACAGAGTCATTAAGACTACAATCCAACAATTAGTCTCTCTCCAGGTGCTTAGAAAGAATTACACAGGCCAACAAACATTTTGCTTCCTTAACCATTACACCAATTCCTGGGTATATTTGGGGTGCCAATTCCAAAAATGGCATCCGCTTTGCCCTACACCATGGCTTCCTCATGGGAAAGCTGCTTGAACCATTCACTAATGAGGCTATACTAGATCTCCAAAACTAGACGTGATAGGGCAAAACGGATGCCATTTTTGGAAACAGCACCCCAAATTCATATCAAACCACCATAAAGTTTGGGAAAAACGTTTCTGACCCTTAATTTTGCAGGCCTGTGTTATCTTTCCATCACCTGTTCAGGTAGAAAGGAGGGGGTTGCTTGGAGAGAGAATGACTGATGGATTGTCAGCTGGCTGCCCTCTCTCTAACTATTGTAAAGGACTGTTTTCCTTTAATCTAAAGGGCCCTTCTTATCGTGTTGAGATAAAAATCTCTACAGGAGTAAGAAAAGTATTTTAAAGGGATGCATTTTTCCCCTTCTCCAGGAATCAGCACATTCCTTCTTATTTGCAGTGGCCATTCGTGCTGAGTCAAATCTGTGTGTAAAAAATCTGTGTATAACAAGGTTGGACCTGTATATAGAATGCAGAGCCATAAACAACCAATCACCACAAAAAGAAACCTAACAAGCATACAAACTAGACACTCAACAAATTTTGTGAGGACAGGTACAAGGGGAAGTGGTTCCACAACCTGATTGCTGTCACAGGACATACCCTGCTCATCTCTGAAGCTGGGGGCACCTGGTGCAGGACTTCATTTGTAGATTTTAAAATCTGGTCTGCTTTATATGGTAGGATATGGTTTTTCAAATAACTTAGATCCCAGAGGATTAAAGCTTTATAGGTCAAAGTCAGCTTGGAAACACAGACGCAGCCAGTTAACATTTTGAAGAAATGGCAAAAAATGATCCATTCAACAGATGCCAGTTAGTCAACCACTTTTCAGGGCATAGATGTTTTCAAGGCATAGAAAACTGTGACAAGATCAGGCTTATTCAAAAAAAGGTGCAGCTGGTGAATCAACAAATATCAGTGGAAAACCATAAACACAGGATAGGATAGGAATGAACTGTGAATGCATTCTTGTGGACAACTGTATCCTGCATATACTGGCTGGGGGGGCGCTTCAAAATAATTTCTTCCCCTCTAAAAATCTGGTTCACTCATATAGTTAGCAGCTCCCAGCAGTAGGAGATTTGTAAGTCCAAGGAAGTGCATTTGGATGGCACGAGGTAATCAGTGCGGGGACAGAACTACAAAACAAATGTGCTTAAGAGAAATATGTTAACTGCAACGTGGACCATTTTGCAAACTCTTTTTCTTTCGCAAGCATTTTCAGGAGGCACTATGGTTTTGACTTTGCATTTCAAGAATGCACGAGTCCAAAACACTACAATTTAAATGAAAAACGCACACAGGTTCACTGCTGTTTTACCAGTGAAAACTGCAATCCACATGCTTTTTACCCACAAGCTTGATTAAAGCTTGGTGGGGTCAGATCTGGCCTATAGGCTACTGACGTGGTTCCCAAACTGAATGCCATGGCACCCTGTGGCACTGCAGCAAACTCACAGGAGCACAGCAGGATGTCCCCAGTGGCCTCTTCTATCCAGCCCTACTGGGCACAGCCATCCTGGATCACACTAATATCATGTGATCCAAGATAGTGGTGCCCTGGAGAACAGGGTGTCACAAACATTGTAAGTTTGGAAACTGCTGGGCTACTGGTTGGTCACACTTGCTTTAAAGCAGTGGTTCTCACATATTTAGCACTGAGACCCACTTTTTAGAATGAGAATCTTGTCATGACCCACCGGAAGTGACCAGAAGTGACATAATCAAGCAGGGAAATTTTTAACAATCCTAGGCTACAATCCTACCTACACTCACCCAGGAGTAAGCCCCATTAACTATCACGTTAAAAGCATATACATAGTAGCCTGTTAAAAGATCTCCCCAAATGCAGTCACATCCCATGGCAGCATCAAGTCTAATATATTAAAAATAAAATATTTAAATGAATGGGGATCCACCTGAAATTGGCTCGTGACCCACCTCGTGGGTCCCGACCCACAGTTTGAGAAACACTGCTTTAAAGAAATGAAAACTTAACTGGAGCATGGGAAGGTAGAAAGGGAAAAGAAGAAAGTGAAACAATACCTTATTTTTGAAGTAGACCTCAATGGGCATAATGAAGCCAGCATAGCCAGACTCCTCCACTTTGTAAGGAGGCTCTTTGCAAACTGAAAAAGCAAGCAGTAAAAGCATTAACCTAGAGAGCAAACATAAGGACCAGAAACAAAACAAAACAGGTTAGTCTGGCAACTAGGGATCGTATGCAAGTCCCTTGCTCTTTGCCTCCATGAGTATACCTAATTTAGAAGCATGTTTGTGAAGAGTACTACTAAATGAGAAGCTCTCTAAAAGAACAGTACAAAATAGACAACTGTTGCCATTTGATGGAAGTTTCCTTTTTATCCTGAAAAAGAAAACTTCAGATGGACCCAGGGGCTGATGACAAACACCAGCAGGAGAAATGGCCCTTCACAGCTTTTCCAGATCCCTGGATTATGATGTGCACATTTCTCTGAAAATACATTCTTCCATTTATGAGAGACTCCATAAGGTTTTTTCTAAACAAGCCAGGCAGAAGACATTTTCAAACCACTATGCACAAAATCACAGGAGTCTAGGACAGTCACATCCTGTATTCAGGGTTTTCAGATCCTACATGTATTCCAGAGTGGGAAACCAGAGGACAAAAAAGAGAGATACTGTATCTTCTCCCCAAGATACAGGACAGGCACAGAACATATGACCGGTTTTGCTGGAGCAGATCAAATGTCTTATCAAATGCACCATTACATTTCTAAAGCAGCCATATAGATGCTTCCAGGAAGGCCAGAAGACATGCATTTGAACAAATCTCCTGTTGTGTAAAGGGAATCACAAGCCAGTTTGTTTCTGATTGCACAAGTTCACACAAACTCACCACGTTTCGGTTTAGGGAAGCTCTGATGTAGCCGAAAGACCACCTTCTCCACAAAGTGCTGAATCTCAAACTGTTCTGGGCCACGCACAAACACCATCCAGTCATGGGTGAACCCCTCTGTGGTCGGTTTCTTTCGCAGCTGGGCACGGTGTCCCAGCTCCAACTTCACCTGGACTGTGCACTACAAGGGGAAGAACAGTGTTCAGTGGAGTTTCATGGTAGGATACTGGTCCATACAGACAAGACAGTATGACTTTATCTGCAAGACACAGCTTAACTACAGCTTAAATATGTATCTGAATTTCACCAAATGGTGGTTGTCTATCAAGCTCCTATTCAACAGATCATTATTATGTAAAACTAAAATGCTTCCTGAAGAAAGGGAGAGACACATTATTTTGTAGATAAGTTTTGCTTTAAATGTCACTTTTATAAAACAAGATATTCTTGTCCACCCAATGTATTTTCCAGTTGCGTTCAAACTGCATGTGGGAAACCATGAAACTTATGGGGGTTTATCAATAAGAAAAGTAGCAAAGAGCAGAGAAGTTTCCTTGAAAGGCAGATTGTCCACTCATATATTGAACTCAAATGTACACGATTCAGGAATTCCAAAGCTCTTTCAGCAGGAACGAGAGGAAATGTCTTAATGGATCAGTCTGGTACAGGACCACAACCAGACTGTCCTAGAAATGCCAGTCAAACCTCAAATTCAATCACAACATTTATTCCTCTACTCTGTTTCACTGGAGTTCTTTCCTGTCATTTCTACATGCTGCTTATGCTATGTATAAATAGCTCAATATTTAAAATTTTCAGTGATATCTCCCTCTAAAGAACTGCTTCATATATACAGTGCTTTGCACCTTTGTTATGCTCTCTGAAGAATAACTAATGCAGGGTAAATGTGTAATCTGAATGTACACTGGATGTTTTATCTTGAGTATATTATTTCTCTCTTGCCAAAAACCAAAGTGTTCAACAAAGAGCTGAATGGGATATTTCAATGAACAGTGATAAGGGGCGGGAAATCTTCTATTGTTAAACGTTTCCCCACAGAAAACCTCTCCTTTCTAAAAACACTAATTAGATTTATGAAATATCGCAACATGGTAAATGGATATAAATAAGGTAAACTAGAGAGTTTCAATTAACTTGTGGCAAATAACTTTGCTCTAGGAGGTATGAAATACCATGCTTCTATGCGACATACACACACAGCCCTAATTTGTGAATGGGGGAGGTAAAATATAATCCAAATACACACAGTCTACATCAAAAATCAAGTTATTGATTCTGTCCACTTTTGACGTTTGACTTGCACAGCCAAAGTGAAAATTCTTGTTTCATCTTGAACTGCATGTGAAAGTAAAACTCAAACTGAGATACATGTTGGTTTCACTTTCACATAAAGAAATGAGACACCACTCTCTATTGACCTGGGAAGATTGAAAATGTTTTATACAAACACCACTTTGTGTTGTCTTTACACTGTCACAAGTTATTCCATTAAAAATAATTTCCACATAGAACTCTGAAACTGAATATAATGTCAAACCACATTAAATGTGCTTTAGAGCAGTGGTTCCCAACCCTTTTAGCACTGGGACCCACATTTAAAAACAACAATCTATTGCAATTCACTCTAGCAGCCTTGGGAACCCTAACAATAATAATACATAAAACTCTTTCTAGATCTCTTTTTTAATTTAGAAAGAAATAATAATAATACATACATAATACATACATATAAAATAATAATACATAAAACTATTTCTTTCTAGATATCTTTTTTAATTTAGAAAAAAATAGTTTTATTATTATTATTGTTAGGGTTCCCAAGGTTGCTAGAGCCCTTACATATAAAGTATGTGTGTGTGTAGACATTCCCTAATCTCTAGACCAGGAGTGGGTAAACCCCACTCCATAGGTCATTTGCGGTCTTTGGGGACCCCCAATTCAGCTGCAGGGAGCCCCCAGTCTCCAATGAGCCTGTGGCTCGTTGGAGACTGTTGGAGCCCACACTGGCCTGGACCTGTGGAGGTGCGTGCTCAGGATTTATACCTCCCTTCACTTTTCTGGCTTGGTCTGCATGTAATCTGAAAGCACATCCATAATTGCCCTAAGTGCATCAATTCATGTCTCCATGTGTTTTCTGCTTTTTCCTGGGCATTATTTTAACCCCACCCCCACTACCTCTGAACAACTTATGTCTCCATGTGTTTCTGGCTTGGTCTGTATGTTTTCACTGCACAAGAGTTGTGTGGCAAACAGTTCATAGTTCTCACGTGATTCTACATGCCTGTATTATAGTTCTCATGCGTATTATAAATAAGCTCAGTTAAATTCATTCATTCATATTATTTCCATCTCTATTTATTTATATAAATTTATTCAAATTTTATACGCAAGTTAATTTTTCCCCAGCCCCTGACACAGTGTCAGAGAGATGATTTGGCCCTCCTGCCAATATGTTTGCCCACCCCTGCTCTAGATTGTTCCCCCAAACCTTTGGTCATTCCAGGGTTCCCAGAAGGCTGAACTAGGAAGCAAGAAGTGAAGTTAGGGATTTTCAGGCCAGACAAAAGATCAAGTTAGCATGTGATCTATGGCATTAAAATTACTAGAGAAAATAGGAAAATGTGTCATTTTAATTTGGGGATATGAAGATTACGTCTTACCACAGTTTAGCATTCAGCTAACAATTTTCTTTTGCAAACTGGGCAAAGGTGCTTGCAAAGTTTTTTTTTAATGTTTCACAAACCTTTTGTGACCAACCGCTCATGACCCACAGGTAGCCCACAGTTTGGCAAACACTGCTTTAGAGAATGTTTTCCTGATACAGTTTGTGCTGCCTCCTCTGTGTAGGTTGTCATGCTGCAAGACCAACTGGGCTGAGTGCCTGCAACTTGCCCTAAGGCATTCACCAAGTTTTGTTACACAACAGACAACCAAACTTCACATTTTGGTGCCTGAATTATCATCACCCACCCACCCTGGGCCAATTCCAAGAAAAGAATATCCAATAATATGAGACAGGAAGGGCAGTTCTCCTTCTCTCTTCTGCTTGTATTGCAAAAAGGCAACTTCAGAGAACAACCAGGGCTGATATACACACAAAAGTATATAATAAGTACACATGTGCGGGCTAGAGCAGTCACATCACACCCACTCAGAAGAATATTATAGTAGTAGTGGGTGCATATAAAAGATGATCCAGTTCCATCAGGGGCTTGTTGACAGGTACAGTCATTATTTGGCATCTGCACCATTCACTGATGACTTATGAGACAGAATCAACTGTAAATTCTCACATTAACTAAAAATGCAGTGATCTTAAATAGAGACTGCTCACATACATTTAGCTACCACTGATTAACTGTACAATCATTTCAGTGCAAAAGAATGATGTCTGAACCACTTCTCAATGTCTGTGATGTGCACTGTTGACAAACACTGCATTTTTTAAAAGAAATACCAACAGCCTGACTGCATTGTTAAAGGAAGCACTGCCCCATTCACCATCCAAGTTATGGTTTGATGTTGCCATCATTAAGTAATGAACACGCCTATGCAATCAGTCCACTTAATGAACACGCCTATGCAATCGGAACCACCAAGTCTGTGTGGTTCCTTTTCTATCTATTATAAACATATAAACATGCATATATGCACACGTATATGCAGATTATATAAAAACGATACACTAACTTTACACTATGTGATTATATATACAAAAATGCACAACTCGTACACATTTAAATATTTATATAATATATGGCCAAAGTTGCACAAGTGTCTATAACATGAACCTGTGCATATGATTCTATTCTTGATAAATCAGTTGCATATACTCATAAAGACAATGCAACTGGAGTGTGTGCACATACAGATATTCTTACTTCTCCGCTTATGTAATTCAGCAGAGGGGCTGAGAAGATCCTCAGCAGTTTAAGAAAGTAGTCATAAAACAAGTCGCTCCTATTCTCCTCATACAGCAAAGGGCCATCTAGTTCTGAGCCTCACAACCACACTCCAATACTTCCTTTTCATCCTAGTTTTTAGGGCAGTGGTTCCCAACCTTTAGGAGCCTGTGGACTACTGAGTCAAAAACTGGAACTGTCATGAACCACATGCAACGCCAGTTGTGGGCAATCTGTTTTCCACCCTTTCTGGTGGTCCATGGGGAAGCATCTCTCAAATAGGCACTCCCCCCAGCATTTCAGTCCATTCTCCACTCTCCTCGATGGTCCGTTAGGGAGTGCTCACTCAGCAAGACACTGGAAGTGATCCAAGGTTATTTTATTTCTTGCGGACCACTTCTCAGGGTCTTGTGGACCACGTGTGGGTCCCTGACACTTCTCAGGGTCCACGGACCACAGGTTTTGAACCAGTGTTGCAGGGCATAAGTAGACCTCACCCTCTCCAAGCCAAACCCTTGTGTGAAGAAACCTGCACCTTTCCACTCCTGATAGATTCATCCCCAGGGTGACCAGATGCAATGGAGGACAGGGTGCCTATATCTGTAACTTTTGTAGAGAAGTGGAAATGTTGGTAGGCTCAGCTTTCCAAGCCCTTCCACACTGAGTTGCATCTGTTGAAGTTCCCTCTTCTCTAGAGTGGTTAAAGGTATAGGCCAGGGGTGTCAAACATAAGGCCTGGGGACCGAATGCGGCCTGCAGAAGCTTTTTATCTGGCCCGTGGGCTCTCAACTGCTGAGCACTGCTGAGGTGTCATGCTGAAACATGATAACTGGGCTCTCCAACATCATGAAATATGACCAAGATTTGTATATTTTTCTCTTCTGTCATTTGCAGCCAATGAGTTCCTACACGAGAACAGAGTGTTCTTATTTTTAGATTGTAAGCCCTTCTGGGACAGGGAGCTGTTAGTTGTTTGATTTTATCTGTAAACCGCTTTTGTGAACCTTTTGTTGAAAAGCAGTATATAAACACTGTTAATAATAATAATAATAATAATAATAATAATAATAATAATAATAATAATGATGATGATGATGATGATGATGATGATGAAGAAGAAGAAGAAGTCAAAGTGCTCTGGGATTTTAGAATACAAATCAGCAAATGTCTGCCACACAACACACCAGACATCACCATCACTGATAAGGAGGATAAGAAAGTCGAGATAGTAGACATTGTAGTACCTAGTGACAGTAGAGTAGAAAATAAAGAACTGGAGAAAATCACCAAGTATAAAGACCTACAAATAGAAATGGAAAAACTGTGGCAGAAGAAAGCAAAAGTAAACCCAATAGTCGTAGGGGCCTTGGTTGCTATCCTGAAACACCTGGAGAAGCACTTGGACACCATCGGGATGAGTACAAGCACCACCAGTCAATTACAAAAGGCCGCATTACTAGAAACAGCGCATATACTTCAGTGGTACTTGCAACACAACATTATGAAGACAAAAAATAGCTACCTATCCTAGCTGCCTGGGAAGGACTCGATAGGTGGATACAAACAAAAGCCAGTCAAAAAACAACATGACTGTGAAAATATAATAATGACATTTCTGGTTTTAACTGTGCAAAAATATAATAATAATAATAATAATAATAATAATAATAATAATAATAATACTGCACTGATACCTATTTGACACTTAGGTCTCAGGCTGAGACTTGTATCAATTGCTCAAACACCAGTTTACAACCGTGATTCATGTAATCTGGATATAATAATAACAACTATTATTTCTGGTTTTGACCTGTTTAATGACATCACTTCCTGCCTCATGACATCACTTCCGACTCTCAGCAGGCATGATGAACACTGTTCGGCCCACTGTATTAAATGAGGTTGACAACGCAGGGGTAGGCACTCTGTCCTCCATTGTAACTGGTCACCCTATACATCTCTCTTATTATCATTATTTCTGGTTTTGACCTGTTTAATGACATCATTTCCTGCCTCATGACATCACTTCCAGCTCTCAGCAGGTACCATGAATGCTATCCGGCCTGCTGTATAAATTTAACACTCCTGGTTTAGGCACTCTGTCCTCCATTGTAACTGGTCACCCTGTACATCCCTCACCATGGGGGAGGAGGAAGGGGCTGTGCTCTGAGAGACAACCAGAGAAGCCCCCTTCTCTACCTCAATGTTGGCATGCTCTTATGCAGTGTCAGAGGAAGGAAAAGGAAGGAGGTGTGTTGAGAGAAAGGCAAAAGGACCAGGGAGGTGTAGTGGGTAGGAGGGGCAGGGGAGGCCTCCCCACCGGAGCCCATCGAAAAGCACCACCGCTGTGGGAGGCACCCAAGCACCCACAAGTGCTTGGGTGCCTCCCACAGCAGCGGTGCTTTTCAATGGGCTCCGGTGGGGAGGCTCTGCCTCCCCTGCAAAGCACTAGCACCTGGCAGTCAGCCAGTGAGGAGAGGAGGAGCAGGGCTCCCAGGAGCAGCCTCCTCCCTCAGACAGACACCCGCCCCCCGGAGGGAAGAAGGGGCTGCCAAGCTTCCACAGCCACCTGAGCTCGCCCCCCTCTCCCCAGGCAGGTCCCTGCCACGAGGGCCCAGAGCAACTGGCAGCCTTAGGGAGAAGTAGGGGGCGGGGCCAACCAGGCCTCGCCCACCCTGTGGGGGAGGGGCCACACAGACCTCCCACAGAGCCGGCCCCCCCGCGGCCTCCTGAGGGGCGCTCTGAGCGGGAGCAGCAGCAGCCCCTCCTCCTCACCTGGTTGTCCATGGCTGGGCCCGGCCTGCCTCCCTCTCGCGGTCTGCGCCCGGCCTGGCTCCCCTCAGGGCTCCTCCACCGCCCGCCGCCTCCTCATGGCTGGGGGCCTCCTCGCACTCGCCGTCCCTCCAAGGCAGGAGCCGCCTCCGCGCTCGGCCAGACTCGGTTCGGCTCGGCCCCCCCTCCCCTGAGCGTCTCCCTTTCGCTTCTCCGCCTCCACACCGGAAGCGGAAACCCCCTCCTCTCTCTTTCTCACACACACGCTCCAGGGTGATGGGGACAAAAGACGGGCGACCTCCCCAACCAATCGGGCCGTGATTTCCACTCCTGTCCGTCAAGCGGCCGCGCGAGCCAATAGCGAAGCGGGGATGAGCGACGGAGGCGGGACCTCGCGCGCGACCGCGCCGCGGGGTTGCCAAGGCGACGGGAGCGCGGGTGCCCTCTGTCGGCCAGAGGCAGGTTGACAGGCAATCAGGTCTAAGGGTCTTAGTCTATGCATCTAATCTTAATCTATGCATTCTAATCAGGTCTTAGTCTATGCATGTCTCAGAAGTAAATCCCATCATAGTCAATGGGGTTTACTTCCAAGAAAGTGTGGATAGGATTGTAGCCTGAATGCTTCTTCATACATAATAGAGATCTATTCCAGTGTTGCTCAGACTGTGGGTTGGAACCCACTAGGTGGGTCGTGAGCCAATTTCAGGTGGGTCCCCATTTATTTCAATATGTATTTATTAGACTTGATGCTCCCATGGTATGTGACTGCATTTGGGGAAATGTGACAGACCTGTACTTTGAACAAGCTACTATGTACATACTTTTAACAATGATACTCAATGGGGCTTAGTCATAGGTAAGCAACTGCTTGGGGGGTTAGGAGGGTGCTTTATTTTAAATAAATGTTTAAATTTATACTTGTTGTAGACTTTTAGTTTAGTTACTTGATTTGATTTTGTCATATTGGGGGGATATGTTAAAAAATTTTCTTGCTTGATGATGTCACTTCCAGCCATGACGTCACTTCCAGGTTAATGACATCACTTGTGGTGGGTCCTGACAGATTTGTCATTCTAAAAAGTGGGTCCTGGTGCTAAAAAGTTTGAGAAACACTGATCTATGCACAAGAAAACAAGTATGCCAAGATCAAAGGTACAGAAGTGCATTGCTTAATGACCTTTCACTTAAGGATGGACCGCATATATGACTTTGGTCAAAGCACAACATAAGAACATAAGAACAGCCCCACTGGATCAGGCCATAGGCCCATCTAGTTCAGCTTACTGTATCTCACAGCGGCCCACCAAATGCCCCAGGGAGCACACCAGATAACAAGAGACCTGCATCCTGGTGCCCTCCCTTGCATCTGACATAGCCCATTTCTAAAATCAGGAGGTTGCACATATGCATCATGGCTTGTAACCCTTCATGGATTTTTCCTCCAAAAATTGTCCAATCCCCTTTTAAAGGTGTCCAGGCCAGATGCCGTCACCACATCCTGTGGCAAGGCGTTCCACAGACCAACCACACGCTGAGTAAAGAAATATTTTCTTTTGTCTGTCCTAACTCTCCCAACACTCAATTTTAGTGGATGTCCCCTGGTTCTGGTGTTATGTGAGAGTGTAAAGAGCATCTCTCTATCCACTCTGTCCATCCCCTGCATAATTTTGTATGTCTCAATCATGTCCTCCCTCGGATGTCTCTTTTCTAGGCTGAAGAGGTCTGGAGGGCAGGAGGTCTGGTCTAGAGGGTAGAGCCTCCATTTGCCTGAAGATAACATCCGAAGGTCGCCAGTTCAAGGCCACCGGCGCCGTGAACTGCGAGACCTTGAAGCAGCTGACAAGCCTAGCTGAGTTATGCTGAGTTATTCCACCTGCTCTTTGGCCGCTGTCAGCCTGTGTGGGAGGAAAATGGAGGCCAGAATGTAATACCAGATAATAAAAGATCCATCTGAAATGTTGTAGTTCTTGAAAGACAGAACCTTCTTCAACTGTAAAAATCCCTATTAGGATTTAGTATTGCCTGCCTATGTAAACCGCCTTGAATTAAAGTCTGAGGAGAAATCTGACAACCAAGAAAGGCGGTATATAAATACCTGTACTTGTATTGGCAACCTTCAGTCTCGAAAGACTATGGTATCGCGCTCTGAAAGGTGGTTCCGGCACAGCATCGAGTGTGGCTGAAAAGGCCAATCCGGGAGTGACAATCCCTTCCACACCGGGAGCAAGTGCAGTCTGTCCCTGGTCTGTCTCCCTGGCTATGGGCCTTCCTTCTTTGCCTCTTAGCCTCAGACTGTTGGCAAAGTGTCTCTTCAAACTGGGAAAGGCCATGCTGCACAGCCTGCCTCCAAGCGGGCCGCTCAGAGGCCAGGGTTTCCCACTTGTTGAGGTCCATCCCTAAGGCCTTCAGATCCCTCTTGCAGATGTCCTTGTATCGCAGCTGTAGTCTACCTGTAGGGCGCTTTCCTTGCACGAGTTCTCCATAGAGGAGATCCTTTGGGATCCGGCCATCATCCATTCTCACGACATGACCAAGCCAACGCAGGCGTCTCTGTTTCAGCAGTGAATACATGCTAGGGATTCCAGCACGTTCCAGGACTGTGTTGTTTGGAACTTTGTCCTGCCAGGTGATGCCGAGGATGCGTCGGAGGCAGCGCATGTGGAAAGCGTTCAGTTTCCTCTCCTGTTGTGAGCAAAGAGTCCATGACTCGCTGCAGTACCGAAGTGTACTCAGGACGCAAGCTCTGTAGACCTGGATCTTGGTATGTTCCGTCAGCTTCTTGTTGGACCAGACTCTCTTTGTGAGTCTGGAAAACGTGGTAGCTGCTTTACTGATGCGCTTGTTTAGCTCGGTATCGAGAGAATGAGTGTCGGAGATCATTGAGCCAAGGTACACAAAGTCATGGACAACCTCCAGTTCATGCTCAGAGATTGTAATGCAGGGAGGTGAGTCCACATCCTGAACCATGACCTGTGTTTTCTTCAGGCTGATTGTCAGTCCAAAATCTTGGCAGGCCTTGCTAAAACGATCCATGAGCTGCTGGAGATCTTTGGCAGAGTGGGTAGTGACAGCTGCATCGTCGGCAAAGAGGAAGTCACGCAGACATTTCAGCTGGACTTTGGATTTTGCTCTCAGTCTGGAGAGGTTGAAGAGCTTTCCGTCTGATCTGGTCCGGAGATAGATGCCTTCTGTTGCAGTTCCAAAGGCCTGCTTCAGCAGGACAGCGAAGAAAATCCCAAACAAGGTTGGTGCAAGAACACAGCCCTGCTTCACTCCGCTTCAGATGTCAAAAGGGTCTGATGTGGAGCCATCGAAGACAACAGTGCCCTTCATGTCCTTGTGGAAAGATCTGATGATGCTGAGGAGCCTGGGTGGGAGAATCTTGAAGAGGCCGTCTCTGCTGACCAGGTCGAAAGCCTTTGTGAGATCTATGAAGGCTATAAAGAGTGGCTGTCGTTGTTCCCTGCATTTCTCCTGCAGTTGTCTAAGGGAGAATACCATATCAGTGGTGGACCTGTTGGCTCGGAATCCACACTGCGATTCTGGATAGACGCTCTCTGCAAGTACCTGGAGCCTCTTTAGTACAACTCGGGCAAACAGCTTTCCTACAACGCTAAGGAGAGAGATGCCGCGGTAGTTGTTGCAGTCACCCCTGTCACCTTTGTTCTTGTACAGCGTGATGATGTTTGCATCCCTCATGTCTTGAGGTACTCCACCTTCTCTCCAGCAGAGACAGAGGATTTACCTGTACTATTATTATTATTATTATTATTATTATTATTATTATTATTATTATTAAGAGGCCCAAACGCCATAGCCTTTCCTCATAAGGAAGGTGCCCCAGTCCAGTAATCATCTTAGTCACTTTCTTTTGCACCTTTTCCATTTCCACTATATCCTTTTTGAGATGTGGTGACCAGAACTGGATGCAATACTCCAGGTGTGGCCTTACCATCGATTTGTACAACGGCATTATAATATTAGCTGTTTTGTTCTCAATACCTTTTCTAATGATCCCAAGCATAGAATTGGCCTTCCTTACTGCCGCTGCACACTGGGTTGACACTTTCATCGACCTGTTCACCACCACCCCAAGATCTCTCTCCTGATCTGTCATAACAGCTCAGAACTCATTAGCCTATATGTGAAGTCTATATGCAACAAAGAGGCAGGTTGTGTCTTATATGCTCCCAGAAGCATTTGGTGAGCTGCTACAAGAAGCTGGACTAGATGGGCCTTTGATCTGATCCAGTGGGGCTCCTCTAACATTCTTACATTAGGCTCTTAATGAGACAGTCAGGTCTCCCATAGCCTGCAGCAGCATGTGTATTAACACAGCAAAGAGGCTCTTTAATGTGTAGATTTGGCAGTCTATCTCCAGTAGCCTGTGCAGCCAGCTAGTGTCTGGCACACCTATAGTTTAGAACCTTGAGATAACTATTAGATTCCTGTTATGTAAACTCTATGTATTCTATGAATCTATGACTGTAAGGGAGATAAAGCGGGGTATAAATTTGTAAATAAACATGTATGGAAAAGGTGGGATAAAAATCTTTTAAATAAAATAGTAAATAAACATCTGTGAAGAGATGGTTTTCTTCTTTATGGAGGAGCATCTAATCCCATGAGTCTGAAACCCACCTTGGTGAGATCTAGTGCCTTGGCTTGTCATTTGCAAGACAAGAAATCTCTATAGACAACTAACTGATGCTAGCAAAGTAGATTAGAACTCTGCTACTATCTGAGAAATTTAAGCATGTATAAAAAAAAATCTCTGTGCATAAGAAACTACTGAGAGAGAAGGCAAGCTGGACTGTTTTCCGCTTGTACTATCAGAACATGTTTGGCCACTTTTCTGTCAGGGATATCTCCTGCCAAAAGCAAAGCAGGGCTGGCACCTCAGAGAGAGTATTCAAGCCTAGTTTACAAACTGGAATACTGGGGTTCTATCTGGAGGACATATAAATGTTCCTTTTTACAGCCCAGCACTCAGAAACCTAGCATATGAGGAAGAAGACTGGGCTAGAACCCTGCCATGCTAATATTCTTTGTAGAGGGAATTAGCTTATATGGGGCCAGGAGCAGACGCAGTGGCGTTCCCGGGGGGGGGGCTTATCACTAAGATTGCAGAGTGCCTCAATGTGCCATTCCGGGTGGTGAAAGCAATGCAGAGGAGACGCCTCCGTGTTGCACTTGCTACTTGGAATGGCTCAAGTGGTGAGGGGGAAGGGCAGTGTACATAGCACATTTAGCTCTGCAAAACATAGTGCTGTACCTCCCCTCTGGGAACACCACTGGGCGGGGGTCTGGAAGAGCATTCAAGCACATGAATCCTCACTTGCAATCTGAAGCAAGTGTAAGGGAGGATGGGCTATACTCCTGAACACAAACTCCTGAACACAGAAAATTATCAGGTTTGTGAAAACACAGCATCGGCAAAACTATTGGCTTGCCTACATGGGAGCCTTTGCAGAATCTGCTCCCTATTGGTGATGCATGTGCATGTGCCAAGCCTCAAGGAGTACCAGCACCGAAGCTGCAGCACTGAGGGGTCTGACACAGTGTCAGTTAGCAATAGTAGCCAGGTCACCATGGCACACCTAACACCTAGTCATGGAATACTTCCTCCTCCTCCTCCCTTACAGGCCTCTCAAAAGCCCCAGGGGCAGTCCTGATGCAGGCACCTCAAACAATGTTAGAAAAGTTACACTGAAAAATATGGCTTGGGGACTGTGGAGAGAGAGGAAGAGTAGAGACTGCCCACTGAGGGGAGCCAAGTTTAAAATAGTTTTTAGAAGAGTATTGAAAATATTCAAACTACAACCTGATTTAAATGCTGCTTTATTGCTGCATTGATGGATAAATTACATAATATATTTATTTTGTAAATTATCCTTATCAGTAAATGAAGCAGGCCTTTTCAGTAGTGGCACCTGACTTATGGAATTCCCTCCCTTTTGGGTTAAGAACCACTCCTTCTCTAGAGGCTTTCTGGTGAAGTAAGCTTTAAAAGGTCTTTCAAAAAACCTTCTGAACCCAGCAAGATATTTTAGGAGTATGTCTGCTGGAGCTATTGGTGGTTTTATTATTGACTTATGGTTTTTATATCTGCTTGTCGCTTGTTAGCTTTTAATCTTGTGTTACGTATATATTTTTATATGATGTATTTTAATGTTTTGGTAAGCTGCCTTGGGTGCCTTTTAGGGAGAAATGCGGGATATGCTGTAAATTGAATAATAAATAGCGCAGGCAATTCCACCCACCATTCCACTTACTAAATACATGCTTCAGTTGGTCGCAGTTCCTGTGAGCTTGTGGTTACTTTTAATGAGACGGTATTTTTAGAATGTAAAGGATTTTCAAGGTAATTGAGTATAAAGTATGCGCTTTTGGTTAATGCTCTGAATCTGCAAAATAAACCCCCATAAAACATGGCCAACTGCAGGGATGTTCTCCAGTCACTGAGCCCAAGTCGAGTCACTGGCCCCCTGATTTGACTTGACTTGCAAGTCATAGCATACAGCCTTCATGATTTGACCTGAGGCACTTATGGAGTCATTTTGAGTCAAGGTGTGAGTCAAGCGCAACTCCACAGAAGTCCAGAAAAAGAATCAGGCCATCCATTTGTCCATTCCTAGATCACCAAGAGAGCCCCCTCCCCCATATCCTGGCTGCCCTACAGGTTCCTCCCCCAGCCTCATGCAGCTAAAAACAAAAACACCTTTAAGCCTTCCTCCTCCACTCCACCCCAGCCCCTGCATCCTGGAACCAACCTCCCACCGTATCTCCTGCCATCAATCTGAATGCTGGCTTTCGAACCAGCCATGAGGTTTTTGGCACAATGTGGAAGTGGCGATAACAGCAATCAAGCACACACAAAAAGTGAGTCATTACTAAAGTCAATTCAAGTAATGACTTATTTCCTAGTCACTGGCCCCAAGTTGCGAGTCAGGTCCGAAACAGAGATGTCCCTGACTCAACACAAGTTGTGACAAACCAGCAGTTTCGTGATTTGAGTGCCTATCCCTGGCCAACTGCATTAGGATGCGGTTTTATCTGATTGAACATACGTGCATATTTGAAGCTCTCATATACCAAATTAAGACTATTGATCCATCTAGTTCAGTATCATCTACTCCATCTGACACCAGGTCTCCAAGGTTTCGTGGCAGAGCAGGGACTTTCTGATCATTTACTACTTCCCTAAGTGGCCCTCAAATGGCTGTGGATTTCATGGAGAGAAATAACCAGAACCAGTTGGCAGTGGCCACCATTTTGGTCTCTGGCAATAGCATGGATTCAGGGCCTTATGAAAATCATACCAATGAGACGTTCAAAAGACTCCCACATAACAAGAGACTTCAAAATCTGGAACCAAATCAGAAAGTGCATGCACATGCAAACTTGTTGGAACTAAGAAGTATTTGGATGGCAGCTGTATTGGAATTGCGGAAGATCTGGCGAGGAGGTAGGAAGTGGTGTCATTGCTGGTGTCTTTCCTCCCTTTTTTGAGGAAAGAAGGGGAGCTAATTAGCTTAAAGTGGGCATAATTCTCCAGGCGGAGCTTGGACTGGGAATCTGGCAAAACAGCAAAACAGACAATCCACCAAATGATGGAGACAGGCTGGCGTGAATCAACCTTCAAGACAACACAGCAGCCAAATTAAAAATAATCTATTTAAATTTCTTTTATCAGTGAATAAAAAAATACAATTACTTTAAACAATGCTTTAAAACAATGTTTTATATACAATCAAGTATAAAACAAAACAAAGGAAAAGAAAGAGTAAGAAATATATAATCGGTAAACATACAGATAGACATAACCATATATAAAATAGATACAATTAAATAATCTATATATAAATTTCTAAGAAGAGCTTCCAAATATCAAAAAATCTATCCGTATGCAATTGTTTTCTATAAGTCACAGCAGCTATTTCAACCACTGTGTTGTAAATGGTCTTAAGGAGTGCTGCGGGAAGTTAGGCAGTGCCTTGTCAACTGTCTTATGATGGTGTGCTTTGACAATTTTAGCACCTTTTCAGTGAGCTGTGAGATTAGAAAGCTTGAAAATCACTGGGTCATAGATTCAAATATTGACATAGTTAAAAATCCTCAGACCATTTGAAAAATAGTGGGAAGGCACTTATCTTTTCAACATTTTGGTCTTTTAGCTACAGCAGAGGTCTCCAGACGGGAAACTCCAAAACCGTACTCACTGTCCTGAGCAGTGCTTACTGTTCTGCCATGGTGCTGCTTTTCTTTCAAGCTGATCTGGTCACAGGGATGTAGAACAGTAAGCGCCACTCATGGTGGGAAAGGCTTTTTTCAAAACCTGGATCCGGCCTACTGTAGACCTAAGCTACAGTAAAGGCACAAAGTCAATCTCTGTTATCTTTGGATAGCTTCCATAAAGTAGGTAGATATTCTTTAATATCTATATATCTATATATATCTATATCTATATCTATATCTATATCTATATATTCTATTTAAGAATATAAATATATTTATATTCTATATAAGACTATAAAATATAAAGAATATAATATATATTCTTTATATATAAGGTTATATAGGTGCTAACTTATTGGTTAATTGGTACTAATTGGCAAGAAATAGACTAATTGACAGCAAATTATATATGAATTATTGTAAATATGGCTGTTGCTTGGGTTCTCATCATCAGGCGACATCTTATCAAGACACTTGCAGAAACAGTGGCCAGGCTGATGTCAGCAAGCAATGCTCCCATCGTTAGGGTGCAGCTAAATTAATACAAGTGAAAAATAAACATAGCCTGGGGTTTTGAAGTGAACACTTCTTATTGCCCAATTCTCATAACATCAAGCAGGTTCAGCATCTGAGGTCCTTGGTTTAATTCCAACTTCTTTTTGCTTCTCATAGGAACAGCTCTGCAGGATGCAGGCAGCTCTCAGAAGCTGGGAGACACACAGAAGATTGCTGACAGGCGCACAAGGATGGAAGATGGTTGCAAGGCCTTGCACTGGCCATTACATTGCATGTTTTCAGCCATGCTGTCAGAACAGTTCCTTGGGAGTCAGCCTGAGATACAGGACCAATGGGAAACTGTTTATTTTGCATAGACTCCAGGCTGTCACCAAGATAAAGGAGACTGTGCTACGAGACCTTCTTTTTGCTGACGACTGTGCCCTGAATGCTGGATCTGAACAGGAAATGCAAGCCAGCATGGACAAATTCGAAGCAGCATGTGACAACTTCGGTTTCCTCATCAATACAAAGAAAACTGAAGTAATGCACCAGCCAGCTCCGAAGGCCCAACACCAAGAGCCCACCAGTATAGTGAAAGGACAAAAGCTGCAAGCAGTGCACCAATTTACCTACCTTGGCAGCACCCTCTCCCGCGCAGTGACAATTGACATCAAGGTCAACTGCAGAATCACCAAGGCAAGTTCTGCATTCAGCAGACTGCTGACCAACGTGTGGAATTGTCGTGGAATAAGCCTTGCTACAAAGCTTAAAGTCTACCAAGCAGTTGTGCTAACTACTCTGATGTATGCCAGTGAGACTTGGACTGTATACAGGAGGCACGCTAGGCAACTGAACCACTTCCACATGACATGCCTCCACAGACTTCTGAGGATCCGGTGGCAGGATAGGGTGCCAGATACAGAAGTCCTCTCCAGAGCAGGATTGCCGTCAGTTCACACCCTGCTGATGAAAGCCCAGACACGCTGGGCAAGTCATGTTGTAAAGATGCCAGACCACTGCATCCCTAAACAGCTCTTACATGGTGAGCTGTCTCAAGGAAAGCGATCGCATGGGGGACAAAAAAAGGAATATAAAGACACACTGAAAGCCCTGGATATTGACACCGCCACCTGGGAAATCCTGGCACAATACCAATTGACATGGCGCACACTGATCCACCAAGGCTGTCAGACATCTGAAGCCAGAAGGACAACCATAGGGCAAGAGAAGTGAGCACTCCATAAAGCCAGAGCTGCAAATGCTGCAACAGTGGTGCCTACACATGTCTGCCCGACATGTGGCAGAACATTCCGTGCTCGTATTGGCCTTATTAGTCACCTGCAGACACACCATGGACAGTCTACGACCCGTTAGATGTCAAGGTCTTCTTCGAAAACGATGGACAAATATCATAACAAAGACCATTACAAAGGCCTAAATGATGCTTCATACAGCACCAACAGTTGGATTCCTTGATAAGCCCCTTGTTGTAGATGCCTTTTGGTATCTAATAAACTCTATGAGAGAATTTTTGCTGATTTAAGATGCAATTTAAGGTGCATAGATATTATATGCATAGGTGTATTATATGCATATATTGCATAGATGCAATTTAAGGTGCATAGATATTATAGTGATAGTAGCTAACACTGATTCCCATTGATTATATAAAACAGGACATTCCAGCTCTTTGTTCCACACTTCTCTAAAACTATAGCTGCAATCCTAACACACTTTCCTGAGAGTAACAAAATAGGACCCCATTGAACAAAATAGAGCTTACTTCTGAGTAGACCTGGTTAGGCTTGTGCCCTAAGTCACATTTGTCAGGCAACATTATATACTTACATACTGATATTGTATGCTTCTTTTTCTTGAAAGATTCAATAAGTATTTCTAGAATTGCAGGTAATTGAGGCTGAAATCCTAACCAACTTTCCAGCACTGGCATATGGGATGTGTGCTGCATCCTGCAGTTGGGTGGCACTCATGGAGCTGTCCTCAAAGTAAGGGAATGTTTATTCCCTTCCCTCAGAGCTGCATTACCCTTATGTCGGTGCTGGAAAGTGGGTTAGGATTGCGCCCTGAGAAGCTGATAATGCAGCTGGTCCAAATTTAGTATTAACACATGTAGATATTGTCACTTTTCTTATACTGGTAAATCATATTTATTCTTCAGCCTAATAAAAGAGAAACTCCCGATCTTGATTAATTACAAGGGGACCCCCCCACCACTCTACGCACCCTCTGGAGGCAAGGGGAGCTGTGCTCCCCTCCAGAGGCTCTTCTGAGCATGTGTCTGCTTGCAGCCTCTGAAGGCTGTTTAGCCAAAAAAAAGTAACTTCCATTTTTTCGTAAAACCATAAGTGATGTTTTTATGCCTTTAGGGCCCAGGAAGGCCCAGTGGGCCCAGGAGGGCCCAGGAAGCCCTCAGTGGCTTTCCCAGGCCTCTGGAGGGTGGAAGGGGGGGAGCAATGCCGATAGCCATGGTAGGTTCTGAACGGAACTCCCATGGATTCTGGAGCACACACGTAGTTGGGTCAAGGTTAAAATCTGTCCAATTCTTCCACAAAAAAATTTCCTTCCTATTTTTAATTCAGGATAGGCCCAAAGTATTAACTTGGCACAAGCAAATAGTTCAGATTTATACTTCTTAGAAATTGTCGTCAACCGATATCTGGTCGAGAAATGGTAGGTGGAGTTCTGGCCATTTTTACCCACATGGACCTTAACACCATCCATCAACCTCAAAGATGACCCAGCAACCAAATTAAAAACAGAATTTTTAGAATTATTTAAACTCCAAGAGCCAAAAAGCACTCACAGACTTCCCATCACATACAGAGGGTATTCCAATTTGCTCCATCACTGCTGTCCTACTTGTATAAATTTGCTTTATGTTTTGGCAGGAAAGTAAAACTGGAACAGGGCCC
Source organism: Tiliqua scincoides (assembly GCF_035046505.1). Taxonomy (NCBI): domain Eukaryota; kingdom Metazoa; phylum Chordata; class Lepidosauria; order Squamata; family Scincidae; genus Tiliqua; species Tiliqua scincoides. Next base: position 41,489,546 of record NC_089828.1, on the reverse strand, counting down.
AGAAGCATCTCATTGCAAGAGGAAAAAGAAACAGATATGTTTAGATTCTTTTCCAGTGCCACACATCTCCAAGAATATTCAGTGCACTCCATTATGGAATAAGAACACACAGAGAACTGGAAATACAGGGTGTTTCTGTGTCCGCAGAAGATCTGTTCCAGGGACTACCCCTCTGCATCCATTAACGTTATCTAAATGCTTACTGGGTGAAAATGTTCTTGCTTAATAGCAGGCCCTTCCAAACCCTGGCCCATGGGCCAGATTTGGGGATTGGAGAAAGCCCCCCACCATGAACAATGCTTACTATTCTGCTGTGTCACCACATGTATTCCAAGTTGACTGGGGCACAGGGACACTCCAGGCAGTTGCTTCTGCCCAGACATCCTGTTTCACAGCCTTATGGGACACTGGGCAATAGATGTGAATGCCCAGTGTCCCTGCGCTGGGCATTCAGCTTGGAATACACACAGTGACGCGGTGGAACAGTAAGTTCCATCTGAATGGGGACCGGCTTTTCAGAGCAAGGTGGTTGTGAATTTAGCAACCGCTGCCTTACAGGGTCACTATGAGCATACGAATTAACTGCTTCCTGTTAACTTCAGTGTAGTCTTTTCAAATGTTCAGGCTGCCAGGAGGCGGCCAGCGCATCACTATAAGCTTGTATGCTTATAGCAACCCTGTAAAACAAGAGCATTTTCGCTCAGTATGCATTGGAATAACATTAAGGGGCATTTAGTCCTTTGGACGGCTGGGACTAGAAAAACTGTTGGGCTGGTCCAGCAAGACATCTGCTTAGGTTCAATATTTTTCAAGACAATGGCTGCAATCCTAACCACACTTTCCTGAGATTAAGCCCCATTGAACAAAATAGGACTTGCTTCTGAGTAGACCTGGTTAGGATTGTGACCACTGTAGTATTTTGGAATGTATCACTGATTTAATCTTACAGAAAAGATCACACTGTGTGGATTCATGCATTTGAAACTTCCCAGAGGGACTACTGTAATATGCCCCACATTGAGCTGCTGCAGAATGTGACTGGTCATTTTTGTACAGATAACAGGAGATATAAATATATATTAGTAATTGCATGTAATTGTTTTCAATCTGGGGGCAAGGTGACACTACAGGTCCAGCCTATTTATACATGGATTTGACTCAACACGAATGGCCCCTGCAAATGAGAAGGAATGTGCTGATCCCTGGAGAAGGGGAAAAATGCACCCCTTTAAAATCAGTTTTAAAAACTGAACAGTCCTTTAACAATAGCCTCCTTAATGAAAGGGGGGGCAGCTGGCTGACAATCCAACAATCCTTCTCTCTCCAGGGGCCCCTCCCTTCCCCCTGAGAACATGAAAGAAAGGTGATAGCTTTGCATTGGTGAAGGGAGGGGCTGAGTGAAGCTTTCTAAGCTCTTGGAGGAGGACTGATTGGTGTTAAGACTTAAGGACATTAAGTCTTCTTAATGACTCTTATGTTTTTCTTCCTTATGGAGGAGCATCTCATCCAGTGAGCCCTAATACTTCACTCACCTTGATGAGATCTAGTGCCTTGGCTTGTCTTTTTCAGGGTACGCCAAGAAATCCCTACAGACAACTAACTTATGCCTGGAAACAAGAATTACCTGAGAATTCCTGTCCTCAGGTGGACAGGAGGTGTGGACTGATGCTGTCAGTACTTCCTGAAGCAGGAGATATCACGGTCTCATTTCTGGATAGGAGACAGAATGCCAGGCCACTGTGACAAGCTGCTGTACCATTGGGAAAGAACGGAGTCACTAATGAGCTGATTAGCCACCGGACTGAGAGTGAAAGTGTGGGGGGAGTGTGTGAGGGCCAGCCAACAAAGAATCGAAAAAAGGCTTGCGGACCTGTCCACGTTTGATTTATGACGCCTGCTTAAGCTTGATGGCACATAGCAGAAGGGGGTCTATGGGCAGGTCTAGAGGGCAGAGCCTCTGTTAGCCCGAAGATAACATCTGAAGGTCACCAGTTCAAGGCCACCAGCAGCTCCATGAATGGCGAGATCTTGAAGCAGCTGACAAGCTGAGCTGAGTTATTCCACCTGCTCTTTGGTGTGAGCGAAGAAGCGTCTTGGCTGCCCTTTAAGTGAGAGATGACGGAGCTGCTTGTCAGCCAGCGTGGGAGGCAACTGGGGGCCAGGAGTGATACCAGACTGTGAAAGATCCATCTGAAATGTTGTGCGGTTCTTGAAAAATAGAACATTTCTGTTATTGTAAAAATCCCCTCAGGGGCTTAGAGACAGCCTGCCTATCTGAACCGCCTTGAATATAGTCGAAGGAGTAATCCGATGACCAGAAAGGCAGTATATAAATACCAGTATTATTATTATTATTAGCAGAAGAGATAATCCACGCTGTGAAGGCTACAGCTGGTGACTGAGGGTTCTTCCACATAACCCCATTGAAAAACGGTGGTTTAGAGCCTGCCTATGTAAATTGCCTTGAATGCTGTCTAAAAAACAGAGAAAAGCAGTATATAAATAATGATGTATGTAGTTCTGGGGAGAGGAAGGGGATTTCCCTTCAGGAGATGCCCCTCCCACCAATGGCAGACTTACCCCTCCCCGCTCCTGGGGCAAAAGTTCACAAAGTTGCCCCCTTGCACGCAAAGTCCCACCTTTGGAGCACAACAGAGCCTCGCACAACCAGGGAAGCCTTCTGAGATTTTGCTACGGTCTTAAGCTGGACTTTTGGAAAACCAGAAGTCAAACCATGTTGGGAGCCTCAGTGAGGTTTTCTCTGCGATCCTAGAGTCGCGCAGACTCAGTGCCTGGGGCTTTTGCCCCATTTGCCCAGCACTAGGTCCACTGCTGTCTCCCACCACTAGGAAGCAGGGCCAATCTATTATGTTGTCTCCTCCTGCTGTAGAGGGCATCCCCACCCCCAGGATCCTGGAGAGCTGGAACTGCTCTCTATCCCTCAGCAAAACAATTAGGATGCTGGGGACGAGGATCTTCAGAAGAGAGAAACTAGGTCATACAAGGGCAACAACCATAGGCATATTGAGAGGAATAATAATACAGTATATAAAGAAAAATGGGGAAGGCACTCAAGTAGGGGTGCCACCACCATTCCCTGGGAACCCAATCAACCACCCCACATGTAGCCCATTAAGAACTGCTCCTTCTCTGAACCCAACAAGATATTTTAGGTATGTCTGCTGGTGCTATTGGTGGTATTATTATTGACTGAGGGTTTTTATAGTTGCTGCTTGCCTCTGGTTGGTTTTTAATCTTGTGTTATATATGTATTTTTATATTTATTATTATGTATTTTAAAGTTTTTGTAAGCCACCTTAGGTGCTCTTTGGAGAGAAACTCAGGATATGTATGAATGAATGAATGAATGAATGAATGATGCAGGCAATTTCGCCCACCATTCCACTTACTAAATACATGCTTCAGTTGGTCTCAGTTCCTGTGAGTCAGTCGTCACTTTTAATGAGATGGATATGTATTTTTAGGATGTAAGGGATTTTTGGTAATTTTGAATATACATGATTTTAGTTTATGCATGGACTCTGGAACATAAAATCCCACGTAAAACATGGACCAACTGTATTAAGATGCTGTTTTATCTGATTGAACATGTTTGAAGCTGTCATATACCAAGTTTAGACTATTGATCCATCTATTTCAGTATTATCTGCTCCATATGACAGCAGGTTTCCAAGATCTCGTGGCAGACACTTTCCAATCACCTGCTACTTGATCTACACTTTGATTGAAGATACTTCTTCAGGCAAAATATGTGTACTGATGCCCCTAAGTTGCCCTCAAATGGCTGTGGATCTGAAGAACAGAAGAGAAATAATGAGGCCTTCTGAACTAGAACAAATTGGTGGTGGCCACCATTTTGGTCTCTGGCAATAGCCTGGATTCATGGCCTTATGAAATCACACCAATAAGAAACCTTCAAAAGACTCCCAGGTAACAAGAGATTTTACAATATGGAACCAAATCAGAATATGCATGCACACACAAACTTCTTGGTAATGCTGGAACCAAGAAGTATAACTGGATGGCAGCCAACCCACCAAATGCCAGAGATAGGCTGGCGTGACAACACAACTTTGCAGACACCACAACAGCCAAATTAAAAATAGAATTTTTTAATTATTCAAACTGCAAGAGCCACAAAGTGTTCATAGACTCCCCAACACACAGAGGACACTCCATAATCGTGCGCCACTATTACTTGTAAGAATTTGCTTTGTGTTTTGGCAGGAAAGTAAAACTGGAAGGAACAGGACCCAGAAGCATCTCACTGCAAGAGGAAAAAAACAGAAAATGATTTGTGTACATTCTTTTCCAGTGCCACACATCTCCAAGAATACTCAGTACATGGCAGACCTCTCCACTATGGAATGAGAACTGGAAATACAAATGCCATTATATGCAATCAACGTAACAGCCACATTTAGACTAACACATATGGCTTTTCTCCATCTGTACAAAGCTGTAGTAGAGCTAAAGATGGTACAGGAGAACAAGTCTATCAATGACTACTAATCATAATGGCTATGTGCTATCACCAGGTCCAGAACAGCGTGCTTCTGAATACCCCTTACTGGAAAGCAACAGCAGGAGAGAGCTGGTGCATTCATATCCTGCTTGTGGGCTACACAGAGGCATGTAGTTGGTCACTGTGGGCAAAAAGGATACACAGTCTTTGCTTTGATTCTGCAAAGTGATATTCTTATGTACAAAAAATGGGTGAAATATTAAACAAATGAAGTGTTTTGGAGCAAGGGAAGAGAAAAGAAAGCAACCTGAAAACTCTGATAGTTATCCATTTTCATTTTTCAAAGAGCTCTGAGTATTTATTATTATTATTTAGGGGTTCTGATCCTGCCTTTTGGTCTCCAGGGTGACTCAAACAACAGTGATTTTTCATTTCAATATATAAAAGCCCTAAGCAGCTAACAAACAATTAAAACTATTAAAATACTGTAATACTCAAAACAGGACAACAGCAGCAGGGAACCATCAACCATCCCTCTAACTTGGGACAGAGATGGCATTTGCAGGAAAGCACCCTCAGAATACCTAAGAGTGTGGGCCAGAATGCATGGGAGATAACCTGGTCCCAAACTATGGCAGGCTTCAAAGGTCAATACCAGCACCTTGAATTGGGCCTGGAAATGAATGGGCAGCCAGTGTAGTCACCAAAGCAGTAGTCCAACAGAATCAAAGTGTATTGCTCCAGTAACCACCCAGGCCACCACATTCTACACCAACTGCAGCTTCTGAACTGTCCTCAAGGGCAGTTCCAAATAAAAAATATTACAATAATTTAGTTTTGAAGTCACAAAGGCATAATCCATTGTGGTCAGGTCCAATCAACTCAGGTACGGCTGCAGCTGGCACACCAACCGAAGCTGGGCAAACTCACAGCTCCAAGGACAGCTGTGAGTCTAGGAGCAATCCCAAACTGCTCAGTCTTGTCCTCGACAAAGATAATCCAGCAGGATGACCAAAGCTGTCTCTGTTCCAAAGCATGGCCTGAAGCCGGATTGAAAGGGATCCAGATAATCCATCTCATCTTGGCTCTTCTGGAGCTGAGAAGTCACCACCTGCTCAATCACCTTATCCAAAAAGGAAAGATTGAAACTGGATAACAGGCCTACAAAACTGAGTGTCAGAAAAGTTTTTGCTAAACTTCACAGTGATTTGATATGCATTTGGGGTACCGATTCAAAAAATGGCATCCGTTTTGCCCCATCACGTCTAGTTTTGGAGATATAGTATAGCCTCATTAGTGAATGGTTCAAGCAGCTTCCTCATGAGGAAGCTATGGTGTAGGCTTCCTCATGCGGAAGCTGCTTGAATCATTCACTAAAGAGGCTATGCCGTGTCTCCAAAACTAGAAGTGATAGGACAAAACAGATGCCATTTTTTGAATCAGCACCCCAAATATACCCAGGAATTGGTGTAAAGTTTAAGCAGAATGTGTGTTGGCCTGTGTAATTATCCAAGTTGGTGGAATCCAGGGGTGGTTGTTTTAGGAGGTGCACACAACTGCAGTCTTCAGGATGCTAGGCATTATTCCCTCCCGTAAAGATGAATTCACAACTGGTTCCACTCATTTGGTCAGACTAACCTGTGAAGATCATATTAGCCAAGTTGGGCAAGGGTCAAGTGCGCATGAAGATGGTCTCAAGCACCAGAGAACCTGTTTTACCTGATTTTAATCCAGTCGTCCACATTTTGACTTGCCATTAAGGTCTCCAAGTAGTCCCGGCCCACATAATAAGGTGGCCTCTCATTGATTCTCTGAGGCAGGCGTTCCAGTAAGCCAGCTGGAATATACCTTTCCAATGCAAACAAACAAAAAAGCAGTATACACATGTTTTAATGCAACTGCAGTTTTAACACCATCACTAATACTATTAGCAATACTCCACATAAATTTAGCACTTTGCATATATTTGCACTTCTGTCAATAGCCCTGAATCAGGCCATTATTATACCCTACTGCTTCATGGGCAGAGGTGAGATTCAAACCCAATCAACAGTTCAGTCTCTTCGCCACTATTCTACACCAGCTTCCAAAACAGAGCAGATTCACTACTCTGGAAGCACCCAAGGACAAAGATGATACCCTACAGCCTCCATCCCAGATACCATCCAGCCCACTTTTGGCAGCTTCAAGGGAGTAATGGCAAAAAGGAGACTGTCGTGGTGAAGCAGTCATAACTCCCATATTATTACAAGCAAAATGAGCCTGCGATGTACTGAGCACACATTGGGAAGGGGCAGTGGCTCAGCAGGGGAACTGTTGTGTGGTAGCAGATTGCCAGGCAACCTGAGCCATTTTCAGCTCTAGGATCTCAGAAAAACCTCTTCCAAAGAATCCTGGGAAGCATTTCAACAACCAGCAACGGCCAGTGCAGGATGGCCACTGTATGGCCCACTGGCTTAACACTTCCTGTCAGCCATTACATCATGACAACGTAAGCTGGGATGGTAGCCAGCCTTGGCAGGGTACATATAGCTTGTGGGCTTTTATTCTATCAGTTTAAATGGACAGTAGCAGAACTCTCCGCATCCAGTGATTCCATTCAAATGCAGTGGAGTCATATGAATTCAGGTTCCTGAGAATCTCAAGTGCTACTCCAAACTAGAACCAAATTTCCAGCTCTCATGGGCTGCACAGAGAGGCTCTTAAATGGCATAAGCAATGACTGGTGAGCTCTCCAGAACAGGATTTCCTGCAGTCTGCGTAGATATGCAATTTTTAAAAAAATTGTATAATGTATCCAAGGTTCAGAATTCCACTTCTTGGCACAGAACTGAAGTTTTATCAGCATAGAATGTGACACACAGTCACATACCCGCACACACAGAGCTATGACTTGGGGTGAGCCACCTCCACTCCTCTACTCCAATTTTATAATGCAAACTGATGTTAAACCAGTGGTTGTTGCCATTTGGCAGGAAATAAAATGAACCACTGCAAAAAGGAACTTTGGTGGCAGCTGAAGAGCAGCTTTTGCTACCTGCACAGAAATGAGAGCCATTCCAGCAGAAACTTCCGGGTTTTCTCTACACCCTGTGTGTCTGATCCCCAGTGCTCCAGGCCATAGCTGGTGAAATCTTTCAGGATGTCAAATCTTTGGCCAGAGGAGATGTCCCAGTGCCGTTGCTCTTTGATTTCGGTGAATATCCAAGGCTTGATCAGTGCCCCCCTGTAGCCAGGAAGAACAGCTTCTGTGACAAAGGAACTAGTAACACAGTGCGCGCGCACACACACACACACAAGAACAAAACCAGCAAAACTGTACATGTACTTACCATGCACAACTTACTGTATCACCTTTTTGGATAGTGTCCGAAAAACCTGTGTATTGTCAGGGAGGGGGAAATTCACACATGAACTTGCTCAACATTCTTGAGATCTGCTAAAGAAGCACTCATATGGATAGGTTCCAAACTAGACCACTGGTCCAAAAGGCTCAACAGTAAGTATTACAACTGGCAGCAGATGTCTATGTTTGCTGGGTCTTCCCCAGCCCTGCTATTGGAGATGCTATCAGGGACTGAACCCTTCTGCATGCAAAGCAGGCACTCTGCAACTGAGCTACAGCCCTGGGAAGGGCCAGATTTAAGAAAGAAAGTACATTCCTAATGAACAGGAAGTTCTTCATTGCCTGTTTTTCCCTTGCTCATAGTAGTTTCAGCTTTAGTTCACCTTGAAGAAAGGGAGGGCAAGCCACTTGCCTTGCAATCATAATCCCCGAAACTCCGGTCTGCATGGCACGATTAGCATCTTCGAAAGACAGGATATCCCCGTTTCCTGGGCCACAGAAAGGGACAGCCGGGGTCAGTCATCAGAACATACATATCAATCACCTGCAGATTATTCAAACATCATGAGATGTGCTTTTACTATTCCTTGCTTCTCAAAATAGTTCTGGACTCAGCATTTATGGCTTCTCATCTACTGCTCACATTCAAGCTTTTTACACATAAATTGATTCAAAAACAGGCAAATGGGTCAGTACTGGTTGTAAAAAAAACTGAGATCAGAACAGAAAAACAGGGTTTAACAATGGAAGCTTCAACTAACTTGCTTGTTGTAATCTACTGCCGTCCTAATCTCTTCCACGTTAGTGCTGGCAGTGTGAAAGACACAGGATAAATTGTGGAAGTGACCTGCTTTGTGTCCAGAAGGCTTATGATCCAAAAAACAGGATGACAATTAAGGGATGGCACAGAGCTTTGGAACCATAGCAATTGTCTGCACTGAACAGGAGAATGGAGTAATTGACCTCCAAGATCTCTTCTAACTTCAGCATTCTATGATTTGAACTGGCCGCTTGCATGTCAATTGTGTCTTATGGACAACCACCAACTAGTGTATCACTGTACTTATAATCCTAAAAGTAGCTTTTTAGCCCCTGTGATGAAAGCTCTACTTTTTTGCTTATTTTTCTGTATTTTTGGACATTTCCAACCCCCCAGGAGCTCCTGTGCCGTTTCAGCAGTCAGAGTTGCTGGAATATCCTCCTGCAACATTATTTGCTTGGAAACTCCACTATTCCCCAGCCATGTGCTGGACGTGGATTCAGAGACTATCTTCCTGTCTGGGGGAGCTATTCTGCTTAACAACAAAGCTATCCTGGCAATTGGGTAGCAAACATGTCTGTTTAGGTCCAAAGGTTGGGAAAGAGAAGGTAAGTGAGTTTCACTCTTCCAAATCAAGTAAGCTGTTGACCTCATCCAGGCATGGTAATATATTCTTCAACCTAAAGAAATTCTAGGTTTTTCTCTGTCAGTTGCTGAATGACCCAATCCTTGGGAGTCCAGAGAGAAGCACTCATTGCCCCCCCCCCCAAGTGTAAGGACTATCAGGATTGCTACATTCCTTGAGCAATGTAAGTAGCTTAGGATAGGGACTAACTAGAATCGCATCAAGCAATCACCTTATTTTCCTGGTTTGCCAATTTACATCTGGCAATAGCTAGTATATAAACAAGAGGGTGGGACAAAACTATTTTGGCCCTCACCCCTGCTGACCAATTTGGCTGCCAATCACTGATGCATGAAAAAGTAGGAACAACACTGGTCAGTCAATCTAGCATCTATTTTCCAGCAGTGGCCAGCCAGAGGCTTTTGAAAGAGCCACGAGCAGGGAATGAAGGCAACAGATTTCCCGTTTGCATACCAGCAGCTGTTATTCAGAGGTATATAGAGGCTTCACATAGCCATCACAGCAGCTATCGACAGACCCCTCCACCTTCATGAATGTGTCTTTTTAAAAGCTGCCTAAGCTAATGGTCATAACTGCATCTTATTGTAGTTAATTCCACAAATTATGTGACACGAAGAAGGACTTTTCCTGCCTTGAATCTCTTATTAACTAGACTCTGAGATCTAGTTTTGTGGGGAAGGAACTACAGTAAAGACAGGAGCAGAGGGAAGTGGCAGACTGTTCCAAAGGACACAGAAAAAGCAAGGCTAGAAAAGATAGGAAGATAAATTCAGTGTAAGCGATTAAGACAGAAATGAAAACAATATGAATGCACATACAAAATATATTGCATTGCCTGATTTCAAAAGGTTAAGCTAACAGGGCAACACCAGTATACAGAAACTAAAGACAGCTAATCCAGAATTACCTACCAAAAAGAGGCATTGGACTGGCAATTTTTGCACATTCTGCTATGTATTCCCAGTCTGCCACCTTTGTATACCGCTGCTCTCTTGATCGGCCATGAAGCTAATGGTCAGAAAAGTTATAGTTAGTACTGGCAGAAGAAATCAGTGCACTATGTCATGCTATTTTCAAAACTTCAGATCTGAACATGGAGAAGTGGTCTATCACTAGTGATTAGCTATGACAGCTAAATGAGAGTTAAAAGGGCCCTCTCTGTTGACCTCAGAGAACAAATTGGATTATATGGAAAAAGGGGGTCCTTCAAATACCTTGGTCTTGAGACATAAAGGGCTTTAAGGGTAAAAACTAGCACCCTGAAATGTGCCCGGCAATGAACCGGCAGCCAGTGTAGCTGCCGAAGCAGCAGCCCAACTGAGTTGAACCCACAAGCATCCACAACCACACAGGCAACTTCACTCTGCACTAACTGCAGTTTCTGGATAGTCTCTTCAAGGCACCCCATGTAGAGCACATTGCAGTAATACAATCTAGATGGCAGTAGGGTATGTGTCACTGTGGCCAAGTCTGAATAATTCAGGTAAGGTCGAAGCAGTTGGATCAGCTGAAGATGAGTAAAGGCTCCCGTCACTGCAGTTGCCACCTGGGAATCCAGGAATCTAGGAGCAGCTATGCATCCAGGAGAACCCCTAAGCTGTGGACTTGCTCCTTCAGAGGGACTGCAACCCCATTCAGTGCAGGATGATAGATAAAACCACATGGAACTATTTATTAAATGAATTTTTATCTGACTTTTCCCCACAAATGCAGCACAAGACTGTCAATAACAAATCCGTAGTTTTGCATTAAATTTTAATGCACAGTAATTTTGTGCATTAAAAATACATTACAACTAAACTAAGCACAGCAGAAAAGATCATCACTGGCTGATGAAGCCATCAACATTAAAAGGCCTTGCAGGACAGAAATGTTTCCAGTTTCCCTTAGAAAACAGAAAACGAGCCAGTCAAATCTTTCTGGGAAGGGCATTCCAAAACTGAGGTGCTGCCACCAAGAAACCACCCAGCAGCCCAAGGTTCCCTACCGCATGCATCTGCAAAGGTGCTCCTGTTGCCGACTCCCTCCCCCCTGCTACTGCCTCTGTTGCCCTCTTTTACTTCCACCTGCCCTCCATGGCAGAGCACAGGAATTGTGGAAAGCAGAGGTTACAGTATTTCCTTCTCCTCTACCCCACATCCTCATCCTCCCCCTCCTTCAGGTGAATGTGATGTGATGCAAGGGGCACACCTTGCCCAGATCCCATGGTGCTCCCTTTGGCACTTGAAGGTTGGGGACCCCTGTGCCAGGTGGATGTCATTTAAAAATGGATATCCTTGAGAGGATAACTTCTGAAGTTAATCTCAAGGCTCTGACATGTTCATGTGGAAGAAGGCAGTCCTCCCCAGAATTCTCTTTCAGTTTGCTCAGCTCTAGAGGAGCAGCCTTTTGTGTTCAGTGCAAATACAATGCTTCCCTTGAACCGCGATGAAGAGATTGTGGTTTGTGCCCTCTCCCCACTTGCACACAAGTTGCTCCTTCTCCCAATCAGCTGTAACTGGCCTTCAACAGGATTTTGCACTGGCTCTACACAGTTTATGAAGGGAATCTGAATTTACAGTACCGTGACCAGGGAGACTCCCCACTCCCTGAGACTGGGAATTATTTTATGAGCCAAATTGATTTTCTCTTGTACGCCAGTCCGGATTTTCACCGTCAGGGGAACATCTAATACCTGGAAGAGAAAGGAAAGACAGACTAGACAAAGAATGGATCAGAAGCGCATTCCATGTCAGACAGAATTCACTCTTGACTGAGAATCTATGTGCTGAAAAATATTCATTAAAAAACTGAACAAACACATTGTTAAAAGTTTGCAGGTGATATGAAGTAACGCAAAGTAAGGATGAGGTAGATTACAGCAGTTCAGGAGGAGCATGAAGAACAGAAAGGCAGAGGAAATCCAAAATTGTTAGGAGCTGGTCAAGAGCTAAGCAAAGAATGGGTCTTTCTTTGACTTACAGAGTTCACACCTCGAACTATTTGTTCAAATTTATTGGTGCGGCTCATTAAGGCACAACCTCCACCCTGGAAGAGAAAAAAGAGAGGCAAGTTGTGACACACGCTTGGTAAAAAGCTCAGGTGCACCTTCTTTCAGTCCTCAGCCCCAATCTGGGGTGTGCGTGGGGGGAAAAATGAGGCATAACATTTGCAGACTCTGAGGCTGGTTGTTGAACCAATCCAAACAGCCAAACATTTTTTCATACACATACAAATAATAAAGATTATTAAAGAAACCTTATTCCCACCTATGACTGAAAGCCAGTGGCGTCACTAGGCTTTGCGTCACCTGGCGCCGGAGGCCAGCGCGTCACCCCCATGATGGAACTCCTTCTGTGCAGTGGGTGGGGCAATACCCCTGAGGAGTGGGCGTAGTTATGGATCATAGCCCCGCCTCCTCCTCATTGCCCTGCCTCCTCACTGCACACGCGCACGACACTAGATGTAACTGCAGCCGAGTTCGGAAGGGCAGGAACTCGGCTGAAGGTTTGAGGCTGTGGCATCGCAAGCTTGGTAAGCACACAGGGGGCAGGGGTGCGTGGTGTGTCACCCCCCTGCAGCATGTCACCTGGTGCAGCTCGCACCCCCCGCACCTCCCTAACGACACCACTACTGAAAGCCACCTGGCAAAACTATGCTTTAAAGACTGAGTTCAAATAATATATAGCTAAATACAATAGATCAGCGATTCCCAAACTTTTTAGTGTTGCAACCCACATCATCCTCCACGGTGGGTCATGACACGATGCTCCCTGTAGTGCTGAAAACCATTATTGGGAGCCTGGGAGGCCACTTCTGGTTCGCACTGGTTCCACAACCCACTCCATTGGCCACAGCAGGCTCCAGAATGCCCTGTGGAAGCAACCGAAAGCGACTCCTGGTTTGCAGAAGCAAACTGGATGTCACATCTGCAAACTGGGGGCCACAGAGGCCAATGGAGAGGGTGGCAGATCCAGTGTGACCCAGCAGTGGCTTTTGGGGCTCTCAATAATGCTTCGTGGCCATACAAGGAACATCGTGTTTGACCCACCACAAATGTACAAAGGATGAAGCATGCCTCCCAGAAGAGGCTGCAACATGCCATTCTTCCCAAGTACTTGTATCATAACAGTACTTGCATTTTTAAAATTTGCTGCTAAATGGAGACATCTTCAACTCCACTTCATTTACACTTATAACCCACCCTTCCTCCAAGGCACTCAGGGTGGTGTACATGATCCCTGTCACTATTTTATCCTCACAATGTCCCTTTGAGGTACGTTAGGTTGAAATAACGTAACTGGTGCAAGGTCACTTAGAGAGCTTCCTCGCTGGGCCAGGATGTGAACTCAGGGCTCTCTGAACCAAGTCCAGAACATGAATCACTAGAGCACACCAGCTCTCCACAGGAAGCTTGTAGAACTCCCATGTAACTAAGGTATTACACAGTTCTCTTGATATGTACATTTTGCTGGAGACTAGAGAAGATTTCCTCTTTGCTTTTGAATGGAATCAGACAAAGTGATTGGGGAAAGAGTTTCAAGGATCCCCTCCATGGAACCCAAGATGACTCACTCTTGGCTGGACAAGTGGCTAGTTAGTAACCAACCCTCCTCCTTCACTAATCCAGAAGATTTATGTTTTGTTCTCACAGATCAAACTTCAGCATAAGGGCACCATGGGTCTGAGTTGGAGACTGCTGGCACGCAAAGCCTCTGTTCTGCCACAGAGTTCTTGCCCCTGTCTTGTTTTATTGTTTGCACAAACAGATACACTGTAACACTTTAAGGAACCAACACCACATACCCTACCTTCTTATACACCAGGTCAATCGGGCAGCCAACATTAATGTCTACAAAATCCACTTCAACAGCCTGGTTCAGAAGCTCTGCACATTTTGTCATCGTGTCTGGAAATGCACCTTCCAGCTGCAGAAGAAAAACACAAGGGTTGCACCAGCTGCACAACAAATGGACCGTGTACATGTAGAGCATGGAGAGGATTTAAACAAAAAAAAAAAACACGTGGAAATTCAGTTCCTTTTATATTCATGCCTTTTAACAATGGCAAGTTAGGTGGAGCTGGTAATGGCTTTTCGTTTATACGACTTTACAAGGGGATTTGGCAAATTTCATGATTCAAGTAGAGGCTTGACAAGCACCTGTTGGAGATGCCCTAAGAGAATTTCCTGCCTAAGGCAGGGGGTTGGACTAGATGACCTATTAGGTACCTTCCAACTCTATGATTCTAAGATGGTTAAATGTTCAGAAGCTGTCAACCTCTGAATGCCAGGTGCTGAATGACAATAGCAGGGAAGGACTCTTGCCACCATATGCTGCTTGTAGGCTTCTCCTGGCTGCCCATTATGGCAAATAAGGTATCATAATAAGTGTACCTTTGGCCTGATTCTTACACTTATGTTCTTACACTTCCTTCTTCTTGTCGTGCTGGCACTGAGTTACCTGAACACCAAAGAGATCCTCTGTGTAGTGTCGCTTCAGCAATGCCCACTCGGATGACTGTCCCTGAAGCAGATTTGTACATACAGCCATTTCCCCACAGGTGATGTCTGCCCCATATCGCTTGCATATTCGTCGGAATGGGAGGTTGCCACACTAAATCCCACAGAAGACACAGAAACACTTCTGGTTATCTGCGCGGCTTTTCGTAGGTTAGAAAATGAGTGTCTACATGAGCACATGAACACACAAGACCTCGTACTTTTGCTACTTCTGTGTATGCCACTCATTTTCATTTTATAGGAGGGCTGCATTAGGAAGTTCCTGGGATTGTTAATCCAGTACAATAATTGCTCCATTTCAGAAACATTTCAGGGACAAAGAAACAAGTTATAATCTACTTTACAGCAATATGCTTGTTACAATAACAAGGAGGTCTAAACTCCCCTAACAAAAGCAGACTATG
Source organism: Tiliqua scincoides (assembly GCF_035046505.1). NCBI lineage: Eukaryota > Metazoa > Chordata > Lepidosauria > Squamata > Scincidae > Tiliqua > Tiliqua scincoides. The sequence continues at coordinate 41,474,404 of NC_089828.1, read as the reverse complement.
ATAGAGCCTGGTGGATTTTTCATGGGAAGCCATCCCATACTCTGGAATGCTTCAAGTGTTTTTGCTGAACACAGCATGGTGATTACCCACTAGGAGCAGAGTGTTCCAGTGGTGCCAACCCTGCGGAAGCTTTGCCCCATGGAGAGTAGATGAGCCCTTACATTGTATGCATTCTGCCACCAGGCAAATATTGGGCTTTTCCAGAACATTTTTAGTGAGAGTTTCCAAAGTTTCAATGCAGTTAAAATGATTTTCACTACCTGCGTTCTGGCTCAGCTGAGTTGTGTTTTCTGCTATTTTATTGTGCATGTGGTTATTATTATTTTTTTATGATATGGCTACAGTTAACAGCTTTGATTCCACAAAAGAGGAGCAGGTCATGATTGAAAAATAATGATAAATGACCCAGCACTTTGAATTGAACCTGGAAACTAACTGGTAGTCAACAAAGATGATAGTGGAGTGATGTGATCTAATCTACAGGCTCCAGTGAAAACTCTACCAGCTGCAGTTTGCACCAACTGGAGCTTCTAGAGCAGTGGTTCCCAACTTTAAGGAGCCTGTGGACCACTGAGGAAAAAATTGGAATCATCATGGACTACATATGACTGTGGAGAGTCCAATCTTTGGCCTCTCTGGTGGTTCATCTCCCAAGTGCTCCCCCACAGACTATCACGGAGGACGGAGAATGGTCTACCCATGGCCACAGCTGTCACTTCAATGGTTGTGGCTGTGGGCAGTCCATTCTCCGCCCTCTTTGGTGGTCTGCATGGCAAGACACTATAAGTGATCAAAGGTGATCTTTTTCCTGAGACCTTGCAGGCCACTTCTCAGGATTTCAAGGACCACCTGTGGTTGGACTTCTCAGGATTTCAAGGACCACCACAGGTTGGGAACCAGCGTTCTAGAGATATACAGATGCATACACACATGCATTTGCAGAATAACAGGGTTCAAATTCTGAGTTTCTCTCACGTCACATTGCATGCTTTGAATGTTGAAGTCATATGCAGAGCACAGAGGATTCTGACGTACCGTAGTTAGAGGGGCCAAATAGAGTTTGCCTTGGAGATCCAGCTGGATGAACAAAAACATGAAGGAGAAAAAAAATGAAGAGACATTAAAGGAAACTAATTTCTTCATGCCAACTTCTAAAGCAGGAATATATTACTTGAAAATGAGGTTTGGGATACATTGATTTCCACATTTTCAGAGCACATTTGCATCTTACTGCTTGCCTCCTTTCCAGTGGCAAAATGTGCCTACTATAAAGATAGATGGCAGCAACACAGTGGCAGGGCTTTATGTCAAGTCTACCAATTATGTCAAGTTCAATTATACATAACACTGGGACACTGCAGCACAGGGAAAGGCGTTTCACACCATTAAAGTTCGTGGAATATATAAGAAAAATAGCAGAACGAAGGCCGCAATCTCAACCAACTTTTCAGCGCTGGCATAGCTGTGCCAGTGCGGCATGTGCTGTATCCTGCAGGTGGGGGGCAGTCATAGAGGCCTCCTCAAGGTAAGGCAATGTTTGTTCCCTTACCACGGAGTTGCATTGCCCTTATTTCAGTGCTGGAAAGTTGGTTAGGATTGCGCTCTAAGGACAGTAACCACCATAGCCCACAGAGTCTATCACGCAATGCCAACTGCATCCTTCATAAAGGGACACTCAAAAAGGGATGAGTGGGATAAAGTCTGCCCTTGCTTGACCCAAATGACTTTTACACTTTTTAAATTAACCAATACAGCAGATGGTCTTATGGCACCTTAATGATTAACAGAGTTACTGTGGCAGAAGTAACTGCCAATTTGTGCCAGGTGCATGATGTGGTGCCCTCACTTGGCAGGCACATGTACAGACTGTGTAAACAGTGGCTCTTACATTTCATAGTCTTTTGCCCCACTGTAGATGATTCTTCTCATTTTGTACTCATGTGTACAAGTCTATATACGTGCATATAATATTTATATAGTACTTTAAGTGCGGAAAAGGCTTCATATGGACCAGGGGTGTCCAAAGTTTTTGGCAGGAGTGTCACATCATCTCTCTGACACTGTGTTGGGGGCTGGGGGAGAAAGAATTAATTTACATTTAAAATTTGAATAAATTTACATAAGTTTACATAAATGAATATATTAAAGATGAACTTTTATGAATGAATGAAGGTCTTGCAATAGCTCAAGGCCTATAAAAGGCCTTGCACAAAGCAAGGTTGGCCTTTTCTTTGCTGCTGCTACTGCATCACAGACGTGAAACAACAAGCAGTGGAGGGAGCCCTCATCCCACAGCTCACGTGAGAGGTCAAACAGTTGCCCTCATGCTTAGAGCAGTTGCGTTGGGCCAGTCTGGACTCCAACAAATCTCCAGAGGGCCAGAGGCTCATTGAACACTGGGGGCTCCCTGAGGGCCACATTGAGAGGCATCGAGGGCTGCAAGTGGCCCCAGGGCCGGGGTTTGGGCACCCCTGATACGGACTATTGTGTTGTTGTCTTACAACAACCATGAAAAATAAGAATTATTATTCCCATACTGCAGCTGGAAGCTCAGGCTGAGAGGGAACGAGCTAAGAGGGAATATACTAAGGCCACCTAAAGAGTTCAGGGCAGAGATGAGATACGAACTGGGGAAGTTCCAATTTGCAGTTCAGGTTCTTAGCCACTCTGCTATACTGGGTGTGTGTAAGATATACAGAATCTGCCAATGGGGTCTAGTTCAGGATGCACAAGCACACCACCATTCACCCCAAAAGTGCTCATGAATTTGTTTCTAAGCGGTCATTGCCAAGTTTGTGCATCAGGGTCCACAAGCCTGCTATGAGAAAACTACCAACATGCAATGAGAAATAAGTACATGAAAAGTACTGGTTAAATAAAAGTATAATCTACAGAGAAGCTGCTTGTTGTCTTTCTGCCTGATCTTGACTGGTCTCTGTCCAATCAGTGCAATTGGGGGCAGAGAGAACTCTGCCACAACTCTGCTTTGGGTGGGATTGAATCAGCCATGCCTGATACAGTGGAGCAACAAAATCATCAACCATGAGGAGGGTGCCCACTGCATCTTTGCATGAATCACTGCTTGAGGATTTGTCTCATTCCAAAGGACAATTCCCACTCCAAAAATCATGAGTTCATTTATGAGTGTTTATAGGCCACTTTTTGTTTAAAAATACCAAAAAATGATGTACAAAAAAAAGGAAGCCAACTTTTATGTGTAATGCACGATTGCCTTATCCCAAGCCAGACCATTGGTCCTTTCAACTCAGTAGTGTCTGCTACACTGAATGATAGCAGCTCTCCCAAGTCTCAAACAGTGGTCTTCCTAAGTTCTACCTAGGGATACTGCTGGCGCACAAATGTAGTATGCCTACAATTTTAATTTGAAGACATTGGAGGAGTAACAGCAACTTGTTTACTTTAAAACCCATTTCTGCCCAGCCCACTGGTGTATACATTTGATGATATATGCATATCATCATATTGCGTATATGCAAGGTGGGGCAGAAATGGCTTAAACACAGTTCTTGATTCTATTTACCTTTCGCTTCTCACATGGCCTCAGTTTGACAATATCTTCATCTGTCATAGTGCCAACTGTTTTGAGAACAGGTTCCACCTGTGCCACTTGCTGACATGGACCCTCCAAGACCACAGGCACGGAAACATCTTTCTGTGACATGCCGCCAACCTCTGGCACCTCCTCTGCAGCTGTGCTGAGACCCATGTCTTCCATGCTTCCTTTGGGTGCAGAACAGTTTGTGATCCCTTTCTCCCCCACAGTGGATGTGTCTGCAGCTTGACTCTTAGAGTCACTAGAATGGTTGGGTTTGCCCAAGTGCCGAAGATACTCGTTGGACCTGTCAAAGGAGACTTTCTTCTTGCGCAGTTGCTGCTGGAGCTCTTTGCTGAGGCTGTTTTTCACCACCAATTTCCCTTCCCACTTCTTCAAGAGGTCCACGTTTACAACATTCTTGCAGTCTTCCCCAAAGTGAGCCCCAGCAAACCGGCATGTGACCCCATAAATGCACTTGCCAAATGTCTCAAAGAGCACACAGCTGTCACCTAGGTCTGGTGGCTTCATGGCCAGGTACTCCTTGACATTATGAAGGAAACGGCACTTTGAGCCAAAGAAACATTTGTCTGCCTTTTCCTACAATGAGAGAAAGGTGCGGTTGTCAAAGATGGAACTAGCAGCACTATTACAAGTATCTGTGGTTTCTGTATCCAATGGAGGGGGGAGCACAGAACCCCTGTAGATATGGGGGGATCTCGCTTTGTTTGCCATATGATAAGAAAGAGTGGCTTATGATTGGAAAAGAAACAAAAACAGAAAATACCATCATACTAACAATTAAAGTCACAGCAGAAAAACAGTGCTGAATTTTTTTTTGCATTTTGGTTATTTTGTTGTTGATTTTAAATTTTGTTGTTACCCACCTTGAGAGCCACCCTAATGGGATGGGACAGTGGGGAATATAATTGCTAAAAATAAATAAACATACACATGCTTTACCTGGACTATGGATGGGCACAGGCGGTCCTTCTCGTAGTGCATTGGTTTCATGCACGGTCGGTTCTTATTCTGCCCTCGGGCCCTCTTCCGTCCTTGAGGCTCTTTGGTGTCATTGATTTCTTCATCTGCCACTTCCTGCACACCTTCTACCTTCCCATCTTCTTCTAGCTTCCTTGACTTGGCTGAAGGTTCATTAAGGTCAGCGCTGATGTTCTTCTCTGCTTCATCACCACCTCCTTTATTATTTCTCAGCTTCCCTTCTTGATCAAGGTAGGAATGAAACTCTTCTTTTGTAGAGCGGTACCTAGAGAAAGGTGGGGTCCCTTGTAACCTTTGCATCCATTTTGTATCACCTACAAGTCATGCTTGCATCCCAACCCCCACAGCAGAGAGATGGCTTCAATTTTTGTGCTGCATGTATCCATTTACTGATCTTATACGGGATTTTTAAAACACTGTGCGATTTTAAAAAATCTAAAAAGGAAAATATTTTTTCTCCTCACATCAAAGCTACTGCTCAAATCCATTTTTCCCCAGATTCTCTTTTACAGCTGAGTATTAGCTTAATACTAATACATTCAGGGACAGAAGTATCCCTGGTTTTCTATGGGTAGCTAAAGCTGGAGACAAAGGGAGACCTCAAAGGTGTGCTGAGAACAAGTTATTTGACTGGATGCCTGCAACTCTGCTTCAAGGATAACTGGTCCATTCAAGGAAAAACCAAAGCAATAATACATATGACTTTCAGGCTACAATCCTATGCACAGTTATGTTTACACTGACCAGACAATTCAGCTGGACTGGGTTGTAGTGGTGGATTTATTTAGTTTAAAGCACTGGTTCCCAACCTGTGGTCCATGGACCACAGGGGGTATGCAAGACCCTGAGAAGTGGTTCGCAAGGTCACAGGAATAAAATCACCTTAGATCATTTCCAGCGACTTGCTGAACAAGCACTCCCTAACAGACCTTTGGAGAGGGCAGAGAACGAACTGTCCACAGATGGCACTGAAGTGCTGACTGAAGGTGGTCCATTCTTCACCCTCTGGTGGTCCATGGGGGACTGCTCACTTCCCACGGATGAGAGATGTTTTCCCACGGACCACCAGAGAGGGTGGAGACACTGAAGGCTGCAGCTGTAGGCAGTCTGTTCTCCACCTTCACTGGTGGTTCGTGGAGGAGTGCTCACTTGAGAGTTGCTTCCCCACAGACCACCAGAGAGGGTGGAGATCAGACTGCCCACAGCTGGCATTGCGTGTGGTCCACAACTCTTCCAATTTTTGCCTCAGTGATCCATGGGCTCCTAAAGGATGGGAACCACTGGTTTAAAGTATTTATTTACTAGCCAGCCTAGAGGCAAATTTAATTCATAAGAACATAAGAACAGCCCCACTGGATCAGGCCATAGGCCCATCTAGTCCAGCTTCCCGTATCTTACAGTGGCCCACCAAATGGAGCACACCAGATAACAGGAAACTTGCAATCTGGTGCCCTCCCTTGCATCTGGCATTCTGACATGGCCATTTCTAAAATGACTGGTCTGGTCTGGTCTAGAGGGTAAATGGAGGTCTGGTCTAGAGGGTAGACCCTCCGTTAGCCCAAAGATAACATCTGAAGGTCACCAGTTCGAGGCCACCAGCAGCTACATGACCTTGAAGCAGCTGACAAGCTGAGCTGAGTTATTGCACCTGCTCTTTGGTGTGAGTGAAGAAGCGTCTTGGCTGCTCCAAGTGAGAGATGAAGGAGCTGCTTATCAGCTAGCGTGGGAGGCAACTGGGGGCCAGAAGTGATACCAGACCATGGAAGATCCATCTGAAATGTTGTGCAGTTCTTGAAAGATAGAACCTTTCTGTTACTGTAAAAATCCCCTTGGGGGCTTAGAGCCTGCCTATCTGAACTGCCTTGAATAAAGTTAGAGGAGTAATCCGATGACCAGAAAGGCGGTATATAAATACCAGTATTATTATTATTAAAATCAGGAAGTTTCACATATACATTATGGCTTGTAACCCGTAATGGATTTTTCCTCCAGAAATTCGTCCAATCCCTTTAAAGGCATCCAGGCCAGATGCTGTCACCACATCCTGTGGCATGGAGTTCCACAGATCAGATATTCCAGATTTCCACCCAAAGAAACTTTCTATAGAAAGGTTCTAAAGGATGTGAACCATCTTTGTTATGCAGGTTCAAATACTGTCACTGAAGAGCTAATGGAGAGAGGAACCACCTCTGAAGCAAGAGGCTGCTGGACGGCCTGCCTCAGATGCACAGGGGGAAGTCATGCCACTGATGGAGGGCATGGGGAGGAGGGTGGAGGGAGATCCCAAATTTTGCTCTATGGGAAGAGCTTGGAAGGGGCCCCACCTTCTGTTATGGGGAAGGGCTGGAGGAATTCCTGGTGGGTGCAGGAGTGAGGGGTCCAAGACTGAGATATGGGGAGCAGGGAGGTCTCCAGTACTCACTGGGCTTTGATGGGGGCCACTCCAGGAGCCTCCATAGCAAGGGAGGGACTGGTCTCCTTCCCACTCCCTTCAAGCACACGCTTCCCCCTCTGACAGCATGGCCCAGAGGGCGACCATAGATAGGCAAATTCCTAGAGCGGCAGTCTCTGACAGGAAGAGAGCGGTCGCTCATTACTTCCCGTTCAGAACGGAACTGGTACTTCCCAATAGTACCAAAGGAGGTATATCATAGAGGTTATTGGGAGAGAAGGGCACCAAGGCGTTGAGAGGTGCCTCCTATGATCCTAGAGTTAGAAAACGGCTAGAGTAATAGAAAAGGGCGAGAGTAAAACCGTGGCTCTTTGGAGACACTTCCTGGGTGATTGTTTAAAATAAAAGGTGGGGAGAGCTGCCCATCAGAAACCCTGGAGAAAGCTCTGTCTCCAGGACAGGCATAGCTTTTCAGGTCAACTAGGGACATGCAGTGGGTGGGGAGGCAAGTGAGGGCAGAGCCTCCCACCGGAATCCTTTGAAAAGCACCACCACTGTGTGAGGCTCCCAAGCACCCACAACCACACACTTTGTGGGTGAGGAGGCAGGTGAGGCAGAGCCTCCCCACCAGAGTCCTTCAAAAAGTGCTGCTGCCCTGTGAGGCACCCAAGCACCCACAACCCATGATTGGTTGAATTCAGGGACGTGCAGTGGGTGGGGAGGTGAGGCAGAGCCTCCCCACCAGAGTCCTTCGAAAAGGACTTTTCCTATCTCTATGAGCCTCACTATCTTCTAGGGAAGCTCATTTCTGTTCAATGTTGCATATATACATCAAATGTGTACACCTGTGGGCTGGGCAGAATGGGTTAATTTGTGGAACTCCTTGCCACAAATGATGGCATGGTGATGGCATGTGGCCTAAATGCCTTCAGAAGGGGATTGGACAGATTTCTGGAAGAAAAGTTCATCACAGGTTACAAGCCTTGATAGGTATGTGCAAGCTCCTGATTTTAGAAGTTGGCTACCTCAGAATGCCAGATGCAGGGGAGGGCACCAGGATGCAGGTTGTGTCTTGTTGTGTGCTCCCTGAGGCATCTGGTAGGCCACTGTGAGATGGTCTAGATGGGCCCTTGGCCTGATCCAGCGGGTAGTGATGTCATCTTGCCTAGGAGGATTGGACAGATTTCTGGAAGAAAAGTTCATCACAGGTTACAAGACATGGTAGGTATTTGCAAGGTAGAGGTAGGCTGCCTCTGATTGCCAGATGCAGGGGAGGGCACCAAGACGCAGGTTGTGTCTGTTGTCTAGTGTGTTCCATGAAGCATTTGGTGGGCCACTGTGAGATACAGGAAGCTGGACTAGATGGGCCTTTGGCCTGATCCAGCAGGGCTCTTCTTACAGATGTCCTGGTACTTCCACCACCAACCATTGCCTGATCAAGAGACCACTGAAACCAACGTAACTTTAAGGCTTTTATTGTGAGGAGTGGAATCTGACCCAAATAACACCCTTGTTCCAAATTCCCTGATTGAGTGAGGACCTGAGGCAGGCACTAGGCAGCAAGACTTGAGGCAAAGGCTGGCTGGTTGCTCCCTGGCTCTCCCAGGGGCTCCTTGCTGCAGCTCTCTCTCCTCAGTTCCTCCTTTGGTTTGTTCTCCTTAGCTCTGCTCTGCAGCTCCTTCTCTCCCAGCTTGCCTGGTGATCTTTCTTCCTCTGCAGAGCTTCCTCTCCAAGGCTCCTCACAGCAGCTCTTCCCTGGTGGTCTAATCCAGCTCTTGCTTGTGCAGCCCCTTTTATAGGCCTCTGCACACAACACACAGCAACCTCTACCTTCCCTCCACTGGTACTGCAGCCTCCTCTCCTGCAGTAGTTTTCCCTCAGGTCCTCCTCAGACTGAGCCCAAGTTTTACACATAACACTTGACTGACACATTCAGGAGCCTTCAGAATTCAGGGAGGAATTACCTCAGATCCCCTGTGTAAGGGATGCTAAATTGAAATAACACCCCATCTTAACAGAAATTTGATGATCAGAAGTTCAACAGGTGCTGACTTTTACCATTACTGCATCTCTTTGTAGGGGGGAACCCATTACATTTCATCCTGTTTAAAATTACAGGAGCCACACTGGGGTGAAAAGTTGATAATTCCACTTTTTGAAATGAAAGTGGAGAGAGGAGGGCCACAATCTTGGGTCATGTTATTAGCATATTTCCCCCCTTAATTATATCCAGTGTTATCTTCCACTAGGGGGCTTAAAGTATTGTATATTGGCAACCTTCAGTCTCGAAAGACTATGGTATCGCGCTCTGAAAGGTGGTTCTGGCACAGCGTCTAGTGTGGCTGAAAAGGCCAATCCGGGAGTGACAATCCCTTCCACACCGGGAGCAAGTGCAGTCTGTCCTTGGTCTGTCTCCCTGGCTATGGGCCTTCCTTCTTTGCCTCTTAGCCTCAGACTGTTGGCAAAGTGTCTCTTCAAACATGCTGCACAGCCTGCCTCCAAGCGGGCTGCTCAGAGGCCAGGGTTTCCCACTTGTTGAGGTCCATCCCTAAGGCCTTAAAGTGCTTAAAGGGCTTAAAGGGCTTAAAGTGGCATAACACAAAAACATTAAAACAATCAGTATAAATGGTGTACTAAAAAACCCCAAATCAACAACAGCCACAATACGGTTTAACCAAGGCAAACAGAATCAAACCAGAGGAACCAGATTTTAATCAAAAGAGCACATAAAATGCCTGCTGAAATAGCCATCTGAATATTGTTGAGAATCAGATAACGCCTCCTGATAGTCCAGCAGATTTGATCATTTGGTGCCACCTAACACCCCAAGAGGCAGCCATTTTCAACCACTGTGCTGTGACACACTAGTGTGCTGTGAATGGCCTGAAGGTGTGCAGCGAAAGTTTGGGAGACTTATTTATTAAGAGGTAATTTATTTGTAGGACCATTGGGGGATGTGAGCCTCCTATCAACAGCATGGTGTGTCTTGTCAATTGTCAAAAACTGATGGTGTGCCTTGGCAATTTTAGTACCTTGTAGTGTGCCGTGGGATGAAAAAAGTTGAAAATTACTCTAATTACTATTTTTATTCTAATATTGATGTCTGGCTCAGACTACAGTTCTGTACACCAGTAGTTTTCAAACTCCACTTTAGCGGAGGCGGGGCGTGATCACTCCGCTTTAGCTTTCAAAGCTGTGGGGAGCCCTGCAGAAGGTCATGCAGGGCTCCCTGCACCCCTGGGAGGCTGCAGGAGGCTCGGGTAAGTGGACCCAAGCCACTGCAGCCCCCCTCCTCCCTGCCTTCAGGCTCCCCCCATCCCTTAAGGGGAAACAGGCCAGGGCCCACAGGCTGGGGTGTCGTGACACCCAAGTTTGACAAGCCCTGCTATACACACTTGCCTATGAGTAAGTTCTATGAAACTCAGTGGTGTTTTCTTCTGAGTTGACATGCATAGGATTGCACTGTAACTCTATTCAAGAAATCTCAACCCCAGAGCAACTTGGTTACGGTGTGGGCTCAACAAATGCTGATTAATAAAGCAATCCAGTAGCCCAAACAGCTAGCCATCTTATTGATGTATTTTACTCAATTGAGAGCCCACTTTTCATGTAAGTCAACAAAAGCATGACATGACAAAAGTCAAGACATGAGGGATGCAAACATCATCACGCTGTACAAGAACAAAGGCGACAGGGGTGACTGGACTAACTACCGTGGCATCTCTCTCCTTAGCGTTGTAGGAAAGTTGTTTGCCCGAGTTGCACTAAAGAGGCTCCAGGTACTTGCAGAGAGCGTTTATCCAGACTCACAGTGCGGATTCTGAGCCAACAGGTCCACCACTGATATGGTATTCTCCCTTAGACAACTGCAGGAGAAATGCAGGGAACAGCGACAGCCACTCTTTATAGCCTTCATAGATCTTACGAAGGCCTTCGACCTGGTCAGCAGGGATGGCCTCTTCAAGATTCTCCCCAAGATTGGATGTCCACCCAGGCTCCTCAGCATCATCAGATCCTTCCACAAGGACATGAAGGGCACTGTTGTCTTTGATGGCTCTGCATCAGACCCCTATGACATCCGAAGCGGCGTGAAGCAGGGCTGTGTTCTTGCACCAACCTTGTTTGGAATTTTCTTCACTCTCCTGCTGAAGCATGCCTTTGGAACCGCAACAGAAGGCATCTATTTCCGGACCAGATCAGACGGAAAGCTCTTCAACCTCTCCAGACTGAGAGCAAAGTCCAAAGTCCAGCTGAAATGTCTGCGTGACTTCCTCTTTGCCGACGATGCAGCTGTCACTACCCACTCTGCCAAAGATCTCCAGCAGCTCATGGATCGTTTTAGCAAGGCCTGCCAAGATTTTGGACTGACAATCAGCCTGAAGAAAACACAGGTCATGGTTCAGGATGTGGACTCACCTCCCTGCATTACAATCTCTGAGCACGAACTGGAGGTTGTCCATGACTTTGTGTACCTTGGCTCAACGATCTCTGACACTCTTTCTCTCGATACCGAACTAAACAAACGCATCGGTAAAGCAGCTACCACGTTTTCCAGACTCACAAAGAGAGTCTGGTCCAACAAGAAGCTGACGGAACATACCAAGATCCAGGTCTACAGAGCTTGCGTCCTGAATACACTTCTGTACTGCAGCGAGTCATGGACTCTTTGCTCACAACAGGAGAAGAAACTGAACGCTTTCCACATGCGCTGCCTCCGACGCATTCTCGGCATCACCTGGCAGGACAAAGTTCCAAACAACACAGTCCTGGAACGTGCTGGAATCCCTAGCATGTATGCACTGCTGAAACAGAGACGCCTGCGTTAGCTCGGTCATGTCGTGAGAATGGATGATGGCAGGATCCCAAAGGATCTTCTCTATGGAGAACTCGTGCAAGGAAAGCGCCCTACGGGTAGACCACAGCTGCGATACAAGGACATCTGCAAGAGGGATCTGAAGGCCTTAGGAGTGGACCTCAACAAGTGGGAAACCTTGGCCTCTGAGTGGCCCGCTTGGAGGCAGGCTGTGCAGCATGGCCTTTCCCAGTTTGAAGAGACACTTGGCCAACAGTCTGAGGCTAAGAGGCAAAGAAGGAAGGCCCATGGCCAGGGAGACAGACCAGGGTCAGACTGCACTTGCTCCCGTTGTGGAAGGGATTGTCACTCCCGAATTGGCCTTTTCAGCCACACTAGACGATGTTCCAAAACCACCTTTCAGAGCGTGATACCATAGTCTCTTGAGACTGAAGGTTGCCAACAATAACAACAAAAGCAACTTACAAATACAAAACAATACACAGTAAAATGAGCAGCGTACAATACAAGATAGCAGTGTGAAAATCCAACTAAACCTGAGCAAAAAGCCCTCTCAAACATAAACATCTTCAACAGGCATCTAAAAAAGGTGAAGGAGTCTGTCTGATTGCCCACAGAAGATTGTTCCACAGATGGGTATTACCACGGAAGAGATCATTTCTCTTGTTTAGATGCCCCAATTTCTCATCAAACCTGGTCTAGAGAGAAAGGCCTCTCCAGATTACCTCACTGAACAGGCAGATTTGTATAGGAGTAGAAGGTCCATTGGGCCTGGAAGCATATTGACAACCAATGAAGCTGTGACAAAGTGGGCAAAATGTACACCTTGTGGCTCTTCTCAGATTATATTCTGGCCATTGTATCCCCATAATTTTATATAAAGGAATTATGATAGCATCCATCTTACTCTTCATCCTTTTTTTAAGCCTGTCATTTTATGTCTCCAACTGGAGAGGGCAGCAAATGGCTTTGCATTCACAGGCGTTGCTTTCTTGTACAAAAAGATACTGTACCGGGCAATCTTTTGCTACTCTTTTATCACTCAATGCATGGCAAAAGGAGCATGTTCCAGAAAGAACCAGGAGATGGGTTCTGTCTTTTAGGCTGCAATCCTAACCAGACTTTCCTGAGAGTAAGCCCCATTGGACAAAATAGGGCATACTTCTAAGTAGACCGGATTAGGATTGTACACTTGGGCCAGTCTCCCTGTGCTTTCCTTCCATTTTCTGTGGGAAGTAAGGATCTGCTGATTGAAATAACATGACCTGATTAGCATGAACACAAAGTCCAGGTTTAGCACAGAAGTGTGCCCTGCCCTTGAGGGGTTTGTTGAGGAGGAGCAATTGCAGAAAGAGACCTTCATGTTTTGTTGCCTGGTCTTGGTTTTGAGTCAATAACCATCAGTGGCATTAAGATGTGGAGCGCAATGCCCTTGGCGCAGGGACCTGTACTCTTATACTCCATTAACCATACTACATTATGGTATAGTATTATTATACTAACTTATACTACATTAACCAATGTAACTATGAAAAGTTCAATCATGATAAATTATTGCATGCCATTTTTTACATTTCTGCCTGAAACGGAGATGGGGAGAGAGGCATTTTTTCCTTTGAAGGAAAGAAGTTACCAGGGCTGGTCTAAGACCTTCAAGTCAAACAGGAGGTGTTCAGGGCTTCAGTCTTTTGCACCTTTATGCTGATCCTATTGAATTCAGTCACTGCCTCCTGCCAAAGGCAAAAAGTTACAGTATTTTGCTAGGGAAAGGAAACAGAAGACAGAAACATGTTCTAGTTAATTAGGGATCTTTGGAAGGTGTGTAGAGCCTGTGTCAGGGTGGGCCAGATAAAACATGGGCTTAAGGGCTCACATGGCCAATTTCTGAAGCCCCTGGCTGAGAGATCTGCTCTATTCTTCTGCCCTTCCCATCGGTAGATGACCTTCTCGAAGAGGCCCCTGTGAGGATGTGGGGCAAGGGCCTCTGGAGAAAGCCCATTCCCAGAAGTGAAGGAGTGCAGGGGGAGTCATAACTTGCTCAGCCCAGTGACAGAAGAAGTGCCCACTGCTGCTCCTTAAGCTCTCCCACCCCCACTCCAAAGGCCTCTGACAAGCTCACATCCAGGGCATCAGCAATGGAGTTTCCATCATCAGCAGTGCTGTTTTAAATTTGTAGGATGTCGTCCCCCCCAAATGGTGACAGTGACATAGCAGGGAGGTGTCACCTGCCCCAGTGTAAAATGCAGTGTAAGATGCATCATCTGAAGAACGATATGCTACACCATCCCTGATCAAGCAGGGCCCAGTGGGAGACAGTGTGTCCTGGAGGTGGTTTATCATTCTTTAGCATTGCTTCCATGGCAAAAGAATAAGGTGCTGTTGTTGCTGCTGCTGCCATTGCCCAGTAAGCTGGGCTGCACATTATGGGGAGGATTTTGATCAGGGCTTATCAAACTCTTTAGCTGGCCCCAGTGGTGCATTTTACACTAGGGCAGGTGACACCCCTGTGCTATGTGACACCCCACTGCTATGCACACCCCCACTCATGATGAGGGTGGCTGCTGGCAGTGGTGGGCCAGGGTCAATAGCGCCTGGCACACAGGCGTGAAACACAGCACCCAGAAGTAGGTTGGCGGCAACATGACAACATCATATCATTGCCAGTTGCTTCTGGAGTGCCGCAATTTGCAGTCAATTGGAAGCAATGGTGGGCGTGTGGGCCCTTCTACCACCAAACGCATCACGGAGCTTGCTTGCAGGTAGGGGCGGAAGACTCAGGCGGCATGCCTGTCACCCTTCTGGAGCACTGCACAAGGGGCTGGCCTTGTGTGTATAATTCCCCCTTAAGAAATAATAATAATAATAATAATAATAATAATAATAATAATAAACTTTATATCCCACCCTTCTCCCTAAGGGACCCAGGGCGGCTAACAACATGTAAAAAACAAATTTAAAAACATAAATTAGGACAAATAGCAGATAAAAACATTAAAAACACATTAACAGAGACCATAAAAACAGTAGTCAGATTACAAGACAGAATAAAAAGAGTACAAAAGAGCAAGTCACAGAGGAATCAGGCCTGTAAAAAACTACAAAATGTGTAAAAAATGTTAAAAAGGCCAAAAAATCAGAAGGCTTGTGTAAACAGCAGTGTCTTCAGGCCTCGCCGGAAACTCTCAAGAGAGGGAGCCATTCTCAAGTCAAGGGGAAGGGAGTTCGATAATGTTGGTGCCACTACCGAGAAGGCCCTATTTCTTGCAGCCAGCCCCCCCCCCCCGACCTCCTTGGGTGGCGGCACTTGTAAAAAGGCCTTCTCTGATGACCTGAGAGGCTGAGCCAGATTGTATGGGAAATATATGAAAGTTTTAAGAAATTTGGAGAATTCTCTTGTGAATAAAGGTTTCCTCACTCACCATTTTGCCTTTTTCCAACTCTGAATTCCATACGGGCAAGAGATGGAAATTATCTAAATATAGATTCCAACCTGTGACACATGTTTTGTTAACTGTTTTGCTTGAATGTGTTCAGGGAACCAGAGCTTTTGAAGAGAATCAGTTGCAAGGCCTTTGGCCTTTTCCATTTTGCAGGATCTGATTTCAGGGAGCAGGAAAACCCAATTGATTGCACTAATTAGAGGTTTTTTAATTTTCTTTGAACTTGAAGGGGGGGGGGGAAACCTGTGCTGTTTACTTAGTGAGCTCAATTCCTCCAGTTTATTTCCACAAAAGCCTCCCCTTTGCTCTTGCTTGTCAGAGAACTCACGCACAAAACCACCCTCAGGTGAAGGCTATCAAAGCAATGATTACATTTAATGAAAAAGGTGCAATTAACAAGCTAGTTCAGCTGCCAGCTTAGCTCAACTCCCCAAAACAATGTACTTGGTGAGTTGACTTTCAAAAAGCAAATTTCCTATTTTCAAATTCCCTAGGTTGTTTAACCACTAGGTAGCAGTCCTAAGCATACTTACTAATGATTAACAGCCCAATCCTGTGCTCCCCAGTGCCCAGGGCTGCAGCAGCGCCAAAATGGCAACCGCTGCATCCCATGGGGTTGGGAAGCAGTGCCAGGTGTACTTGGCATAAGGGATCTTATGTGGCCCAGATAGGTCTCCTCAGACCTACGCAAACTATTGAGCCTCCATCCACCCCGGAACACCTCACCCCGCCCCAACTTACCACTCTGCTACCTGGCACTCACCTGGAACTCTGGGTGGCGTTCTCTGTCCGGTGCTGGCCCAGCGGTGTCAGGCATGCCTTATGGCATTTGCAACACTGTGGCTTGTGGCTGGCCCATTAGGATTTGGCCCTAAGTCCCATGAAACTAACAGAGACTTACTTCTGAATAAACACATATAGGCTTTTTCAGTACAATAGTAGGAATCATATTGGATTTACAGCTTGAGGCAGATGAGGGCATTCACCTCTGTCTGCCCAATTGCCTCCACTGCCCTTCCTCTTCTTTCTTCCCACTTCCTGGGTTGAAAGAGGGAAATGGAGCAGAAGAGGAAGTGTGGAGGAGTGGTGGGCCTAGACCTGGGATCGGCAACCTGTGTTTTTAGAGCCGCATGCGGCTCTTTCAGCCATCTGCTCTGGCTCCTGCAGGCTGGGATTTAAAGGGGCAGGACGGGCGGCTGCTGCTTTCCCCTTGGGGGGAGCGGGAGATTGTTTTGTGCTGTGGGGGAGGGAAAGGGGGCGTGGCCGATCCTGCCTGGGAAGATGGTGTGCTGGGGCTTTGCCTGCTCCCGTAATGCGCTGTGCACCCTCTACATCGTGTATATGGTGAGTGTGGCTGACAGCAGCCAGGTTCCCCTCCTGGCTTCCTGCCACCCTGAATGCAAGGGTAGGGGGTGCCAGGCAACCAGGCAAGGGTTGGGGGTGCCAGGCGGGTGGGGTTCCAGTGGGGGGTCGGTGGGGGGCACAGAGGCAGGAGGGGGAGCCCAGGCAGGGCTGCCTGGGTGGGGGGAGGCAGGGGCAGCTCCCAGGAGAGGGCAGAAGGCGCCTGCAATCCCCCTGTGGGCATCTCCTGTGCACACAGCTGTGGGGTGGTGCTTGGCACAGTGAGGCAATGGGGATGACCTCACTTTTGTCTTGTAGGGCAATAGGTGAGACAGAGCAGTGGGAGAGGGGGGAGTGTCGACTTTGCAAGAGTGGGTGGGTGGGGAAGAGGGAGGCTGTGGAAGGGCTGCCTGTGTAACTCCATCTTTACCTTGCTTTTCTGGGGTGCCATGGGGAGCAGGAGGGCAGAGATGGGGCTGTGGGAGCCTTAGAAAGGGGTGCTCTTTCAGGAGCAAGAAAGATGGGGGTTGACCTGGGGAAAATGAAGAGTGCTAAATTCAAGGGTGCTGTCTTAGCATGCACTGTCCCAGTGTGTGCCCAGGGTGACCAGAGGTCCTCTTTTTCCAGGACATGTCCTATTTTTTAGCTCCATGTCCTGGAAAAGAACTTAAATGTCCTACTTTTCCCTGTGAGCAGGCAATGCATCCCCTCTTGTAATTAATAAATTATATGTAATACAGTTTTAAATTCAATAATAAGTAATTTTAAATTAGGCACATGAGATCAATAATACAATATATAATAAATATATAATCTATATATTGATCAATATATAATCAATATAGATGAGTGTTTTAAGCTTTTATTTTGTGGTCCTACATTTTTCTTCAATATCCTACATTTTGGGGTGACTTGTCCTCTTTTATTGTTATGACATCTGGTCACCCTGTGTGTGCCTCAGAGTGCCGTCTCAGGGCCCAATCCTATCCAGTTTTCCAGTGTCGGTGCAGCCATTCTAATGGGGCATGCACTGCATCTTATAGTGGGGAGTCAGTCACAGAGGCCTCCTCAAGGTATGGGAACATTTGTTTCCTTACGTCTGAGCTGCATCAGTGCTGGAAAGTTAGATAGGATTGGGCCCTCAGTCAAGATATATCTATCTTGACAATAAGTATATTGTCTGGTTAGCACAGGAAGGGGAGCTTGCAGCAGATCATAAAGGTAAAAAAAACTACATATATGCAGTGTTATCTTCATTTTAGATGTCAAAAGGGTTTTGTGGCTCCCGAGGTTTTATTTTCTCTGGAAAACGGGTCCAAATGGCTCTTTGAATGTTTAAGGTTGCTGGCCCCTGGCCTAGACTGAGACCAGATATGGTGAACCAGTATTTGGCACACTGCCCAGGAGCCAGGAGTTCTTGGGCTGGCCCTGCAAACTATGAGAAAAAAAATTGCTGATGCATTGGAAAGGGAAGTACTTTATTTCCAATGTGTTTGATCAGTAGATAGACCACAAAATAATTAAAAGAATGTCACCAAAGAAAACAGATAACTGGCCCTTATTAGTTCTTTTGAACATTTTTCAAGGTTTATAGAGATGCCCCCCTACTTAAGACCATTCAATTTAAGAACATTCAAGATACAAACATTCATGCCCGTTCCCAGTATTCCTGAACATTCCCCATTTTATTCCAGCCAGCCCCAGCAAGCCCTGTTAGTCTACTTTTCAAAGTAAGACCACACAATATAGAGCAGTGGTTTTTTTTAACCTTTGTCCCCTGATGTAACACTTCTTCCACTGGAAGTAACTGGACATGATGTTGAGAGGCCAGATGCGATGCTACAAACACTGGTAAGAGGCTCAGGTGAGTGGGTGGGCTTTTACAAGCATGTGAAAACTGTGCACTGGAGCTCTGCCCACCAAGCCAAGCTGTCTCCTACTGCTGTTTGTGGCATTGTGTCATGGTTTTGCTGCTGGGCAGCAGGTGTCCCCTTGGAGCCAAGCATACCACTGGACAACACCTCAAGTACCACTGGAGGTATGCATACTACTGGTTGAAAAATGCAGATTAACAGCCCAATCCTGTGCATGTCTATTCAGAAGTAAGTTGCATTATAGTCAGTGAGGCTTACTCCCAGGTAAGTGTGGATAGGATTGCAGTTGTAGAGTACTATATTGTAGATGTACTGTATTTCACAATAAATTAGCTATGGATAATAGTGATGTCAGACTTAAGAATAAAACAGTTTATAAACCAGGGGTGTCAAACATAAGGCCCGGGCCCCCCCCCCCCATGTGGCTCCTGGAAGCTTTTTATTTGGCCCTCAGGCTCTCAGCTGCTGAGCAGTGCTGAGGTGTTACTGCTGAAAGGGCAACCAGCATGAAAATTGAAACCAGCATATCTTGAAATATGATCAAGATTTGTGCATTTTCTCTTTGATCATTTGCAGCTAATGAGTTCCTAAGTGAGGAAAAATGCTTATTTTTGATTATGACCTGTTTAATGACATAGCTTCCTGCCTAATGACATAATTTCCAGCCCTCAGCAGGCATCATGAATGCTATTTGGCCCTATGTATGAAATGAGTTTGACGCCCCTGTTATAATCAGACCTCTGGAACCCAATGTGTTATTAAGTAGGGGAGCTTCTGTATGGTCACCTATCTATTCCTTGCTCACTGCCCATGCTTCAGCCCTGCCAAAAATGTTGCATGATAGACTGATGTAGAAAAGGGTTCCCATAAATACAGCTATTCTGTCCAACACTGAAGTAGGAATTCACTCTCAGCACTGCTATTGGGCTCACTGACCCATGTTCTGAACTGATCAGATTGAAAGTCATGAAAGGATCTCATCAGATCTTTCTACTTTCCTGTTGTCAGACCATCACCAGACCCCTCTTAGCCAGGCCTGGATATTCCTTTCTGGTTTCTTAGAAATGTACTAGAGGACTTTCCCCTCTCAATGACTTGCTTAATCTCCCTCTCATTCACTGGCTGCCAGTCCCCTCTTTTTAATGGATCTTTGCTTGCGTTCCCACTCAAAACGTGCACATCCCCAGCAAATGTTTACAGTCTTAAAAGCCTGTTTCTGCTCACTGCTTACTCTGCACCTGACCTCCCCGACTTAAGCATCTGGGCCTCCTCTGATCTTTCCTGTATCCGGATACATCTGGCAGGAATCATGACTCCCTGGTCCCCACTGTTTCCCATGTTCCTAAATTTTAAGTTCTTGGAGTCACTGTCCTTGGAACTGGAAACACCCACTCTCCTCTCTTTTTTGTTCCAGCATTGCTTTTTGATTCTTGAGTAATCATGTAATGACTCTTGCCACCGCTGCCTGAGAAAGCCTGGATGCGAACCAATAGGATGAAGAGCTCCATAGCCAGAAATTTTAAGCCTGCAAGAGAATTCCTTACTCAGTGCAAAACAGAAAAACCTTTCATAACAAATAGTCTAATGCAGGGGTGCTCAATAGGTGGATCGCGATCTACCGGTAGATCGTGAGGCAAAATGAGGAGATCGCGGAGCCCTGTCTCTCCAAACTGTTAATATGTCAGTTTCGTCTAGTCACTAGACGAAACTGACATATTTAGCTAAACTGACACTGAAACTGACACTTTAGCTGCTCTTCAGGCATGTAGCAACAAAACTGAGGAAACTGACTAGACTCCAGCAGGGGCTCCATACATTAAAGGGGGTGTCTGTCAGATGCTTCCTTCCCCCCTGGTAGATCTCCCGGCCTTGCTGGGTTTCAAAGTAGCTCTCAAGCCAAAAAAGTGTGAGCACCCCTGGTCTAATGTCTACATTTAAAGTCAATATATTAAACCACTTTATTTGGCTGTTAGATTTGCTGGTTCACCAGGAATGTTTTCTAGCTTTTATCTTTTTCTCAGGTAGTGGGGGGGGGGGGGGTTGATCTGAGGCAATTTTCGGATCGTCACTGGGCTCCAGTCCATTGCAGCTGAGCTCCACCCCGTTTCAGATCCCCTCCCATTTTTCAAGTGTTAGCAGTCTTGTAACATCCCCAGGCCCTGCCTAAGAAATTTCAGGTTTCTGAATGCATTTGATCTGACAACTTTAAAGGTTGTGACCCACTGAAAGAAATCTTAACCCATTAGTAGTATGTTTTATTCAATAAGTTGAAATGTAAATAATCTGCACATATTTGCATAAGAGGGGGAAAATTTCTTTAAAAAGTCATTCTTTCTTAATGATGCTTGCAACAGCAGATTTCATCTTAGAAGAGACATTCCCTTGTGCTGTAAAACAGCAGATAGAAAGTGCCATTTCAGAAGAGGCATTCTCTCTGAGAGAGGGCACTTTTCCACTTTCTATCTGCTGTTTTACAGTGCAAGTTTACGTAGAGCTCCCTGTCCTAAGGCTCACAAAATATCTCAGTATTTATATACTGCCTTTCTGGTTATCAGATTACTCCTCTGACTTTATTCAAGGCGGTTTACATAGGCAGGCATTTCTAAATCCCTCAAGGGGATTTTTACAGTTATAGAGGTTCTTTCTTTCAAGAACCAACATTTCAGAATGGATCTTCCTGGTTTCATCTCACTTCTGGCCTCCAGTTCTCCCACACAGGCTCCATCTCTCACATGGAGGGCAGCCAAGATGCTTCTTGCTCCCACCAAGAGCAGGTGGAATCACTCAGCTGGGCTTGTCAGCTGCTTCAAGGTCTCGCCATTCTCAGCCGTTCAGGGAGCTGCCAGTGTCCTCGAACTGGCGACCTTCTGATGTTTATCTTCAGGCTGAAGGAGGCTCTACCCTCTAGACCAGACCTCCTGCCCAATCTAAAACAATAGTAGTGGCTTAATGGTTTGAGTGCTGAAGAGCTGGATTCAACTCTCCACAGAGCTCACTGGGTAACCATGGGCTAGTCATGACCTCTTAGCCTAACATAACTTACAGTGTTGTTGTAAAGATAAAATGGGGAAGGGAGAAGGGCCACGTATGCTGCTCTGAGCCCCTTCGTGGTCAGCAGGCTAGAAAAGTAATAAATAAAGAAAAATAATAAGGAAAATTTAAAAATCTGCTGTCTGATTAATCAGGAGCATCTTTTCAGCCCATAAAAATATGTTTCATCTATTAGTCTCACCCAGTAGTTGCACTGCAGCCCTCAATTCTAATATAATTTATTAATTTTAATTAAAAATATAAAAGGACCAAGCTTCAAGTGTTCATGACAGTCATCAGGGTGTCTTTGCATTCATTGACCAGAACACTGGAAGGTGGTAGTAGCTTCAATTTTACTGTGTCTTTGAGTAGAGCATGGCCTGCAAATTTTCATGTAAGTAAAAGAACTGGAGATTGATTTTCATTTAAGAGAGAAAAAGTTCAAGAAAAGACCTTGGAAATCTTGCTGGGAGCCAACGTTCCACAGCCTGCCTCCCTAATGGATATGGCCCTAATGGTCCTAAGAGAACCTGGATGCTATTTCATTGGAAACAAAGTCTTGAAATGGGAATGAGAAGAAGGGAAGGGCAGAGGGAGAACAGAACGCAATGAGCATCAATCAGAAAGAGCTGTGAGGAAGTGGCCTTTGGTTTTGCCGGTCAATGAATGGGATGTTGCTTGAACAGACCACTAGAGGGCAGCGTTTCCCAGTCGCATGAAAACAGGAAGATCTTGCCAAGTGATCCCCCATCAGTCACTTATTCTTGGTTTTCATAACAAGGGGAGGGCAGTAAAGTTAACCAGGCAACTATCTCTGCTGGAGTAATAGGATGGATATTGACATAGCCTTGATAGGAAGCACTCTGAAGCTTGCACTTGCTCACTCCCCTATAATTGTGCGAATCTCCCTTCCTGCCAATTTTGGAAGATAACCACTTAACTCTGCTGAAATAAGACCAATAGGACCAGGACTGACGCTTAGTACCCTCCTTCATCCTGACCCAGTTTCAGGCCCATCACTCTGCCACCTTGTAAATGTCATCAGCTCTCTCATTCCATGTGCGCTTTTATGATTCCATTGTGGATGTGTTGTGTTTTAACTTCCAAAAATAGCCCTTGATGCTTCAGCAGTGGAGATGCTCCACTTTGAATCTCTGCTGGAATGTGACAGAGGAACCCAGGCGGTTGGTCAGCTGCACATGGCAGTGGTGAGAGAATGGTCCAGAACGGAGAGGTCCCTGGTTGGCTTTAAGCCCCGCTCCAAGGGCTGGAGGGCCAGTTCCTATAACCTGTTGGCTGCGCTGGTTGGGTTTTGATGTGACAACTTCAGGGCATCCAAAACAATGTGTCCCAAACACACTTTATAGTGTCAAATTTATTATGCTATCATTAACACATGTACTATAATTCACACATGTATTGCATGTGGTGTACACAGAAGCAGTTGCTTAATCCAGTTAATTAATGAATGAATTAGACAAAGCACTCAAAATGTTTCCCATTGGCATCGATACACTGCTGACATTGTTGACTAAGGGGCTTGCAGAAGCCAGCAAAGTGTGTGCTGGGATGATTCCATATATCTCTTCAGTGGTTACCTTTAGATGTTCAGGTGTTTCAGTAACCCTTCTGAGCATTCAAGGGCTGTGCCTGCACCCTCACCTGAATGATTGTCTATTTGGATTATTCTATGGGAACCAGGCCATGAGGAATGTGCACTTCCCACTATCATGCCTGCACCTGCACTGGTTTACAACAGATCATGAGGAGTATTTACCTACCTCACTGGCTCCATGCTTGGAACACTTGAAAGTTGTGTTGGTTGTGACCGAGTTAAAATGCATGTACATTTTTTGAGGCATCCTGTATTTGGTTTGTGAGACCCCATGGAGTGTTGCTAAGCAAGGATTGGAGAGGAACTTCAGAAGGGACCAGCTAGCAGTGCAAGCAAAGCAAGTCTAGAACAACCTTTCTAACTGTTCACAGATGGAAACAGGGACACTCTTACGTACAACATCCCTTGTCTGGTTCTTGATACGTATGGGAACTCAAAGGGTAAGAGGTGTTTTTTTTGGGAAAAACTGACCATTGTTGGTCAGAAGTATGTCAGGCTGCACTTGCTGGACCACTGCCAGGGTGTTAGAAGCCCTGGGGCAAAACCCTATTCCTCCAAGCTCACTGGAGCTGAGCAACAATGCTTCCTCCCCACCAGATAATGGGAGCCTACCCTGAATGACTTTGCAGTAATGTAGAAGCTTCAGAGAGATGCTTCAATTTGTAGAAGGGGATGCCAGGTACAGTGGAGGTGAGAGTCTCTTGGCCAACATGCCCACCATTGACACTGGTACCTGGGGAGTTCAGGTGTCAACCCAGCAAGGTGACTTTGAAGGTAATGGGCCCTTGGCTGTTGTTCGATCTAGCTGGTCCATGACACCACTCCTAAGTAGGACATCAGAGAGCTCTGAGCAAACAACTTGTTCCAAGGAGGTCTGGAGCTAAACTGTTCTAAACTCACCTTGGGCTTTTGACTGTGCCCCCCGGGCTCAGCCCCCTTTGCTAGGAAACGGACAACCTTACAAAGGATGCCTTCTGGCCTGGAGCCTAGTGGTTTATCATGTCTCTACTATTCTTGCCAGGCGTGTTGCCTGTGTTGGTGAGTGAGGTCTCTGGTAGGGAGATGCATGCAGTAGTGTTTTGGTGTATTGGTGTTTTGTTTTGTTTCCATTTTTGGGCTCTGGTCATTTCAGGGCTCTGGTGTTTTTCATTTTGGGCTCATTCCTACTCATTCCAGGATACATTCCTGAATTGTCGTCACCACTCCATTCATTGTCAGTTGTTTTTTTTGGGTGTGTTTAAATAAAGTCTTATTTTTAGCTGTAGTTTTACCTCACAGAAAGTGAACAATCCTGTTTTTTTGCTTGTGGCTCAGCAACTAGTATTCAGTTTGAGACTGCCTGTAGTTAAGGGGTCCCATTTGGTGATCATGTCTAATAGCAGCAGCATAGCTACAGGGGGAATCGCCTTGTGGCACCTCCCACTTGTCTGTGTGTTGCCGTTGCTGCCTAGAATGGTTCCAATGGCAAGAGGGGGGGGTGCTTACACAGCATGTTGCAGCACCTGCAATACTTACTGCACTGCCCCCCTGTAGCTATGCCACTCTCTCATACCCAGTGGTAGACCTGTCCTCCAGGAGAAGAGCCGTGCTTGATAGCCTTCTGCTCCAGCATCCTGTCTCCAACAGTGGCGAGCCAGGTGCCTCATGGCACTAGAATGTGTTCTTCCTGTCCTATTCCAACAAATTTCAGATTGTGTGAATCATACTTGCATAAAACTGTGGATGTTGGAATCTGGAAATTGCACGTAGATGGTGAGGAATTTAAATCCTAGACTTGTGGTTGTTATTGTTTAGCAATTAAGGAAATGTGCAGTTAAGTTACTTTCTCCCAGGAACAAAAATCTGGTATCCAGCCCCCCCCCCCCCAACCCTTCATGACTGCCTCTTGGAAGCTTTACAGACTCTGGGCCATCAAGTTTTGTCTTGATGCAGTTAATGGATTCAGGACTGAGAGCTAAGGCTTCTTTCTGGATTAGAAGCGAACGCAAAAGCTCTTTAGTGCACAGACGGTCTGCATCAGTCTTGACTTCAGTTGACTTCAGGTCGCTGCCGGTCAAAAACAGCTGGGGAAGGTTTGCTTATCTTGTCCTGGATTTTGCGGTGGGGCGGGATGAAAAGCAGACAGGACTCTTGAGAATCAAAGAAGCATCATTCATCATCAGTCATCTCTGTTGAAATGGAGAGGAGAAGTGTGGAAGGAGTCAAATGACCCCTAAGTGGGCTGGTGGTCAGAGGTTTCCATTAGGTACTCTGTGCTCCTTTCAATCAAGTGTCATGGTTTTCTCCATCCCAACTCAAGACAGCTTGCAGATGGAGTGGCTGTCTTTAGGGGAAACAGCTTTTCCCCTTGAGTAACCTCCAAAAGTTATTGTGTCAGGGTGGTGGTTAAAAGCTGAATGGAGAAGCAGGCACCTCAGCTCTTTAGAGCAGCACCGTGTGTGGCCTCAGGAGAGCTAGAGTGCCATGCTTGACATGAGGGTTAATTAGATCATGTCAACATGGAGTAAAGCGATATCTGTTCAAACACCAAACAGAACAGCAGGGAGGGGAAATGAAGATCAAGGGAACTAGTTTGAGTGAGTAGTGACAGGGGCTTTAGGCAGTCTTTGGGATGAGGCACCTTCAGTAGCTTAGCTATGGGGGGGACGGGACACTGTAAGTATCCAGGTGCTGTAACGTGCCATGTAAGCAGTCCCTCCCACCTGCTTTCTGAGCCATTCTGGGCTGCCGTGGCAATGCGCCCTGCACGCTGCCATTGCTTCCTAGAATGGCTCAGACAGCAAGTAAGGGGAGCTGCTTATGCAGGACGTTCAGGCACCTGCAGTACTTATCACAACCCCCAGCAGCTACGCTACTGGGCACGACTGAGCTGCTGACCGTGCCCATTGGAATCATGGTGAGCTGTTGGGGAGTTAACCCAATTAGCAATGTATTCAATGACAAAATGTATCTATTTAGGGCAGGATGTGAGGAATGGCAACAGGAAACTTGTAAATATCCCCCCCCCCCCAAGTGCAAGGTGATTGAAAATTGAACACATTTATTTTTTATTTATTATATTTTGAGACAATGCTTCTTCCAAGGGCAGTGTACATAGTTCTTCCCCTGCCTATTGTATCTTGTGAGAGTGGATTTGGATGAGAATTACTATAAGGTACCAGGTGGCACATTTGAACAGGCCTAGAGGCTTAACTGCCTTTGCCATTATGCTGACTCCCAAGCAGGGAGAGTGATTTTTGGGCTGATCTTTGCTGCACTGCAGCACCACCCAGATGATTGCTAGAAAGGGTACAAAACTCATCGGCCCAGCCTGATCAGGGGATCTGGTAGGGAGGCTGCAATGTAATCCTGCAAATGGCAGAAGGAGATTTGGTGTAGCAGGCAGGAAGTTTGGCATGTGGTTTTTGCATGCTTAGAAAAGACTGCTGCCCTGAGCCTCTTACTGTCGTCTGTAGGGTCTCTATAGGCGTCCAGACCCAGAAGAGTCTGGCAGTGACATCATCATGTGACGCAAAACACATCATTGCCAATTACTTTCGGGTTCCCCATTGAACACAGTGGGACTCACTTCTGAGTAGACACGCACAGGATTGAGGTGCCTGATTCCTATCCGCCCACTCTGTAACCTGACCTGAATTTCTGTGCTTGTCTCTGAACTTGGAAGAGGCCGGACAGTGACTGGCCCAAAGCCACCTGGTGTACTTCATGGCTAAGCAGAGATTTGAAACCAAGTGTCATTGTTCCAAGCCCTGCATTTCTCAAATCTCTGGCCATGGTTCAGTGTTACTGGTACAGACCATGGTCCTCTCTTAATTCTGTAATGCTTGGAGTTTCCTGTACAATCACATGTTGCTGCACAGAGTTACAAAATGTTCCACTGTGGGTGGCCATAATAAAAAGAAATTTGCTGGAGAAATAAAATCAGCAACTAGTAAATTGGTTTATATACATTCCTTTACAAGTTGACTTGCCACTGGAGAAAAATATCCAGCTCTACTGAAATCTAATTGTTTGAAATACTGATGTTTGCATGATGTCTTGTGTTTTCAAAGATGTGGCTATCAGCTGTAACAAGGTATGGTAATACTTTTTCTTTTGAAATTCTATTAAAACAAACAAACAAAAACCCTGCAGGTATGTTTATAACTTTTTAAAATTCTCTAATTTTTTTAAAAAAAGATTATTAACCATTCAATAATCTGCAGATATCTCTTGCTAGGCATTAACTGCAAACAATATCTGTAAACACAATTTATTAACATTAAGTCTGCATATTTTCAGATGAATCCTGGCTGCCATCTTGTTGAGAGAAAGAGACAATGACATCATAGGCAAGTGTTAAAGGCACAAATCTGCAAACATTTCTAATATAACAATAAAAGAGAAAAGTTGACCATAATTTTTCAGGACCTAATAGTTTAGGGCGTTGATGGCAGGACAGGGTTTGAAAACTGGCTTCAGTTTCTATAACATCTGCCTGCCTTTTGTTTGTCACAATTATTCAGTGAGATTGAGAGATCATGACTGGTTCAGAGAATCATCCACCAAGCTTCTTGACCAAGTGAACCCAAGTCCCCTGATTTTAGTCTGAAACAACTATTACACCACACTGTTTTGGCTATAAGTGTCACTGAAACCCCAAAGACTGGGCATTCACTTCCATGTTGTAATATGCTGGCTGCAAAACATGATGCTGCAAAACTTTAATAATTAAAATTTAACAATTAAGCTTCCAGTGGATTGTTTTTAAATCAGTAGGGGCGAACATTAATAGCTTGATGATAGCTTAGCTTGTGAATTGTCAAAGGTGGGTACTGTTTGACATAGAAACCTGGTCATAATGGACCTTTCATCTCATCCAGCTGGGCTGAATTTGTGTTCTTATGAGAAGAGGCTTGCCAGCAGCCCTCAGTCCAGAGAGCTTCATGGAACTTCCATGTTCAGAGGCAGTTTAGTCCTGATTACCAGATTATGGGGACAAACAGTGCAGGAGGATTGGTGCCTTCGTGAGTGGTGAGTGAGCTTTCCCAGAGCATCTGGTTTGCCACTTTGCAAAGCAGGATTCTGAACTAGAGGGATCTTTTCTTAGATCCATCTTGTTCTTAGAGCACAAGTACTTGCAGTTAGAGATATATGAGCTTTGGGAGGGGTGAGTGGGGGAGGATCACATACTGTGTCTTGAGAATGTTATGGTCTGAAAGGGCAAAAAAATGCTCTGGGAGACCTGCAGGAACTACAAGCCACTGCTATGGCCACCATTGTGCCTGTCCTAATGCACATGTCATGTGTTCTGAAATGCAGAGTGGTGCACAAGACACAAAGGAAGCAGATAGCTGTGGGCCTCTGTCTGGGCTTCAGCTTGGACGGGGGAGTTATCAGACAAACAACAGATGCAGGCTGCTGCCGTGTCAGCCCCTTGCTTGCCCCCTGATAATGGAGCTTTGAAGGCGGGAGGTGTGATGCAGGGCAAAAACTGGAAGCTGGCTTTGCGTGCTGCTGATCTCTGAGCACGTTTGACAAGGGCAGTGGCAAGGTGAATAGTGCCAGACTTGTAACGCACGTTCTGAATCAAGCAAGATGGTTCATAAATGCAGAACCAGGCCTGTCCTGAAATCTTCATGGGAGGGCAAGAGGGGTTTTAATGCACAGCACGGGATGGGTGAGATGGGGGTCTGATTATTCCCCCACTGCTCCCCCCCCCAGATTTTTTTGGGAGTGGTTTTTCTCCCTCTGGGCTTTCCTCATCGGAAGTAGTTACTTTCATGAGAAAAGAGATGGAGGCACAGCTGCTGGGGAGCAAAAACCTGGTGGGGGGAGGTTCAGCTCCTCCCACCCACCCACCCATGCTGCATTTCAAATTGGCCTGCTGCTTTCTTGGAATCTAGATTAAGTCCCTCCATCACTCTCCCTGTCTGGCTGCTCCTGACAGCATCCTTCCTCCCCCTCTGGCTTCTTTCTGTGCAGGAGTACAGAAATAAAGAAAGAAAACCGTCAGATGGAGATATCCAGCAGTGGCTGGTAGCCACAATAGCTAAATAGAACCTTCACATTTGGAGGCAGTCTACCTTTGAGCACCAGTTGTGGGGCAAGTGTAAACACAGTGGGAAGTCTGTTGCCTTCATGCCTTGTCTGTGGGCTTCCTGGAGGTATCTGGTTGGCTGCTGTTGGAAACAGGAAGCTGGACTAGATAGGGTGTTTGTCCAATCAAGCAAGATCAATTCTTATGTATGTTAAACTGGGTGTATTATTAGCCATGAGAGTTATACAGAATCTCCACCTTCAGAGGCAGTCTACGTTTGAACAGCTAAGTAACAAGGACAAGGAACAGGGGAGGTCTGTTAACCTTGAAGGCATCTGGAAGTCACAGTTTGATGCTGGAATACATGGAGATTTGATCTGATCCAGCAGGACTTTGCTCATGTTCTTCTTGAAAGGGCGATAGGCCAACATGGAGGAAAGAACAATAATGGTTACTACAAGGAACCTCCATGTTAAGAGGCAGTATATCTTTGCATATAAATCACAGGAGGGCAAATGCCTTCATGCCTTGCTTGTGTGAGCTTCCAGTGACGCTGGGCTCACTGCAGTTAGAAAGAGAATTTCTGGACTGGCCGAGGTGAATCTCTGTTGTGAGCAATTTTCATTTTTGTTTGAATTCTTGAAAAAGCGCAGATGATGTGGCAAGGGTTCTGCCGGTTGTGGATCTCCACATCTGGAATGCAGATGGGCTGGGGACCAGCATGGGATAAACTTGGGTATCATGTGCCTTGCAGAGAGTGGATGCATTTCAGACTTCTGGGCAGAAACAGGGACATGATTGTGTTCTGTACGGCACCTGGCGCACTAGGGGTGTCAAGCAATCACTACAGAGGATAAGAATTGGCCCATCAAGAATTAGCCAATCAGTGCTGTCTGAGAAATGTAACTTCTGAAGGTCTGTCTCCAGTTTACAAGGCTGCAAGGGTTTACAGGACTTAACACTCACAATTACCCGAACAGCAGGAGGTTCTGGGGCTGACAGACATGAGAGAGTACTGGAGGCTTCTGGTGTTCTAGTAATATCGGTTTATGTGCCAATATATATGCTGAGTGGTGCGGAATGGGCAGCCTTTAATCTTTAAACCATATCAGCACCTTGAAAGCAAAAGCAATCCTTGGAGCCCCCTCAAGGTTCTTTCTTGGCAGCCAGCTGCAAAATTCAGATGAAAACAGCAGCCACTGGAACATCTGGGCTTGGTGAGGACTGTTACCACCTTTTTACCCCAGCTGCAGCCAAGTGCTGTTCTTATATTTGCAGCCCAACAGAGGGGAAGCTGCACCTCTTACAACTATCATCAGGTTCTTCCCAGTGGCCATTTTCTTGGGGCTATTTATATCAACAAGAAGTTGTCACCAGAAACCAGATTATTTTGTTGTTTTCAATTGTATGTAGACATCTTAGGAGTCCTAAACCTGAGAGGCAGCATACAAGCAAACAAATTTTATGTATGTAAGCAATTTAACACCCAACACCTGGGAGTTTGCTTACTAGCGAGCAGCCACCAGCCATCAACGCTTAGTGAAGCAAGCAGGTTCTAGTATTCAGTGCCCGTTTTTAATACAACAACCATCTGTAAGCATACAAATGTCTAGAGAAAAGGCCATCTCACTCTGCATGGCTAGAACAACAGGAATCTAGCATTCTTGATCAGGGATAGTGTGCTGATCGAGAAGAGATACTGCTGTCTTGGGATCTTAGCCTGATCCAAGTGGACTCAGTTCAGTGGTCCTGGCTTGCATGCCCCATTTGAGTCCAGTTGTAGTTTCCTCAGCCAACTGCATCCAAAATCACAGAGGGCTTTCCCTTGCTTGTGGCCCACAGGCTTTGAATGAAGCGTCTCACATTTCCAAATCTCAAGTCGACTGGATCCCATGCTGGGTTGTTTTTCTTCAGTTGGTTTCCAACTGCTTTGGGTGGAAGAATCTAATTGCATGGTCAACACCACACAGTAGCTTGAAAGGGAAGATCTGTCGATTGGTTGCTGTGGAGAAGGAGGAAGCGTTCCCCAATCCTCAGAAACTGGCATGTTTGCCTGGTTCCTTTTTTTTCCGAACTCAAATTCACCCGATTATGAAAAATAAACACACCATTATAGCTACTCCATGCTCAGTTGCAGCTGGTTTTCATTGACCTAATCTAAACAGTTGCCCAAGCATCAACACTTGAATACCGGGGGCTTATTTTGAGAACCCATGTTCAATGCCAGGGTTCAGGCCTACGACACATGAGCCCAATTCACATCTTTGATGTACAAATATGTAAACGGTCTGGGTTGGGATGCTTCTAAAATCCTTCTTGTCTGAATTTCTCCCTAGATTTCTGCATTCTAGATAATCTGTTCTTATTTTGTAGGTTTCCCCCTCTTCTATATACATGCATTAATAAAACACTGCAAACAAACACTCAAATTGAGTGTTTGGAGGGTTAGAACAGACAAAAGAAAATATTTCTTTACCCACCACATAATTCATCTGTGGAACTCCTTGCCACAGGATGTGGTGATGGTGTCTGACCTAGATGCTTTTAAAAGAGTACTGGACAGATTTCTAGAAGAAAAGTCCATCACAGGTTACAAGTCATGATAGGGATGTGCAACCTCCTGGTTTTAGAAGTAGGTTACCTCAGAATGCCAGATACCAGGGAGGGCACCAGGATGCAGGTCTCTTGTTGTCTTGTATGCTCCCTGAGGCATCTGGTGGGCCACTGTGAGACACAGGATGTTTGACCAGATGGGCCTTTGGCCCGATCCAGCAGGGCTCTTCTTATGTTCTTATAATCATTGGTATTGTATGCATGATTGCATTGAGGAGCATCACCAGGATGAACTGTCAGGGCCAATGAGTGGCCAGTGCTTGAGGGACATTCCTTTACCAATCACTAGGAATGAGCAACACAGCCACAGGGGCCACCTGAGCAGAGCAGAGCAGAGCAGAGCAGAGCGAGTGTCGAAAGATAACTCCTTTGGAAGAGCTTGGAAGAATGAAACAAATACGCAGGTCTCTCCATGACAGACTCCGATGCCAGTGGGGCTGTTGGTGCACATAGAGATATGGTGGTGTATCTGGGGTATAGAATTTTGTTGAAAAGTGATATATAAATATTCCTAATAATAGTGGCTTTCTGGAAGCAAATGAAAAGTTGGGTTATGGATTTTTAGAATATACCCTTCCTATTTGCATTTTTTTTCCCAGCTTCCTGGCTCCTATTAATCATTTTTGGGATATACAATATTGTAAACCCAGAAGGCTGGCCCCACAGTGAGAACAGTCATATGGGAGAATTGGGGAAAGAGTACTTTGGCAGCAAAAACTTGTGTGAGTGGTTAGGCCTGAACTGTTTCCATCGGCCCTAACCACCCCGCTGATGCACACGCACCAAGGAGGCTCACGCTGCATCCTGTGATGGAGGATGGTTGCAGAGAACTCCTCGGGTTAAGGGAACTTTCATTCCTTTACCCTGGGGGAAGCCTCCACTTTCCCTATGTGTCTCCTTGGTTCTATGCCAGCTATTTTGCTGGCACAGGAGAATGAGGGAGAGGGAAGGAAATGGGATAGGTTATGGCCATGTGAGTGCCACCAATCCCAGCTTGCACTGGGCTAGCTCCAGTGCTGGGCTCCTGGTAAGGCTTGCAAATGTGCCTTATAGCACGTTTGTGACAGTGCGCACTA
The DNA here is from genome assembly GCF_035046505.1 of Tiliqua scincoides. Taxonomy (NCBI): domain Eukaryota; kingdom Metazoa; phylum Chordata; class Lepidosauria; order Squamata; family Scincidae; genus Tiliqua; species Tiliqua scincoides. The sequence continues at coordinate 41,441,636 of NC_089828.1, read as the reverse complement.
GCAGTGAGCCACACGTGCACAGGTCCAGATTGGGCCTTTAGCCTACAGAACCTGTCACTTTGAGCCTGCCAGGATTTCTCTTATTTAACAGTGTTGGGGTTATCCTTTAATTACTTCCCTCCATTTTTTGTCACAACAAATGTGCTTCCCTGGCTGCCCGCAAGCAGCTGTTGCGAATAGAAAAACAACGAGGTCTTCCAGAACGTTCCAGCAGGGTCTCCCCAGCAAATATGGTTTTTGTTGCTTGCAGGAAAACAACTGTTGCAAATAACTCTGTTCTTTTGCTATTTCGAAACCAGGAGAAATGAGATATGTGTGAGGGAGGATGCTGCTGGACTGTCTTTAAAGGGTAGGGCATGACTGGGAAGGGGGGCCAGTCATGGCACCACTTTGAATTCAACAAAGCTGTGCTCCACAGCTGGAGGAAATCCTCAGACCACAGAGCATGACAGATGCCCTGCCTGAGCACATCTTGTTTTGCGTGGCTCTCAGCCAGAGCCTGCCCGGCAGAGAAAATAACATTTTTCAAATGACAGAAATTGACGTTCCGCAGTGGTGACTCTGGGACCTGGGAGAATCCAGCCTGGATCTCATTGTGGTGATCCACCTGTCTTTGTACTGCTTAATAGTGCTGTCAGGGCTGACCCAAGATCTCCTGATGCCTGACAGAACATGCCAGTAGGATGTCAGCCTCTGCTCCTCCCTTGCCTGATGCTCTAGCTCAGCACCTTCCTCCACATTTCCTCTTCCTCTCTGTCCTCCTCTTTCTTTTCCAATCAGGGAGTGGAAGGAGGACCAGTGGAAGCAAGAAGGCAGACAGAGATGCGCAGCCCTCCACTAATCTGCTGCCTGAGGCGACCGCTTCAGTTGGCCTCGTGAATGGGCCAGCCGTGATTGTGGTGGAGGTTCGCTTGACTGAGTACTGCTCCAAAATACAACTTCAACACACACAGAAAGCTGACATGTCAGGATAGGCTAGAATCCTGACATGTTTGTTTTTTACCTGGGAGGAATCTGAATGGGGGTGCATTCTATTGATGCACAGAGGCATGTGAGCGCATTGTTAAAATACTATACAAAAGAATGTATACTGATAAAGCACTATTAAAAAATGTTTTCATGTATGCATCAATAAGCTGCATCTTCTTATATGGTAAGCCCTCTTGGGACAGGGAACTGATTGATTGATTGATTGATTGATTGATTGATTGATTGATTATGTAAACTGCTTTATTAACTTTTTTTTTTTGTTGGAAAGCAGGATATAAACATTCTTAATAATAAAAATAATGACAAGGAGATGCAAAAGGACTGCAGGAACTGAAATGGTTGGCAGACTTCACCATCACAGTGCTCTGGACAAATTCCAAAATAAAATACAGAACAATGGAGTATTGCTAAAGCAGTGAGTCCATTTCAGAAGTAAGAGCAGGTGTCCATGTGCCTATGCACCTCGGAAATGACAGGGTGGCAGGAGATGTGAATGAATGGAAGCAGTTTAGGCAAACTGTGTGTGCTTCAGTTCCAGAATTCATTTTAGAAATCCTTCTAATTAAACCCAGGACAGAACATGATTTCCAGAACAATAAAGAAATGGAGGGTGTGGGAGGATCTGTTCATCACTTCCAAGGATTGGCTACAAACCAGGTTGTGAAACCATTAGTCCAGTTGAGCTGTCTCGCAGTGTATGCTCGCCCTGCTCTGTCTCTCATTCCCCCATCTCATGTGCTGATTCCCCTCTCCATTCCTGATGTCATCTAAAATTCCTGCTCCAAATGTGCAGTTATTCTGTGGGAAAACACATCTGTGAGTTGTATCCATGGGTTTCAACTCACATGGCATTTTCAACCATATGTTCACTGCAATCCAGGGCTTTCTTCATGGCAAAGCTGTACTAGTCCCTCCTCCTGTGCTGCCAATCATCCTCCAGCAGATTTCCAGTGTCTGCAGAAATTCCATAAGCACTTGCCTACCAAAAGGGTGTGAGTTTCCCCCTTCTGAGGGCAGGAGACCTCCTGGTTCAGGCATATGGCGTACTTCCCTGCCCCAGCCTTCACAGGGGAATTTTCTTATTACATTCTGTAATTCTTTAATCAAGGAAACAGGCTCCCCCCAAGAGGAAACTCCTTTTGGAGAAAAAAGGGCTTCCCTTCCTGGTTCTGAACAAAAAGCTTCCCCCAGAATTAATCAGTTCATTTTTTGTGAATGAATGGGCAACCTTCACATTCAGACCCAGGAAAGGGAGCTCTTGAGTATCTGTGTAACCAAAATCAATACTGTAGCACAATTCATTCACACTCAGTGGAGGCTTGGTCCATGGCTGGCCTCTGCCACCATCCCCACACTTCAAGTTTTGTGGACATCAACAAGAGCAAGGACAGCAAACTTTGCAGTGGAGAACAGGGTCACGGGAGCAAAGTGTTGTGAAAACTGCACATCCCACATGCACCAATTTTATATTATTTACTTTGTGTGTGGGAAAAACAAGCCCCACAACCGATTAAGGCATGTACAATCTGCATATTCAGGGATGTGTGTGTCCTGGTGTGTGTTATGGGTTGCCCTTCTCAAGGCATTGCACCTCCTGGTTTCAGCCATGGTGGTTGTATATAAGGCTTTAAAAAAAAAAAAATTTGTGTCATTTTGTTGGAGCCCCTACATAAGTCTCAGACCTCCTTCCCAAACAAACATCAATCCCTCAAGACTGTGGATTGGATCCAGTAGAGCTTCCGGAACAAATTTTCCCTGTTCTATGGATCCTAAGAAATCAACAAAGAGTGTTTATTTGGGAGACAAAAAGCTCCCTTACTGCAAGCGGGTTTAGTACATTCACAGTGTGCCCTGATGGTCTCCCTTCACCTGTGGCTTTTGGTTCAAGGCACAGTGAGCCACTCCAGGTGCAGTCCCTGCCTTATCACAGTCTGAACTACCCAAAGTTCCCTTTCTCAACAATCTCCTTCATCATCTCCACTTTCACTCCTTTTTCTGAAGTTCAAAACCACTTTGTTCCCCAGTGGTCCCCAAGCCCCCAGGTCCTGGAGGACACCCAATGATCTACCTATATCCCTCCTGCCCCCATGTTTTCCTCTTCTTTGTCTGCCCCTTCTTCTAAGCAGTTTCTCTGCCCACCCTTCCAGTCTCCTCCTCCTAACAGCTCCCTCCATCCATGTGTACTTTCTGTAGGCAGCCAAAAAAGGTCACAGACACTCTCTGCAGCTACTTCAGTTATCAGGGCTAGAGTTGCTGGTGGTTCACACAAAGACCAGGAGGTTTTCGGAACAAACAAGGCTTTATTTCTGAAACAGTGCAGTGCCTTAGAATTAGGGTGACATGAATTGTCTGAACACTTTTGAAACTGAAAGGGAGTACTAAAAAAAAAACTATTAAAATTATATAATTTGTTGAAATATTTATTCACTGACAAAATGATCTTTTTTTTAGATCTTTATATTGAACTTTATATGGAGTATCTGAACATTAAAAAATAACATGATCAAAATAATTATTGGAACATAGCCAATTAAGGCCCAGTTCTGAAGCCGGTGGCACCAGGGCTCCAGCTGTGCCAAAATGGTGATGGTGGGATCCTATAGTAACAGCGGTTACCTCCGGGATCCCTTCAGAGGAAGGGAGTGTTTGCATTCTTCCCCTGGGCAGAGAGCAGCTCACGGAAATGGGCTCTGAGCCTGTTTTTTAATGGGCACAGAGTAAAGGCCTGTGTCAGGCCACCTGGTTTGCGGGAGGGGGGTGTTTCAGGATGTGGTGGCAGATGCTGCCACCATCTCCACCCCCATCGTGACCCGATCCTTCCCTCCCAGGAGATTGGACAAGTTTCTGGAGGAAAAATCCATTATGGGGTACAAGCCATGATGTGTATGTGCAACCTCCTGATTTTAGAAATGGGTTATGTCAGAATGCCAGATGCAAGGGAGGGCACCAGGATGAGGTCTCTTGTTATCTGGTGTGCTCCCTGGGGCATTTGGTGGGCCACTGTGAGATACAGGAAGCTGGACTAGATGGGCCTATGGCCTGATCCAGTGGGGCTGTTCTTATGTTCCCCCATCCAGTTCCACTCTCCCAACACCTTTCCCTTGGCCCCCCCCTTCCCGAAAAGCCACGCTGTTGCCCAGCGGTGTTGCTTACCTCTGGTGGCAGCATGACATCCACGTTGTGGTGCTGAGGTTCAATGCTCACTCCAGTGCTCACTCCTCGCAGGCACTGTAAACGTGCTTTATGGCACATTTGCAACGCCCAGAGCCAGAGCTGAGGCTCACTGCCAGCTTCAGGATTGGGCTGTAGACCAATAACTATTAATTTTTTTTTCTCATTTTTATACTGCCCTTCCTCCAAGGAGCTCAGGGTAGTAGACATAGTTCCTTCCCTCCTTTTGTCCTCTGCAACCCTGCAACCAGGGGGCCTGGCTGTACCAGCGCAGGTTAGGATTGCACTGTGCTGCCACTGCCTCAGTTAACCTCACAGATGGGACAACCCTGTCTTAACCAAGCTCTGGACTGGCAGGCAGCTCCTTGCCATGGACCCCAAAACTTTACTTGGGGCCTGATCCTCCCTGAGGTCTGACAGATTTGATCAAAAATGCAAACCTCAGACGGGGTTCAAAACTTACCAAAGTCAATTAACCGGACTAAAGTGGGGGAGTGACAGGAAGAGTCTCTTTTGGTAAATGCTAGGAGTTGTTAAGTTTCATTGCTCTTTTTATTGGAGATCGGATTCCCCAAGCCAAACACGTAAGCTGTATTCTTCTGCCCCGCTTTTCTTCATTTAAGTCCACAATATAAATGCAGGGACCATTGCGCGAGACCAAATGTTTCTAGTCGTGGGTGCAGAAGCCAAGCCGGGAGCTTTCTTTACATAATTGTATCTTATTACCACGATGCAAACAAACAGTTGAGATTTGTGGTGGGCCACATGACACGTGGGGTTTTGCAGAGCTGTTTGTGTTTGTTTGTTTTTTGTTTTTTGCAAGCTCCACAAAACTGTCAGAGAGAGGACAATTCAGGAGCTGGTGCTTCCTTTTTGCTGCCACAGGATGTGATGATGATACTGGCAAAGATGGCTGTAAAAAGGGATTTGGTAAACTCGTGGTGGACAGGTCTATCAGCGGCTCTTATTATCAGTGGATCACTCATGGGAACCTCCGGTACAGAAGCAGTCCACCATGGGATACCAGCTGGTGGGGAACAACAAGGGCTTGTCTTCATGCCCAGCTTGTGGGCTTCCAAGGGATGCATGGCTGGCCACAGCTGGAAAGAACATGCTGATGGGACAAAGTGATCCAGCAGGGCATAATACAATATTCTTATTAGAATGGGAGAACAGAGATAATTGTATTATAAGATACAACGTTCTTATTAGAACGAGAGAACAGATATTTGCCATGATGACTAAATGGAGCCTCCATTTTCAGAGGCAGTACTGTATATTTCTTGAAATAACATGTGGAAAGGAAAATTTCAATGGAAGTTCGCATGCACTTTTGTTAGGTTGATGGAAATCATTAACTTACAGCACAATCCTATGCATTTCTATGCAGAAGTAAGTTCCATTGTGCTCAATGAGACTTACTCTTAGGGAAGGGTTATAGGATTACAGCTTTAAGGCCCAATCCTACGAGTGCCTAGTATGGCCGGAATGAGTATTCTGATGGCGCTAGGCGCTTTTTGGCTGTTGCAAATGGTGACACAGCGTAGCGCACTGCCTCACTGCCACTGCAGGTAGCAAGCAGCCAAGTCTGTATGCCAGTGAACTCCGGATGCCCACCGGCCCTGGTATGTTTGTACAGGGGATGGGAAGGAGCAGTGGGGAGGGCGGAATGGGGTGGCAACTGGGACAGGGAGGAGGGTAGATTGGGAAGGGGGCAGATTTGGTGGTAGTGGTGTCCACCAAATCCTAGTCCCCTTCCTGCCCTCAATCTCCCAATCTGGGTCCATGTGGACTTGTGCAGAGCTGGCACAAGTCCAAGTAGACCTGGTGGCTCAGCATGGGATTACCCCAGGGCAAAGAAACATGTTCCCTTACCCCAAGGAGGCCTCTAGAGAACAAAACCCCTCCCATGGCATACAGCAAGTGCTACGTTGGTGCCACTGCATTGAGCTGCCCATTTAAGTACATAAGAAAAACCCTGCTGGATCAGACCAAAGAAGAACCTGTGCTCTAATTCCATAAGTGTCAATCCTAAAACTAGGGAGGCTGGGCCTTCCCAGATCCACCCTGAATTCCACCTCTGGCGCCCAGGGGTGGATCCAGATTGAATCATCTGGTAGTGAAGCTAGGGTATAGAGCAGGGGTGCCCAAACCCCGGCCCGGGGGCCACTTGCAGCCCTTGGGGGCTCCCAATCAGGCCCTTGGGTAGCCCCCAGTCTCCAATGAGCTTCTGGCCCTCCGGAGACTTGCTGGAGCCCTTGCTCGCCTGACGCAACTGCTCTCAGTGTGAGGACAACTGTTCAAACTCTCACCTGGGCTGAGGGATGAGGGCTCCCTCCACTACTTGCTGTTTCACGTCTGTGATGCAGCAGTGGCAGTGAAGGCCAGTGGCTGGCCTTGCTTTGTGCAAGCCCTTTTATATGCCTTGAGCTACTGCAAGACCTTCATTCATTCAGATAAGTTCCATCTCTAATAAATTCATTTATGTAAATTTATTCAAATTTTAAATGTAAATTAATTCTTTTTTCCCCCAGCCCCCAACACAGTGTCAGAGAGATGATGTGGCCTTCCTGCCAAAATGTTTGGACACCCCTGGGATAGAGCCTAGTTTTAGGTGGGTTTAATGGGGTGCCTCTTCAGAGAGAGGTAAGAACCAGGTTGTAGAGGTCATACCCTTCTTTGTGATACAATACTATGCTGCAGAAAATATAGCTGGCTTTAGACAATTGTTCCTTTGTAGTGCCTGGATTTGCTGTGACTTTAAGGTGTGAGGACACACAAAATCTTTCACATAAGCCTTCCTCACTGACGCATTCTCGATGCCTTCAGACACCTAGAGAAGCATTCATCGCGAGCCAAAAAGTTTCCAGGAAACAGTTTTTTAATTGCTTGGTTATTAAGTGATGCTTAATGTCTCCCTGTCAAGTTTAATCCTATTTACATTGGGGTTTTCCCTCCCCCCTCACTCACTACTCATCTGCCTTATGATATTAAATTAATTACTCTGCCATTTCTTAAAATTGTCTGTGGGGAATAAGGGAAATAAGGTTTCCTCATGTACGCTTAGTGTTTTGTATCCCCTTTAGCTAAGCTACTGCCTGTGTTCCCCATTTTTTCTCTCCCCATAGTCAGTAGTTGTTGCTTCATGCAAACGTTGAGCATGCATAGGGCAGAGATGGGGCTGAAGATGCACATCATTTGCAAGGGGCATGATTCCAGGACCCCCCTTCATGAATTCTTATGCACAGATTCAGTACAAGTGAAAGGGGCTTTAGTGATTTCTAGATTTGACTCTTCCCGGAATGGCCCTTGCTGCTAACAAATGCTCTTTTAAGTACTTACTGGCTGTATTGTTTTAATTATTTTGATGTAGGCTGCCTAGAAAATATTTTTTTGAAAGGCGGGTATCATAAACGTTCTAGAGAGGAATAAATCGCAGTTTGCACCAAAGCAAACTGAGACAAAGGGGAGGTGGACGTTCTCCCTCTGAAAATATGAAAGTCCTTGTCAAACTCTGTTATAGTAAGTGCGTAGTTTGGACCTGCAGGTTTCTTAAAAGCTGAATAGCAGCCATGGACAGGGATCAGGACTGGGTCCTTGGTAAGCAAGGAAGTGGCATCTTACCCTTTCCTGCCATGCCACAGTTGCAGTAAACGTTGTGCTCCCAAAGCTGCTTTTAGCCACAGAAAGAAAGCTTTCCTGGGTGATTTGGTGCCAATGTGTCTGGCTGTCTCACGGGCACTTTGGTCTCTCCTTTAGTATTTTTTCTCCCCCCCCCCCCCATTCTGGAGCCTTCCCAGCCACAGCTGGGATAACTCTGCGGAGTGGAGACAGGAGCCTTCCTCATGGTGGAACAGGGAAGCAGCACGTTGAGACCGGCAGAGAAGCTTCGGAAAGATTAAATGCAACCTGGAATGTAAACGGAACAGACCAGCTTGGCTCGCTGTTTTGACTGGGTCTTGACAAGTTCTTCTGCACAGCCTGGAGAAGGTGAAGGTTCCCCACAAGGCCTCTCTTTGAAGATTGTAAACACAGTACATCTTGGCATTTGTGGGTTCTGTGGCAGTATATTTTTCATGGTATTGTTCGTCCCTTCTGCTCTGAACTGAGCTGTTCTGTGTTGCTCCAGGAGCCAAGTATATATGTGTGTAGCTGTGTACATGCAGCTTCTCTCATGGACAGAGTTGCTGAGTGTCAGGATTTGACCGGATGTTTCAAGGTTTGGAAACCTTTCCAGGATCTCTAGGGAAAGGTCTAAAACCTCAGGGCAAGGAGACAGAATTGGGGGACACACACAACCACTATTATTGGATTTATGAACTGCTCAGAGCATGACTCTGACCCAAATCCTAACCAGATTTCCAGCACCGACACAGAAGTGCCAATGGGCATGAATTGCATCCTGCAGTTGGGTAACAGTCACAGAGACCTCCTCAAGGTAAGGGAATGTTTGCTGCCTTACCTTGGAGCTGCATTGCCCTTACCTTGGTGCTGGAAATTTGGTTAGGATTGTACCCTCTGTTGAGCTGTTGTACCACAGGGACAGAGTTGACACAGGTTTCAGGGCAACCTGCCCTTCATAGGCTCACTTCTGAGTGGGCCCCAAGAGAGTCTCTCCCTCACCACCAGCACCTCCACCAGAAGGCTGTGGGCACAGAGATCAGACCTGGGCCAGCACCAGCTGTCCAGTGCTCCTGATATTGGCCTTGGTGTACCATTGTGGGCAAGAACAAGAACATGAGCCAGGCCTGGTGTCATCACAGAGCAGTCTGGTCTTGGAGCAGTTTCCAGGACTCCAAGTCTGCAACAGGGTCCACTGGGAAGAGCTGGGTCTGGTCACCATTTTTCTGGAACCATCATTTTCTACCACAATGTCTTTGATGTATTGTTTTAGAGCACGGGTCTCTAAACCCCAGCCCGGGGGTCAGATGTGGCCCGCAGTGAGCCTCTATCTGGCCCACGGCCAGCCTCTGATCCACTGAGAGCCACTGGCCCAGTTGACCAAACACAACCAGAGTTGTGCTTGTGGGATGGAGGAATGGGGGTCCATTTAAGTGTGTGCTTTATTTCTTGGGCTGTGTTCATTCTTGGAGAAGTCCTGGACATCTGAACCCATTCATTTATTCATTCATCTAAGTTCCATCTCTAATGTGTTTATTTAAATTTTATATTTAATTTTTTTTCTGGCCCTTGACACTGTTCCAGATATTTGATGCGGCCCTTTGGCCAAAATGTTTAGAGACCCCTGTTTTGGAGCATTGTGAGGGAATAATGGTAGCTGCCAGATGGACACCAAAGGCTTGAGAATGACATTTATGTTGTAGGCATTATTGAAATGAAAATGGCTGTTATGGAGAGGAGCAGAAAAGACCCACAGGTACTCTCCAGATCAGACCTCCAAGAATTGTGGGGAGTCTACCCATGAAGGAGGCAGCCCACCAGAGGATACCTTGCCAAGGGTCCTCTCATGTTTGGGGCTGACCCTGACAAGAGCTGAAGAATCTTTGTTCAGATTTCATCTCAGCCATTAACACAACACACAACCATCCCCTGTTGTTTGTTGAACACAGATTTGTATCTGGGCTAGGTTGCATCTGAACAGGGAGGTTTTATTTAGTAACCCTAATAGATCTGTCAGAATGCATGCTGAAAGACCCTCTTTCTCATGAATTTGTCCAAGCTTCTTTTAAGGGCACCAGTTCTTTTAAACTTCTTTCAACTGACACCAGTAAGCATCAATACGTCTTGTGATGCTACCTGTGATGACAAGATAAAATCTGCAAATCCATCATACCTGCACTTCCCAACCAACCTCTTTCCCCAGCAGTAGCATAACTATGGGGAAGGGAGTGCGGTAAGTACTGCAGGAGCCACAATGTGCCCTGTAAGCGACCCTTCCCACTCACCATCAAAGCCATTCTGGGCAACAACGGCAATACACAGGAGATACCAGCATCTCCTGCATATTGCCATCACTGCCTGGAATGGGTCCAACTGTATAGCAACTGTATAGTGTAACTGTATAGTCCAACTGTATAGTGTATAGCAGGGGTGTCAAACTCATTTCAAACCAAGGGCTGAACAGCATTCATGATGCCTGCTGAGGGCCGGAAGTGATGTCATTAGGCAGGAAATGATGTAATTAAACATCATAACCAAAAATAAGCACCTTTTCTCTCTTAGGAACTCATTAGCTGCAAATGACAGAAGAGAAAATATGCAAATCTTGATCATATTTCAAGATATGGGAGAGCCCAATTTTCATGTGGACTGCCCTTTCAGAAGTAACACCTCAGCACTGCTCAGCAGAAGAGAGCCTGAGGGCCAGATAAAAAGCTTCTGCGGGCTGCATCCGGCACCCGGGCCTTATGTTTGACACCCCTGGTGTATAGGATTGCAGCCTGATTGCACAATCCTATACTCACTCTGTACCCGCAGAGCTTCCTGCTTCCTGTTAACGTTCTGGCTGCAAATCTCTAGCATTCAGGCTGCCTGCCTGCTTGTCCTTATATAAGCGTGCCTGCTTATAGTGTTTTGTTAAAGGAAGTGACATGCTTGTTTGACACCACCAGTAAGAATAAAAACAAGGGTAACGGGTGCCTTGAATTAAAGTCTGAGGAGAAATCTGACGATCAAGAAAGGCGGTATATAAATACCTGTACTCCTACTACTCCTATTATTATTATTATTATTATTATTATTATTATTATTATTATAACCAACTTTCCCATAGGAAATAATGGGATTAGCCTGGGTTAGGGGAAAAGTCATTTAATATACAACTAGTGACTTCTGCTTGCCCAAGATGGCATAAGGAAAGGTTTGAGGAGGGAGGCTCCTTGGAGTGGCTACTGATGTTCATGGCTGGAAATCAACGAGGAAAAACAAAAATGCCAGCAAGGAAACGGAGAAAGTAGTAAGCAGCAGAGCTCAGTCCCAGGACCTCTTGCTGGTTATCTTCTAGAAAACCCTCCACTTGCTGCTTCTGCAAGAGGCAACTTTTTGGGGATTGCCTCCTCTTTCAGAGCAAGTGACAGACCTCTCTCTCTCTCTCTCTCTCTCTCTCTCTCTCTCTCTCTCCACTCCGAAGACCCCATAGGTAACCAACAAGAAGAAGGCTAGACTGACATGCTAGATTTCTGGGTGAGTGGAGATAATTTGTATACTTCTCAATAACAACAACACAATTCTTCTGTACAAAAAACTAGCATGTCTAGATTCTGGCCTCACAGTCCAATCCTAAATCCAATGACTCTGCTGGGTGCAGCAGTGCCAAAACGGCTACTGCTGCATCCAGCTGCACCACAGAGGCTGCCCGTGGTCTCCTTGCCCCAAGCCCCGCGATGTTTCTTCTCTGCACCAGACTTGAGAGACTCAGGGGTCTTCATATGCTAGTTCTCTACATGAGGGGGATATTTTTGCTGTGAAGGAGCATTCAATCATGGGGGCCTCTGTTTGCATTTTCAGGTGATGCAGGCCAAGCGCAGGTTTACTGCATTGCTGAGCTAAAGTTTCATACAATATTTCCACATGGGACAAATCCCACCCCCAACTGGTTTGCAACAGATGAAAGAACAAAGCACTTGTTTGTTTGCTCCTTTATCCCCAGGCTTAGATAGTAAGTAGCTCTCTCAGGCTGTTAGGTCTTTGAATGACTCCCTCACTTGGTAGGAGACTCAAGGGGGTTTCTAGGGCTCACCATGATGACTTCTGGAGGCAGTCAGGGGCAAAGTGATTGAGTTGGGCATCCTAAAGATCTTGCTTCCTTGGGATACAGGACAACTTACCCCAAGTGCGGGGCCCCTGACAGCAAAGTAGAGGCTAAGAAGACCAAAACTTACACCAAATGAATTATTCATTTGGGAGTTCAGCATCTCATTGACATACAGGGATTTTAAAGCAGGTGTTGTGGGGTGGAGTTTTCATCTTGCATGTTTATGCAAGCTCTTGTCCTTTTGCCAAGTTAAGTGCATAACAAGTAGCGTATGAGCGCATATGGATTAGATCAAGGTGGGTCTGTCTTCGCCATCGTTCTCTTTCCCACAGTGGCCAACCAGATGCCTCCAAGAAGTTCACAAGCAGCTCGGGAAAATGATAATGGACTTTCCCTTCTTGTTCCCTGCTCTGGTATGGAGAGGTGTATTGACTGGGAAGTTCTATTAAGCAGGTGTGGCTAACACCTCTTGAAAGCCATAGTTTCAAGCTCCTCTAGGCCTAGGCTGCTCAGGCTTTGCAGTGAGCATACAGGCCCAATCACTCATACAGGCTTCTGCTGCCAAGCTGAACCTGATTCCTCCAGTTTTCTCATATGACCTGTACCAGTCTGAGGTCTCTCAGGGGGAGGGGAGGTTTCAAAATGCCATTGGATCCACCTCCTCCCCACTCTGGTTCCTTCTCCCCTGCCCAGAAATGCCCCTGGTCTTCCCACACCCTCCCCCTTCCTGCCCAAGTCCAGGTTGAAATTCTAATGAGCAGAATTTCACAAACATCCCCGGGGCACTTCAAGACAGGTCTAGTCTAGGATTGTCACACTTTGTTGACTCACTGTCTCTGGGTGTGGTGGTGTTCACACAGCGACATCATCTGTCCATTGCCCTCTTATATCTTCCCTGTGCTTAAACGGTCACACTTAGCAAAGGAGAAAATTCAGCATTCTAAGAAGAGCAGTTTAGCAGCACAATAATCAGTCATGTGAACTGTGATTAGTGATACTATCCCATCTTTTTTGAGAGGCACATGCTCAGATGCAATAGTCTACAACAGGAAGAAGGAGAAAAGGGGGAGGGACAGTCAATTATGTCCCCAAAGGAGCTGTATCTACTGCAATGTGGGTGGGATGCTGTGATTCTGCATGTGACCTGCTAGCAGGAAAGCAACAACTGGGTGGCTGGAAATATTCCTTGTTCATGGTGCAGCAGTGCCAAAACGGCTTCTACTGCATCCAGCAGTACCACTGAGGCTGCTGCTGGTCTCCTAGGGGAAAGCTCCAAGCCCCACAATTAGGCTTCTCAAGTCTGGTTATTTTGCTGGTGCAGACTTGAGAGACTCAGAGGAGCAGAGCTCTGCCTGTCTCACCCCCTTCCGCCCTGGTTCCTTCCCTGTCTCTCCCCCTGCCCCATTCTGCCCACTCCCCCCCCACCCTACTTACCACCGGCTGGCTCCGCTGGAGTGCTGATTGGCCTTCTGAATGGCACTGAGGCTCAGCTCCAACCGGTGCTGCCCCAACGCCAGTGGCCCCCTCCTCTCCAGGTGTCACAGATGTGCCTCATGGCACGTTTGCAGCACCCAGTGCTGGTGCTGGAGCTCAGTGCTGGCACTGCAACTGTTTAGGATTGGGCCATTATATGCTAGTATGTGCTCTACATGAGAGGGATATTTGAGTTTCTCCACATTTGCTGGATCAGTGTCATCCTGGTGATTCAGCGGTGTCGACACAGAGGACGTCACGTGTAAGTCTTGGTATCTGGAGAAGGTCCTTCTGAGAACAATCCCACAACCCATGTGCATTACAGCAAACTCTTGGGTGGGAGTTCTTGAGAAGTGGGATTCTCACTCTCATTCTCTGGGTGGAATTACTTGATTCTCCTGCTATCACCACAGAGTGATGCTTCCTGCCTCTTTAGGATGTGATTTTAAGTGCCTCTCTCTGTTACATCTTCCAAGAATTTTTATTGCTTCTCAGATGTGTATATAAGTGCAGTTGTGTTGGAATGAGCAGGGATTAATCATGACTCTGGAGTTTTTTAAAAATGCTTTTGCTTTGATTCATCTGTCGTTTCAGAATGTGGAGTCCACATAGGCTATTTGATGTTTTGTATAACTTAGGGCACAATCCTATGCATGTTTACTCAGAGGTAAGCCCCATTGTGTTCAATAGGTCTTACTCCCAGGATTGCAGCCACAATTGCTTCCTTGCTCCCTTAACTTTATGGATACAGTACTTGTTTCTGTTTGACTTTGAGCAAGATACAATGTCCCAGGGGTTTTGCTAAGTCTTTAGAGACTCAGAAACTGAGTTGAAAGCGGTAGAGCCAGGAAGCTTAGGGATGATGCTTGGAAAATCAGGGGATGGAGCTTGATGAGAAAGGAAGGAACCTAATAGATTTGACACTGGCAGAGCATGTGGTCTAGCACAGTGTTTCTCAAACTGTGGGATGGGACCCATGAGGTGAGTCACAAGCTAATTTTAGGTGGGTCCCCATTATTGTCAATATTTTGTTTTTAATATATTAGTCTTGATGCTTCCATAGTATGTGACTGCAGTTGGGACTCCTGTAGTTGGACTCTCATCTCTTCCATATACTCACTAGGTGGCCTTGGGTAAGCCACTCCCTTGGCTGCAATAAGGAGGTGATAATATTTCCTTAGGGTTATTGTAAAGATTAAACATGTGCAGGGCTTTGCACATTCAAGAAAGGCCACACAAATGTATTCTTATTAAGGGTATACAAGACACTCCCTGGGGTTTTTGCAGAAGCAGTAGTGTAGCTTTGGGGGAGGGGATGCGGCATAGTAAATATTGCAGGTACTGCAACACACTGTGTAAGAATCCCCTCTGATTCACTGCTGGAGTTGTCACTACCCAACAGTGAGTGGGAGGGGCTGCTTACACAGCATGTTGTGGCACCTGCAATAGTTACTGAGCCACCCCCCTGTAGCTATGCTACTGTGCAGAAGATCATGGGACAGAAAAGTGTGCCAATCAGGAGGAATAGAGGACCAAGGTTCATGCATCCCTTGTCTTCATTGTTAGGTCCTGGCTTTGATTAAAGGCTGGGCTGCAATGTCACTTGCTTCATTTTTGAATGCTATGTGCTCAGTGTCTCCTTTCTGGAACTCTGCTCCCCTAAAAAGGGTAACGCTGAAAGCTCTTTGGGCAGAATTCCAGAGATCAGGGTGAGAAAGGGGGGAAGTGCTTCATTTTGGATGCCGTGAGAATTCCACGTTCTGTCCATTCTTGGCTCTGGCCTCTCCTTGACTCCTTTTTTCCAAGAAGAGCATGAAGTGGGGTGGATGGGAACATGCTGGGTCAGCACGGATGTGACTGCTTGAAAGCAGTCATCGGCCATGAGAAAATCAGGACCCGTGCAAGACATTTTGGGTGCCAAGGACTTAAACTCATAATGGCACCTCCCCTTCCTCATGTTCTCATGGAGGTATAGTTCACTAGCAGGTAGATGGGACTCGTTAGCCTGGCAGCTCATCTGAGAGAAGGAAAACTCTGATCCCAAACCTCTACTGCCTTGTGGCTATATCCAGTTATGGAAAAGGCTTCAGGAGACAACCTTGAGGCAAAATCCGGAGCCGGAGTCCCTGAGGCAGTTTGTGGCTGTATATAGTCACGCTCTGGCATCTCCTGCAACGCCACTGGAACAAACCACATTGGCTTCTGCCTTTCCATTGGACCATTTCAGCAACGTGGAGAGGGGGGATTTGCTGCATGGGTAACAGTCTATCCTCCATATCTACTTTACCCAGGCTTCGTGCACTGGAGAGGACACTAACCACCATTCAGAGCGCGATACCATAGTCTTCCGAGACTGAAGGATGCCTATGATGACAGTTCACCAGGATGTCTTCCTGCAGAATCTCAATGGAAATGAACTGAAGATCAATTGTGCATGGGACTTGTTGGGCCTGAGCCCCTCCTCCTTATCACGAAGGGCAAGTCTACATCTGCAGGCCGAGGGTAGAACATAGTGCACATGGGCTTCTTTAACTCCTCCATACTGAAGTGGTAACAAAAGGATGCCTTCCACCCTAGCGAGATAACAAAAGGCTGGGTTACTTCACAATCAATATCTTAAAGTATGCTTTTTACAAGAACTGTTTGTGGTTAGCTAGAACCCGTCTTGTCCATGGTGCCCATGGCTGCCTGGGGCAAACAGGGGAGCCAACTGGCCCACTGCATTCACCTGTCCAGGGGGTTAGCTGATTACCTGGGGTTTGGCCAAAGCTGGTTGGCTAGAATGAAAGGGGTTCCTGTCTCTCCAGGTAGTTGGGGTCTCCAGGCTGTGTTTTCCACCAATAGCAGCTTCCTAGGGACACCCCTGTTCTTGGGGGGGGGGTACCACCTTCTTGGCCTTCTTCCCCTGAGTCCTCTATGACCTATCATCTTTTCCCTTCGTTCCCTGCCTTCTCCTTGCCTTCTTCCCCTCTCTACTCCCAGGCTTTCTCATCTCACTTCCCATGCTGCCTCCTCCCCTGACCTCCTGCTTTCTTCCCTCCCCTTCCCCAGTCCCTGCTTGGTCTCTCCTCACCTTGGCTCTGCTATGCCCAGTGGCCTCTCTTCCCTTCCCCAGGCAGCATCATTTTTCTGCAATTCTCTCAATCCAAATGTCTTCTTAAATTTGGAATTCCAAATTACCTGGTGGTTTCCAAAGCCAAAACAATGTACTAGAAGTTATTCATTGTCCCTTTCCTTTATTTCCAAATTTAGTACAGATTGTTGTGTATGCATAGTTTACTGGGGCTTTCCATTCCTTCAGTTCATTCCTGTCTATATTTGTACACCCCTGTCTATTGATAAAACACTGCAAAAAAGGCCATCACTATGTCCCCATGGTTACATCTAATTTTTGTGCAGTGTTTCACCAATGCATAAGCCAATGTGTGCATCTGTAAGAAGGGTCACACAAAAAACATCTTGATGGAATCATACAGTCACATCTAGATTTGTTTTTGTAGTGTTTTATCAATGTGCACATATGTCCCAGTAACATTGTGGAATGCATTGCTAATGAAGGAACGAAAAACTGTGCCTAAAATTGAGAGCATACTCCAATTCCAGAATTAATTTTAGAAATGCTCCTAGTTTAACTAGAACTCAGAGCAGTGAATAGGGGAACACAATAGGGGAAATCTGTTTATCACTGTCTGAAGACAAAGGTGAGATCCAAAACAGAGGCAGCTGGATCCAGCATCTGGCCTCTGATCTTCCACAGCCACTACCACCACCAGCAACAAATCAAATGACCATTGCCACATTCCTTCCTGCTTGATTCTTTCAGTCAAATCAGGAAGTGCAGGTCATGCTGGGACCTCCCAACATGCACATACCTTCTGTTTTCTTGAAAGGGAATGCAGAAGAAGTCAGTGACTACTTCCTCACCCCCTTACATCACTCCTTCCCTGTATAATCCCCTTAAGTTTAAAAGAAACAGGTTAGGAAGGAGCGAGATGACTGAAGCGGATTGCCACTGCCAATGCCCCCAAAATCTATGTGGTTGGTGGCAATCTGCTTCCCTTCTTGTGCCTTCTTTGTGAGGTTCCTTTAAGTTTAAAGAGTCAGTGCAAGAGAAACAGCAAGGTGAGAGAGCAGGGAAATGGAAGTAGATTCATGTGGCCTGGCTTACAGTGGGGGGAGGGGGGAGGCAGTGGCAGACTCTGGGTGAATGGTATCCTGAATCTGCTGCTTCTCCCAGTCACTCAGCTGCTATGCCACACTCACTTTTCTCTTCACTTGGAAACAAAAATCTTGGGTGAGAGAGAAGATGGGAAGATGCTTAACACAGGACGGGAAGACGGGAAGACGGGAAGATGCTTAACTGGACACTCATAAATGGGAAAGCTGGCTCCAATGCAGTATTTTCCATTTTCAACAGGCTTTGCCTCATGCCTGGCTTGGGACCCCATCCTCCAGGGGGCAGAAAATATGTGATGTTCTGGTATCCCACCCTCCCCATGTGCTGAAGATGCTGATGGAACAATGCCCAACTGCCTGGACACAAGCATCAGGGAGCTGCGGAGGCTCGTCACTTTCATTTGCAAAATCCATCCTGACAACATGTGGGAAACTGCCTGGTCTTTCTTTGTGCATTCTCAGACCAGAGCTATGTGAAGATCAGCCCTCCCTCCCCAGCACTTTGAACATCTCAGGATCTCAGGGAAGTTGGAAGTGAAATAAATTTAGCTTAGGCTGTATTTCAGGGTCAGATGGAGAAGGCAAGTAAGCAGTGAGGGACATACCAGAGGGTGAACAATCATTTTAGGGCTGTAAATTTGAAAGCTCTGATTATGAAACCAGGTATTGGGCCATACCTGTCTGCCATGAGACAATGGCCGACATACCATAAGAAATAACACTGGGTAGGGGGGCGGGGCCAGAGGCAACTGAATGGCTGTGTTTTTCTGAGCTCTTGAAAGCTCTTGGGAAAGCATACTATTTCCTCTCAAAAAACTGTGGGTCTGAAGAGATCCAAGGATCTGTGATCAGGAGAGATTTGATCCTACAGATGGTGTACAGATGGAGAAGAAGGGTCCAGCCAGGGGCAGTTTTTCTCCAAGGGAACCAGTCATCAATGTCGGTGTTGGTGAAGATTCATCTTGAAACTAAGCTGAAGGTCCCAGGCAGGAAAAGACTTTGGAAGAACTAAGTGAGTGTTATTCTGCTGTGTGTGTCTGGCATTGATTGATTAATTGACTGCCTGATTAAGCTTTTGCCCAAGGGAAGAAGAAGGAGGGGCAGATTTTCCCCCTCTGGGAAGAGGAAAGAGGGGGGAGGCTTTCTCCAGTCACTTGTTTGCTTGTGTGAGAAGAAGGTTTGGAGGAGATTTGCAGAGCTTGTTATGGAAATATGGGAGCATAACTCTAACTTTACAAATCTAAAACTCGTTGGATTAAAAATTAATCGTTTTGGAATATAAACTCTGCTTTGGCTCGCTAGTTTCATTTTCCTGTGGAGATCTTGGAGTGCCTGTGGAGAGGGCTGAAGATCTACATTTCTTTGTTTTGCAAATGTGGTTTATTGTTTTGAATTCCTCTCACTATCTCTTGGAAGGAATGTGGTTGATATGGCAACAAATGTAAGCAATAGAATCAAAACAACAGAATAAGAAGAATAGAACATCGGGGACATCTAGTGGAGTTAAAAAGACATTGCAAGGACAAGAACAGGACTTGACAAGTGAGGTAAGGAGGACAATATGCTGAGGACATCTAGTGGTGTTAAAAAAATATTGCAAAGCAAAGGTTTATTTGACTTAAAATTTCCTTGGGTTGGTTTTTATGGGTGAACAGTTGATTTCTTGATGATGTGATGTGATATAAGGGTAACTGATAGTGATATATGTGATAACAGATATTTGAGTTTTACAGGAAAGAAGACAGGAAGGAAGAAAAAGGATGACAGGAAAAGGAGCAAAAGTTAGGGGCTCTCCTGCCCTGGAGTCAAGCTTGGGAAAACTAACACAAGAGGAACTGAAAGGGAAAGATTGGAAGCAGACGATACAAGACAATATAGAAAAATTAGTGGCAATGGGACAGCAGCACACAAATCAATTTCTGCAGGTTCAAGCTAGTCTGGATGTTTTAACTACACAACTAAATGATCTCAGTGTGCAACTGAAAGCTGTTAAAGGCCAAGCAGATGAGAATACACAAAAGATTAGAAAATTAGAAGAAAAGATAACAAAAGATCAGAATACTGGAGATAGAACAGAACCAATATGATGGAGAGGCAACTTTAATGGAAATTCAGATGGAGAGTGCAGCTCGAGTGGTGAGAATACAAAATGTACCAGAACAGAAAGGGGAAGATACATGACGTCTGATTGGTGATTTAATATCAGAGTGGATCGACACGCCAACAGAGGAGATACTCATGGATCTGGATTCAGCGAGAAGAGTGAGCACGTTTTATCTAAGAAAACTGAACTACCAAGAGAAATCCATGTGAAATTCATCAGAACTTTTTACAGAGATAAAATATTGAAGATCTCACAGGAAAAGGAATGGATGGTGGAGGGTAGCAAAGTGAAAATTCTGAGACATGTCCCATGGAGAGTGAGAAAGAAGAGAAAAGAATATGAAGAGCTAGCAAAATTCTTAAGAGGAAAGCAAATACCATGTAGATGGCTTCTCCCGGAAGGTATGTTTTTTCAATTCCAGTCAGAGATATAATATAAATTCAACAATGAAAGCAGAAAATTTTTTGAGTACAGTGATGAACGATGAGATAAGACATGAAGAAAATGAGGAAGAGGAGCTGAGAAGAAAAGAACTAGAAAGTGTAGAAATGGAGCTGGAAGAAAAGAAATCAGATGATTCAGAGATAACTGAGGAAGAAAAGGAAGAAACTAGAGTGGCAAGGAGGCATTCAATGATAACAACAAGAAGAAGACAAAAAGAGAAGGTGAATAGTAAAAAGAAACATGATGGTTAAGGGAGGATGGAGTATTTAATCTGTCAACATAAATGGCCTAAATTCACCTAAAAACGAAAGAAAGTCTTCCTTCAATTGTAAAAGTTAAATATGGATAGGTCATAATATTACATTAGAACAATGGGAATAGATTTGGAAATATAATATAAAATTTATTAGAGCAACAAATTTTAAAGAAAATGTATATAAAATGTTTTATAGATGGTACATGACACCAGTAAAACTGGTAAAAATGAATCAGAACATATAAAAAAATTGTTGGAAGTGTTAATGTGTAGAAGGGACGTTTTATCATATGTGGTGGACATGTAAAAAAAATGCAAGTATATTGGAAAATGGTAAGGAATCTAATACAAGAGATAGTTGGATTTACGATATCGCTGAAACCAGAGTTAATTTTGCTTAATATTACCTTAGATATTATAGATAAAGAAAATGTGTATTTAGTTATTATGATATTAACTGCTGCAAGGATTTTATATATTAGATACTGGAAAGATATTAAAATTCCAATGAAAGATGAATTAATAGAGAAAATAATGGAAATGGATAGGCTTAATGGATATGGATGGAAAATAATGGAAATGGATAGGCAGAAATGGATAGGCTTATAGAGATTTTGGATCAATAGCGCAAACTGACACAGATAGAGCAGTGGAGACCATTTTATGCTTGGTTGAAAATGAGGTTTTAGATGTATAAGATAGGGCATTTAGATGAATATATTGTATACATGATATATTATACAGGATATGAATGATATTAAGAGGCTAAACTAGAAGAGGAACAAGATTAGAAGATATGTATTGATTGATTAGATATATTGATATATGATTGCTTGCATCCTCCAATGGTGTGTGTGTGTGTGTGTGTGTGTGTGTGTGTGTGTGTGTGTGTGTGTGTGTGTGTGTTGAGTTTGTGTTTATATTTGTTGTTTGTTTTCATTTTGGAAAATAATAAAAAATTAAAAAAAAGAACACTCAATAATGAAAAGCACAAACATCTCAGGCTGCCTGCCACATCTTTTTCATTCCCTACTCCATTACTGATGTGCACATGTTCACTGATAAAACACTGCAAAAAAAAAAAAATCAGTTTTGATGATGATACAATATGTACAGTTAGTGATAACTGTGGCATACACAATTGTGTCAAGATTTTTTGTGTGTGTGCCAGAGAAAATGAGTGTCTTGTAGTAGTGAAAAGATGCCAATTGGGATTTCCTCAGTTTGAACCTTTTCTCTGCCATGTACGCACTAGATGGCCTTAGGCAAGTCACTCCCTCTCAGTGATGGTCTTACGCAACTGCGCGATGAGGTGAATAATACTCAGCACCTCATCCTATCCTCCCTCCACTGGTGCAGCTGTGCCAAAAATGGGTGCACTGAATTCAACGGGGAGGGGGGGAGGGAGAGATCCAGAGGAATTTAAATTCCCTTACCCTGGTGTAAACCTCCCAAACCACAATGGGTCTCCTTGGTCCTGTGCTAGTGATTTTGCTTAGCACAAGTCTAAGGAGAGAAAGGGGCCAGGGAGGCTGCTGCTGTAGGAGATAGGATGTGACATGCAGGATCCACCCCCTGCCCCCGCAGACTCCCCACCCAATCATGCCCCCTCCCTTCCCCATTTCACCCTCTCCCTGCCCTGTGGCACACCCTTCCCACCCCCACCACTGCTTTATCTGCTCTGGCAGGTGTAGGCAGCTCCACTGATGGACCTGGATGGCTGCCATCTTGCATGCCAATATTTTAGTTAAGCAGAGCACAGCCTGCCACTTCAAGTAAGGGGTGGCAGCATTTGGTATGTCATCTCAGGCAGTGGCATAGCCAACTGGCACTCCGTGCCTGGACTTGCCAGTCAGCCTGTCATCCCCCCCCCAGCTGAAACTATGGTGACGTGATGACGTTGCCGCATTTACTTCCACGCGAGGAAGGCTCCAGGGCTGGGCCACCCCTATAGCCTTTCTCGGCACAGTCACCAGAAGAGAGCCTGGCCTCTCTCGTGGCAACACTCGCTGTGTCTCCCTGTGGGGGGCTGGTGCAGTGGTGGCTGAGAAGTGCCTCAGCGGCAGCTCCCAGCCACGTTGCCACCCTTCAGGGGAGACTAAGGCTGCAATCCTATCCACACTTTCCTGGGAGTAAGCCCCATTAACTATAATGGGACTTACTTCTGAGTAGATATGCAGAGGATTGGGCTCTAAATCTGCAGCCCAGTACTACGTGGCACTGTAGCTGCATAGGCAGCTATGCAGCTGATCTCAGGCATCAAGAGGTCTTGAGCTGGTTCTGCCCTGGTGGCTGCCAGGGCCAGAGGAAGGAGTGGGGTTGGCCTGGAGGGTGAGCAGGTGGCTGAATGGAGTGCTGGTGAAGGTGGCAGGCAGGTGCAGGGTGCATCTATTATTATTATTATTATTATTATTATTATTATTATTATTATTATTATTATTATTATTATTATTATTATTAACAGTATTTATATACCGCTTTTCAACTAAAAGTTCATAAAGAGAAAAATCAAATAACTCAATGGCTCCCTGTCCCAAAAGGGCTCACAATCTCAAAAGATGCAAAAAGAACACCAGCAGACAGCCACTTGAAAAGACACTGCTGGGGTGAGGTGGGCCAGTTACTCTCCCCCTGCTAAATAAACGAGGAGCACCCACTTGAAAAAGTGCCTCTTACCCAATTAGCAGGGGACTAATTGGTGCATCTAGGGCACCCTCA
This sequence comes from Tiliqua scincoides, assembly GCF_035046505.1. Lineage (NCBI taxonomy): Eukaryota > Metazoa > Chordata > Lepidosauria > Squamata > Scincidae > Tiliqua > Tiliqua scincoides. The sequence continues at coordinate 41,418,590 of NC_089828.1, read as the reverse complement.
CCAGCTCAGCACTTCCTGTCCTTACTGCTTGAAGCAGGGACATGTGGGCAGGGGAGGCAGAGTCTTACCTGTCATGCTCCAATGAAAATAGCCTCAAGTGTCTGTTACTATACAGGGAGTGAGCTTGCAGCAGTGAGAGCTCAGCCTCCCCTGTGATCATGCAACTACTCAGAAAATGGGCGGAGTGCGTGGGCAGTCACCTCCCCTGTGATTGCACACATGCTCCACTCAGTTTCTGAGCGGAGGCTGAGCTCTCGCTGCTGCAAGCTCTAGTCTCTGTAGTAACAGGCACGTGAGATAGGGAGAGACTAGAGCAGCAGCAGCGAGAGCTGTGATTGTGCAGGCGCCGTGGCTTCCGGGTGGTACCCAGAATGCCTTGAGGCACCAGAGCAAGTGCCTTCCCAGCCATTCACTTCACCGCACATCGCTGGCTTGAAGAAGCTGATTCAGCCAGTCTCATAAGTGGGCCTGCCCTGTGTCAGTAATATAAAAAGTGCAAAAAGTTGCCAATTTATGGAAGGAACTGAAAACTGCTGCAAACTGCGTATGCTCCAATTCCAGAACAAATTTTGGCAATTCTTCTAGTTAAACTGAAATTCATGCAGTGTGGAATGCAGGGCAGAGCAAACACATGAAACAATAAAGGAATTGGCCAGGGGTGTCAAACATAAGGCCCAGGGGCCAGATGCGGCCTGTGGAAGCTTTCTATCCACCCCTCAGACTCTCAGCTGCTGAAGTGTCACTGCTGAAAGGGCAGCCCACAGAAAAATTGTGCTGTCCCATATCTTGAAATATGACGGTCTGTGTATTTTCTGTCATTTGCAGCTAATGAGTTCTTAAGTGAGAAAAAGTGCTTATTTTTGGTTAAGACCTGTTTAATGACATCACTTCCTGCCTAATGACATCACTTCTGGCCCTCAGTCGGCATCATGAATGCTGTTCGGCCCTCTGTATGAAATGAGTTTGACGCCCCTGGACAAGGCAATGCTCATCTGTACTGAAACTACCTGAAAGTCCTGGGCTAAAACTCCAGAAATAAGGACCAAGCAGCATATGGGGAAGGCCTCTTACTTGAGATGGTGAAAAATGGCTACCAGGCAGTGCAGGACCATATGGATCAATGGTTTGAACTCAGTAGAATGCATGTGATTTTTGCTGGGGAAGCTGTAACAAAGTAGCAGAACACCTGCTTTGTATGCGGAAGGTCCCAGGTTCTATCTATATCAAGGCAGGGAAAGACCCTTTTGAAATCATGTTGCTTCCCCTTCTCCCTTTGGGACTATCATGCAGACAATGCTGAGCTGGACAGAGCAGTGGCCTCACTCACTGTAGGACAACTTCATATATTTACAAGTGGTCATGTGTGTGTGTCTTATATCCCATTGAGAAATGAGTTGCATAATTTGGTTTACGAACATGGAAGTTGATGAGAGCCCAGAATATGGGATTGTCTACACCACATGTTTATCACAGCTCAGTGTAGAGTGGGGGCTAATGCAAGAGTCCACCTGACTTTCAATATCTGCATCGAAAGCAACCGGGAGTCAGCGCTGCCATGATAGGCACATGTGTTGATAGGGTCCAGATTTCTCCAGCTGTGGCCTACAACAATATAAAAATGGCTGTGGACAGAAATCCCATATCAAGCCCTGACTTACAGCCACTTCGCACTTGATCAGATTCCTACATGAGAGACATTCAGTCTCAGGTGCTTAATTCAAGGTCTCAATATCAGAGGCTGTGCAGTATCTTGTAGTCAGCCTGGGACTGTGTTTTCCAGAGCTCCTTCCAGGCACTGAAGGGAATGGGGGAATGCAACATCATCCTCATTGATGAGTTGGCAATGTGGAGTGTTTTGATCTGCCTGGCCTGGTCAACAGAGCAGGACATCTGGCCACTTGCATTCCAACTCCAGAATAAAAAGTACTAAAGAATTAAACTTTCTGTACTGCACTGATACGGAAAAGGTCAGAAAACAAAATCCTCTCTCCCTTTGGAAAGAGAGTGAGAGTGAGCGAGCGAGTCCCCTCTTGCACTGCCAAGAGTTCAGTTAATTTGTGATCATGTTCCATTTAACAAGACAGCCTAAATATTTAAAATAGATTTGTGAGTATGGAGGCCGCGAGATCTAAGCGAAAGGCCGCTTTGCGAGGTCCCCCAGCTGATCGGGTTTCTGAGAGCCACAGATGGAAATTATTATGAAACTTCAGGGAAACTGGGCTGGGAGAGAAGAGGGCATGGAGTTTTTATACACTGGTGTAACAACAACAACAACAACAGCCTCAAACCAAACCAGTTGTTCTAGCCTCGATAATTTAATTCTGCCTGTAAAACAAAATAATTGTAAGCAATTGGGGTGATTTGAGTCTCACATTTCTATTGGCAAAGATCAGTGCTGGTTGGTGGTGATGTACAGGAGTTGGACAATAACCCCACAGAGAATGCAGAAATCCAGCAAATTCTGAAGCCGCTTCTAATCAGAGGTCAACCCCCAAGACCATGTATTTGGCATCTAGGTGCTAGTTCTAGCAGTGACGGACCTCCCCAGCCCTCCGCAGGTCTGTGGGGCAAAGGTTCGTGATGGCGCCCCCACAGGCTGTCGTCGCTCCCCCCCCCATGCAAATCTGCCCTCCAACACCTGAGGCTCACAGAGCCCAGGCTGCATTAGGGAAGCTTCCTGAGCCTTCCACGATGCTGTAAACTGTGCTTCCGGAAATCCAGAAGCACAGTTTCCGACCCCATCAGGAGCCACAGAGAAGCTTCTGTGGGGTCCTAAAGGCTCGTGCCTGGGGCATTTGCCCCATCAAACATAATGGAAGGTCTGCCACTGAGTTCTGGGAGGATGTGGGGATAGCGTTGGGATCCCTCACATGCCAGGCAACTGACTCTATAGTCTAAAGGACCAAAGAAGCCTGCTCAATAATTAGATAATTTAATCCATAAGTACCTCCCATGGATGTTTTTCAATGGCTATCAGTCATGATGTCTGTATAGAGCCCCAATCTACCAACATAATACACAATTGGTTCCCATACTTACCTGGGTCATGACTCCCCCGCAGCCTCAGCAGAGCACTACCATCTTGGATTTCACGAACTCTCATGATCCAAGATGGTGGCACCCAAATTTTGCAAGATTTCATGAAATCCCAGATGGTGGAACCCAAATCTTGCAAGATATAGGTACTGCCATTTTGGATATCATGAGATTTCAAGAGATCCAAGATGGTGGCACCTGGGGAAACAGGTAGAAGGGCCACCCACGGTGCCCCTGTGTGTCACAACTCCCTAAGGCGCCATGACACACATTTTGGGAACCCCTGCAATACACCGTTGAATACCAATTGTTAGGGAGTAATGGCAGGAGAGGACTGTTGCCTTCAAAGCTTATTGGAGACTTACTGGAGGCATCCTGTTGACCACTGTTGGAAACAGATGGAATTCTGGTCTGCTTCATGAAGTCCCCCCTTTTGCTCTTATTCATCATGGTAGACCCTCTATGCTCAGAGGCAGTCAACCTCAGAGTAGCAGATTCTGGGAACAAAGAACAAGGAGGGATGATGCCTTCATGCTTTGTTTTAGGCTTTCTGGAAGCATCTGAATGGCCACCTTTGGAAGGAATTGAGATACTGAACTAAATGGTTATTTTGGTTTTGATCCAGGAGGCCTGGGTGGAGACATATCTTCCTTGGTCTACATCTTCCATATATTCTGGTGTCAGCATGGTCCTCTGCGGATCTCCTTGGGGTTGGCAGAATTTTGTCCCTGAGGGCTTGTTCCAGGCAGGTGTGCCTGGAATCATGGCTCATGGGGGCATGCTTGGGACTCTATGGCTTGGCTGGCTTTGCCAGGTGGTGCCTGTGTGTTTGCTGTGAGCTTACCTGTGAGGCTGGTGCCTGGCTGTGGGCTTGACAGGCAACTTTGCAGTCTGGTGTGTGGGTCTGGGGTGGGGTGTCCATTGCTGGGGTGACCAGCATGCATATGCTGCTTGGCAGCCAGGCCATTGTGGCACCAAAGCTGTGGACAGTGATGGTGTCAGAGTGGCACTGTGTTTGTGGGGGACACTGGTAGTTGCTGCTCTGGCATGAGTTTTGGTTGGCCTCTGCTGTCTCTTCTCCTCCCCTGCCTTTGCCAGCCAGGCCTTGGATATGACTGATGTTGTGCTGATGTCTGTGCAACATTGGCATGGTGTCTAGATAGAACTGGGCCTTTAGTGTACAAAAATAGTGATATAGGAGACATCATTTATGATGAGGCAGGAAATTGGTACTGATTGGCCCTGCACTACCCAAAATGCATTGCTGTCATTGACTACAATGCTGTCAATCATACCCAGGATGAAGAATGCTGCAGTGAAACAGCGCTAAAGAAAGTGGCATTATGGGAGATATTACTGTACAAAAAATAGAGTGAATGAAGAACTCCTAATGGTTCAAAAAATATTGAATAAACAAGCAAGCAAAGATCCCAACTTGGAAACAAAAATGATAGCATGAAAGCATCACCAGGAAGAATGTAAACATTTGTCCTTGATGGAAATGTTTTTAGTATTTGGAAGATGTTCTGTATAAGGTCAATAAAAAACGTGGTGCCATTATGTCTTTTCAAGTCAGTTCATTTGTCCCACTGGTCAGAGAATTTTGGAAAAGTTACAATGGCTTGCAAAATCTGTTTGCCAGAGGCAATGGTAGGCTGCAAGTACACCCCGTAATGTCTTCGTCATACCACTTTCAACTTTCTGAATAAACTCATCATTGGTCTGCAGCTTTATAGAGTTCTCCCAAGGCAGAAGGAGACCCCCCCTCACTCATTCATACACACCCTAAATTTATCATCTGTCCCCACCCATCCCCTCCAGGGCTCCCAGGATAAGCCACCCTCTACCAATAACTCAAAGGAAATTCCGAAAAGCTTTCAAGTTGCTGTTGCCAGGGGCAACTGTTTTTATTGGTATATCCACATGTTGGGCACATGTGTCCAAAGGCATGATGGCTTTTTCGGAGAGGCCGCCCTCCCAGCCAAGATCTCATCCACTATAGTGAAAGGTGCTGAGGCCCAACCAACCTCAGCAGATGCAATCCTGATTAACCCAGGGGGAAGAGCTTTGACGCACCATCTAATTTACCATCCGGCATACTGGAGTTGAGGCTCAGGGCTTGAAACAGGTTTTAGGAAGGGATAAGAAGGATCTCCCATGTTGATCTTCTCCTCATTTTGTTTCTGGTCTCCCATTGGCTCCTCTCAATCCACTCACCTCCATCTAGCATTTTGCTGCCAAAATCATTCATCTCTCTCACCACATTGACCGTGTCACACACGTCTTCAAATTCCATCGCTGACTTCCTGTCCACTCCCAGAGCTAGCACAAGCTCTTTGTCCTCAGCTTTGAAGCCTGCATGGCCTGCCCCTCTCCCCACTTTTCACCTCTCACACCCCTCCCACTCCTGAGCACTCTTCCTGCTCCATCATCCTCAGCATTCTGGAGGTCTCCTGCTACTATAAAGACTCCACCTTTTCCCTCTAGCCACCCCTTAGCCCAGGGCTTTTCAAGCTGGGGAGTCACGACGCCCCAGCCTGCGGGCCCTGGCCCCTGCCCCTTTAAGGGGTGGGGACACCCTGGAGCCAGGGAGGAGGCAGTGGCGCGATCCCCAGGATCGTGCCGCTCAGGGAGGCTGCAGGGGCTTTCGGTACGTGTACCCAAGCCCCTGCAGCCCCCCTGAGCGGCGCAATCCTGGGGATCGCGCCGCTGCCTGCTCCCGCCCCTGCTGCCTCCCCCCTCCTGCCCACGCAAGAACTTAGTGGCTCTCAAACTCTCCCAGAGAGTTTGAGAACCACTGCCTTAGCCCTCAAACTATCTCCTGGGACACCCCTGTGATTTCTCATCTCTTATTGCCTTCAAACCTCTTCTTAAAAGTCACTTTCTCTCTAGAGCCTTTGATAAAACTCCCAAGTTTAAGAATGTGTAACTGAAATAATTGCATTCTGTTCTGTGTCTACCCAGTGCTGCCCCAAGGTAAGGGAACAAACATTCCTTTGAGGAGGCCTCTGTGACTGCTCCCCCCACACAGGATGGTGTGCAGGCCCCATTGGCAAGGCTACATCAGAGCTGGAAAGTTGGATAGGATTGGGTACTTAGTTCATTTGCATCTTTTTTATCTTCTGTGTTACCAATGTTTATGTATACAGCAATAAAACACTGCAAAAAGCAATCTGGGTTGTATACATCAGTGTTTCTCAACCAGTGGTACTTGAGGTGATGTCTGGTTGTACTCGCAGAACCCCTGGGACACACACCACCTGGCAGCAAGACCAGGAGCGCAATGTAACGAACAGCAATAGGAAGCTCCAGAGCTCCAAAACATCCTTTTCCATGCTCAAAAAAGCCCTCCTGTCCACCCTGAGCCTCTTACTGGTGCTTGTTCGTCACATCTGGCCTTCCAACCCAGAAGTAACTGGCAATGTCATTGCCCATTCCATCTAGTGGTACTTTGAATGGGTGGACCATGTGAAGTGGTTCAGCAGAGGACAAACCTTGAGAAACACTGGTATGCATGACTGCATCAAGGTTCTTTCTGTGTACTACGTATTTTACTAATGCTCAATACACATTACTGTGAATTGTTAAAGAATCACTCACTTGATAAAACCGTTTGCACAATCGCATCAAGAATGCTGTTTTGTTTTGTTTTTTGCAGTGTTTTACCAATGAGTATACACTCAATAGTTATGCTCGTAGAAGAAGAGAACAGAAGGAACTGAAAGCTGTGGTAAATTGCACATGCATAGCACTATGTACAAAATGTGGCAATAAAATAAAGGCCAGTGGAGGACCCTAATGCATTGGTTTCACTTTGGAAACAAGATCAGGTTATTCAGGACTCCAAAATCCGTTCAAATGGGAAGAATTTCAAAAGCATCTCTAGTACTCATCTGAGCCACTACAAGTTGTTCACTGCATGGCTTACTAGTCCACATCACCCTTGACCTTTTAAGATGGCAAAGCTTATGGGTTTCACTAGGCTTTTCTAGATGTAATACTGTACTGGATTGTGTGGAATACCTTGCCAGTTTTCACATGAGCATTGGACTACCCTGTTGTGGGTCCTGTCCCACTCTGTGGCTCCACTTGGTTTACATGCCACTGATGCAACTGGTGACAATGTCATTACTGGGCACTGCAGGGATTACAGAAGTCAATGAGAGCTGGATAGGCCAGGTAATTGGGAAGGGGTGGAGCTCAGAAAGGCTGATGGAATTAAAAGAGGAGGGAGAGGACGAGGCAGCAGAGGGGGAAGCAGAGAAGCCGGGCAGGAGTAAGAGGCATGGAGAAGAAGGCATGTGACAACAAGGAATGGGAGAGGAAGAAAGAAACTAGGGAAGGAAAAAGGAGGAAGAGGGTAGAACAAAGGGACCACTGGGTGAAGTAGGAGGGACTGCAGAAGGAAAGGAAAAGAAGGCCCAAGGGGAGAAGGAAAGCTTGAGGCAAAATGCCTGAGAGGGGCAAGTGCCCCACAGGGTGGGGAGGTGGGGGCTAGCCAAACTCTCAATGCTTTCTCAGAGGCATCGCCCCCCCCCATAAGAACTTCGTGCCTGGAGCCTGCTGCCCCTGCCCCAGGTGAATCCAGCAAGACGCTGTCACTGCCTGGTGCAATCTAGTTGGTGCTGCCATTGCCCCATGTGAATCCAGCAAGAGGCTGTTCCCTGTCTGGTCCAATCTAGTTGGCGTTCCTTGCTGGATGCGACCTTCCCTACCAGGCAACGCATCTGCCCTAGTCAGAGGAAACTCATTGTGAGTCATCTAATAAGGCTTCCTTATAAGATAGAACAAATTCCTTATTCCTTAGTAAGTTCCTTATTAGAATGGAGCCAGGGGAATACTGTGGAGGAATCTCAGTGGAGACTGAGAACAGAACTCTGATCTATAGGGTCTTGATCTGTTTGGTCACAATAAACCTATTCCTGCAAAGTTCCCACCTGGAACTGGTTCTCTTACAACACCACCATGTTGAACCTCTCTCCCCTTGTAGATTTACTTCCAGAGATGCTGGGGGTGGGGTCTATTACACCAGTATTTTAAAAGTAGCAGTAAAACTGGCAATTAACCCCCACCCCCCTAGTCTAGAGAAGCCAATGAAACTGCCAAACCTTGTCAATTTCATCTCTGCTTTGAAAAAAAAAAATTGAAAAAACCAAACCCCCAAAAAATCAGGGTGATCACAAGAAACAGGGGAGTGCTACTGGCTCTGGCTATCTTCTTTTGCCATTTCCCCAGGCTAGGGAATATGCACTCACCCGCTGAATGGAGCAGATCTCATCAGACTTGAAACAACTGCACTGCCTGCTTAGTTTTTCCCCCAGACACAATTCAAGGTGCTCTTTTTCCCCTTTAAAATGCTCAAAAGCTTGGGTCTTCAGTACCTGAAGGACCACCTGAAGGTCCACCTTCTCCCATATGAATCCATAGCTTTTACTATCATCTTGAGCGGTCCTTCTGAAGTAAACAAAAATTGGTGCCATCTGGAAGCACCAAATAAATATCATTGTGATTTATTGTTAAATATAAACATTATTGTTGTCTTATAGGAGCCTTTGCTCATATGCAGACTGGGTATAATAAAAGCACCTCTGTGCATGTGCAGAGTGTGTTTTTCTTACTGCTAGGGAAGTGTTGGAGCAGAGGCAGCTGGGAGCTTTTTCCAATTCTGATCTATAGCACAGGGGTGGCCAAACCACAGTTCTGGAGCCACATGTGGCTCCTTGACATATAATGTGCAGCTCGTGGAAATATGTTGTTTGAGCTCCTTGAGCATCACAATTAATATAAAAGGCAAATAAGAAATAATTTTCAAGCTTTAAATCATTATTTCTTGAATATAAACTCAGAATCCATTGGATTAAAACACAAGTTTAATGTTCAGGTTGAGTAAATTTATTTAAGAATGTAAATGCTTAAATATTGTGGCTCTCCAACATCTGAAGTTTATCGCATGTTTGGCCGCCCCTGCTTTGGCACATCCCTCCTAAGAGACTGTGTTCTTGCCTGCCTCCCTTCAGGAGATGTCACCTTCACTAAGGTTCAGGACAAACCTGAGCCCCAAAGGCAAGGTGCTTGGTGCACTGAAGAAACAAGCAACAACAAACCACGAAATGTATAATTTCCCAGCCAAAGCTGGTAGCTGCTAAACAAACAGCTTAATGCAAACCAGGCTACAAGCGAGTAAAAAATGCAGGAGAAAACTTGCAGGCAGACCCTAAAGACAAGCTACAGTTGCCAAAAAGAGAAAAGGGATGCAGAAGGATCGAAAGACAGATGTATGCCTTCCATATACATATGGAGGTAGATGCTCTTGGACCCAACCTAGGGTGATGTCTCAAATACTCCATTTTTATTGGGAGTGGTGGCGTAGCTGGAAGGGGGGCGGCGCAGCCAGTGTGACAGGGAGGCTCAGTGCGGCGGGCAAGCGGCCCCTCCCTTTGATGCCATTCCCATGGTTGGCAACCTTCAGTCTCGAAAGACTATGGTATAAGCCTACAGCACCTGGTATTCCCAGGCGGTCTCCCATCCAAGTACTAACCAGGCCTGACCCTGCTTAGCTTCCAAGATCAGACAAGATCAGGCATCTGCAGGATAACAGTTGCTGCTTGCCCAGTGGGAGGAGCAAAACGGAGACATACTGGAGCCTGCTGGGAATGGCTCCGAAGGGAGGGGCCACTTGCCCGCCGCGCTGAGCCTCCCTGCCACACTGGCTGCTCGGCCCCCCTCCAGCTACGCCACTGATTGGGAGTAAAATATCCTGTTAAACCCAACAGCATATTGTGGTCTGGTTCCTTATTTACTGAACCTCCAATATGAAAGCTTTCTTGAAACATCTTGTTTTTATTTTCTTGTGCAGAAAAGTCCCCATAATATCTTTCAGGTGGGAGTCAACGGCCCCCCCTTCTCCATCTGGAAGCCTTTTTTACAGGGGGCAGATGGAAAGGCTTAAATCTCCACATCTGCACTGGTGCAGCTGGCAGTGGGAGGGGATGGGTGTTGCTGATGCCTCCTCTCACTCCTGTGGAATGAGATGAGTCAATGCCAAAGAGATACACAGAAATCACTGCACTGCACTGGTCGTGCAGAGAAGCTGGTTCGCAGGCTCAACCAAAAAACTGCATTTTAACACATGGTGGAGTGATGGAAGGTGTGGAGAGAAGTTCCTCTGGAGCCAACTCCATCGAAGTGGTTTATTGTTTCTGTTCCATTAAGCTGACCATCCTTTACAACAGCATTAGGTAAGACAGTGGTGCCTCCTGAGGATGGTTATCAGGCTATGCATTTCAGTGCACTGTGGTGCTGTCCAGTTAACTCTAAAAAAACTCACAGTCCTCAAGTTGTGTTTGGACGGTATTACATACTGCAGATTGTGGCTCCTATGATTGAATTTACACCTAGGGGAATTGAATCCCCACACCTAGAAAAGTGACACACCACAAGAAGGCATCCTGAGATGCGACTTCCTGTAGCGTCCCTGGTATTAGAGCCAGGGGGTCACATGGCACTGGGCAATGAGGCATTGCACAGCATCCTAGAGAGCTCAGAAAGCCTTCTGAGCCCCTGAAGGACACTTTAAACAGTCCTTCCAGCTTTTTGGAAGGACTGTTTAAGGATTCTTTGGAGGCTCAGAAGCCTCTAGGATGCCACACTAGGCTCTTGACACCCAGGTAAGCAAGGGGGCACCAGCCTCGGAGAGGCAGCTGCCAACCTAGAAGGTGCACTTTGCAGTCATAGCCCTGGGCATGACGTCAACCATGGTTGCCACTAGCTAATTTTCTAAGTGCAATACACAAAAAGTTATCACATTGAAGAGAAAGAAGAGGAAGACCAGGGGCCTAATCCTATCCAACTTTCCAGCACTGAAGCAGCTGTGCCAATGGAGTGCGTGCTGCAGTGTGTGGTGGGGGCGAATCATGGAGGCCTGCATTGTCAGCATTAGAAAGTTGAATAGAATTGGGCCCTAAGACAGAATCTCTTTTGCTTGATATGCTAGATCTATGCATGGAGTATACATCCTCTATGGAGGAGCATTCCATCTAGTGAGTCCTTACCTGTATTCTGAAGTGGTAGAGCCCAGATATAGGTAGACAACTTTCATAAGAACTCAGTCTCCCATACACACACATTTTTTTGTTTTTGTTTTTGAGGTTCTTTGACTAATAGGTTGCCAGTAGAAAGCTGCTTCTGAACATGGAGATTCCATTTAACCCTCATGGCTTATCTGTTAAGAAATATTGTATTTCTCCATCTACTTCAAAATCCTGTTTTCTTTTGGGAAGCCTACAAGTTGGGCATGAAGCCATTGACTCTCCTACCCAGCAACTCATATTCAAGTGCAGACTGCCTTTGCACATGGAGGTTCCACTGTTACGAATCATGACTATTGTCCATTGATTGACCTCCCCTCTTCCATGAACCTGTTTAATTTCCCACTTCTATGCTGTTAAAGCCATCTAAGCGTGTGGCTGTGAATTATGCCAATTAAAGGTCTACAACCATTCTTGATTTTCCCCCATTGCAGATCTTGTGGTGAAGGGAATCTCTGTATACAAATTCTGCAGAGTGGCCCAGGGTGTTGAAATAACAAGCTAGTGTGCTGCAGCCATTCCCACAAGGCAAGAAGGACGCACTGAAACGGCATTCATCCACCCATGCCCTCACCCTCTTCAAAGAAAACATGTGTGTGAGAGAGGAAGAGAGAAACTCCTTTTTCTCCTTCCAAACCGAGAAGGCACTTTAAATGGGCAAAGTAATACTGCGGGGATAAAAGTGTCATATTAATCATAATAATTCTAAATCCAGGTCAGCTATATAAAGACTGATGTCAAGGAATTTAAATCCCATGAAAAATACACACAGAGTCAGTGTTGCAGCTTGGAGTTTGCCAGAAAATGCTGAGACTTTTACAGCCGTCCAATTTACAGTGAGGTCAAGTGCCACGGGCTATTTCAGGGGCAACTGATGGCCGAAATCCAGGAAGGATTTAACGCTTTTGTGCATTGGGATAATCCTTTTAGCTCCCCCCCATCCAGTATTGGTGCTTGCCCACTAACAATCATTTTATACAGTGGAATGTCACCAGAAGACAAGAAAATACTGCTTTTTTTCAATCTGTATTCCTATAATGGCACCCCCAACTGGTGAAAATGAGCGTGGCTACAGAAAAGAGAGCATGATTTTTCTAAAGAAAGACAGCCCAATCCTAACCAGTGCCGATGCAGCAGGGCCAGCACAGCCATGCTGCAACCTGTGTTGACATCAAGCAGGCTGGAGGTCTCCTTGGAGTAAGGGGACATTTGTCCCCTTGCCCCAGGGAAAGCCTGAGCCTGCACAATGGGTCTACTTGAACCTGTGCCTGATAATTGGCTGGGGCAAGTCTAAGTGAAGCTGTGCCCAGATTCCAAGCCTGGGGAGGGGGAGAGGATATACTGTGTATGGCTGCTGCCAATCCTACCCCCACCCAGGACCAGATCTGCCTGTCCCAACCCCTCCCCACCCTCCCCCTCTCCCATTACAACCTCCGGCCCTCCTCCCACCCTTCCGCCACCCCTGTGCTGCTTGGAGCAGCTCTTACCTGCTTTGGTGCACATTCCTGCTTGCACTGACACCTGCAGGTCAGTGCAGGCCTTCCCCCCGGCACCCCATCTTCTATGCTGTTGCAATGTGCTTTACGGCAAATTTGCAGCAGTGCACACTGGTGCAGCCATTGCTGCACTGGCACACAGAGTGCTTAGAATTGCACTGTCAGTTTGATGAAGCAGTTGCTTACAGAAAACAGTTAAATCACTTCCTTGCTTACTGAAAAGAAATTTAACTCATTCAAACCATCTGGCTGAACTGTCTTCAGTGCATAAATCCATACTGTAGAGAAAAACAGTGAGAACATTTTACCGAAACATAGAGATGGAAGGTGCCTTCAAATTTCCTGCTCCAAGCAGGAAAATCTTTTCTTACTGTGAAGAATTTCTTCCTGATATCTAACCTGATTCTCCTCTCTTGCAGCTTAAGCCTACTAGTTCTACTACTGGGGCAGCAGACAGCAATTCTTTGCCCTCTTCCATGTGCCAGCCCTTCATGTATTTGAAAAGTGCTATCATCTTTCTCCCAGCCTTCTGCAGACTAAACATGCCAAGTTCCTTCAACCTTTCCTCATAGCATTTGTTTTCTGGACCCCTGATCATCCTCGTTGCCCGTCTTTGAACTTGCTCCAGAGTGGCATCATCTTTTGTAAACTGTGGCACTCAGATTTTAACACCGTCTGAATGAACCATAGCTTCTAATTTGAGAGAAGAAGGTCTGACCAGTGTGAGATAAAGTGGAACTACTTCTCGTAAATTGGGAGCTAGATCCACTAACACAACCTAAAATCACATTCACTTTCTTTGCAGCTATATCACACCACTGACTCATGTTCAGCTTGTGATTCACTGCAACACCAAGACCCCTTTCACAGGTTGTACTGCCAACCCAGGTATCTGCCAATGCTTCTACTGTTTTCTGTGGCATTTGTTAATCTTCCCAGCCTAGCATCATCTGCAAATTGGATAAAATTTCTTTTTCTACCTTCATCCAAGTAATTGATAAAGATGTCAAAGAGAACTGGGGCACGCTACAGAGCCTGGGGCACTCTGCTTGAACCTTCCCTCTAGGCTGATGAGGAGCTACAGATGAACACCTTTGTGTACTAACAAAGTCCAACTAACTGTGAATCCATCTAATGGTTGTATCGTCTAGTCCAGTCGTTCTCACACATTTAGCACCGGGACCCACTTTTTAGAATGAGAATATGTCAGGACCCGCTGGAAGTGATGTCATGACCGGAAGTGACATCATCAAGCAGGAAAATTTTTAACAAGCCTAGGCACACTTGCCAGGAGTAAGTCCCATTTACTATCATTGTTAAAAGAATATACACAGTAGCCTGTTAAAAGTACTCATGTGTAACGTATCCCCAAATGCAGTCACATACCATGGTAGCATCAAGTCTAATATATTAAAAATGAAATATTGAAATGAATGGGGACCCCACCTGAAATTGGCTTGTGACCCACCTAATGGGTCCTGACCTACAGTTTGAGAAACACTGGTCTAGTCCATAGTTTCCTAGCTTGCTAATCAGGATGTCATAGGGAACCTTGTTGATTGCTTTACTGAAATTAAGACAAATTACATCCACAGTATTCCAACCACCCACTAAGCTAGTAATCCAATCAGAAAAGGAGATGGCATTTGTCTGGCAAGATTTAGTTTTAACAAATCCATGTTGGCTCCCAGTAATCATTGCATTGATATCCAGATGTGTGCAGGCTGCCTATTTTATAATTTCGCAGTATTGAAGTAAGACTGACGAGCCTATAATATCCTGGGTCTTCCTTTCCCCCCTTTTGTCCCTTTAAACTCCTGGAATTTGATTCTTTTTCCTGCAGTGGCTAAATGACTGAAATAATTATTGATTCATTTCTCATTTATATCCAGTCCTTTCTCCAAGGAGCTCAGGGTACCATGGTCACCCCATTTTCTCATTAGTATAACAACTCTATGGGGTAGGTGAGGCTGAAAGGATGCAATAGCCCAAGGTCAGTCAGTAAGCTTTATGGCAGGGTATAGATTCAAACACCATTCTCCTCAGTCCAAAGCCAACACTCTAACCCAGGGCAGTTTAACTTCTGACGGCTGGGGGGATACATGACCCTGGCATCTCCCCGATTGTGTAGATGCAGAAGTAATTGGCAGTGACGTGATGACATCACTTCCAATTACTTTCGGGCTCTGAGCCACCAAAGTTATTCAGCAGGCTCAGTTGGCAGGCGATAGAGACGGCTGTGGGTGCAGCAGGGCTTTTTGACCTCCCTTCCTTCTCCAGAGGAGAAGCTGAAATGGTGAGAGAGGAGGCAGTATATGGTGGCTGTGGTGGGGCTTTTGAGAGCTACCAGAAATGACCTCGTTGGACCACCCTGTTCTAACCACTCACCATACTCTCAAAAATATAAATTATTGAGAGTGCTTTTTCAAATAAGAGACTTCCTTCTAATTAAGCGTGTGTCCTCCCTATGGCGATTGAATGGGGGTGCCCTGAGACCTTCCTTTCCCCTGATCTGCCCCTCTGCCGGTGCCAAAATTAATAGATGCCGTTACTATTGCAAGGACAAAGCCAGGCATAGAAAAACCATATTTCTATGGTCCATAGAAATATACAAATACCTTCCTCCCAGGAACCAACAGCATGTAGACAAGACTTGAGGAGTGCTGGGGCAAGGCTTTGACCAACCACAGACAGGTAAATAGTTAAAACATAAAAAGAGAATATATTAAAAAACCAAAGAGCGTGTGTTGGATAACATAAGGAGGAAAAAATAAAAAAAGCAGGCTTGGAAAGTAGTTTGGGCACCGGCAGTGGTCAAGTGTGGATCTTAGCAAAATACAAGCAGGCAAGGACAGATAAACTTGAAAGCCAAACAATCCCTGCATCTACATCTCACTCTTTTGCTCACCATACTTCTTCCAGTATCAGCTTGAGGCATCCCTCATACCTCTCTGATCCCCAGAGAGGCTGTTGAGAACTTGACCCCACACAAAGACTTTCTCTGAGGGTGCCACATTGGAACACACACACTTGACCTTAAGAAACTAGGCTTAATTATGTCATTGCCCCATTTTATTGAATGCTTCATCACCCCCTGGGCATCGCTACCTGCTCTCTCACCTGGTTAGGTGGGCTTAGATGCCCAACTGAGTGGCACATGCCAATTCCAGGAGATGGGCTGGCTAGAATTTCTTGTTCTGGGTGGGGGGGGGGGATGAAGAAGACATGGAATACATACATTTATCTGCTTGCCTAGCCAGGCAGCCTTTCTGCAATGGTGCTAATTTCAGTGACACAAGGAAACCTCTTTTCTACTGAACCTTATACTGAGGCTTTCATTAAGGGAAACATGGGGGGGGGGAGCAAGAGGGAGCATCAAGCATCACACCCTTCCATGTGCCTTACTTGTGCATGTCAGAAGAGGAGTTGATTTCACAGATACATGAAAACCTCTGTTGGGAACAGACATTTAACAGTCATTCCTAGAATGTGCCAGCAGTAATAAACCAATTAAATAACACATGGATCGATCCATAGAAGAGGCTACCCACTGTGTCTCTGGATGATTCACATGAATTTCTTCCAGTCAGCTTCTGCTAGGGTGGATAATTCTTCTGTAGTCTCTGCTTTCAGGCTAAGGATCATTTCATTGGTCTTGATCCAGAGAAACAGCAGAATTATCTGTCCTTCGTTAAGACTGCCTGTTGCATCTCTTTATAACCACATCAAGCTGCCTTCTATTGCACATTTTGACCAGCAGCACATCTCCGGGGTCTCAGGCAGCACCTACTACCTGATCCTTCTAGACTAGAATTATGGAGGGATCCCATTTTGTCAACACCCAAGCCTGGGAATTACTGATCTGCCTGCAGTGCAAAGGAGGCAGTTTTTCCTGAGCATGTATTGTGATGGGAGCATTCCTTCACTATGAAGACAGCAGAATTGTCATCTTTCAGAGGAGACTGAATGCTGTGTCTTTGTATGAGCTCCTGATCTGACCTGGCTGCCTTCTAGTCTGAAGGCACACCCAAAAAATGACTTAGGCAAAAATAGAAGGGATAGCTGCCATGGAAAGAAATTTATGGAATTCTTACCTGTGTACACACTTATTGTCAGGCTTAAGAATGGAATGGACATCAACTAGCAACATTTGGAGGTAGCTGCCTTATCCGGAGTCAGCCCATGAGTCCACACTGGCTGGCAATGGCTGGCTCTACAGAGTATTAGAGAGGGGTCTTTTCTGAACCAAGCTGGAGATGCCACCAGGGATGGAGCAGGTGACTTTCTGAATGTAAAGCAGGAGAGCTATAGTCCCTTGCCCACCCCTTAAAATTACCATGTTTTCCGTAAGCAAGTAAGCAAGTTTGAAGATCAGCGCCTGTAACCAAGGATGCCATTTAAACCAGCCCTCACAGCATAAGATTTGCTTTTGAGAAATGGCATGTACCTGGCCTCTTCTTTTGGATGTCTTTTGAGCTTGCCTCACTGTGGTATTATACTGTAACTATACACTCCGCTGTTTATGCCTAGAATGCCTGTTTTGCAACATATTGCAGTACAACTTTAAAACCCTCTTCATATATTCTGGCTTTAGATACAGGCAACATAAGGCTGTTGACAGCTGGCATTGGGCCGGGGACAAGGTGCCTGATTGGGCCCCCCCTTGGAAGGGCACCCTTGGGCACACTCATTCCCAACACCCTCTGACATCCTTACTTTGAGTAGCGCTGCTAAATCAGCAAAATCCTCCTCATTTTCTTCTTCATCTTCCAAGAATGCATGGGCATCCAAGGACCGACTTTCAATATCTCCCTCATTGCTGTGTGATTTTTTGGAAACAAAGCCCAGGTGAAATAAACTTGCCAGGCCTTTAAAAAAAAAATAAAATCATTTTTCTCTCTCTTTTTAAATTTTCTCTTCTGTGCTCCAGACTTAAATTTGTACTCTATTTTGTTAATTGCACCTTCAGACAATGCCAGAACACATGTAGACTTGATCCAGTCCCAAGTATTCTAGACACACACTAAACTACAAGGGGTGGAGTTGACTATTGGGGTCTAGGAATTCTGTGGACCTACTATTGGGGCTTAGTAGTTCAGATCTGAATGTGAAAAGTTCTCTTTCCCATGTATGAATTGTACTAATACATGTAATGCTTATGAGAAGACCTGGGCTGCATTTCCACTATAGCTTTAATCCACTTTCAATGAACTTCTATTCCCCCAGTGCATTCCGGAGGAACTATAGCTTGTTGAGGTATCTGAGGGCTGTTAGAGTTACCTTTAATGAACTACTGTCTCCATAATGCATTGGGGTAAAAGGAGTGCATTGACTGTGGATTAAAACTGTAGTGGAAACGCAGCTCTGGATAGGCTGAAATTGAGGTGCCTAGTATATTTATTTTGTAATAAATTTGTTTTGTACTGTGTGGTTTGATTTGTCATGGTCTGGGCTCCCTGGAAGCCCAGGCGCTGGGGATTCTCCTCCACTGCCCCCCCCAGGCCTGAGGGAACACATGGAGAGGTGCAACATGAGTGTGCTGGCTAGCCGCACCCCTACATGGTTGTGCTCCTTGGCTGTGCCCTCAGCCCCCTGCACGTTCAGAGTTTCATAAACTAGTGCTGAATATGGGAAAAGTTCCGCCAGTTGAGTTTTGGAACTCAGACAAGTGCTGAGGGGGCCAAGGTCCTTGTTAACAGTGTAAGCAGCCAGGGAAGGTGGTGCGGTAAGTACTGCAGGTGCTGCAATGTGACGTGTAAGCAGACCCTCCCACCCACTATCAGAGCCATTGTGGGCATAGATGGCAGAGCGGGAGGGGCCACTTATAAGGTGCGTTGCGGCACCTGCAGTACTTACTGCGCTGCCCCCCAGCTATACTACTGAGTGTGAGGGTGTGGCCAATCAGCACGCTCTCTGGGGACAGAATGTATGAAGAGGCCTTTAATGCTTGTCATATTATTAAGAGATTTAAAGAACCTCACAGCAATGTAGCTCAAACAGTGATGTCTGAAAACAGCGGCTATTTTTTATTCCCTGTTTAGTCAGTGTTTCTGTGGGGTTGCCAACTGACCAGAAGGAAAACTTGTTTGACTTCTGTGATTTTAGTGACAGAAATCAGGAGCGGAGGCTTTTTATAGCATGAAAATGGACAATCACCTGTGAACAGTGGCATTGCTGGGGGGTGCGGGCTGCACTGGGTGATGCGCATGGGGGGGTGACGCGCACTGGGGGTGACATGCTAAAATCGCGGTGGTTAGGAGTAACCCCATCATATTATATACCGTTGGATGCGGAATTTTGAACGGAATTCAATGCAAAAAAAACTTTCTATCAAAAGTTATGGCCAAAAAACCGAAGAACAAAAAATGCATGGATCCCTATGGAAAGTGAAAGTGAACCGTATTGTGTGTTTACTTGCAAGTAGGAGAACTTGCCTTAGTCCATTGG
Organism: Tiliqua scincoides; assembly: GCF_035046505.1. Taxonomy (NCBI): domain Eukaryota; kingdom Metazoa; phylum Chordata; class Lepidosauria; order Squamata; family Scincidae; genus Tiliqua; species Tiliqua scincoides. The sequence continues at coordinate 41,399,524 of NC_089828.1, read as the reverse complement.
AAAGGGCAGGCTGAGAGGAATCCAACGACACTAGAATGGTCCTGATCCAATGAATGCAGCCCCCAAAAATACCTGAGAAGGAAGTCCCTCCCTGCAAGCAAATGAATGTATTGAGCCCTATGGAAAGCAAAACTAAGCCTCACGGTCATGTTAACTCACGAGTAAGCAAACGTGCCTTGGTTGGTATGGAAGATCAGGTGAAGGAGAGTGCAAGGCTACCAGAATTGTCCTGATCCTATGCACCTGGAGCTAAACAAGTGCTCCAGAAGGCCGCCTTCTTCCCCCCCCCCCCCAAAAGGATCAAAACAGAGGCTTCAGCTGATAAGATAAACCTTTTTGAGACTTGCAAAGCCAAGTGAATCCTGACAGTGATCTGGTTTAAGCAGAAGTTCTTAAATTGAACTGGGCACTGGATAGGGCTGAAAACCTTACTGGTTTTTTGGGGGGGGATGTTATTGCAGGCAGGCTACAGAGGAAATTCACTTGGTGGATTAGGGCTGGCTTCTGCTTTTAATTATTTGCTTTACTTTAATTATTTATACTTATTTTAATTTGCCTGATGATGTCACTTCCACTGTGAGATCACTTCTGGTGGGTCTTGGACAGATTGTCATTCTAAAAAGTGGGTCCCAGTGCAAAAGTTTGAGAACTGCTGCAATAAGGTGTTAGTAAGGCTTACTTACTTACAGGATGCGTGTGTGTGTGTGTGTGTGTGTGTGTGTGTGTGTGTGTGTGTGTGTGAGAGACACCGCTAGTGACCAAAATCACTAAAATCATAATTTGGAGGAATAATACCATCATGTTATATATCAATCAATGCGTAATTTTATGCAGAATGTGTTCTATCTTTGTTATATCAAGGTACAGCCCAAAAAACCAGTGGGGGCGGAGCGATGGTACATCACCATGCCCACCACCTGGGGTGCTGCCCCGCCCACTGCATGGGGGGGGTGACGTGCTGGCATCTCACACCGGGTGATGCGAACCCTAGTGATGCTACTGCCTGTGAATGCCTGCACCCCCATGGTTAAAAGCACCATGGGACCAGGGCTGGAAAGTAGTTGGCAAACCTATGTTGTCCACAAATAAATGCTTCCTTTGAGTCACTGTATTTGCACATGCATGATCTTGTCTGATCTCGGAAGCTAAGCAGGGTCAGGCCTGGTTAGTACTTGGATGGGAGACCGCCTGGGAATACCAGGTGCTGTAGGCTTATACCATAGTCTTTCGAGACTGAAGGTTGCCAACCATTTGAGAGAATGTATGAACAATAAGAACATAAGAACATAAGAACAGCCCCACTGGATCAGGCCATAGGCCATCTAGTCCAGCTTCCTGTATCTCACAGCGGCCCACCAAATGCCCCAGGGAGCACACCAGATAACAAGAGACCTCATCCTGGTGCCCTCCCTTGCATCTGGCATTCTGACATAACCCATTTCTAAAATCAGGAGGTTGCGCATACACATCATGGCTTGTACCCCATAATGGATTTTTCCTCCAGAAACTTGTCCAATCCCCTTTTAAAGGCGTCCAGGCTAGACGCCAGCACCACATCCTGTGGCAAGGAGTTCCACAGATCGACCACACGCTGAGTAAAGAAATATTTTCTTTTGTCTGTCCTAACCTGCCCAACACTCAATTTTAGTGGATGTCCCCTGTTTCTGGTATTATGTGAGAGTGTAAAGAGCATCTCCCTATCCACTCTGTCCATCCCCTGCATAATTTTGTATGTCTCAATCATGTCCCCCCTCAGGCGTCTCTTTTCTAGGCTGAAGAGGCCCAAATGCCGTAGCCTTTCCTCATAAGGAAAGTGCCCCAGCCCCATAATCATCTTAGTCGCTCTCTTTTGCACCTTTTCCATTTCCACTATGTCTTTTTTGAGATGCGGCGACCAGAACTGGACACAATACTCCAGGTGTGGCCTTACCATAGATTTGTACAACGGCATTATAATACTAGCCGTTTTGTTCTCAATACCCTTCCTAATGATCCCAAGCATAGAATTGGCCTTCTTCACTGCCGCCGCACATTGGGTCGACACTTTCATCGAGCTGTCCACCACCACCCCAAGATCTCTCTCCTGATCTGTCACAGACAGCTCAGAATCCATCAGCCTATATCTAAAGTTTTGATTTTTTGCCCCAATGTGCATGACTTTACACTTACTGGCATTGAAGCGCATCTGCCATTTTGCTGCCCATTCTGCCAGTCTGGAGAGATCTTTCTGGAGCTCCTCACAATCACTTCTGGTCTTTACCACTCGGAAAAGTTTGGTGTCGTCTGCAAACTTAGCCACTTCACTGCTCAACCCTGTCTCCAGGTCATTTATGAAGAGGTTGAAAAGCACCGGTCCCAGGACAGATCCTTGGGGCACACCGCTTTTCACCTCTCTCCATTGTGAAAATTGCCCATTGACACCCACTCTCTGCTTCCTGGCCTCCAACCAGTTCTCAATCCAAGAGAGGACCTGTCCTCTAATTCCCTGACTGTGGAGTTTTTTCAGTAGCCTTTGGTGAGGGACCATGTCAAACGCCTTCTGAAAGTCCAGATATATAATGTCCACGGGTTCTCCCACATCCACATGCCTGTTGACCTTTTCAAAGAATTCTATAAGGTTCGTGAGGCAAGACTTACCCTTACAGAAGCCATGCTGACTCTCCCTCAGCAAGGCCTGTTCGTCTATGTGTTTTGAGATCCTATCTTTGATGAGGCATTCCACCATCTTACCCGGTATGGATGTTAGGCTGACCGGCCTATAGTTTCCCAGGTCCCCCCTCTTTCCCTTTTTAAAAATAGGCACAATAAAGGTAAATAAAAATAGGTTACAATAAAGGTAACAGGACCAGCAGCAACCCATTGAGACTTTAATTATTACAACCAGCTGAAGGCCTGTTAAGTTTGAAATGAGGGGAAAGAATTGCCACAGGTTGAGGTCTTAGAACTGCATTTCCAAAACTATCCTTGCCTCCAAGTTTCCCATAAGCCAGCATTTCTGAAACTGTGGGTTGGGACCAGATTTCTATTGGGTCCTGCAGAGCCTCCAATTAAAATATGGGTGATGGAAAGATTCAGATAACTGCCTCAAGCCCTGAGGCTATTCAAAAATCAGATAGCTGCTAACTGCCCTGCAAAAAGCTGAGCTCCTGCAGTTTGCAAACAGCTAGTTGTGTGCTTCTGGAAAGTTTGGATACTTTTGAAAGAGAGATCTAGCAGTGCTGTTTTTATGGAAGTTTGTCAATGGCTATTAGTCATGATATCTAAATGGAACCTCCATAATCAGTGGCAGTCTACCTATGGGCACCAGTTGCTGGGAAGCAAACAACAAAGGAGGGCTTACTTTCATGCCTTCTTTGTGGATTTCCTGGAGGCATCTGGTTGGCCACCAAAGAAAACAAGATGACAGACTAAATTGACCTTTTGTTTGATCCATCAGAAGAGGTCTTTTTTGATGGAGAGTTCCAGACCCTTCTCCCCAAGTTCTCCTGTGCAATTCAGGGTTCCTCCACAAATGTGCAGAGTGCCTTCCCTTCACTGCAGCCAGCCCTAATGCACCTGGGATCAGGGCACACAGCTCCTGGGAAAGAAAGCAGGCCTGAGGGCCAGCAAAGAACAAGGAGTCCATCCACACGACTGACACGCCTCTGCCAGGCGCAGAAGTGTGGGCCGCACCCTGCCTCTCTCATCCCTGCCACCCCACCCGAGTCTCAGCCCTCGCCTTGGGCACTGACGGCTGACACTCTGCTCTCCCTCTCTTCCGACATCTGCTTCACAAGCTGGAATTTGTTTTACTGTTGATGACTCAAGGCTCGAGGTAATAGCGGTTAGGCTGAGTCCCTGAGGTGATGCAGAGGTATTAAAGAGGCCTAGCGCAAAAGCCAAGGAAAAGCCAGGATGATCCCAGGCGCTTCTTGGAGAGATGGCTGACAGGATGTGAGGGCAAAAGGGAGATAACCAGACGCAGAAATCTTGTTGGGGAATCCACAGCACGAATATTTTCCACCCTTTCTGATCCAGGTCTGTGTGGAAATGTGCTGCCTTTCTGGAGCTGAATACTTGGGTTTTGCATTACAAGATTTAAAATACTGCGTACACATCATCTCAATAAACCCTCTAACGGCACTGCAAGATTGGCCAGTATAATCCCCATAAGGCAGACAGAAGATTGAAAGATAGTGTCCTGCAGAGAGAACCTATTAAGTTCACAGCAGAAGCAAGATTCAAACTGAGGACACCCCTGTTTGCAGCTCAGTTGCTTCAAACCCTAAAATGTCTCTTTAAAAAAAACACTTCTCTCCCCTAAGAACATAAGAAGAGCCCTGTTGGATCCAGCTACAAATCAATCTAGTCTGGTATCCTGTTTCCACCAGTGGTGCCTAAGATGCTTCCAGAATGTCTACAAAAAGAGCATGAACTCAACAGCTTTCCTTGTTGTTAGTCTCCTCTGCAACTGATGTTCAAAGATAAATTAGCTTCATATTTGGTGACTCCTTTTAGCTGCCATGGCAATTGCCATAATAGACTTGTGCTTTATGAACTTGTCTGATTCCCATTTAATAAGAACATAAAAACAACTTTGTTGGATCAGACCAAGGGTCCATCTAGCCCAGCACCCTCTTTCCTACAGTAGTCAACGGATGCTCCAATGGAAAACCCACAGCAGGACATGAAGCCAACCCTCCTCTGCCTTTGTCACCCAGCAACCAATATTCAGAGGTAGACTGTCTCTAAACATTGAGGTTCCATTTGCTTATCATGGTTAATAGCCCCTGATATGCCTCTTAAGTGGTGCCAGCTGGCAGCATAGCAGCATAGGTGGTGCTGGTTGGGAACTCTCCAGACAAGTAGACCATGGCTACTTCCCTCCTGTTCTGGTCGCCACATCTCAAAAAAGACATAGTGGAAATGGAAAAGGTGCAAAAGAGAGCGACTAAGATGATTTCGGGGCTGGGGCACCTTCCTTATGAGGAAAGGCTACGGCGTTTGGGCCTCTTCAGCCTAGAAAAGAGACGCCTGAGGGGGGACATGATTGAGACATACAAAATTATGCAGGGGATGGACAGAATGGATAGGGAGATGCTCTTTACACTCTCACATAACACCAGAACCAGGGGACATCCACTAAAATTGAGTGTTGGGCGGGTTAGGACAGACAAAAGAAAATATTTCTTTACTCAGCGTGTGGTCGGTCTGTGGAACTCCTTGCCACAGGATGTGGTGCTGGCGTCTAGCCTAGACGCCTTTAAAAGGGGATTGGACAAGTTTCTGGAGGAAAAATCCATTATGGGGTACAAGCCATGATGTGTATGCGCAACCTCCTGATTTTAGAAATGGGTTATGTCAGAATGCCAGATGCAAGGGAGGGCACCAGGATGAGGTCTCTTGTTGTCTGGTGTGCTCCCTGGGGCATTTGGTGTGCCGCTGTGGGATGCAGGGGGCTGGACTGGATGGGCCTATGGCCTGATCCAGTGGGGCTGTTCTTATGTTATGTTCTTATGTTCTCCATCTGAGCAGTTTCTCATGGGCAAACTTTAGTTGATGTTTAAGATAGGAAGCATCCGTATGACATATATTGTTATTTCTCTTTACAGAAATCTTAAAAGGACAAATGTCCACACCCTCCTCCAGAAATACTTTGCCCCTTCTATGCCCCTCTGCATATTTTTTTGGTCTGCCATTGTGGAGCAGGTGGTCAGGTGAAGGGGGAAAAGACGATACTGTGTCTGGGTTGGGGGGCTTAGGAGGAGAGAAAAAGCAATATACAGTAGTGGGAAGGGACATGCACAAACATTGGATTCATATGTCAGTGTGTTTGGAGCCAACAATATTGCATTCTGTGTTGATGAGCTTTCTTTCTTTCTTTCTTTCTTTCTTTCTTTCTTTCTTTCTTTCTTTCTTTCTTTCTTTCTTTTATATCCTGCCTTTTTATTCAAAAATGTACAAGGCAGTTCACATCATTACAAGACACCCCCCCCCAAATAACAATCTCAACAACACCCAATAAAAAGATTGCAAAAAAAAAAGGGGGGGGGGAATTTGTGTGGTTTCCACCCTCCCTAGTTTTGGGGCCATGTTACAGCATTCATTTGAAACTCAAGCTATAGTCCTATATGTACTTTCCTGGGAGTTTCATTGAACACAATGGGACTTACTTCTGAGTAGACATGCATAGGTTTGCTGTCAGCAGACTCTGCTGGCTTCAGGACAGGACAGACAGGTTCTAGTTGATGGATGTGTAGCAAGTGTCCTAAGCCAAAATCACACATCCATTTTCAACTACTGCAATAATGACTGGAGAAACTGCCTCCTTGGTTAACGCAGATTACTACCTTTCACAGGTTCTCCTTTTCCCACTTGAAATGGCACTGCAGTTAGCGGTGAGGAAAAAGACACTCATTCACCAGGAGGGCCCACACTGCTCTCAGACTAGACCAGACTTTTGTTCATCATACAGTACCAGTGTTCAGTGACGTAGCTAAGGGGATGCAGGGGGTAGCAATTGCACCAGGCAACAAGCTTTAGAGGGGCAACAAGCTGAATTTGACACTAGTGGCCAAAATTGTGAAAATCTGTTTTGTGCATTGTCAAAGTCTGGAGGATGTGAAGCTAAATTCACAGAGGAGTAGACCAGAATTCAAAGGACCTGCGCAATATTCCCAGCTCTCTATTACACCTGTCTTCCTCCCTCCAAACACTTGCATAAAACCTACCTGGACAGCTGGCAACTCTCCTTGCCACCTGCAGCCAGATGTCAAGTACTCCGTTTGTTCACTCTCATCTCTCTATCCCACCTTATGTTTCCCCCATGGTCTGTTTTTAAACTGGAAGCTGCTTGCAGGTGGAGACCTGCATGTTTCAGCCCAGGTAAGATACATGGATGGGTCGGTATAAGTAAACAACAATAGTGAGGATGATCTATAACACTGGTTCCCAATCTGTGGTCCATGGACCACAGGTGGTTTGTGAGACCCTGAGAAGTGGTCTGAGAGTCTCAGGAAAAAAAATCGCCTTTGATCACTTTCAGTGTCTTGCCCTGCAAGCAATCCCCCATGGACCACCAAAGAGGGTGCAGAATGGCCTGCCCACAGTTGTGACTGTGGGCAGGCCATTCTCTGTCCTCTCTGATAGTCCGTGGGGGAGTGCTTGGGAGATGGGCCACCAGAGAGGGTAGAGACCAGACTCTCCACAGCCACATGTGGTCCACAAGGATTCAGATTTCTGCCTCAGTGGTCCGCAGGCTCCTAAAGGTTGGGAACCACTGATCTCTAAGAAAGCAGATGCCCGGCTGCTGCTGTGCTGTGCCCAGGAAGACCTGCCATGAAGGCTGCCCCTGGCACTGCAAAGCCAAAGGACTCTGCTGCTCAAGGTCAGCATCATCTCCCTTCCAGGCCCCTCCAGGCTTTGGGGGAAGCTCTTCCAAGGAAGAACTTTTTGGGCATGGGGGGAAACCCGACACCTGGTGGGGAGAGGAGGGGCTTGCGCAGGCCCCGCCCCCACATCTCCAGTGCAGGGTCCCGTACCCTCTGCTCGCAGGCTGTCCTCTCCCTCCCTCCCTCTCAGCCCGGCTGCACGGCAGGGGCGCATCCAGCCAGCGCGCACGCAAAGCAGCCCCGGAGCGGGAAGGACCCTCTTGGCGAGGCTTGGCCCCTGCGTGGCTAAGGGAGCGGAGCCTGCGGGCGAGGAGGACGGAGGGAGAAGTGTGCGCCCTGCGCCTCGGAGAGCAGCCGCGCGCCTGGAGGAGTTGGGGCGGCGCGCCCGGATCGACTCGGCGCTGCTGGCAAGGCCGTGGGGGCGGCTCGCCTGGGTGCCCCCCGGCCGGGCAGGAGCCGGCTGCCCGCGGGCGAAGGGACGCGGCGGGAGCGGAAGGTCCACCTGCCCGCGCGCCCGAGAGGGACCTCCTGCCGCCGGTGCGCGCAGCCCTTTCGACGCCGCCGGGATGGGCGCCCCCAGCAGAGCCGCGGAGCCCCGAGCGGCGGGAGCCTGAAGCACGCCAGCGGCGTCCGCGTGGGCTCCTGCTGCCTGCCCCATGGGGGGCGCCCTCCTCCCACCGCCGCCCCGCAGCGCCGGCTCCTGCGGGGGCCCCTCGATCTGGCGCCTCCCGGCCCGGCTGGATTCCTTCTGACCGACGAGGCTGCAGAGGCTGGACGCAGAGGTAAGGCTGCGCTCCCGAAGGGGCGGGCGGGGGCGGCGGGCTGCGCGCCTTCCTCTGCCCGTCCCAGGACGCGTCGCGGCGCGGCGCCTGCCTGCCAGCCACCTCCGGGCGCTCGGGGGCCGGCGGGCAGCCCGGAGACAGACCAGAACCCCGCCTGCCCCCCCCCCCCAGTTGCAGTCTCAAGCGGGGGAGACGAGGCGGGACCGCTTCGGACGGCAGGTTTGGGTGGGGGAAAGGAGAGCACCTTTTGGAAGGCTTCTCCGTCTGCAGACAAAAACACGCTCCCTACAACAGGAAAGCTAGCAGGAAAGTGCGGGGGTGGGGGTGAGGAGGCAGGTGAGGGCAGAGCCTCCCCACCGGAAAAGCGCCACCGCCTTCTGAGGTGCCCAAGCCTATAGTCCACATGCTCTGTGGGCGGGGAGGCAACAGAGTCCTTTGAAAAGCATGGCCACCTTGTGAGGTGCCCAAGCACCCACAACCCATGTGCTCTCTGGTGGGGAGGCAGGTGAGGCTGAGCCTCCCCACCGGAGTCCTTTGAAAAGCGCCACCGCTGTGTGAGGCACCCAAGCACCCAAAACCCACACGTGGAGCTTTTCAAAGGACTCCGGTGGGGGAGGGCTCTGTCCTTACCTACCTCAACACCCAGCACATGACTCTGAAAGCTAGCACAGCTCATGTCTTTCCTTGCTGTGCTCATTTCCTCTTGCAGGGAGACTTTTGGGAAACCAATTAGAAAACGGGGTCCACCACCTGCTACCTGAAATGGTACAGTCCATTCTACCCCCTCCAGACTCTAGCGTTCCATTCAGCAGGGCCAAAACTTAGGGGGTGACGTATGTGGGAGTTCTCATTTGTACAAAGTGTTGTCAACATGGATCTAGGGGCATAAATGATTCCAGAGGTCCTGAACACAACCTACAGTAATGCATGGTGTGAAAACTTAATTGAAACATATGGTGCACCTGCGACTGTGTGCTCAGTGAGTGTGAGACTTGTGTGTACCCAGGCTTGATCCTTCTAGCTAGAAAATGATGTATCAGCAGTGTAATGTACTGGTTTTTCCTGATATCTATTCTCAGATTGGAAAGATGTTTCAAGAAGACATCAGGTACAGATATGCACAAGTGCCAGGGTTGTGTGGTGGATGGGGAGGCAGGTGAGGCAGTGCTTCCTCACTGGAGTCCTTCGAAAAGTGCCGCCACCGTGGGAGATGCTCAAGCACTCACAATACATGCGCAAAGTGTGTGGGTTGTGAGCAGGCGGCAGCACTTTTTGGAGGACTCCGGTGGGGAGGCACGGCCTGACCTGCCTCCTCACCCACTGCATGTCCCTGACAAGTGCCTGCACATATTTTTGGGCCAATGACATTACATGCGTTCATTTCCCAGGTTAGCACAGGGACTGTTTCTCTTGAAAATGCAGGGTACAGATAGCATTAACCTAGAATGTGGAAAAGTGTGTATGTGTACAGTTCAACAATTGTGTCCACAGATTGTAACATGTTAATGTATGAATCCCTGTTAATCCCATGTTAATGTATGAATTCCTCATAAAATCCGACATAAAAGCACTGCATCTATACAGTACTTTTAAAAATAGCTAAATCTCAGCTTTCCAGTGTTGAAAGAAGTGTGCAACATGCACCTCCAGTGCAGAATTTTGCACATACAATAAAGACAAGCTTCAGCATGCTAAGCTTCAACAACTTCCAGAGTGGTGGATGTTTTGGTCTGTAGCAACAGAAACCACTTAAGAGTCCTGTGGCATTTTTAAAGGCTAGCCTATTTATTTCAACATATGCTTTTGTGGAATACGTCCATTTCATCTGATGGATTCTGCAGGGGACTCTGTTGTTATTTTCATACATCTTTGAACACTCTTACAAACAACCCCAGGAATAAAATAACAATACCTATGATAAACATTGTGCTCTGCTTAGGGGGTGTTGGGTGGGTTGAAAACAGATTAGAGCCCCTCTGATAGTCTCCCCTGACATAACAAGTACAGAAATGAGAAATGAGGAGCCTGTCCTCAATCAAATCTGGGCACCCTTTTGATCACTCTCCAGGACAGCCCATGCCCACTCATGCCATCAAAATCACATGATGTCTCTAGCAAACGTGCAATTTAAAAACAAACATTCGAAATCCAAGCGTTCATTTAGAACAGCAATTGTTGCCATTTGAGGTTTCCTTTTGAGACTGGAAATTAGTTTGTGCCCAGCAGTTGGAAAGGCATGTTCTTGCTCCAACCCAGTGAACGGAATCTGTGGCAAAAACAGGGGTTAGCAACTGGAGTGCCCTTGGGCCAAATCCGGCTCACTAGGGAGTGGTATCTGCCAAAGAAGAAGAGAGATTGGAGTGAGTAGTACCTGTAGGAATGGGATGGTGTCACAGTACATTTCAGGGAATGAAGTTGGAATGCACCAGTAGTGTAGCTACGGGGGGGCAGTAACTATAGCAGGCACCACAATGTGCCATGTAAGTGGTCCCCTGCCACTCGCTGTCAGAGCCATTCCAGGTAGCAACGGTCGCTGCCCAGAATGTCTCTGATGGCAAGTGGGGGGGTGCTTACATGGCGTGTTGTGGTGCCTGCAGTACGTACTGCCCCCCTGTAGCTATGCTACGAGGACCCGCCATTGCTCAGTGCCTTCTCTGACTGAAGAGAGGCTGACCTGGGTCTGAAGCTAGATGCACAAAATATAGTTGTAGGGGGTGAGGCTGGGCGTGGGGAGACCTCCTCCTCTAACTGGGAAATGTGCAAATCATATCTGGACCACAAAGTAATTTACGAGTAATTTACTAACTCGTATGTTAGTTCCTGGCTAATCCAAATTTAAATCAAGACATGGCTAAAAAACAACAACAAAACTCAACTACTCAGGGTTGAGATAGAGTGTTCTGAAAGCTAGAGAGAAACACATCCATTCAGGGTTGCACCTCCCTCTTTGAGAGCTTTGGATGCAAATATCTCATGCCGCTGCTCGCTGCTTGGAGAAGCAACTGGACGCTGTGTGGATGTGTCATATAAATTTTTACTGTATTGCAATTTCAAGTGCCTTCCGGACAGGCAATGGACTGCTGCCAAGCTGCCTCGTGAGAAGACTTTGTTTGGAGGAGCAGGTTCATTCCACAGCCCCCTCCGACCAATGACCTCATTGTGCCCTAATGCATGTGCTCCATAATGGAAGCCTTTGCAGCCAGGGCAGTCTGTGCACTGCGCACGATGAGAGAGTTCACGAGTTTGTTGTGAGAAATAGTGTAAATGATTTAGCAGCCCAGTCCTATGGTTTTCCCCACCGTAGCTGACAGCCTTGCCAGAACAGACTGTGCTGCATTGTATTGGGGGGGGGGGCTATTGGGAGTCTTTCGAGGAGAAAGGGAAAATATTTTTCCTTACCCCTCCCTTATCCCTTTAGCTGGCGCAAGTCCAAGGAGACAAAAGGGGTGTGTCAGCTGCTACTGGAGGGGGATAGGTTTCGGTGAATTCTGCCCCATTACACCCACTCTTCTGACTTATCCCCGTAGGTGGGCCTTCTTTCTACCGCCATGTACTGGGCTTCCACAGCGGCGGTCCAGAAGTGCACAGCTCCATGTACTTCTGGATCACCTTTAAACATCAACTGGAAAGCGCACTCTGCCACTGAAACAGATTGAGCCATAAGACCTTCTGTGAGCCTGAAGTACCCATGCACTTAGGAGGGTGTCTGCCATATCTCTGGCATTACCACCTTCCCATCAGCCTCTCTTTGGGAGTGGGTGATTCAGTCATTCCTTGCATTGGATGCAGTTGGAGCATTCAGACGCTCTTGATAATGGAAGCATAGCAAAATGACCTGTCCTCAGAGAGGCTGCCTGTTGCATCTCTGTACAATTCATTTGTCTGACCGTGTCTTCTTTTAGTCCTCCTCTAGCGGCAGCATGTAATTCTGATCCATTTCTAAGCTGGATCTGATTGGAGAATTCATTCATTTGCAAGAGAGATGTAGCGGAATGACGTGTCCTCAGAGGAGGGTGCCTGTTCCTGTCCTGTGTAATTCATTGCTTTGGTCTTGCGTTCTTCCAATCAGTGACTACTTAAGGGTGAGCTATTCTGCCCAGTCTCTTCATGAGATGAGTCTGGAGCACTCAGTCACCCAGAAAAAACTTCGCTTCAGTCAAATACTTGTCTGTTGTAACTCTGCATGAGTTACTGTTCTGAGCTTGCCCCCTTTAAATAAAGCACGTCCAGACCAGTTATTCATGCACAGACTCTGAATTAATGCTTTTTGTGTATGGCAGTTTTCATTCAGCAAATAGTAGCACCTATCTTTTGGAAGTTTGGAGCACACCAAGACATTGAGCTAAGCTGTCTTTTTTCAACTTGCAATAGGCATGCTGTCTGGAGAATAGAAGGAAGGGATGGAACACAAGGATTGCTTTGTGGATTAGACCAAACTCTGCCTTTTGTGTTTTAGCAGCAGCCAGCCTGTAGCTTGCCCTACTGTCATCAGAGAGATACTGCCTCTGAGTGTGGAGGTGCTATTCAGGGAGGTCAATCAGATCTAATCTCCAGCACCTCCCCCTTTTGAATCTCAGGTAGTTAGCAAGTTTGGGAAAAATCCTGAAAAGTGACTACAAGCCAGAGTAAACAAGACTAGACTAGGTGGACCAATGTACTGATTCAGTGAAAGGCATCTTTTATGTTTGTTTAGCTTCATGGTTGATTGAAGAAGGAAAAAAAATTCAGTTTGAGTACCCCTTGTGAAAAAAAGCCTGTCAATGAGCAAAGGTTCAATTTTCTAGAGTAAGAGGTACTGATAGTTGAGTACCTGCAAGGTAGATTTTTTTAAGGTTCAAACTTATATGCTATCATGTGATTCCATGACCATGAGCACAGATAGCTTTGAATGTGGTTAGACAAGTCTATGGAGGAGCAGAGGTCTAATAGTGATTGCTAATTCAGGGGCAGTCTGTTGTTTTAAGATTATTATGATAATACTTATAACTTACTTTAAACAGAAAAGATTGCAGAGCAGTTCACATAGCAAAATAATTGAGGTGATTGTTCTAAAAGAAACACAAGGAAGACACCAGCAACAGCCACTGGGAGGGGATGCAATGCTGGGATGAACTCTGTATGGACAGTTCCTCTCCTTCTACTAAACCACCTCTTTAAAAAGTGTCCAGTTTGTAGGGGAAAGCCCAGTTAGCTCTGTTAGGCCAGCTAATATTCTACCTCTGAACACTAGACACTGAAGATACATAGCGGGGGGGGGGGGCTGTTACCTTCATACCCTGCTTGTGGACTTCCCAGGAGCATTTGGTCAGCCACTTTTGGCCACAGGATGCTGGTTGAGATGACCCACCTTGGTCAGATCTGGTTGACCAGGTACTTCTTACTTTATTCCACCCAAGATGGAAAATCCTTTTTAATGTTCCAGATGTCTGTGTGTCATAGGCTGTGGTTAACCAGTGATGAATGATCAGTACTCTACACATGCTTAAAGGCATTGTCATGTTTATTTCTTTGCATGCAGGGGGCTAGAAGCAGAAACTGGGTCTGACCCCTGGCAAATCTGAAATCCCAGTTGATGGAGCTCTCTGAATAAACCCCCCCCCCCCACACACACACACATAAAAACATACTCAGGGCTTTGTGCCACTCTGCATTGAAAGGATTAATATTCTAATTGTGTGCCAAGAAAAGCAGCCTGTATCCATTATGCAAATTGAGTAAATATGCATAGTTTCTCTTTTTGCATCATTCTGGCTTTGCTAGTCCTGGGGCAGTGGGCGTAAAGCACCCTACAGAAAACCGAGGCCCCATCTTCCTTACCAAAAGTCTTAGACTGGCACTCTGCAGCTGATTTGGTGGCCACGCAAGAAGACAGATTTACATTTGCACTGCAGCTTGCTTTGGATTTTATGTCACCTGTGAACTGATGTGGTGTACATTCTGAAGGGCATTCTCAGACCTTCATCCACCATGTATGTGTTTTTGTGTGTAGAGCAGAATGGCTTTTTCACATCTTCCCAGTACAGTAGTGTCTCCTTGGACTTGATTCTCAGGCACAGCTTCTTTCCTCGATTCCTTCTTCATCTCCGTTATTATGAGAATTACTAGGTTATCGGGAGAAGGAGGTGTAACTCAGAGCAGCAGCTTTGAATGCACAAGGTCCCGGCTTCAATCCTGAATAAATCCAGGTGGGGCTAGGAAAAAAAATCCCTTATCTGAAAGCCTGGAGAGCTATTGCCAGTTAGTGTAAACAACACTGACCTAGGTGGACCAATAGCTTAACCAGTAAATCTGCGTCAGATGTACTTCTGTAGACATTTCCTTCACTTTGTCAGTAAAACTGACAAAGATGAAAGGAAGTCTTGTCAGTATCTCAATAAGAGTATGTGCTTTTTTTTAGTTTTGTTAATGCGTTTGCTGCATGCATAGAAGCACTCTATCTATCTATCTATCTATCTATCTATCTATCTATCTATCTATCTATCTATCTATCTATCTATCTATCTATCTATCTATCTATCTATCTATCTATCTATCTATCTATCTATCTATCTATCTATCTGGTTTCTTCCAAGGTGCTGAGAAGTTGTGCATTAACAATCCTCCCCATTTTATTATAATAGCAATATGTTTATAGCGTGTTCGGGGTGTGCAAAGCACTTCACACATATTATACAGGTAATTACCCCTTATTCAGTCATCTTAAATACATGCTATTCTGAAATCCTGATTTGCAGCTCAGTCCCTCAGCCGCCAGGTTATAGACAAAGGCTGCAATCCTAACCACACTTTCCTGAGAGTAAGCCCCATTGAACAAAATAGGAGTTACTTCTGAGTAGACCTGGTTAGGATTGTGCCCAAAGATGCATACATTTTGAAGCCTTTTGGACTTGCCCTGAATGAGTACAAAAGAAAATTTCATCCAAGATTAAAGATATAAGAGGTTATGGCACAGCATAGAATCCCAATGTTTTTATTTCGGACTGGGTGAAAAATGTTGTATTGGAAGATCTACAGATGGTTTCTTGTTTGGCGACTGTGATTAGCATAAATAAGACTAAAGAAATTCCCACTTTCTGTTTTTGATTAGTTTACTTGCTGTGGATGATTATACTTATGATGAAACTAACTGCACCAAAATGAATTATGGAAACTACTGGATAAATTTGTTGAAAAATACGTTTTATTTTAAATTATTGTAAGAACTCTTTTCATGATATCCACATACTCTGTTTCTTTCTTTCTTATAATTCTGCATTCTCTTTTTTGCGTTTTTCAATATTTTCATGTGCCTTTATTTTGTTAATCTTTACATCAGGGGTGCTCACACTTTTTTGGCTCGAGAGCTACTTTGAAACCCAGCAAGGCCCGGAGATCTACCAGAGTTTTTTTTACAATGTTTGCGCCATCATAACATATAACATTTATGTGTACAATGTATGTTGGTGTACCTTGAGCCCCACTGAGTATAACAGGACTTACTCCTGAGTAGACATGTCTAGGATTAGGCTGTGAGGCTGCAATCCTAGCCACACTTACCTGGGAGTAACCCCCATTGAGTACAATGGGCCTTACTCCTGGCGTTTCCTCCCAGAGGCACCTGAAGGGGGGGGGTCGGCACTCCGCGATCTACTCATTTTGCCTCGCGATCTACCGGTAGATCGCGATCCACCTATTGAGCACCCCTGCTTTACATTATAAATACTTCTTTTTAAATAAGGATATACTAAATGTATATGTGGTGATGTGTTTTAACTCACACAAGAGTCCATCAATAACTGAACCAGTTGAAAACGTATATGTGATTTTTGGCTTCACTTTGAGTTTCAAGCCTCTGTTACATCTGCACTTTTAAATATCTCTTCACAATGAGAGCTAGAACCTCAGTTCCAAATAAGCAAAAAAAACACAAGCTGGCCTTTGAACTCTGGGAGCCATAGCACATTCATTGATTTCATGGCACCCCTACAGAGTCCTAGCACATTTGAGTCCTAACACCCCTGAAGAGTTCTAGCACAGCTCTGAAGGTACCTCTTTCCTGCTCTGTTAAAGGTGGAACTGGGGAGATTGGTGGTAAATGGAATGAGGTTCAGCTTCTGTGTGCCTCACATAAACCACTTCCTCTGGGGTCTCTCTCCTGCTTCCCTTTATTGTACAGCAAGTGCCTGTAAATACTTTATCCTTTCAAGTTGGAAGAGGAATCTGAAGGAAGATGGTGCAAACCCAGATTATTCTTTGTGTTTTGTTTATTCCAGGATTATATCATTTAACAATGTTAAAAAAGTAAACAGAGTTTAAGAGCAAAGGCAAAAACAGATTTGAGTTTTGTCATGCAAGCCCTGACTATTTCAGAGAGGTACTTAAAATACATCCTTCTCAAGATTTAAGACATGCTTATGTGCTTTGACGAACAGTGCTGGAGAGATTAATCCAAAGCTAAGTGGGTGCTTTGGAGATTTTTAAAAAAATACTGCTTAGCTTCTCATCAGGCCTGGAGCAAAAGAGAAGGGCATCTTATTGGGTAAGATGGATAGAAGGCTTCACTACCATGATCCTCCCTATTCAGTGGTGGATTTTGGGCACCAGGAAGTGTGGGACAGTGACACAGATCTGGGACCATGAGGCACTGCTGGAAAGGTCTCCTGCACAAGCCTAATTGAAATGAATGGGAGCCATTTAAAAGCACTTAACTGGAATAGTTCCCATTTAGTTCAGTGGGATGAAGGCAGGAAAAATGTCTGGTGGATTGTATTAATTTTGATTGGTGTGAGGGGTTGTCCTGCAGACATTCTGCTTCAG
Source organism: Tiliqua scincoides (assembly GCF_035046505.1). Classification (NCBI taxonomy): domain Eukaryota; kingdom Metazoa; phylum Chordata; class Lepidosauria; order Squamata; family Scincidae; genus Tiliqua; species Tiliqua scincoides. The sequence continues at coordinate 41,382,576 of NC_089828.1, read as the reverse complement.
CCACAATGTCTCAGGCCACCCCTGGATGGGAATAAATGTGTCTTTGTCCTACTCTCCTATAGATTTCCTCTCTTCAGTTGCTTACAGCCTAAGCATGTCTACTCAGAAGCAAGCCCAAAGAATTAAATGGTACCCTGGGCCAATGTTAATCGTGCCACTTGGCCCTGTGTGTCAGCACAATCCTGTGCATATCTACTCAGGAATAAGTCCCACTGTATTCAATTGGACTTACTCCCAGGTAAAGGTGGCTAGGATTGCAGCTTATGTGCATTTTAATTAAATATCAGCTGAAATCAGTACTGGGACAGCAGTTGGAGTGGGGGAGTGGAGGATAGGCATGGAATTTCCCTTTGCTGTGGATTCAAATTGGGACTTATTGCAGCCCCAATGTCATATGGGAGAGAAACTTCCTTTGGCATCAGTGGAAGCTTCCCTATGGAGTAATGGTGGTGACTATTTACTATAATGATTTATATTTTGTAAGCTGCTTTGGGTGCCTATTTGGGAGAAAAGTGAGGTATAAATTGAATAAATAAATATTCTAGCGACCAGAGAGAACTCCAGTCCAGATCAGTAACATGATGAAGGAATCCACCCTGGTGCTTTACATAGTTGATATATAACCAACTTGGCCTCCTGGACTAAATGATGTAAGTAGGGCGCAATCCTAACCAACTTTTCAGTACTGACCTAGCTGCAATGCAGCCCCATTCTACCCATAAGGTAACAAACATGCCCTTACCTTGAAGAAGCTTCCTTGAATGCCTCCCCACTGCAGGATGCAGTGCATGCCACATTGGCACAGATCAGTTGTGTGCCTGCCATTGAGCACCCTGGAACCCGGCTGCTGGAACCTGCTGGCCGGCTGCTGGAACCCTGTGGAAGCCTCCTGACGGGGGCGGAAACTGTGCTTTCGGTTTGCCAGAAGCACAGTTTATAGCGCCGGGGAACCTCACAGAGGTTTCCCCAACACAGGAGGAGGTTGCGTGAGGCTCCGTGAGCCTCTGGTGAGTAGGGGGGGGGGTGGATTTCTGCCTGGGGGGTGTCAATAGCCTGCGGGGGGCGCCATCGCGGAGCTTTGCCCCGAATGCAGGGCTGCGAAGGTCCGCGGCTGGCACAGATATGCCGGTGCTGGAAAGTAGGTTCGGATTACACCCTTAATGTCACATCTAGTTTGGCACTTACTCCTTGGTAAGTGTGCATAGAGTACATAACTTATTCCACTGTGTTCAATGTGGTTTACTTCCCCCAAATGTAGGCCTTTTGCTTTTTCAAATGAAAGTATGATGTGTTTCAATCCTCAATCGTTAACACCTGATAAAATTCAACATACAGTTCTGACTTAGAATTGAAATTGTATTTGAATATTTTCTGGTAGCAAGGCTGAAGAGGGCCTTTGAGAGCCATTGCGTGTGGGGATAGATGGTCCTGGGCTAAGTAGATCAATGACCTGCCTCATATTAGGGAATTTCATATATATATATATAATTCCTCTTAAGGATCTGAAACTTTCTCCATTTTCCAAATGATTCCATGTGTGTGCTGCTGACGACTCACATGACTGTCCTGCTTGTTTAAGAAAATGACTCTTTTAAAAAAGAAAAAACTTCTTTTTTTTTTTAATCTAATGACTGCTTGTGATTTTTGAACGTGAGAGCTGGGGATGCATTTGCTTTAATTCTTTAAAATTAAAGGAGGGCTTTCTCTCGCGTGTGTGCACACTCTCACACACACACACCACATTCCACGGCCTGGTCAAACACAGGCCCCCTGCAGTGCCTTACACTCACAAAAACATATGAAACAACAAACCATCTATTTAAAGCAACCAAATAAAACCTTGGCACAAGAATTTATTTATTCATAAGAGTTCCTTTAAAAAGAATAGTTGCTTGTCACGGTTTTAGTGTTATGCTCTTGCCAGGCTGCGGAGAAATCTAGAGGTGCTACAGGACTTGGAGGAGAGCAACTGCAGCCTTATGGAATCTTCGTAATATTTCCTTAATTTACAAATACTATACATAAGACAAACATAAAGGGAGCCAAGGACACGGTCCTGCAGGGCAGCAGATTCAGAAGCAGAGCTGCAGAGGCTGATGTCACCGGGTAAGAGAGGGGCCAGCCAGAGCCATCCCTAGAAGAGTGAGGGCAGGTTGTGAGCCTAGGGCAACTCGAATGGCCGTGCATTGGTCTTGAAAGCGTAGGTCCCAGGGCAGCTGCCCCAGTTGCCCTACATAAGGGATAGCTCTGGGGGAGCATCTGGCAGGCTGCTGCAGACACCAGGAAGTCTTGAGCCAGCTCTTTTAATATAGAGTCAGGCAGAAGGTAATCTATTCCAGTGTTTCTCAAACTGTGGGTTAGGACCCACTAGGTGGGTCATGAGCCAATTTCAGGTGGGTCCCCATTCATTTCAATATTTTATTTTTAAGATATTTGACTTGATGCTCCCATGGTATGTGACTGCATCTGGGGAAATGTTATAGCTCTGTACTTTTAACAGGCTACTATGTATATGCTTTTAACAATGATAGTAAATGGGATTTAGTCCTTGGTAAGTGTGGGTAGGATTGCAGCCTAGGATTGTTAAAAATTTTCCTGCTTGATGATGTCCCTTCTGGTCATGACATCACTTCTAGTGGGTCCTGACAGATTCTCATTCTAAAAAGTGGGTCCTGGTGCTAAAAGTTTGAGAACCACTGATCTATTCCACTATTGCCCAATCTACGATCATCAGCTTTCCAAGGCCTTTTTCAGCCCTGCTGCCTGAGATCCGTTTCTTTGAAAACAGTACCTAGGATCTTCTTTAGACAAAACAGGCATACTACCATCATACTGAGGTCCCTCTGGCTGAGAAATAGCACAGCTATAGATTTTGGCTCAGGAACATACAGTATGACTCTGTGTAATACAAGTCTTCTACCCCAGTGAGGTGGGCGTTAGCAGGCCACATAGCTCTCCAAGGTCTCTGGTAGATGTCTTTCTTGTCCTGCTACTACTGGAGAAGCCAGGGATTCAACCTGCAGGCAAAGCATGTATTCTGCCACTGATTTAAGGCCTGGAGCCAGGCAGCCCTCAGGTGATGAGAACTTCAGCACAAACATAGCAATAGACTCATTCACAGCAAGCAAGGTGCCCACTTGATTCTTAACACCATACGCTGGGAAGAAGAAACTCTTGTCATAATGTCATTTTTAACCATCCTTCCCAAAACCGAAAGTTTGGCCAGCCATGCTTCTTGAAATAGGAGAAGAGGCTGCAATGGAGAAAGACCCTCAACTGGGTAACCTGCTGCTACACTGCTAGAAGCTGTGACACCCCATAATAGGGGTGAAATTAGCTTTCTGGCTAATTTCAGTGCAGTGAATACATTTGTGTCTAACAGACACTGTTCCCTGCACTGTATTGTGAAAAAGTCACCTGTGAAGGATCCTTCTTTGCTTAGTAATTTTTTTCTCTGCCCTCTCTTCCTCCTACTCTCTCCTTACTCTCTCAGTCTTTTTCCTTATCTTAAAACTTAGATTTGTAAAAATCTCAATGCTTCTGGTAGTGATGTTCCTCTTTGGGGTTGCCAACTTTTTCACAGCTCGTGGACCTCCTCCCATGCAGTCGATGGGGCAGCGCTCCAGGCGGTGGGCGTAGTGATGTACTGTCGTCCTGCCTGATGGTTTTTTGGCTATAATTTTTGATAGAATGGAGATATTTCAATGTGGTTTGTTTCATTGCATTCTGAATGAAATTACGCATCAAACGATATATAACATGATGGTATTATTTTAAAAAAATCAAGATTTAAAAAATTTGGCGAGGAGTGGTGTCACTCCCCTCTGCGCATTACCCGATGGAACCCACAGCCCCTGCACCCCCTGGCAATGCCACTGAGTTCAGTCTCAACATCTTTTGTCCAACAATGGTCAGATGTCTGCCTCCAGGCAGCTTGCAAGAAGATCAAGACAGACCTTCCTCTGTTATTTATCCCTTACAACTTGTTCAGAGGTAGACAGTTTCTGACTGAGGAGGCTTCATTTAGCTATCCTGGCTAATGGCTGATAATAGAATAGGATAACTATTAGATAACTGAGTTTCCATGGATGTATCTCATTCCTTTTTAAAAGCTATTCAAGTCAGTAGCCATCACCACACTTTGAGGCATTCCACCTTCTGTGACCCTTTTTGTTCAAGGCTGCCCAGTAAGAACATGACTGAGATGGGATTGGAACCTAGACCTCCGAGCCCAGTTCTCCTGGTATGGTCTCCATCGCGTTGTGGTAAAACATCTGCTATGTCCAGAAGAACCTGGGTTCAATTTTTGATAACTCCAAAGAGGTGGCAGGTCAAGGTAAACCCTTCTTTCTGTATCTTGGAGAACTGCTGCTGGACAGAAGACAATTCTGGGCTAGACAGACGTATGATCTGACTCAGTAGAAGGTAACTCTCAGTGATCACTAATGCTTGACTCCAAAAACAAATCAATTTCTTCTCCCCCCCCCCCCCCCCCGTAAAAGTCAGCTTTACTGGATAATGCCAAGTGCTGGATCAGACTGAAGTTCCATCCTGCTCCCAACAGCAGCCAACCAGGTCCCACTGGGAAGCTCACAAACACAAAGGCAATTGTTCCCCAGTAACTGTGATATACTACCCTTAAGTCAGAGGTTTCATATAGCTCCTGTCCTGACCAACCCTTGAATTTGCCTGATTTCTTTTAATAAGAAAATAAGATGGCAGCTGTCAATCAGACCAAGGTGGGTCCATCAAGCTCAGCATCCTGTTTCCAACAGTGATTAACCAGATGCCTCAAGAGAGTCCATGAGCAGGTCATGAAATCAATAGCCCTCCTCTGTTGTTTTTAAAAAAAATTATTTTCCAAAATGGTTGGCAACCTTCAGTCTCGAAAGACTATGGTATAAGCCTACAGCACCTGGTATTCCCAGGCAGTCTCCCATCCAAATACTAACCAGGCCTGACCCTGCTTAGCTTCTGAGATCAAACTAGATCGGGCATGTGCAGGGTAATCTAAAAACAAATATAAACAACAAATATAAACAAACACATAACAAACACAAACTCAATATACAACACAAAAACACACCGTTGGAGGGTGCAGGCAATCATATATCAATATATCTAATCAATCAGTACATATCTTCTAATCTTGTTTCTCTTCTAGTTTAGCCTCTTAATAACATTTGTCTATCATATATCATATAATATATCATATATCATATATACAATATATTCATCTAAATACCCTATCTTATGCATCTACAACTTCATTTACAACCAAGCATAGAATGATCTTCGTTGCTCTATCTGTGTCGGTTTGCGCTGTTGATCCAAAATTTCTGTAAGTCTATCCATTTCCGCCTCATTCATTATTTTCTCTATTAATTCATCTTTCATTGGAATTTTAATATCTTTCCAGTATCTAGCATATAAAATCCTCACAGCAGTTAATATCATAATAACTAAATACACAACGTTTTCTTTATCTATAATATCTAAGGTAATATTAAGCAAAAATAACTCTGGTTTCAGCGGTATTGTAAATCCAACAATCTTTTGTATTAGATTCCTTACCATTTACCATTATACTTGCATTTTTTTACATGTTCACCACATATGATAAAACATCCCTTCTTCACATTTACACTTCCAACAGTTTTTTGATATATTCTGATTCATTTTTACCAGTTTTACTGGTGTCATGTACCATTTATAAAACATTTTATATAAATTTTCTTTAAAATTTGTTGCTCTAGTAAATTTTATATTATATTTCCAAATCTGTTCCCATTGTTCTAAAGTAATATTATGGCCTATATTTTGCGCCCATTTTATCATACATTCTTTTATTGTTTCTTCATGCATCTCAAAATCCAATAGGAACATATACATTCAGAACATTTGATAAATACTCTTAGAAACAAAAGAAAAATATATCAAAAGAATGTATATGTTCCTAATAGCCCTGCTCTGTTGTTTGTCCCTGGCAACTGGTATTCTGAGGTAGATTGCTTCTGAACATGGAGGATCCATTCAGCTTCCCTGGATAACAGTTGTTGATAGAGCTCTTCTCCTTTATGAATATGTCTAATCGCCTTTTCAGACCTTCTAAGCCAGTGGCAGTGAATTCCACAAATCAACTGTGTTTTGTGTGCAGAAGAGCTGTCTGTTACATGCCCTGAATGTACTGCTATTGATGCAAACAGAATACATTGTCTTTGTTGCTAGCCCTGCTGTGGCCCCAGGATCGTTGCTATTTTGCCATTGGGTCAATTGTTGCACTGGTTCCCATGTGCTTAATTGCCAGCACAATAGTGCACAGTCCCAGATTGTGCGAGGACATCTGGAAGTAATTTCAAGTTCTCATTTCTACAGCTTGTAGAAATTTCTAAAAATCTACATTTCTAAGTGCTTTTACAGGCTACATTGTGTTTTCTCTTTTTATTACTGGATAATTATTTTTTATATAGTGCTAGCAGAGTACATGACACCTGAAGTTTCAAAATCAAATAAGGACAGGCCTCTGCCCCAATAGGTTTATGGTCTATATTTTGATAATCAGTGGAGGCTTCAAAGGATGGGAGGGTATAGGTGAGGGAATGAGAGTAAATTCTGTGCATGCTTCACACCAGTTTGCACAGGGGGGTGAAGACTCTGTGAAAGGATTAAGCCAGAAAGATTTAATGAGAAACCATCTTTCCAGATGGTGAAACTGAGGCCAAGAGTAACTTGTTCAAGGCTACCCAATCAGAACATGACTGAGATGGGATTTAAACCTAGACCTCTCAACCCAGTTCTCTTTGTATGGGGTTCCAGTTCTCCTGGTATGTGCTGGTATGGGCCATGGTAAAGCATCTACTATGTGTCTAGAAGAACCCAGGTTCAATCTTTGGGAACTCCAAAGAGGTGACAGGTCAGGATAAAACCTTATTTCTATATGAGACATTGGAGATTTGCTGCCAGTCCTAATAGACAGTTTGGGGCTCTCAGTGATCACCAATATATTACTCTCACTCGGAAATCCAATCAGTTGCTCCCTTCTCCACAGCCACGAAATCTACCCCGTCTTTTCTTCTTCTCAACCTGCAGCTACATTATTATTTGAAAATGCTACCCAAATTATTTGTGATGGTTGTGTTTTCAGTGAGTAGCAACAACAGCTACAACAGTATTTGAATGAAGCAGGCTGTGTGAACTAGAGTTCCTTTCCTTCAGAATTGGAGATTGTCCAGAGCGGTGGAATCTTCCACGGGATGAAGGAAACTATTCCAAGCATCCTCCTTCACTCCTCCGACCAACTCCAGCTGGGGCAGCCGACTGCATTTAACTATCGATTTCCTTTCACTGCGAGGCCTGCTTGTCTTTTTTGAGCGACGAGGACCGAGGAAATGTGCTTTGTTTCAACTGCGCTTTCGGAAATGAAAATACTTTTTCTCAGTCTGTGCCTTTTGAATTTTTTTTTAAAAACCCTGTTGTGACTTCTATAAACTGTTACGCTCCATGTTTCAGGCAGCCCCATTTTTGCACCTAGGAGACTGGAAGGCTTTGGGGCTGTCTCTGTTGCAGGAGGCTGAGAATTGAGCTTGTTAAATATTCCATGTGTGACTCTTTGCTCTTATATGGTATCCTGGAAGCAAGAGGGAAGGAGGGAAGAACCAGTGTGCTTTTTGTCTGTTCTTGGCAAACGCCAGCAGCCTTGGTCAGTCCAGGTTGCACATTGGAGTCTGGCAAGGTTGCTGGGGTCCTGATTCTGGTCATCAGCACAAGTCACTCGGGCAGCTGCCAAGGACCTAGTGGCCTGGGGTTTCCACTGCTGATGCCTATTCTGGCCCCTCTGGGGAGCACTGGGCCCAGTCAGCAAAAGGCATGCTTTTCTTCCATTCTTGGTGGGTCAGCAGCAACAACAACAATGTTCTAGGCAGTCACTGCCTTCTGGCATATTCCCCCCTCCCCATGCCCTCTGTGTTGCTGAGGGTGCCAGTTGGCCAAAAATGACCTGTTTCTCCAGTTTTTTTGCTAAGGTTAATGGGCAGTAAGGCTGCTCTTAGGTCATTTTGTGGCTGCTGCTGGGTTCTACCTCTGTACAAGATTTTGTTGCTGTTTTTAAAGCAATGGCAGCCTTGTGACATTGTCAGGTCCATCTCGCAAATGTTAGGTTTTGGCAAGCCTATACCAAGGCATTTGTGCCCTAGAGGGGTCTGCTGCTAATGCCTGCCCTGCCCCCAGGAAGAATTGGGTCCAGCCAGCAACTGGTAGGCCACCTACCTTTACCATAGTTGTAAGCATGGGCTTTTTTTCATTGGTGGTAGGACAGTAGTGACAACCACAACATTGTCAGGTTGCTTCTCTTTTCTGCTTCAGGGAATTATCTTTTCATTTAATCAGGCCTTTATGGTTTTTCCTGTGCTCTTAGGGACAAAGTAGATGTTACCTTCAGGATCTGTTTGGGACAGGTGTCCTTGTTTTATTGAGGAAATAAATAGTAACTGCCAATGGGAACTAATAGTAGCTGCTTGGGAGGGAGGGAAGAGGCTGATCTGGATTGGAACTATGTTGGGGAACAGAGAGTTAAACCCTTATATCCCCAATGTCTACAGGGTCCCACTTCACATACTATTTGCTGAATAAAAAACAAACTTCAGTTGCCTCCTTCAAGTAATGTCTGCTTTGACCCGTAGTTATAAATTGCTGTGGACACCCCTTTTCTTTAAATGGTTGAAGACATTAAAAAAATGTTTTATTGTCATGTTCTAATTGTGAACTGCTCTGAGAGCTTCAGTTGAGCTGAAGGGCAGGGTGAGAAAGCTTATCAATCAAGCAATCAATATTGTGGAGGACTTGAATAGTGGTGGTAGGGCTGGATGAATCTCTCACACTTGGCACAAAGGTACTCTCAGTTGGCACATGGCAGAGGTTAGTGCCTCATCTCTGATAGATTAGGGACAATATGGATGATACTGTATCTTGACCAAATCCTACTTGTTGATTCTGTGCCTGTGTGGGGAAAACACACAAGTGTACAGTTTAAGAGCCTAGGATATCAGCAGCTTTCATTCTAAAATCCTGGCTCCCCCTACACGTTTCTAGTCCTTATGTTTGAAACTTGAAAGTGTATGGGTAATGCCTGGAGAGAGCTCAGGAGCTAGAGGTGATCTGAGCAGAATTTTCAGTAAGGTTTCTGTAACCTAATTGGCTTTTTTCCATGACTACTAGAGGAACAAGTTGCAGAAAACAGACTTTCTTGGTATATAATTTTTTGCTCCTTTAATGCAAACCTATGGGGTGTTGGAAACATTTTTGCCTGCAAAAGATTGGAGGGCATGGAATACTTTGCTCCATTAGGGCGTGTCTAAGGAGACAGTCAATGAAGAAGTAGGTCCCTAATGGCACTAGTGTACGGGTGGGACCTTGGTATCTACTGGGGTTTGGTTCTGGGATTCCCTGCAGTTAAAAATGTGTTAAATAAAAGCAGTTAAAACAACAAATATGAGTCAGTCAGGCAGTCAGAACTGCTATTTTGCAGCTCGCTTGTGATTAATCATTTCTTCATTCCATTGTTCAGCAAACCAGGGCAAGGGAAGGGGGTCACTTTTCTTGGAGTGAGCTGCAAAATAGCAGTTCTAACACTCATGACTCCCTTAAAAAAAAAAACACAACGGTTTTTAGAATCAGGATTGTAAAGGAACTTTTTTTCTCCTTCTCCAGGGAACAGCAGGGTCTTTCTTATCTGCATTGGCCATCAGTGTTGATTCTAATCCATGGATAAAAAACCAGTGTATAAAGAGGTTGGATCTGTATTGCATGCGAAGACAACTGTTCAAAAATCTATGGACTCTTGAAATCAAGGAAGTTGAAGTTCTTGAGATCAAGAAGTTTATATGTGGATTTACAATTCTCCACTTGATAAAGCAGAAAAGACAGAGCATTAATGTCAGATAAGGCAATGGATTGATTCATCCACATCACATCACTGAGTGATGACTATAGCCTCCAGCATTTCCCAGAAAACAGGGACATGCTTGTAACACCTCAGCTCTCCCACTAAGGATCACTGCCTGAGAGTCCTCCCCAGTCCCATGCATGATACAGCATGTAAATACATATGCATGCATTTTATGTGTGTGCATTTACAGATATATGCCCGGAAGGCAAGATGCATCCACTCAGAGATTGCCTTCTAGAGATCCTGGAGAGGAAGCTGGACAGCTTCCAGCATCCCGGACAAAGGCTGCAAAAACACCCACTGCAACTTGGATAGGATTTGATGCCTTCTGAAAATGCAAGCTGTGTCAAGGGACGGAGCTGGCAGTCACTGAGCATTAGGAGATCAATTGATGCCGTGAATGGTTTCAGAGGATCAACTAAAACAGCGATGACTGTGAGAATGCTGTATCTGACATGTCTCAGTGGAGGTGGCCAGGCCTCAATGAAGGCTAGGCAAGTGCCACAGTTAGTGGATAGTTCCTCTTAGGGATACTTCTGATATTCCTATCTGCATTTCTCCCCATATTTGGAGTTCTGAGTTGCCTGGTCCTGTTTCCAAAGTGGAACTCATAAATTAGGACTCCCCACGGTTTCATTTGCTTTTCTGCAGTTTTCCCACTATACTCTCCACTCCTTCAGTTCCTGTGTTTGTTTCTGTCTCCTACATTGCCAGAACTCATATAACTTGCAACAGTTGTCTTAATGTGAACCTACGTCCAATTGCATAAATATTCTTCTTGTGTGGTGTTCTGCCAACGCTCAGGAGTGCATTTACATATAAAGTGTGTTAAAATGTTTAGGTGTTGCGGGAGGGAAGGAGGTATTCATGAACTGTGAAGGGATTGAAAGCTGTTGCAGACTGCACATGCTCCAGTTACAGATTTAAAAAAAGAAACCACAGAGAAAAAAATGAATAATGAAAGGAAATGGGATTAATTACAGTACCTGTTCATTTCAATTGGCATTTGTTTCCAAATGAATATATTTTTTGTCCTTCATTCCAAAACAAATGCTCTCCTGTAATGCCTAGTTCCCAGAATGAAAACGGAGGATAAGCTCCAGAAGTTCATGCTGTAGCCTGAGGGTCTGAACCATGCACTTGTATCACAACTCAGTGTGCCCAGTGGCATTTTTCTTGCTACATCCACTGAGAACCAGATAGACCTGCCTGTTCCGCCATGCTGGCTCTCTGGGGGCACAAATCCAAGAGCTATTCTGGGCAGCCAGCTGTGTGCATCAGATTGCATTTTGATGCCCAGGGAGCTGGGTGTTCATCCCCAAGGTGATGTTACTCCCGTGCACAGGATGGGAGGAAGCTAATCTTTTTTGGCAAAGGTCCTTCCTGGAGAAAGTCAAATAACAAACCACAACCCCATCATCCACATATGTGACTCATTAGGAATGATTTCCATCTATCTGCCCACCTGTACAACAGGCTACATTCAATGTGTGCTAAAGAGAAGCAGGTAAATGGGTGAACAGATTCTAAGAATCTGGGAGGGAAAGGAACTTTTTTTCAGAAATTAGTCATCTTCTTCTACGTAGGGGGGCGGGATTGTTCTTTAAAAAGAACCATCAAGGCCCAGTCTTGCCTGAACATCTCCTCTTTGCTCAACTCTGCAAGCCCCTGTCAGCTAATGCATGGGAAATGTACAGAGATGTACAGCCCAATCCCAATTAAATGCTGCAGAGATGTACATCCCAGTCCTAACTAAATGCTGCCTGCAGGGCACAGTGGCACTAGCATGGGCTCCATACCATCCTGTGGGGAACTGGAGGCCATGTGGGAGCAGAGCGGGAAGTAAAATAATGTTTTATGTACCCTTCTCAACTCTTACATGGTCCCCAATTGGTCTACTACTTGAACAAGTTTGAGTAGAGTGAAGGGGGCATGTCAAGGACAAAATGGAGGTTAGGATATCAGCACAGCCCTCCCTGCCAAGACCCACCCCACCCACCCCACCAGTGGCTTACCTGTACTGGTGGATGTGGTGGGATTCAGTGCTCTTCTGGTGCTGCTGCCTCTTGTGGCAGCCCAAAGAAAATGGCATCAGCCATAAATGGCTTTCTGCACTGGCCTTATCCCAGTTAGGATTGGGTTGTAAGTGTTGATTGAAAGGCACTTTGCATATGACCAGAGACTTTATTCTTTAGGGGTTTTCTCTTCTTTTTAAAAAAAGGGGGAGGGTGTGCCAAGCTTCTTATTGGTGGCAGGCCACGCCTTCCTTGCTTTGGAAGGCAGAGGACATATAGTGGGATGAAGTGCTGTATTTGAACTGTGGAGTCCTGAGCTCAGTACTCTCTTTTGCCCACAAAGCTTCTAGGTGTGCTTTGACAAGCCACTATTTCAAGATAACCTAATTTATCAGGTTGTTTGGAGGATAAGATGGGGACGACGACGAGACAAGAAGCACCATGCAAGCTCCTGGAAAGTAGTGTATGATCCCAGTGTGATACGTCAAATAGTTTTATTGAGTCCAGAACAGATTCCAAGATTGAGCCCTCACTTGAATTGAACTTTGGGCGTTAGATTCTGCAGTAAGATGCCTGGAACCCCCTCCAGTACACCCACGTGGTGCAAACTTTCCCTGTGTCTCCCTTCCTTCAATATCTATACTGCATTCTTGTGGCAGTGAAACCTTGAGCATTGAATGACTGAACTGCTGGGATGGGTAAGGACTGGGGAGGTGGTCCTAAGAGACATGGAAAGTAAGGGACAGGTCACAAAGCACTTGAGGTCACAAGGCAGAAAAGAGAAACCAGAGCATGTTTTAGATTTGAGAAAGCAGGACATGTAAAAAAAAAAAGGCCTGCTCAATCTGGTGAGCTGAATGAAAAAAACATGTGCCAAAAGTGCCAAAGCAAACAGTTAAGGCAGCAGCAGGCCAGTCTGCAGATGATGCATGGGATGTTTGCTTTAAAGCCACTCAGGGCAAGACAGCATGGCTGGTACATCAGTTCAGGGGCAAGGAGCCATAAGACCACAACCTGGAATTTTTCACAGAAATTAACCTTGTTGTGAAGACCCAGGTTTTCCTCACAAATGGAAAGAGCTAGGAGGGACATAAGTGGACCAGTGCAAACTCTCATCCCAGGTGAGAACAGATACCTGCTACCTTTCATGATTAGTCCAATTACACCACCTCCTACCATTGAGATGTTTGGCAAACTTCGAGGATATGTGACAGCCATCAGCAATATATTCCAGAGGAAGCCACAAACACTACACACGAATAATGGTGGTGGATATACAAGAAAGAAAGCCCATTTGAATGAACAAGGTATTGAGTACCAGATGACCAGGAATGGGATTGGCACTGCAGTGAGACTTGAATAGAGTCCCAAGTCTCTGCTCCCTGCAACTTGACTTGCGCACAAGTCCTAGCAGGTGCTGTTTGCTGACTCGCCCCTGAAATTCTCAAGCTGTTTTGACTCGAGTCAGAGTCTTTTGGGTCAGACATGCCAGGGTTTGAACCTAAAGGGACTGGTAGGCGTCTGAGGTCAGCACGGTGGGAGGGGGTGGGATGAGTAGGGGGAGGGGGCAGAAGGGCAAGTGGGAGAAGGGTTGTGAAGCAGCAGCTGGGAGGCTTACATTAAGAGTATGACCCAATCCTTTGCAGCTCTACTCAGAAGTAGTCCCATTGCCTGTCATTCAGTGAGGCAGCTTCATCCTCCCAGGTAACAATTAGAGCCATGAGGAGCCACTTCCTAGCTTCCCCACCCCCTTTCACCCCCTCCCTGGGCTTCTCCAGCCAGTCCTAAGGCAAGAACCCCCTTGGGCTCTTCCTTCTGCCTACCTTGTCCAGAGAAAAAAGACCATCCATCCTTCACCCAAAGATCATTGGTTCCCTTAGAGAAGGACAAGAGACCCCGCTCCCTCCTCCCTCCCCTCTGCTCCTGCTCGATGCAAAACATTAACCCTTCCCTGCCTCCTGGCTGGGACTTTCCTGCTGCTTACCACCCAGTCTGAATTATGGCCCCATTGAGTGTTTCACACGCCAAAAAATGTAAGCAAGTACACCCAGTCACAGACAGGCTTGAGTCTGCACACGTGGGGACTCATTTCTGAGTCAGTGGCTCAAACTCGAGTTAGTACCCAAGTAAGTGACACTTCTGACTCGAGTGTACCCGAGTCAGCGAAACATATATGTTTTTGCGACTTGGACTCAAGTCACGTGACTTGAGTTCCCATCCCTGCAGATGATCATGCCATACACACCTGAACAGAATGGAGCAGAGGAGAGAAATGACTGTATCTTAGACAAGATAACCAGATGAATGCTACTGGACGCTGGACTACCAGTGGGGTGAAGCAATAATGACATGACTTACCTACAGAACAGATTGTCACTGAAGGCAATTGGTCGCACTGCATTCAAATTGAAGGCACTCCATTCAAACTGTGGCATGGATCCAGACAGAGCATGCAGCACATTAGTGTGTTTGGATACAAAGCTTGCATTGCAACTGAGAAGTGCTCCAAGTTGGAGAGCAGACTTACTGAAGGCATGTTTGTGGGATATGGTGATCAGCATAAAGATCACAAGACCCTATTTCCCAAAACAGACAAGGTTGCAATAAGCAGGACTTTGATGCCAAATACCATGCAGCCTCAGACCAGTCAAGGGAACCCCACAAACGACAGCAAAACCACATGTGAAACTGATGTGGAGTACAGTGCAAGCCTACCTGAAACTGAAGAACAGACTGAACAGCATGAAAACAGAGGCATCAGGCACCCAACTTGAGCAACCAAAGGAATACCACCCCAGAGGCCATCCTACATAACCTGGGGAGAAAGAATGCCGGGTCTTTGGAAAGGTATCTCAGGACTTAGGCAGTCCGGGCAGTGAGACCAGAGGATGGAACAGGTGGAACCAGATGGCTGTTCGGCTCTCATCAGTCTCTATAAAAAGAGTCTACTCCCTCAGTGAGAGTCAGTCGGTCCGGGGCTGCCAGGAATAGCAGTCAGTCAGGGTAGTCAGAGAAAGGCTGTCAGCAAGGGAAGTCATCTGAAGGGCTCCCACCTGGTGTGGCAGGCCAGCACATCCCCCCCATGATGGACCTCCTCCCATGCAGTGGGTGGGGCAGTGCCCTGAGCTGTGGGCACATTGATGCATGATTGCCCCGCCCCGCTTGTTCTTTGGCTTTAACTTTTGATAGAATTAAGATATTTCAGTGTGGTTTTTTAAATCTCATTCTGCATGAAATTACACATCAAATGATGTATAAGATGATGGTATTATTCAAAAATATCAAGATTCTGAAAAGTTTGGCCAGTAGTGGTGTGCATGTCACGTGGTGTGACCTGCACCTCCCACACCCTGCTAGCTGTGCTACTGAGCAGGATATTGTGTTTTATCATTTTATAAGCCCAATTTCGCGTGATTGCGATATTTCACTTTAACAATTTCAGACTGCTCCTAAGTACACAGTGCGGTCCATGGACCAGTGCCAGTCCATAAGCCATTGACTGCCAGTCCCTGGTGAATTTCCAGGAAAGAAAGATAGAATTGTAATAATGTGGCATAGTTACTAGTCCCTGGCACAATGGAAAGAAAAAAATTGTGAGTTCACCACCCGAGATAGGTTGAGAAGAACAGCCTTGTAGCACTTGGTTTCCAGGCAGTTCACCATCTTTGCTGCTGTGCTCTGAACCTGTTACAGTTTGTCAATGTCCTTCTTGAAATGTGGTGTCCAGGACACAGTAGCCCCAGTGACTAGTGCGGCATAGAATGGAAAGATTCTTGTGCTCTGGACTTTGTGCCTTTAGTAATGATGCCTGGCATTTTAGCTTTTTTTGGAGCTGCATCACATTGCTGTGCGATATTCAGCATGTGGTTCACTGGTGGACCTGTCCTATCTGTGTGATACACTGGAGGATCTTGTGGGCTGCCTTAGCTGCAGCCAAGCTGTGGCTTGCTGGTGACACTGCTGTAGCCAGTAAGCCCCGAACTGTCAGCAGCAGGTGGCAGACAAGTCCTTGGTGCAGGTAAAGTGGCGGTGGAGGTAGATCAGGATGGGAATCGGACTGGATTGGATCTCGGTGGCAGCAGCATCCATAGAATCCTATGCTCCCATTCAGCCTGACATATTTATTTAGGCAAAATAGATTTGCGCCAGCAAAACATTAGCATAGGTCTGAGTAGGCCCATTGGGACCAGGGAGTGGCAGGGGAGGTAAGTAAAAAATGTCTTTACTTACCAGTCCTGGCCAACCTGGACCCCATCTGGCCCACGGGATGCAGTGGAGGCTGATGCAACCCTGCATCAACCCTGCATCACTCAGGTCAGCCGGGGATAGAACTGGGCTGTAAAATACCTACTTCCTTTTCACATGCGCTGCTGCCGAACCAATCCTGTATTTCTGCTACTGATGTTTTTTGCACCTTCATGCAGTACTTAACTTTTGTTTCGGTTGAGCCTCAGAACTTGGTCACTACCCAGGCAGCTTCCATTTTTCCATAGCAGAAGCTCTGCTACGTCCTGGATGAATATTATTCAAGGTGGTTTTCACTCAAGAGTAGCTTTGCCTGGGACTTCTTGCCACTGCTGGGATGGAATATGACAAAAATCTGTTAAAAGTAAGGCATAAGGCATTGAAATGTCCCAGTGAGTCTGGAAATTGCCTCAATCAATCAATCAATCAATCAATCAATCAAACCCCCTATGAATAAATAAATTGTGCAGCACCCCTTGTGTGTGTGTGTGGGGGGGGGTGATGGAGGTGGTAGATTTGCACTTCACATACCGATTTGAACTAGCCATTTTCTTGACTGCAAGGTTATAAGCTCTTTGGAAAAGGGCTTGTGCTTGGCCTAAGTCCTTTCAAGCTTATGCCCTCTGCCAAGTGCCAGTGATGGCAATGTACCAAGAAGACCATTATTAGAGAGAGGACTGGGGGCAGGAATTCCCAGCAAGCACACATCCCAGACCCCTCTCTGTTTTGGAACTCTGCTGGGCACTTAGGCCCCCACTCAGGAAGATAGCTTCTGTGCAAGGCTTGGTGGCTTCATTGCCTTTTAATGATGTTGTTCTTGGCTTGGGATTCCATGAGGCCTCTTTGGCTATTAATTACCAACTCTTGTTGACTCCTGACCCTGCCTTATAAATGAGGGAAATCATTTTAAACAGACGGGAAGAAGTTGCAGTCCATCTGTGCTTTTACCTCCTTGTATGCTTTCTGAGACAGATTCACTTTTGGGGGAGTCCAAAACCTGTGTATACTCTATACTGTATGTGGGGGGAGGTTGTTTAATGTGTGAGGTTTTTCAAAATAGAAAGCCTGCTATTTCTAAAGCTACCCAGTTGTGCATTCGTTCTACCCTATATTCCACATCTCCCAGATTCTGGTTTAATTAGGAGCATCTTTAAAATTAGTTTTAGATCTGAGGATGCACAGCATACCGCGATTGCCAGTTCCTTCAGTTCATTTGCATCTTTCTACCACTCTGCAATGCCAACACCGCATCGGTGAAACACCACACAAAAATCATCTTGGCACAACTATTTGTACCATCCCATCAAGATTGCTTCTTGGCAGTGTTTTGTTGATGTGTATGTGCACACTGGTAACAGAGAGGAAAAAAAGTCACAAAGGAATTGAAAATTCCAGCAAACTGCACAGGGTTCTGTACAACATTTGGAAATAAAAAGACAGAACAATGAAAAATTCCTAATGCATTAGTTCCACTTTGGAACGCAAGACCAGCTAATTCAGAACTCCACAATCCAGAGAGATATATGGATGAGGGGGATTCTGGAATCCCCCCTCTCTTTTATCAGTGCACAGATGGTGGGAGAGGTTGCCACTACTGCGCTTCCCATCTGTTCTTCCTGGGTCTTGTTGAACAAGACTTCAGTCTTGCATGGTCTGTTTTTAAAAATGGGAACCCCAGTGGTCCAGAGATAGGACCAGTGAACTTACAAAACAAGAGGGGCAGGCACTGGATCTTTTAGCAGTGCAGACATATGATAACTAATCTGTGTTTGGTGGTCCTGAGTCAGCATGCTTGCTTAAGGATGTCAGGAATATCTGGCAGGATTGGCACAATCCTGTGCATGTCTACTTGGAAGTAAGTCCCAGTCAGAGACTCAAAGAAGTAAGCCTCACGCAGTTCAATGAGGTTCCTCATCCTGGGTTTAAGGATCAAATTCCAGAGGAAAAAGTGACTAATGGGCCAGAGTTGCCATTTTCTGTTTGGCATAAGCTGCTGGGTGATTTTGCTGGCTCCAAATCTGAAGGGGCTCCTGGCACTTCTTTGATTAGTGGTGCAACTAAGGCTTTTGCTACGGGTCAAAGAAAATTTTTAGGCTGCCCCCACAAAGAAATCAAATTTACGGGGCAATCCTAACCAACTTTCCAGCACTGACATAGCCGTGCTGATGTGGCATGCTCTGCATCCTGTAGTGGGGAGGCAAGTCAAGGGGCCTCCTAAAGGTAAGGGCATGTTAGGTCTGGGCAGGAGGTCTGGTCTAGAAGGTAGAGCCTCCATCAGCCCGAAGATAACATCAGAAGGTCACCAGTTTGACGACACTGGCAGCTCCCTAAATAGCTGAGAATGGCGAGACCTTGAAGCAGCTGACAAGCCCAGCTGAGTGATTCCACCTGCTCTTGGTGTGAGCAAGAAGCATCTTGGCTGCCCTCCATGTGAGAGATGGAGCTGCTTGTCAGCCTGCGTGGGAGAACTGGAGGCCAGAAGTGAGACCAAACCAGGAAGATCCATTCTGAAATGTTGTTGGTTCTTAAAAGAAAGAACCTTATAATTGTAAAAATCCCCTTGAGGGATTTAGAAACGCCTGCCAGTGTAAACCGCCTTGAATAAAGACAGAGGAGTAATCCGATGACCAGAAAGGCGGTATATAAATACCTAGTTGTTGTTGTTGTTGTTATTATTATTATTATTAGTTACCTTACCTTGGGTCTGCACTGCGGCTAAGTCAGTGCTGGAAAATTGGTTAGGATTGTGCCCTTAATTAATTAATTAATTAAGTAAATAAATAAATAGTGTGCCCCATATTGGTTAGAAGCACTGTGCTGGAGTGAAGAGGAACAGTTATTCTCCACCTGCTAAATATAAAAGGAGCACTTGAAAAAGTGCCTCTTTACCCAGTTAGCAGGGGTAATTGTATTATGATACATACGTAGAAATGTTCATCTTAACACTTTATTGGTTCCATGCTGCATCATAACAACACCTCTTTTGGCTGTTGGAACAATCAGTCTCATTGGTGAGTTTTGAGTTAAGAAAATCCACTTTTTGTTCCATAAGGCAGTTGTGTTTTCATTTTCTGGTTAATTGGTAATAACTTCTGATAGAATACAGAAATTGCAACGCGGTTGGTTTAATTGTGTTCTGCATTAAATTACCTTTAAAATGATATATAACATGACTATTATTCATACATACCAAGGTTTTCACATTTTTGGCCACTAGTGTTAAGCTCAGCTTGTTGCTTGGTGACGTTGCCACTCCTT
Source organism: Tiliqua scincoides (assembly GCF_035046505.1). Classification (NCBI taxonomy): domain Eukaryota; kingdom Metazoa; phylum Chordata; class Lepidosauria; order Squamata; family Scincidae; genus Tiliqua; species Tiliqua scincoides. The sequence continues at coordinate 41,363,115 of NC_089828.1, read as the reverse complement.
GCACCCTCTCAGCTGTGCCACTGTACTGCACACTGATCTCTATGGTCTTCACCTCTTGTCATGTTCCTTCCAGTTTCCGGGAGTCTCTTCCAAGTTCTGCGGTTCTGTTTGTAGGGCAACTTTCTGTAGGAATGTTCTGTCCCTCTTCCTCTGCCAGTAGAACCCAGAAGAGTTTTTCAGAGATTTTCAACAGTGTGCTCCAAACTCCCATGGCACACCTGCAGGCCTTTAGTGGTACACCAGTGTGCCACAGCACAGTGGTCGAAAATCGCTGGCCTAATTAGATAGATGCTGCTAAGATTTAGCAACTCTTCCTTGGAGCTGGCAGGGAGGGAAAGACGAGAGAAAGGCAGGCTTCTCAGCTTGAGCTCCATGCCATGGTGATGCAGTCCCCTCCTTGACATCTATATTGAACCAGCTGCCCCAAAACTAATACTTAAGTTTTAAACTACACTTCATGTCTGTTGTTAAGATCTGTTGTTAGAAGTATCCAGAACTGGTTAAGATCGGGGACTAGCACATATCCAAGTAGGACTTAAGCGAGCCTGTCTTTCACCAGCAAACGAACCGTTTAGGGTGAGAGGGCTCAGCCAGCCTGTTTGTGTGCAAGGGCCCTTGGTGGATTAGGTGGAGAATTTGGTTTGTCTCCTCCAGTGCATCACAGGGAGCATCTAAAACAGCTGTGGCGGAGGGCCTCCAGATGTTGCTAGATTTTTGCTTACATTGTCTGAATGGAAGCCAAATGGGTTTCTGCTTTTGCTCTGTGGGGAGATTATTTTTGTCAGTGTTCAAATCACTCTCCTGACCTTTACAGATTGAGCCTCCACTTCTAGAGGTGGGATTCCTCTGAATTACCAGATGCTGGGGGACAAACCACAAGGGACAGCCAGCATCAGCAGACCCTGATATCATGACCTTCAGGCAGCTGTTGGAAATAAAATGCTGGCCAAGGTGGACCTTTTGGGCTGATCCAATAAGGGCGCAATCCTAACCAACTTCCCCACATGGGGTAAGAGCAGTGCAGCTCTAAGGTAGGGGAACAAACATTCCCTTACTTTGAGGAGGCCTCCAGGACTGCCTCCCCCCCACAGGATTCAGCACTTGTTCCATTGGCACAGCTGTGTCAATATTGGATTAGGATTTGGGCCAAAGTCTCTTATTTTCTTCTTCTTTTTTTTAAATTTTTTATTATTTTCCAAAATAAAAACAAATATAAACAAACTCATAACACAAACTGAATACACAACACAAAAAAACAAACACAGAAACACACCGTTGGAGGGTGCAAGCAATCCTATATATATATATATATATAATCAATCAATACATATCTTCTAATCTTGTTCCTCTTCTAGTTTAGCCTCTTAATATCATTTATCCATCATATCATGTGCTGTATAATATATCATGTATACAATATATTCATCTAAATGCCCTATCTTATACATCTACAACTTCATTTTCAACCAAGCATAAAATGGTCTCCATTGCTCTATCTGTGTCAGTTTGCGCTATTGATCCAAAATCTCTGTAAGCCTATCCATTTCTTCCACATTCATTATTTTCTCTATTAATTCATCTTTCTTTGGAATTTTAATATCTTTCCAGTATCTAACATATAAAATCCTTGCAGCAGTTAATATCATAATAACTAAATACACATCATTATCTATAATATCTAAGGTAATATTAAGCAAAATTAACTCTGGTTTCAGTGATATCGTAAATCCAACGATCTCTTGTATTGGATTCCTTACCATTTTCCAATATACAGTGATGCCTCGCAAGACGAAATTAATTCGTTCCGCGAGTCGTTTCATATTGCGAAAATTTCGTCTTGCGAGGCATCACTGCAAACTGCAAACAAACCAAAACAAACCAAAAAAATGCAAAAAAATTCGTCTTGCGAAGCACGGCCATAGAAAAATTCGTCTTGCGAGTCACCAAAAAAATTGCAAAACGCTTTCGTCTTGCGAGTTTTTCTTTGCGCGAGGCATTCGTCTTGCGAGGCATCACTGTACTTGCATTTTTTTTTACATTTCCATCACATATGATAAAACGTCCCTTCTACACATTTACACTTCCAACAATTTTTTTATATGTTCTGATTCATTTTTACCAGTTTTACTGGCGTCATGTACCATCTATAAAACATTTTATATACATTTTCTTTAAAATTTGTTGCTCTAATAAATTTTATATTATATTTCCAAATCTATTCCCATTGTTCTAATGTAATATTATTACCTATCCATATTTAACTTTTACAATTGAAGGAAGACTTTCTTTCATTTTTGAGGTGAATTTAAACCATTTATGTTGACAGAGTAAATACTCCATCCTCCCTTAACCATCATGTTTCTTTTTACTATTCACCTTCTCTTTTTGTCTTCTTCTTGTTGCTATCAGTGAATGCCTCCTGTTCTGCCAGATTCCCACTCCAAGCCTCACTTAGGGAACTTATGCCCACTTTAAGCAAATTAGCTCCCCTTCTTTCCACCAACAAATGACCCTGGTTCTGCCCTGCTGTCCTGCTGGAACCTACCTCCAGGGTAGCTTGCCTGTTTAAACTGCAGGGACCCAGTTCCTAAGGCAGCAGTCCTTCCCAGTATAACAGCACACCTCAGCTTTCCACAGCCTGTTCGAGTAGTCCGTTAGTCACAAGGTCAGGAGTATCCAGGGCAAAGTCCAAAGTCAATAAGCCAAGTCACAGTCGGAGGTTAGATTCCAGGTAAGTCAGTCAGAGTATCTAAGTCGAAGTCCAAAGTCAATAAGCCAAGTCACAGTCTGAGGTCAGATTCCAAAGTCAGTCAGTCAGCCAGTCTCCTCTCCTACCTCCAACCTGCACTCCTTCTACAACCCACAAACCCTTCCTGCCTCAGGTGTTCCTTATATCCCTGAGGGCCCTATTGCCTTCAAGTGGCTGCAGCTGTGCAGCACACTCTGCTGGATGTCCAGGCCTTACCCTTAAAGGGGCCACTGCTGACACCACATCTACCTCCTCACCAGGTCTTCCGCGATTCCAATACACCTTCTTGCCCCTCTAGTTTCTTCCTTTTCTGATTCCTCAGTTATCTCTGAATCATCTGATTTCTTTTCTTCCAGCTCCATTTCTACACTTTCTAGTTCTTCTCAGTTCCTCTTCCTCAGTTTCTTCATGTCTTGTCTCATCTTTCATCAGTGTACTCAAAAAATTTTCTGCTTTCATTGTTGAATTTATATTATATATCTGTGACTGGAATTGAAAAAAAACATACCTTCCGGGAGAAGCCATCTATATGGTATTTGCTTTCCTCTTAAGCATTTTGCTAGCTCTTCATATTCTTTTCTCTTCTTTCTCACTCTCCATGGCACATGTTTTAGAATTTTCACTTTGCTACCCTCCACCTTCCATTCCTTTTCCTGTGAGATCTTCAATATTTTATCTCTGTAAAAAGTTCTGATGAATTTCACATGGATTTCTCTTGGTAGTTCAGTTTTCTTAGATAAAAAGTGCTCGCTCTTCTCGCTGAATCCAGATCCATGAGTATCTCCTCTGTTGGCATGTCGATCTACTCTATATTAAATTCACCAATCAGACGCCGTGTATCTTCCCCTTTCTGTTCTGGTACATTTTGTATTCTCACCACTCAAGCTGCACTCTCCACCTGAATTTCCATTAAAGTTGCCTCTCCATCATATTGGTTCTGTTCTATCTCCAGTATTCTAATCTAGATTGATCTTTTGTTGTCTTTTCTTCTAATTTTCTAATCTTTTGTGTATTCTCATCTGCTTGGCCCTTAGCAGCTTTCAGTTGCACACTGAGATCATTTAGTTGTGTAGTTAAAACATCCAGACTAGCTTGAACCTGCAGTAATTGATTTGTGTGCTGCTGTCCCATTGCCACTAATTTTTCTATATTGTCTTGTATCGTCTTCTTCCAATCTTTCCCTTTCGGTTCTTCTTGTGTTAGTTTTCCCAAGCTTGACTCCAGGGCAGGAGAGCCCCTAACTTTTGCTCCTTTTCCTGTCATCCTTTTTCTTCCTTCCTATGTCTTCTTTCCTGTAAAACTCAAATATCTGTTATCACATATATCACTATCCATTACCTTTCACATCACATCACATCATCAAGAAATCAACTGTTCACCCATAAAAACCAACCCAAGGAAATTTTAAGTCAAATAAACCTTTACGTTGCAATATTTTTAATGCCACTAGATGTCCTCAATGTATCGTCCTCTTTACCTCACTTGTCAAGTCCTGTTCTTGTCCTTGCAATGTCTTTTTAACTCCACTAGATGTCCCCGATGTTCTATTCTTCTAATTCTGTTGTTTTGATTTTACTGCTTAGTTTGTTGCTATATCAACCACATTCCTTCCAAGAGGTAGAGAGGAATTCAAAACAATAAACCACATTTGCAAAACAAAGAAATGTAGATCTTCAGCCCTCTCCACAGGCACTCCAAGATCTCCACAGGAAAACAAAACTGAGAGTTCCAAAGCAGAGTTTATATTCCAAAACGATTAATTTGTAATCCAATGAGTTTTAGATTTGTAAAGTTAGAGTTATGCTCTCATATTTCCATAACAAGCTCTGCAAATCTCCTCCAAAGCTTCTTCTCACACAGGCAAACAAGTGAACGGAGAAAGCCCCCCCCCCCAGTCTCTTATTTTTTTATGGAGTGGAGGTCTATCAATATGACAGCTAAAGAACCTCCTTGTTCAGGTGCAGAATACCTCTGAATATTCTTATGGAGAAGTATATCAAGGATCATTGGCTGTGTTAGCTAAATGGAACTACCATGTGCAAAGACAGTATACCACTGAATAGACGGATACTGGGGTCAAACAAACAGAGGAAGGCAATCATCTTCATGACTTGCTTGTGAGTTTCCTAGAGACATCTAGCTGGCTGCTGGCATAGGTAGACCTTGGTTAGTATCAGCAAGATGATTCTTTGATTTGTAGGTTTTAGAATTGTAAGTATTCCTGATACAATGAATATGAAGCACTTTGTGGATTGTAAAGCTCATAGTCTACCTCAGGGGTGCCCAAACCCCAGCCTGGGGGCCATTTGCAGCCCTCAGGGACTCCCAATCTGGCCTGCGGGGAGCCCCGTCTGCAATGAGCCTTTGACATGCTGGAGTCTTGCTGGAGTCCACACTGGCCCGATGCAACTGTTCTCAGCTCAAGGGACAACTGTTCAATATCTCGCATGAGCTGCGGACCGAGTTTTCTCTCTGCTGCTCGCTGTTTCGTGTCTGTGAAGCTGCAGTGGCAGCAAAGGAAAGGCTGGCCTTGCTTTGCACAAGGCCTTTTATAGACTTTGAGCTATCATGAGACCTTCGTTCATTCATATAAGTTCCATCTCATTGAATGTATAAGTTGCATTCAATTATGTAAATTTATTCAAATTTTAAGAGTAAATTAATTCTTTTTTTTTTCCTGGCCCCTGACATAGTGTCTGAGAGTTCATGTGGCCCCCCTGCCAAGAAGTTTGGACACACCTAGTCTGCTATTTGATAATCTCTTATTCTTTTGGGGGCTATAGCTCAGTGGTAGTGTGCATGCTTTTGCAGGCATAGGGTCTAGGTTCAAACCCTAACACCTGCTGCTTAAAGGATTGCAGTATTAGGCATGGGGGCTTACCTCATGTCTTCCAACTGTAACCTTCTATGATACTGAGTTAGACAGTCTCAGCAGAAGACGCCTTCCAAGGTTGAATGCAGTCTGTTGTCTGGGTTGTATAATCTTGAAAGAAGGGCAGTTGAATCAGGACACCCTATTCAGGCCTGTGCTTGCAGGGATAGTAACTTGAGTTTCTTGAGCCTGGAGCCTTGCCAGAGAGTTAATAGTTTTGTGTTAATTAAGATGAATCCTCGTCCTTTTAACTTCTGTTTTAATGACCTGGAAGGCGGGATAAACATTGCACAAATGTAATTTACAGTCAGTAATGTCTTGAAAACCGAGCAAGATGAAAGATGGCGACAGCCTCAGGGCAGTAATAACGAAGGATTCTGGGCTCTACGTTCTGCAGTGAGGGCAGCGGCATGTTCACGCACTCCGGTGAAAGGTGATGGTTTTGCCTTTGCCTTGTGCCTTCACAAAATTCCACAAAGAAGGTTTTTGCTGCATCTGCCCAGCGAAAGAATTCTGCTGAGCCAAGAATGTTTACACAACCTCAAATTTGGGGCGAGGGGGGAAAATGGGTGGGATTGAGACCCCCAAAATTCTGAGAATGTTTGGGGGACAGCGTATAACTGGGGGGTGGAATGTTTCTCCCCTTTATTGCTTTTTTCTTTCCTACAACCTTCTTGGCTGTGGCAACCTTTGCAGCCATGATTTTTTTTCCCCCTAGAATGAACTGTTAAATACATTTCATCATGACATTGTACCATTTTGTATGGACTTCTGGGGGAAAAATGGAACCTCCACGTTCAGCAGCAATAATGAACCCCTGTCGCATACAAAAAGGGGAGGACTTCCTGGAGGCATCTGCTTGGAAACAGGGTACTGGACTGGATAGACATCTAGTCTGACCTAGTAAGGGTCTTCCCATATATTTATGTTCCCAACTCCCCATCTTTCAAAGAGAGCATCTAAATACATGTGGAACTAAATTACTGTGCTTGTGATGTTGAATTTGCTGGTCATAAGAGCACCAACTCATGGAAAGACATGCTGTGCCTGTGGAAAGCTGGAGATGGTTATCATTTCCCAGAATTGTATGCGGTACTCAAAAGAGGTTGATTGGCACTCGAGGTGGAACAAGGTCAAACAACTATATGTGCTTTTATATGATCTGTCACAAACAAGTCGTGTCAGTAGAGATGGGCGCTTTCTGCCAAACTCCAGGTTTCCTGCTTCCTACTCCCTTGGGGCCTGAACATGTTGAAATTAATGTCACTCTAATCTTTCCCTCTATTGACTTAATTGCTTTCTTAAAATGTGCCTTCAGAATTATATATTCATGGATTTGAGAGGCAGTGGGTTGGCTGGTCTTGCTGTTTTCCAAGGCCCTCCACAAACCTTTGCCATGCTGCATACCACGGGTTCAAGTTAATCAGTTGGATTTATATACATGTGACTTTAAACAGTACTCTCTTATGTTTTTTGGATTGCCTAGTGCTTTCATTGGCTGATCTGAGTTCTAGCTTCATGAGAGTGAGAGAAAAATGTCTCTTCATTCATGCTACCCATCATTATACAGACCTTACAGCCCAATTCTAACTTGCTCTGGAAGAGGCAGGCCAGTGGGCCTGCGCTGTATGCATCACAAGTATTGGGCTGTCTGAGGCTTGGCCTGATCCAAGGGGAAACTTTCCCCCTTACCCCAGGGAGAGCCACAGAGCCACAGCAGCCCCAATGGGTCTACTCGGATCTGCACCACCTAAAGAGTGATGATTTGAGCACCTAAGTGCAAACACAGCCTAAACTTCAGCCGTCACTGCTTTAGGTTCACAACCCTGCTAAATGGGCAGAAAAGCATATTTTAAGTGGTGGTTCTCTTATGTCAAGCAGTGGAGATCCACTGTCTCTGTTCAACCACTATCCAACTAGGAGCCTCTGAAACTACTTGTTAACACAATACATTAATTCACTGCCACAGTAGCTGACAATGTTCTCTGACTGAGAAGGCTTGAACAGGTGATTATAAAAACATTGATGAAGGATGGTCGTATAGGTAAACGTGACAGCTAAATGGAACCTCCAGCTGCAAAAGCAGCTGTCAGTTGCTGGGGGGCACTATCGGGGAGGGCACTTGTTTCTCTGCCTAAGGGCTTTCTGGTTGGCCACTGTGAGTGGCAGGATACTGGGTTAGATGGTCCTTTGATTGCATCCAGCAGGGCTCTTATATTAGCAATGAGAAGCCCTGGTGGGCAGAAGTGTTACAAGAGCAGAGCTCGAGGGGCACCTGCCCCAGGTGCTACACCAATGGGGAGTGCAATTTTTTCCTCTTCCAGCACCTCTTCCTCTGTGACTTCCAGGTTCTTCAGAGGAGGCGCTGGCAGCAGCCACTTCATGATCTGACTGCCACCCCCTTTCCTTCTCCTGTGGAGGCTCCCACTTAAGGGAGGTGCCACTACAAGAGGGAACCCACACAGGAGAAGCAGCAGCCACTAGCATCTCCTCAGGAGATTGTGAAGCAGCAGCCACTAGCATCTCGTCCTTCTCCGGGCAAACCTGGAAATGATGTCACTTGACAACATGACATCAGAATGTCACTGCCCCAGATACCAGGGCCGTTAGATATGCCTCTGCTGCTGGTCAAGTTCTCTTCCTTCCAGGTTGATCCCTTTCCTCTTTCATCTCCTTGAGAGCAAGAATGGAAGATAAGAAGGGGTGTTTTTTGATGTTAGTTGTTTGCTCCATTCCCCCAAAATGTCAGGTCTTTGTTTGCATTCTTAAACTTCGGATCAGTGGCATATAGTCCCACCACCACCACCTTGGCACACAGAGTTTTCCACAATTCAATCTATGGTCAAATGCTTCTTTTTTTGGCCCATGAAAGGGAAAATACTTTGTGCAAAGCATGTGTGGGTCTTGCCTGTTCCAGAGGTTCTCCAAGGTCTCCAGGAAGCAAGGCCCTTCTCTTGCTACCTGAGAGCCTTTCAGTTAATTGATTATTTTGTGGTCCTATCAGCCTCTCTTCAGTCATAGAACTTTGGAGATGACACACAGTTGGAAATAACAGACTGGATAAAAAATATATTTTTAAAAAGCAACAAAATGACCATAGAGGCAGTCAACCTCATTGAAAGCTGGCACAAGCTATACAATAGATTAGCTGTTTAAGGACTGAGGAGATATGCAGGGCTGATTAGAGATACAGTAGTTGGGTGCCTGAGGCGGGACATCAGATGCTACCAGTGTCCTATGCTTTGTGCCATTGCCTGGCTCACTTCTCATCCTCCTCTTCAAATGAGACTGAGGGCACAATCCTAACCAACTTTCCAGTACTGAGGTAAGAGCAATTCAGCTGCAAGGTAAGGGAACAAACATTCCCTTACCTTGAGGAGACCTCCATGACTGTCATCCAACTGCAGGATGCAGCACATGCCCTACTGGCACAGCTATGTCAGTGTGGGAAAGTTTGTTAGGATTTAGACCTGAGGCAGTGGTTGGCACTCTCAAGCCTTGTAGTAGAAGGGATGGATAAAACTCTTCTGCTTTGTGTCAGTGGGTAGGATGCTGCCCTCCTACAACCTGTCAATCTGCACCTGAAGTCCTCCTCATTAGGAGGCCAGTCTTTGGGGATACATTCTGCAAGGTTTGGGAGTTGGATGTAGACCTGGAAGACCCAGATTCAAATCTCCATAAAATTTCCTGGGTGACCTTGGGCTAGTCACTATCTCACCTACCAGCCTCACCTACTTCGCAGGGTTGTGATGACAAAAGAAAGGGAGGAACCATATATACCACCCTTAGTTTCCATCCTTCCTTAGGAGGAAGGGCAGCATAAAAATGTGAAAAATAAACATTCCTCTGTAGCTGGCCTCATTATCAGTCTTGCATGTAAAAAAAATTTTTTTTTCTAATTGAAATTTCCATTTTGCTTTTGAAGGCATCTCCATGTACAACATCCTGCACTAACTGAATGAGAGATGCCAGGGTATGGTTAACAGAGGTCTGGCTAGCACTATGTGTCACAGCTGGGAGTTGGAAATGCTGGAACCTGGGACTTTCTGCATGCAAAGTCTAAGCTCTAATTTTGAGACATACAAAATTATGCAGGGGATGGACAGAGTGGATAGGGAGATGCTCTTTACACTCTCACATAATACCAGAACCAGGGGACATCCACTAAAATTGAGTGTTGGGCGGGTTAGGACAGACAAAAGAAAATATTTCTTTACTCAGCGCGTGGTCGGTCTGTGGAACTCCTTGCCACAGGATGTGGTGCTGGCGTCTAGCCTAGACGCCTTTAAAAGGGGATTGGACGAGTTTCTGGAGGAAAAATCCATTATGGGGTACAAGCCATGATGTGTATGCGCAACCTCCTGATTTTAGGAATGGGTTAAGTCAGAATGCCAGATGTAGGGGAGAGCACCAGGATGAGGTCTCTTGTTATCTGGTGTGCTCCCTGGGGCATTTGGTGGGCCGCTGTGAGATACAGGAAGCTGGACTAGATGGGCCTATGGCCTGATCCAGTGGGGCTGTTCTTATGTTCTTATGTTCTTATGTCACCGATCTATTGATAATAAGCTTCAAATACGGGGGGGGGGGAGAGGTTCCAAATAAGCTCCCCTGTATCCAATAATCCACCACTCAGTTTTTCAAGGTCTCAGGCAAAACCTACTACCTGAGGTCCATTTGGCTGGAGGCGCAGGGGATGGAACCTGGGACCTCATGCCTGCAATCTGCGGGCTCTACCAGTGAGCTGTGGTCCCTCTATGAAAGGCATGATCACAAGTCAAACATGATATCCCAGGGGAAGCCATTCTGCCCTCCTTGTCACAGAGCTGCCAAATTTCCCTTCTCCAAAATTGAGGACTTTTGAGTCCACGTGGGGGAGATTTGGTAGCTGAAGCATGAATGGCTTTAACAGCTGCTGAGTGGAGATGGAACGCATTGCTACTCCGAGGCGCCTACATATTTTTGCCTCATTAGTGAAATAAAAACCAGCTCTGAACCCCCCTGGGAAGGAGCAACAGAGACTGCCAAACTGTCTCCTAGAGAGCTGGTTCTGCATGACATTTCATCCGCCCCCCCCCCCCAAGTGGAAGCAGAATATTTCAGAAGAAGCAGGCAGCATCACTGAAGCGCTGTCACTGGGAGAGAAGATGGCAGCTTCTTTCGAAACAACTACCTTCACTCCCAGCGAACACGCCGAGACAACTGGCTGCAGAGGTGATGGGCAAATTCTCCTGCCCAACGCCCCTGCAGTCATGCATCCGGTTTGGATGAAGTGGCTGGCCTTACCCTAAACATTCCAGAAGTGATTGTGGTGACGTCATCACGTCACCGCAGTTACTTCCAGGGCAGCTGAGTGGGGGTGGCATCTAAGTCAAGTCCAGGGGGAAAAGGGACAACCCTGAGGGGGGACATGATTGAGACATACAAAATTATGCAGGGGATGGACAGAGAGGATAGAGAGATGCTCTTTACACTCTCACATAACACCAGAACCAGGGGACATCCATGAAAGCTGAGTGTTGGGAGAGTTAGGACAGACAGAAGAAAATATTTATTTGCCCAGTGTGTAATTATTCTGTGGAACTCTTTACCACAGGAAGTGGTGATGGCATCTTGCCTGGATGCCTTTAAGAGGGGATTGGACAAATTTCTGGAGGAAAAGTTCATCACAGGTTACAAGTCATGGTAGGTATTTGCAAGGTAGAGGTAGGCTGACTCTGATTGCCAGATGCAGGGGAGGGCACCAAGACGCAGGTTGTGTCTGTTGTCTAGTGTGTTCCATAAAGCATTTGGCAGGCCACTGTGAGATACAGGAAGCTGGACTAGATGGGCCTTTGGCCTGATCCAGCGGGGCTGTTGTTATGTTCTTAACCCCGACCTTTTCATTTCTATTGATTGGTTGGAAACTGAATAAAGGGAAGATGTTTAAGAGCATGTTCTACATGTCCTAACTATTATGTCACTTGGTTTCACAAACCTCCCTGAACCTGGAGCTCTCCCTGGGAAGGAGGAGGTGGAATGATGGTCTGAGAGGGAGGCATGATCTTTGAAGCAGTGGTGGACCTGGGGCGGGGTGGGGGGGCAAAAGCCTGGGTGCAGCACTCGCCATGCCCCTGGCAGGCGAAGCCCTACATGGTGCTGGCAGTGCGCGAAAAGCCTTCTCAGGCTTCTTGCACGGTCTTATCATAAGAACATAAGAACTTATCATAAGAACATAAGAACAGCCCCGCTGGATCAGGCCATAGGCCCATCTAGTCCAGCTTCCTGTATCTCACAGTGGCCCGCCAAATGCCCCAGGGAGCACACCAGATAACAAGAGACCTGCATCCTGGTGCCCTCCCTTGTCGGGAAACCAGATTGTTTAAAACGGTGTGGGAAGCCTCAGAAGGCTTTCTGACTCATGATGTGCACCGCACTAAGGTCTGTGAGCCTCAGTGAGTATCCTGGGGGATGGCGGCATGGAGGAGGGGGGCGGCATGTTAGGGGGGCAGCATGGCTGTATACATTTAACCTTCCTCTCATGGGATCATGGCCCACTGTGGTTAAGTTTCTGGCTTGTCTTTCCTCCATGCAGCTCACAATGGTGCACGAGGTTCTCCTGCACAATTTTATCATTACAACAACCCTGTGCAGTAGGCTAGGTTAAGTAAGGGTGGGGTGATGCAGTGTCGTCCCAATTAGCCTTGTGGATGAGCAAAGATTTGAACCTGTCTTTCCACTATTCCATCACTCAAACTGTTATACCTCACTGCTTCTCCCCACACAAGTAGGGGTGTTGATGCTTTTTATAGCTAAATGTTTGCTTTCTCTAGTATTTTCTGCTAGGATGGGAGTGGAACAGCAAGGAATTGTAGGCAAAATGCCCCCAGGGAAAAAAAGTCTAGATGCTGTTGTTTGCCTGAGCATCACTTCCTTTCAGGTATCTGTCCCATTTCAAGCAGAGATAAATTGATGGGGTGTGACTCCCCCTGGCATCTTTGGGGGGACCCTGTTGCTTTTGTCCTCCAGAGATGTAAACCAGTTGTACTGTAATTTCCAGCACATGTGAACTCTCATGGCAACGGTGTGGTTCGCCCTCCACTGGAGAGTCTCCCTTGATGGCCCTTCTATCCCGCATGGAATGTCAGAAATCTGTTCGCATAGTTGTGGTTTGCCCTGGGCCCTGAGCATGTTAGGAAGCCTCCTGATCGGGGATATTCTGTGGATGCCACTGGGCAGTTGCGAGGCCTTTTGGAATTGGGTCGTCCCCACTGATGGCTTCCCCAGAGGAGTGGAGGGCAACGTGCTGTGTCTGCAGAATTCGGTTTTGTGAATGGAGTACGATGGAGCAAATGGGAAACAACTTGGGGGTGGGTGTGAAGGGTTCTTTTCGTGCTTTCTCATGCAACAATTTTCATGTGGATTCTTGCTGGCAAAATAGAACCATCTGGTTGCAAATAGGGTAGCTCTGGTTTTGCTTAGGGCCTGGACGGAGGTGCACCAGAATGGAAGAGAGAGTCAGTAATGGGAACCTGTTAATAATAATGTTAATTGGGTGCTCCAGTGTGCGCCGCCGAGTCCCCCAAGTCCTCTCTCCCTGCATGAAAGCTGCAGCCTATTTAAGGATGCCACCTTTTATGTAATTCAGATTTTGTGCCTGCACGACAAGAAGAAATCAACATGTCTCTTTTTCCTGGTATGAAGTTGCAATGATGGGGAAGTTTCACTGGTTGAATTTCAGCCTGTCACACAGGCTATTGCATACTGCTGTGGTTAGGTGTCTCCCATGCTCAGTGTGGGGGGGGGGGGGAGTTTATGCAAGAGGTTTATAAAATTCTGAGGTTTTTCTCCCTCTCTCATAAAACTAGATTTCAGGGTTACCAGATGAATTAGATTTAAATTGGTAGAAGGCTCTAAGCAAATGAAAAAAGTTTATCTTCCTGCAATGGCCTGTGGAACTCACTGCAACAAATCACTGTGATTATCTTCAGTGTAGATGCAACTACACATTATAGACTGATAACTGTAACAAAATCCTTTCCCCTGTCTTATTGGAGCAAGGCCATTTTGAGAGGGTGATTTTCAGCTACGACTGCCCCCTTGTTTATTTTACTTTGAAGCATTCCTGATATATCATAAATATATATCAGGAACTTTGTGGGAAAACATCCCCTCCCATCTCCACTAAACTTTACCCCCAATGCAGCATCTCTTAATAAAACCAAGCATTGATTGATACTCACAGTTTGTAGCTTGATGCGTTTTAAAAAAGGATACAATAAATTCACAGAGAATATTTTAATGGCTACTCATTCACAGGCAAACCATGTCTACTCCAAAGTCAGTGCCAGTGAGTTTAATAGGATTCCCTAGTAAATGTGTTTAGGATTGCTGCTTAAAAGAATTTTGATACAACTGTATGTACAATCTCATCAATTGTGGGTCTTCTTGTAGGGTCTGATTAATTCACACATGCACATGAAAAATGTAGTGGAGGAAGAAAAGCTGTGAATGAATGGAAGGAATTGACATCTGTGGCAAACTATGCGTTCATAATACACTGTATGAAATCTGGAAATTTAAAAAAGAGAACAATGGGAAGTTCCTGAGTCATTGGTCCACTTATGAAATGAGGCCAGGACATTTTTAAAATCCAGGGAGTAATTCAGGGCTGTGTTCTTGCACCAACCTTGTTTGGGATTTTCTTCGCTGTCCTGCTGAAGCAGGCCTTTGGAACTGCAACAGAAGGCATCTATCTCCGGACCAGATCAGACGGAAAGCTCTTCAACCTCTCCAGACTGAGAGCAAAATCCAAAGTCCAGCTGAAATGTCTGCATGACTTCCTCTTTGCCGACGATGCAGCTGTCACTACCCACTCTGCCAAAGATCTCCAGCAGCTCATGGATCGTTTTAGCAAGGCCTGCCAAGATTTTGGACTGACAATCAGCCTGAAGAAAACACAGGTCATGGTTCAGGATGTGGACTCACCTCCCTGCATTACAATCTCTGAGCAGGAACTGGAGGTTGTCCATGACTTTGTGTACCTTGGCTCAACGATCTCCGACACTCATTCTCTCGATACCGAGCTAAACAAGCGCATCGGTAAAGCAGCTACCACGTTTTCCAGACTCACAAAGAGAGTCTGGTCCAACAAGAAGCTGACGGAACATACCAAGATCCAGGTCTGCAGAGCTTGCGTCCTGAGTACACTTCTGTACTGCAGCGAGTCATGGACTCTTCGCTCACAACAGGAGAGGAAACTGAGCGCTTTCCACATGCGCTGCCTCCGACGCATCCTCGGCATCACCTGGCAGGACAAAGTTCCAAACAACACAGTCCTGGAACGTGCTGGAATCCCTAGCATGTATTCACTGCTGAAACAGAGACGCCTGCGTTGGCTTGGTCATGTCGTGAGAATGGATGATGGCCGGATCCCAAAGGATCTCCTCTATGGAGAACTCGTGCAAGGAAAGCGCCCTACAGGTAGACCACAGCTGCGATACAAGGACATCTGCAAGAGGGATCTGAAGGCCTTAGGGATGGACCTCAACAAGTGGGAAACCCTGGCCTCTGAGCGGCCTGCTTGGAGGCAGGCTGTGCAGCATGGCCTTTCCCAGTTTGAAGAGACACTTTGCCAACAGTCTGAGGCTAAGAGGCAAAGAAGGAAGGCCCATAGCCAGGGAGACAGACCAGGGACAGACTGCACTTGCTCCCGGTGTGGAAGGGATTGTCACTCCCGGATTGGCCTTTTCAGCCACACTAGACGCTGTGCCAGAACCACCTTTCAGAGCGCGATACCATAGTCTTTCAAGACTGAAGGTTGCCAATACAAATTCAGATAATTTAAAAAACATCCCTAATCATAACAGCCTTCCTAATAACTCTTTGTAGGAACCAGGGCCAGTCCAGCCCAAAGGGCAGTACAGGTGGCTGTCTAGGATGGCAGAATGTTAGGGGCAAACATCTCTCCCATTTGCTTCATTCGTTCTATGGAACAAGGAAAAATAGTTGCAAACAGGAAAATTCACAAGGTGGGAGTGCAGCCCCCCCATTAGGACAAGATCTTTTTCCTCTTCCCATTCATATTTTAATTGTAAAAGCACACGGGTGAGGCAACAGGGAAGGTTGGGGAAGTCACAAGCAAACAGTGCAAGTGCCTGTCAAGGCAAAAGCAGCTCTGTTCAGTAAGAACAGGCCACTTTGGGAATGTGTTTCAGGCTGGCAAATAGGTATTTCTGTATAGAAACACCAATGGCCTTGTAGTGGTGAGGAGGAGGAAGAGAAGGAAAGCCAGGAAGGCAAGAGGTTGTTGGCATCCTTCAGTCTCAGAAGACTATGGTGTCACACTCTGAATGGTGGTTCTGGAACAGAGTGTCCTCTCCAGTGCGCGAAGCCTGGGTAAGGTAGGTATGGAGGATAGGCTGTAACCCATGCAGCAAATCCCCCCTCTCCACGTCGCTGAAATGGTCCAATGGAAAGGCAGAGGCCAATACGGTTGGTTCCAGCGGCATCAAAGGAGTTGCCAGAACGTGACTGTATTCAGCCATGAACTGCCTCAGGGACTCCGGCTCCGGATTTTGCCTCGAGGTTGACTCCTGAAGCCTTTTCCATAACTGGATGTAGCCACAAGGCAGTGGGGGTTTGGGATCGGAGTTTTCCTTCTCTCAGATGAGCTGCCTTCCCAGGCTGACCAGTCCCATCTACCCGGTGGCTGTTTAGTCGCCTCTTATGACAAGTACAGCCAAACTGAGGGCCTATTCTTATCCCCAGCCCCCAGGAAGGCAAGAATTGCTTTTCAAAGAGGAAGAGTGCAAACAATGGGTTTGAATCGAATGTGAGCCACCTTGGCAGCCTCTTAGGAGGAGGAAAGGGAACATACAGATGCTCAGATAAAGAAAATAATTAAACATGTAAGAATAATCTTCAACAGATCTTTGGGCGCCTGGGGCAGGATTCCAAATGTCTCCCTGCTCCTGTCTCACCTGCTGCCCTCTTCCTACTCTCCTCCTCTTCACTGCTGCTCTTGCTGCAGAAATATCTCCCCCAGAAACCCAGTGTGGAGTCACTCCAACCATCCTTGCTCTTCAGTACGGTGTGCCAAATTGTCAGGAGAAGGAGGTGGAAGAGGGAAGGAGAGGAGGCTGCACACTTACAGGGCTTCATATGGAATTGGGAAATGAAAAGGAGAGCAATGGAGCATTCCTGATTCACTGGCCCACTTCCAAAAGGAGTCCAGGTCATTTGCATGTTCAGAATCCAGGGATAAATTGACATCCAAATAAAGTACTTTGTGATGCAAATAAAGTACTTCCATGATGTACAATTAACAGCCCAGTGCTGTGGTCCCCTCCCTCGCTGATGCAGTGATGCCAGAATGTATCCTGTGCTGCATCCGGGAGGGGGACAGTTGTGGAGGTCTCTTCTGAGGAAAGAAACATTTGTTCCCTTTTCCAGGGGTAACCCTCTGCAGCATGGAGGGATCTACTTGGACCTGCTCCTGCAAAATTGCTGACTCAGGTCTGCATGGACCTGGGCCAAAGGATTGGGGTCCAGAAAAGAGGCTAGAATTTGGGGACCAGTGCTGCAGATGAACCCACCCCCTTCTTGGAACCAATCCACCCATCCCTTGCCCTGTTTCCTCCCCTTTCTTCCCCTGCTCCCATCTTTCTCCATCCTCCTCTGTCCCTGTTCTACCTTCCCCCACCCTGTCCCACCTCCCCTGCCAGCCTATCTGCCTCAGTGGGTCATGATGGAGCCACTGCTGCCTGCGGCATGGTTGCACTTCCTGACTGCTT
The DNA here is from genome assembly GCF_035046505.1 of Tiliqua scincoides. NCBI lineage: Eukaryota > Metazoa > Chordata > Lepidosauria > Squamata > Scincidae > Tiliqua > Tiliqua scincoides. The sequence continues at coordinate 41,345,723 of NC_089828.1, read as the reverse complement.
TCTGGGATTGCATGCCACTGAACACTTTTTGGAGGGTCTTTTGTGACTGCTGTAAGGCAGTTAACACTGTCAAAACTCGCATTCTGCCAGCATAAAAGCTCAGTAGTAACTAACCTACAGAATGCACTGCTACAGATTAGGCAATTATATGGAGGAAGAAACCACTAACAATGGTTATCAGCCATAACAGCTGTAGGGCAGAGACTGAACACAGTTTGGTGGGTCTAGGATTGAGCCAGGATGGTTCCTGATGTGGAGTTTGGAAGAATCTGAAGTTGGTTAGCTCTTCAGTCCCCATTAATGGCTACCTACAAATGGGTTGCACCAGTAAAAATTGACTAATAATTCTGGAGGGAAAGGGTGGGTTGATCAGTTTGTACTCCAGTTTTTGCAAGAATCTTTAGCATTTCTTAGTAATAAATTAATAATGGTAGTAAAAAGGGAAAAGGAAGGGGGTTGGTAACTTTTTGCAAGGGCTGCTGTTCTTGCCAAGAAAACATCACCAAATGTTGGCCAACGGAAGATAAATCTCTTTTTCCCATGGTTCTAATCCCCCCCCCTTTGCCAAGACAAAGAATAAGGTTGGAAGTGAGGGTCTTTCCCTTTTCACAAGGACTCCCCAAATAGAACATCTTGGAACATGACTATTTAAAGTTTGGCCCCCAAACCCAAGCTTGTTGATTGGGAGAGACAGTGTCAGATTATCCACCACAAAACAACAGGGCTTTCTTTCCTCTGATTTTTAAAGAACTGGATATGATTCAGAACGGATCGGTGGGAGGGGGATATGTCAGGACACAGAAGGGGTGTGTGTGTGTTTTCTAACTTGGACAAAGACATGAGTGTCTCTTTTGGCCGTGTACACAAAAGGAATTTGAGCTCAAGGCATGTTGATTTCCAAGGATGGAAATGGCATTTCGGCTCATGCTAGAACCTGAGACCTGTCTTTGCTGGTTCAGATCAAGGCCTGTCTTGTCCAACATCCTGTTTCTATGCGGCCAGCCAGGTACCTCTATGAAGTTCACAGGCAGGGCAGGACAGGGATCTACGTGGTGAGGTTTGGCAGCGTTCAAAGCGGTGCCCAGTGGCTGATTTCCAAACTGAGATTTCCTAGAATTCCAACTATCCTGCCAACCAAATGTTTAGAAGAGGCCTTGCTTAATCAGACTGAAGGTCAAAGATCTTTCGCTCTAGTCCAGTATCCAACCATGGTCAACCAAATATTTGAAGGGAAATTCTAAAAACAGTACATGAAGGCAACAGCCATCCCCTGTCTTTGGCCCACTGTCGCTCTCATTTCCTTTTGATAGAACTGATGACACTAAAGCAGTGGTTCCCAAAGTGTGCGCGATGGAAAGCAGCCGGGGCACCACAGCATCCTTTGTGAACTGCTTTTTGTTAGCTCCACAAAATACTAACAGGAAGCAGGTTGGAACGCAGCGCTAACAGGAAGTTGACAGCCCAGAGACTGTGAGACACAGGAGACAGCAACAGGAGGGCTGCACACAGAGACAGATAGGTCATTTGTGTGATGGATTTCCTTCCGTCCCTATATTTTCTGAGGAGTCCAGGAGTCCAGACTCCATTTCCCATCATGCTGCACCATCAGAGAGTTTTGTATACACATACAAATATACACATACCCATAAGAAAGCATGCCTCTGAGCGTATAGAGAGTGCACCGCCCGTTTTCAGTCCCATGCTTGGTTCTGGGGAGCCATGGCCAACATGGTCATGGGAGCCGGGGGTCGAATATGTTTGGAACCACTGCTCTAAAGACAATATCTAGCCCTGAATTGTGTTTTCAGCAGTGGCAAGACAATTGACCGTAGGAGATCCACAAGCAGGGCACCCCCAGGACTCCCGGCAATGGTGCACTGCCTGTGCACATGGAAAGTAATATCTTTCATTTATCTATCTTGACTAATAGCTTTTGACAGATCTCTACTCACCCTTCATAAATATGCCTAACACCAGGGCCTGCCCCACCCACGAGGCTGACTGAGGTGGGCACCTCAGGCAGCAGACTGGCAGGGGACGCCCACTTCAGTCCACCTACTTGACTTCATTGCTTCTCTTCCTCCTCTCCTTCCCACTCCCTGGAATGGAAGCATTTAGGAGAGGAGACTAGTGGGCTGCAGTGCCTCTGACTCTCTTGGGAGTAGGAGGAGCAGAGGCTGGTACGTCTTCAGATTTGACAAGCTGACTCAGGTGCTGGAAGGTCATAGACTGGCCCTGTCTAACACTTTGTACAGGAACTTCAAAAGTGCCCTGCTGACTCAGTCTAAAAGTTCATGTAGTTCAACACACTGCTTCCAATAGCGGCCAACTTCAGGGGTGGCCCATGTCACCCTGCTGCCTGAAGTCCCCATAGATGAGGGGGAGAGGCACCCCACCCCCTTCCCTTCACTAACTAGGAGTACAACTCTCCCTCTTGCTGCATGCATGGCGTCTGCTTGCAGAAGAGAGGAGAGAGCCAGTATGCTGTGCTCCTGGTAGGGGAAGGGGTGGGCCTTGAATTGTCTGGCACAGCCCGCTTGGTGCTTTATGAGCACAGGGTGGGTGAGGGACACCTATCCGGAGCTGCAGCAGCTTGTTTTCTTCTCCTTCCTCAGGGTCTCAGGATCTGATGGCATTGAAGAAGCTGACTGCTGCTGCCATGATCCTCTTCCGACTATGTCTCCATTTGCCGCCCCTGAAACCTTGCCACTCCATATGACCATCCATAGGATGTTTCATGGGCAGGCCAGGCAGATACAGTCAGTTCTTCTTAACGACAGGGGTTAAACCCATGATGACGGAAACTGTGGTTATTGAATCATTGATCCTATGGGAAAAATGGGGATAGGTTCCCATGGGTCCTCTGTGCTATATACTATATGAATTTTATGAACTTGGATCTTACCCTGATAGCAAGGGTAGCTCAGCATCTTGGGAAAACACTTTCACTAGTATTACACTTTACTGCCATTGTTGAAATTGTTGTTGAAACCAGTTAGTCTCAAGAACTGCTGGGGCCTCTCAGACTTCTTTTGGCTACTGCAAATGGGTGTGAAGAAACAGCGTATAGAGAGAAGTGACGTTTTTAATGCCTTATAAGGCATAGGGAAGCTCAGAGAAGCCCTCCTGTTCCTTATAAGGCATTAAAAACATCTTTTCCGGTTTTGATGAAGTTACAGTCATTTCCAGTTTTTTGCTAGATACAGTCATTCTGAGCCCTGCAGAGGCTGTGGGCAGACACACATGGCCTCTTTGGGGCTCAGAAGACCCTCCAGAGGCAAGGGGAGCCCAGCTCCCCTCACCTCCGGAGGGTGGGGGAGTATTCCCTTGTATCTGCAGATTCAGGTATCCGTGGGGGGTTCTGGAATGGAACACCCACAGATACGCGGGCATGCCTCTATGTGGCAACACAGGTTACGCTTTTATTGCCGTGGATAAACGAATCCATGGGAATGAGGTCTGCAGGTAACAAGGACTGACTGTACCTCCAAGCCCATAAGCAGTGTCTGGTGGCAGTAACCTTCCCTCATTTTATCCTTCCCACATTTTATTCACCCAGCATCTAATCTTTAGAGGCATACGAGCTCTGAACACGTAGGCTCTACTTAGCCTAAGAGCCACGAACATAATTCTCCATCAGAAGAGTAAGGCTGGATCAGTCCAGAGATCCAACTAGATCCACAGTGGCCAGAAAGTCCAACAGTGGCCAGAAAGCCCACAAGCAGGGTATGAAAATAACAGTCTTTTCCAGCACTGGAAGTCCACCAAGGTCTGGTAGTCATGATACTAAGTGAAACCTCTTCATAAAGTGGTCCCTCTTGACACTGGCTGCTATAATTTGCCCCCCAACACTCAGAGGTCCCTCTTCCTTCATTCATTTGGGTCAGGTGGCATTGCTTAGTCCCAATTCATTCACACATTTAGACTGTAATCCTATACATGTTTCCTGGGAGTAAGCCCCATTGACTAGAATAGGATTTACTTCTAAGTAAACATGCACAAGATTAGGCTGTTGCTACACTTTTTAAGGCTACAATCCAATGCATATGTTCCTGAAAGTAGGCCTCATTGAACCCAGTGGATCTTACTTCTGAGTAGACGTGCCCAGGATTGGGCTGTAAAGCATATTTCTATTAAACACGAATGCAGTAGCCTTCTCCCTTCTGCCCCCATCCCCTCCCAGTGATCCAGAGAATCTTCACAGAGTTTTATAGTTCTTACAATAACAACTGGTTTCACTTACAAGCTGAAAAAAGTACGGGAAGAATAAGCCTGTTTTGCTTTCATATTACAGATTTTCTCTCTCTCTCTCTACCCCCTTGTCCCCCCCTCTCCTTTTCTTTTTTTTCTTCAAACTTTCTTTAAACCCTCTAATCCAGGCTTTCCCATAACATCTTGACAATGTCTCTTTAACAGACAGACTGGAACACAGCAGAGCTCAGCAGCGAGGGGGTAAATTGAAAAAACAGATCCAACTCTCCCAGACTCCCCTGCCAAACTCAGGCTGCTGCTTGGCTGAAATAGCCTACCTAAAATTTTATGGCTTTTAAATAAAAAGTGTGTGTTTGGGGGGGGGGGGGGAGAAGCCCTCTCCCTTCCTACCCCACCTTTCCAGATGAATGGAAAGTGGAAGTTTTACCCCTCTCCCGTACTGCAGCTATCTGTCCATTAAGCCTGGGTGAATGAGAACTCCTTTTCAGATATGACATCTGCAAACCACGTGAAGCCATGGGGCCAAGGATCTGGCAGCAAGGTGGGATTGGTTGTGGCTAGGGGTGCCAAATCTGAATAAAGCTATTCCTGGAGCTATTTTCTCTTCCTCCAGCATGACTGAGGGCCCAGTCCTAACCAGTGCATGCCGGCTTACCACCTGCGTGAACTGTTGCAAATGTGCCGTAAGGCATGTTTGCGAGGCCCTAGCACTAGTGGAGCACCAGTGCTAGCTCAGTGCAGGCTGGCAGTGAGCTAGCGCCAGTGGATCACTGGTGCTCTGCCACTCGGTGGTCGTATGGACCGCCGGGCTGTGAAGAGGTAGGTGGGAGTGTGGGGGGGCATGGAGGAGGCGTTCCGGGGTGGGGGAGGTGGGCGGAGGGCAGGGAGGAGGCATACCGGGGAGAGGGAGCGGGGAGGGAGGGAGATGGGACTGATGGAGCAGAGCTCCACCGGACCCTGATCCTCTGTTTCGGGCCACTGGCCCGACATTGGAGGCTCTTGATTCTACGGCGACCTGAGGGTTGTTATAGAATTGACTAACCCCATTGCGGTGCTACGTGCCTTACCTGGGGGAAGGGGGGAGAGTCCCCTTCCCCCAAGGAGCCACAGGCGCTTCCCAGATAGAGCTTAGGATGCCGCGGCAGTCATTTTTGGCTCTGCGGCAGCCCCACACACCAATCAGGATTAGGCTGATGTCACTAACACAGAGGGGAATGAACCCAGATGGGCCAAGAGGAACCCAGAAGGGAATAAACCCCCCCCCCCCGATTGCTTCTGGTTTTCTGTTTGCTTCTGATTGCCTGGAGAGTCCCATTCCTGGAAAGTTGGCAATCCCAGCTGTGGCATTTCCTCCTCCATCACAGCAGCCTCAACTTCCCATGTGCTTCCAAGACCGTCCCCACTTTCTTGGGAGTGGGGGTGGGGTGTCTTCATTTTTAGAATTCATGAAAAACAAATTGAACTCAGCCCATTTGGCTGTTTTCCATGCATGCCAAAATGAAAGTGAAGTGCCATGAAACTGTACTCATGGATTTCATTTTTGATGTCCCCATTTATTAATCATTATTTGCACGCCTTAAAAAATCTTTTACTGATATTTTTTGCCACTGCCTGCATTGCTCTTGGTAGGAGCTACAATGCACAGCTTCCTCCAAGAGGGGGCACCAGCTTGCCTATCTATAGTGCCATGGAATTCAGCATTACCCTGGCTGGGGCAGTGTGGATTCAAAAATGGCCATTGCTGTGAAAATACTACTTAAATTGTTATTACCTTTAAAAGCTCTTGTCTCAGAATGCATTTCACAATGAAAAAAGCATGCAAATTGGAACTTACAAGGAAGGGACCCATATGGTCATCTAGTCTGCCCAACCCCCTGCCTGTAGCAGGAAGAGTAGCAGTTCTCAAATTTTTAGCACTGGGACCCACTTTTGAGAATGAAAATCTGTCAGGACCCACCAGAAATGATGTCATGGCTGGAAGTGACATCATCAAGCAGGAAAATTTTTAACAATCCTAGGGCCCAATCCTGTTCAATTTTCCAGTCCCAGTGCAGCCGTGCTAATGGGGTGTGTGCTGAATTTTGTGGTGGGGAGGCAGTCACAGGGACCCCCTCAAGGTACGGAGACATGTGTTCCCTTCCCACGGGGCTGCATTGCAGCTGCACCGATGCTGGAAAGTTGGATAGGATTGGGCCCCTAGACTGCAATCTTACCCACACTTACCCAGGAGTGAATCCCATTTACTATCATTATTAAATGACCCACAGTTTGAGAAACACTGCCTTAGAGCAGGGGTCTCCAAACATTTTGGCCAGAGGGCTGCATCAAATATCTGGCATGGTGTGGAGGGCCAGAAAAAAATTTAAATATAAAATTTAAATAAATAAATTAGAGATGGAACTTAGATGAGTGAATAAATGTATGAATGGGCTCATTCTTTCTACCTCTCTGGCCCTCAGAACACCCTCCAGACACAATCAGAGCAGAGTTCTGGTTATGTTCAGTTGAGTGGGCCAGAGGCTTTAAGGGGACAAGAGGTTGGCCGCGGGCCGGAAAGAGGATTGCTGCGGGCTGCATCTGGCCCCCGGGCCGGGGTTTGGAGACCCCTGCCTTAGAGCAATGGTTTACAACCTTTTTTATGCTATGAAACAAGGTCTTCAACCTTTTATATACAAAAACAAACAAACAAATAATGAGACTGGGAACCCCACTCTACAGTCCCTTTCCCAAGACCATACGCACCCACCCCATGCCCATCACCACCCATTTCCTGCCCTTATAATGCACTCCCAACACTGTTCATTGTAACCAAATACCCTTATTAGAAAGAACAGAAAAAGTTACCATGAAGCCTGTTATTAGTGAAAGCTATTTCCGCACAATTACTGAGAACCTGAGCAGTACTGGGGCAGAATCTCCTGGTACCTGAAGGATGCCTCTTCCTTTACCTAGTTGTGCTCTACTTCAGCGGACTTCAACATTTTTCATTCCTATATGTTGCTGCTATCCCACAGCTGAGGCTTCATGATCCCATTGGGGGCCTGACCCCAAGGTTGAATAACACTGTCCTAGAGCATCTCCAGCAGGTGCCTGTGAGGGAGAATTCACCACCTCCCTCAGTAATGTGTTCTGCTGCCGAACTGCCCTGACTATCAAGAATCTCTTCCTGATGTCCATCCAGAGTCTCCACTTTGTACCCATTTGAGCTAGTTCTACTCTCAGAGGAAGATAAGAACAAATTTGTTCCTTCTTCTGTATGACAGCCCTACCGATATTTGATGAGCGCTATCATCAATATTGGTAGTACTAACAAGCCCTATCATTTCTTATTAATTATAATAAAATCAGAAATGCCAGTATGGGTATTACAAGATGGTGGCTGCCAAGAGTTCAACATTTGAGGGTTTTTTTAAAATACAAAAATGAATGGAAGCTCTGAAAATCCAGATTCCCAAATTGGTTCTGAAATGAACAAAACAGGCTCGCTAGGTCAGACACACACCAGCCCTGAGATTCAGGAGGTGGGCCCTGGGGATGTCAGAAGGTGGCAATATCACATTGCTTCATATTATTGAATGAGCAACAGAATCTGGTGGAATGTTTTCAGTTCTTCCAGTGAAAAATTGCAGTATTTTATTTTTCAGATTTTTCTGTGAAATACTTCTTAAAATACTATTTTAAAACAATATTGTTACCGCCAAGTATGCTGCTGCAAAACTGCTGCCACCCCGGTCGACCCCTCTCTCCCTTGCCCTTCCGGGCCAATAAGATGAAGTGGCATGGCTTACCAGCAGCATGCACTAAATTTTGAATGGAGGAGAGGGTGAAGGTATTGGACATTGCCCGCCAAAATCTGAGATCTGGGAACCTGAGATCTGGTCAGTCTCAGATGGTCCTCCAAAACCTGTGTTTCAGGCCAAGGATTTGGCAACCATTCGGTACCCAAATGGTCCCAAAATAATGTTATGATCAAGAATCAAAAGGAAAGGAAATACTTCTTTACCCAGCGTGTAATTAATCTGTGGAACTCCTTGCCGCAGAATGTGGTGATGGTGGCTGGCCTAGATGCTTTTAAATGGGGACTGGATAGATTTATGAAGGAAAAGTCCATCACAGGTTACAACCTCCTGGTTTTAGAAGTAGGCTATCTCAGAATGCCTGATGCAAAGGAGTGGCAACGGGATACAGGTGTCTTGTTGTGTTCCCTGAGGCATCTGGTGGACCACTGTGAGATACAGGAAGCTGGACTAGATGGGCCTTTGGCCTGATCCAGTGGGGCTCCTCTTATGTTCTTTAGACGAGAATAATGGTGTTGCAAAGTGCCGTTTTTGCATGTGCTTACCCTTATTTTCTTTGACATGTTCCTGATAAAACCCACCATGTCCCCAGTTTGTCCTGATTTAGTTTTCTGGAATGTTTTTGGGCTGGCTTCTTACAATGGTAGCAGTGCAGTAGAGATTGCCAGGTGTCAGTTCTCTCCCACAAGAATCTGAGTGGGGTGTGTGTGGGTGCACCTTGATGCTAGAATGCAAACACGTCTCATTGCGGGGCTTTGTGGGTAAAAAATGGCCAGTGCAAGGAGGTGGCTGCATGGTGGAGCTCTGGCCAAGGACTACTTGCTGTAACACGGCTCCTTTCTTCCTTCCTTTCTTTCTGTGGCTATAGATAATGCAAAGAGCAGGGTTCCAAAAACAGAATCCCTGTTCATTGCATTTGTTCATGGCAAATTCATTTCAAAATAAATAGAAAATGGAAATGATATGAATGGGGTCCACTTGTTCTAGAAAACAAATGTATATCATACCTAGCAGAAAAGCACACCTGTTCCAGTAGTCAGTGCTGGTAAACTATTGGAGATAAAGGAATGCAAAGTACCAATAGGAAGAAAAGAGTTCAGTTGTGAAGTGTGATGTGTGTGCTTGCGCACTGGGAGAGAGGGATATGACTGTTCAAGATCCTGTTAAGCCTCTGCTGCAGGCCTGAGACCATTCAAGGAGTCCCAATAGCCCACACAAGCTTCTGCTGCAAAAATGACAATCTTCCCACCACTTTCCTCGCATGGCCTTTTGGGTCCTGAGATTTTCTGCACTTCTTAAACAGACAGTACAGAGTTGACTCCCCTGCTACCATCACTAAGCAGCATGGGTGTTATTGATATGATTAAGCGCTACAGAGAGCCCAAGCCTATCCCTGTCTACTCAGAAGTAAGTCCATTATAGTCAATAAGGATTACTCCCAGGAAAGTGTGGATAGGATTGTGGCCGAAGTTAGCTCACTGAGGGGGCAAGATTCAATCCAGGGCCTTCCCGATTTGTAACTGAGCAAATGGCTTAACCCCTACTATGTTAGGCACAAGCAGCACACACTGTCCTGGAAGCTCCTAAGCTATTTGCAGCCCCTCACTTTTGCAGGATGCCTTAGGAGACCTTCCAGACAGGCTGACATGATCTGCTCAGCATCTCCTGTTCATGCTCTCCCAGAAACCACCTGGGGTGTTTACATTGCCTGCACTTTAGGATCACAGCATTTGCTCAGTGTTTTGCCTTCTGCCAGTTTCCGTGGCTCAAAAAGATACTTAAGACTCTTCCGGAAAATTTTCGAAGAGGAGGCCTTAAGCATACAGGAGTGAATCAGGTGCAGGAAGGATTTACATCCTGACATTCTGGTATTAAAATTGAGATGAAGGTTCTTGAATTTCCATCTAGTTTTGCATCACACACACACACCCCAAACACACCAGCTGAAGTATTTTCTTTCATCTGAACAGTTGATTGCCTTTAGCAGAAGCACAACAGAAGGACCACCTACAGGATTTATCCAGTGAGCAAGTGTGCACCTGGCAGATTCCCCCTTCCCCCCCACATTGTGCAAACCTTGTTGGCCTGTTGTTCAAGTAGAAGATGCAAAGTACCAAGGGAAAAGTCACAGATGCAGCCTGCAGTCCAGTCCTTGAGCACAAAACAGACAGCCTTGCTGGAACAGACCAAGGTGGGTCCATCTCATCACGCACCCTGCCTCCAACTGTGGCTGACTTGGAGGCAGGGAGTATGATGAAATGGACCCACCTTGGTCTGTTCCAGCAAGGCTGTCTGTTTTGTGCTCAAGGACTGGACTGCAGACTGCATCTAACCCACTGTGACTTTTCCTGTGAGAGACCCAAAAGCAAAGTATGATGTTAACCACTGCTCTGGTAATGTTTTCCCCCCAGCATACATTTGGAGGTAAACTGCCTCTGAATGTGGATGCTCCATTTAGCGCATGAATCATAGCTGTTGATAGTCCATAGACTCTACCTTGCCAAGAATCCACCTAGTCCAGCATCTTCTTTCCAACAATGGCCGACAGGATGCCTCCTGGTAGCTTACAAGCAGGGCATGAAGGCAATGGCCGTCTCTTGCACTTGCTTCCCAGCCACGTTTTCAGTGGAATATTTGCCTGCTTTAAAATGCCTGTTTTCCAACCCATGCTGGGGTCTAGAAACACAGCAAGCTTCTGGGAAAAAAGACATAGAGACCAGATGCAATGAAGGACAGAGTGCCTATACCTTTAACCAGTGTATAGAAGCAGGGATTTTGGTAGGTGTAGCTTTTTAAACCCTTCTATGTTGAACTGCATCTTCCAAAATTCCCTCTTCTAAACAGTGGTTAAAGGTATAGGCACTCTGTCCTCCATTGTATCTGGTCACCCCGATACCTGTTGGCAATTAAGGTTGCTAACTCTTGAAGCTGAAGAGAGTGGGTGGAGCTCAAAGAGGAACCTGTGATAGAGCCTTGAAAATGGTCAGGTCACGTGTATGATCCTCTCAGGGCATCTGCATTTCCTGTATGGTGTGTAATGTGTTGATACAAGGCGAGGAATGCAAATCCTTTTCAGGTTGTAGTCAAGGATGTGTACACGGCATGATAATCACATTTGCAGTCCTGGTCGTTTCCGGAAGGATACCACAGTTCTGGGAAAGGTGCAGAAGAGGACAGAGTGGTCAGGGTTTTGGTGCACCTTCCCAATGAGGAAAGACTGAAGCAGTGGGGGCTTTTTAGCTGAGTAGAAAGGTGACCTAAGAGGGAACATGATGGTGTTCAGTGATGGGTCAAATGGATGATCTTCTGTACTTTCTATTAGGCTGAGTCAGGGTGCAAGAGAAAAAACATCTTGCTGACTATTTAAAGATAGCTTTATAAAGATGTGGGTCAAGGAGCATGTTCCGCAAAAGATAAATATAATATGCTTTTCAAGCATGTCTCTAGGATCTTGGAAAGGGTTACCATGATTTTCTTGGCATTTGCCCAGGCATGTGCAACATTTGTGAACTTAAATGTAATTGACCATGTCACAGGATGCTGAAATGTTTTCAAAGTAATCAACTTCTGCTTCTGTTTTAAGAAGATCTCCTAGAGGTTTCTGTAATGATTAATGGCTAAACAATAAAACTGAACTGGAAAAAACAAACAAAGGAGGCATGGCATGGACAGAAAGAAGCTTTTCACCCTCACTCATAAATGCAAAAACAAGCCGCCCAGTGACTTTCACCCAGTGAAACTGATGAAAACAAGAGTAAAAGAACAGACTTTTTCCACATAATCCAGAATTGATTTATAGAATTGACAACTAGGGGGAAGGGTGCTGCTCACTGGTTTAGCTGGCTTTAAAAGGCAGTTTGACAAATTCACAAAAGAGAAGTCTGAGAGCCTAACCCTGAGCTTGATGCACTGGCGGCACTATTGCAAACGTTACTATGTTATGTTCTAAGCTCTAACACTGGACGACCTAGGGCAGGGAGAGGGTGGGGGGAGCGTGACAGGGGGAGGGAGCAGGGAAGGAGGCGGGACCGATGGAGGAACGCTCCACTGGATCCTGAGCCTTCATGTCAGGCCCAACGCCTGACACGAAGGCTCTTATCTCGCTTGCCTAGCCCATTGCGGGGCTACTCCCATTGCGGGGCTACAGGGGAAGGGGACAAAGCCACAGCCGTGGCTGCCTTGGGCATGCAGGATGCTGCAGCAGCCATTTTCGGTGCCACTGCAGCTACACGCCATGGGAACTCAGGGTTGGGCTCATAATCAGTTTAAAATCCATGACAGCTAAATAGAAACTCCACGCTCAGGGGCAGTCTATCTCTCAATGCCAGTTTCTAGGGAACAAATAAAAGTAGCAGGCTGTTCTTTTTATTGACCTACTTTTAGGCTTCTTGATGGCATCTGACTGGTCACTGTGAACCAGGATACTAGACTGGAGGGACCCTTGGCCCAATCCAGCAAGGCAATTCTTGCGGAGGAGATGTCTTTATTTGCCATTAAGGGTATGTGAAACCTCCATGAACAGAGGTTGTATCCCTTTAATATCGGTTACTGGTGGGCAAGCAAGAGAGGAAGGCAATTTGTTTCATGTTCCTCTTGTGGGCTTCCCATTGTGGGAATCTGGTTGACTACTATAGTAAAATTAGAAGGATCTTTGGTTTGATCCAGAAGGGACCCTTTTCATGTTCTTGGAATTCACTCCACCCATTTTTTTTTTCCTTTTAAACATTTATACCCCACTGGGAACTCAGAGCAGCTGGCGAAATTAGAAACAAAGCAACAATAGTAACATATCAAAAAGCAATATCAACATAAAAAGAGCCCTGCTGGATCAGGCCCAGGGTCCATCTAGCCCAGCTTCCTGTATCTCACAGTGGCCCACCAGATGTCTCAGGGTGCACACAGGACCACAAGATACATAAGCTGCCACCCCCTTGCATCTGGCATCCCTCAACAAAGACACCAGAGTGCACTTGGGTTTAACTTGGACCACTATAATTTTTTAACACATGAAACCTACTGAACACACCTTCCCTCCCTTGCCATTTTGGGATAGTCTAACAAACTGCCATCCATGGTCAATTCAGATGACAAAAAAAATTCCTACCCGGCCCTCATGATGAGTGACCAGCTAATGTCAGATTGTGCATACCCCAACATTTCTGGCTTTGTCCAGGAAGAACCCAGTGTTATTCAAATTGTGTCAATCATCATAGCCATGTGTTGCCCTGGCCTGGGATTAATTGGCTTGCTGTTTTGCCATTTCTCTCCCACATTTGATGGCTAGGAATTTCCTTGAAAGATTCGTGTCCCAGTGAGCAGGAGTAATCTTGACCAAATTGGGTAACAATTATCGGCCTCTAAATCTTCTCACAAAAGGCTTAAAGTTTAACGCCCATATTTGGTTTTTTGCTCTGTCCCAAGTCCTTGTCGCTTCTCAGGAAGGGTTACATGAATAACAAACTCTGCTTGAGCTGGGCGTTATGCTCTCGCCTTTGGTTCTAATCAGCTGTTCCACAGACGCTGAGCTTAGCTCTAGCATTGGGAGATCCGCATAATGCCTGACACATCGTAAAGTCCCAGTTAAAAGTCTTTCTTGTTTTTTTAATAACTGGGCTACCCACGAACTTATGCTTCTACCAGAGAAAGCTTGATTTAATGTGCAGGGCTTGTGTGTGACCCTTCCTTCCAGTTCCGCAGCATTGCAAACAGATCCCAGAAAAGGAAGCACCACGTTTACGCTCTAGAATGGTGCACTGCATCTATTTCAAACTCTGATCAATGCAGGCTCTAGGATATATTGGGTGGCACACTTGGTGCACCCCCCCCAGTCTGCATTTCATCTTCTCAGATGCTTCATACAGTGAATATTGGTGTGGTGGGCCTGTTGCTAGCCTTTAGGCCACAGGAAATGACTTACCTTAGAACCTCTGGAACTAGACAGTGAAGGCATGAGCCCATCCATGTCTGTCTTGTGGGCTGCCTGTCTAAGAAAGGCTATATGAAAGAAGTGGAGAAATAGTTTCAGTTTTGTGGCAGTATGACCAAAAAGGGCTGTTATGTTTTAAGGGGAATTATTATATTACCCTTTTGGAAACCTCAGGATCGCAGGCTAGATAACAAGACAGTGTAATGCAGAGATAATCCCTTGTAGCTTAAAGAGGAGACTGGGAGAAAGATAACTTTCAATCAACAATTATATTTTTATTACAAAAAACACACAGGTAAACATAATGCACATGGAAAATGGTAAGTATATGTTTCTTGGTTCCTAGTACTTGGATCCTGTGTACCTAGCTTTATGGTGGTTGCATGTGCCATGTATTTGGTGCATCCGAGAAGTAATCAGAAAAGGATAGGTTGTAGGGAAGGATTTTAGGGGTCCCTGATCTGCATAACCCAGTTGCTAACTAAGATGGGGAGAGAATGGGAGAAAAAAAAGGGGGGGAAGAATGGAAAAGATTCCAGACGCAAGATATAGTTACCTGTCCTGGGAAGCAGTTGGGGGGGGGGGGTGGAGAGTCCTATGGAGGACCTGTGCCTTGGAGGGCAGCCAGAGAGAGAGAGCATGTGGCCGGAGCTTTCTCTTAAAGGGTTGTGGCTGACCTAGAATGACCCGGTTGTGTCCTAGAGCTGATCTAGATGCTCATGCTCTAGATGTCCACAGTGGGACACGTGGAGTATGTAAAACAGTGGAAGGGTCCAGAAAGCAGCTATCAGCAAAGGCTGGCTTTCTGGGAGAGGGGGTAGCTGGCTGTTCGAGTACGGTACTTAAGAGTGATTAAGCTACAACAATAGACTTCTTCCTCTGGAGGTGCATGCTGACTTGTTTTGCATACATGGTGAATGGATCAGGAGACACTTTTGCATATAGCTCTTAAAACAATACAATGCATACATTGACCTGCAAGGAAATGGGGGTTGTGTAATTCATGTGCTTGTGGCTTGACCAGGGCCTTTAGAAACATGTGCTGGGGGAGATGTGGCCTGCATGATGTTTTTGAAACATAACCAGATATAAAAATCACAACTTAAAAGCAAAAAGGGGATTTTCACGTAACAGCAGAGGCTGCCATAGGTGGTTGGGCATCTTTGATTTCCTCAAGGGATTGACCACTCCTAGACTCAGATGGACTAAAAACTAGCCAGTCTGGGGATGAAATGAACTTACTTGACTTTTCTCCACTTTTTGTGCATTGAGTTACTTGAAGAGATCTAGTGTGTGCTGCAGTTCTCATATGGGCAGTATTTTGTCCTGCACAAACTGACCTTGCTCATTTATTCTGCAGACTCCAACTGCAGAATCCTGCTTGTTGTTACTTCTGAGAGGCAGATTCTCCCACCCACTCATTTGAGCCAGTATTGTTGGAGGCAAACCTAACACCTGTTGCCCATTGCCAGCATTGCTAGCAGCCCTGAATATACAAAGCACACAGTTGGATCAGAGCAAGGTTAATTGTCCAGCATTCTTCTAGAGCCACCAGATGCCTCGAAGCAGAACATGTGGGCAAATAGCCCCCTCAATGTTTATATCCTTGGCTTCTACCAGTCTGCAGTAGACTGCCTCTGAACAAGGAGATTCTACTCCTAACTAACTTGCCTAGGTGGAACATAAGAAGAGCCCTGGCTGACTCAGACCAGTGGCCCATCTAAGTAGCATTTTGTTTCCAATAGTGACCAGCCAGGTGTCTGTGAGAATTGTCATCTCACCTTCTAACAAGAACAAAAGGACTTCCTTCCTTCCTCTTAGACGAGATCCACCTTGTCCAGCAACTATTTTGGAGCCCAACCAGGTCCAGGCTACCAAACTCATAACTCCACGAATACTACAGTACAGTCCTAAGCATACTTATTTGGACGTCAATAAAATCGATGGACTTACTTCCAAGTAAACATAATTAGCATTAGGCAAATGATACTTATTTGGAAGTATGTCCCATTGAAACTGATGGAACTGAAAAACATAAGAAGAATCCTGCTTTCAGGCTGAGAGCCCATCTAGTCTAGCACCCTGCTTGTCAGCTTCTAGAAAGCCCACAAACAGGGCATGGAGGTAACAGTCATCTATTGTTTGTCTTGAACATTTGCTAGTCGGAAGGAGACTTCAACATGGAGGTTCCATTAAGCTGGTATGTAGGGGTGGTCTGACCCCGAACACTGCCCAATTCCGCCTTGGGTTTCCTACCTCCTTCTTAAATGATCTACTTTGTGCTTGCTTTTAGCGGACAGAAAGTGGATCAATATGGATTGTGTCTGCGGCAGGCTGGAGGCAGGTGGCAGCAGACTTGGGATGATGAACACCCAGAATCTGCTGCTCTCCCCCCCCCCAACAATCCACTATAATCTAATCTGATGTTTTTATGATGCATTCCGCATCACCTAGGCTCTCGAATTGGGCCGCCCCTACCATTATGGCTAAAAAGTGTTGGTAGACAATAGAATAGTGCTGTGGTTTCCCCATCTTTTCAGCACTGCACCCCACTTTCAACACAGAGCTCAGCAACCCAGAAGTTAGGGGGTGATGCGATGACATCACCACCAAATGTCTGGAGGCAGCATTGTGACTTGTGATCTGCCCAGCTGCATAAGAGGTCTGTATTTGCCCCTTGAAATTAAAGTTATTTGTCTGTGGTTGATGTGCTTGATCACAATAAATGAAAGTGGAATAAATGGAATAGAGTGGAGTAAATGAACAGGCAGTTGAAAAATTTTTCCCATAAAATTAGGCCACCCCGCCTTCTCTCGTCACTGCCTGAGCTTTTCGCAACCCCTGAAAATTGGGTTGTGCATGACCCACAGTTTGGAAACCACTGCAGTAGTGTATTCATCATCAAGTCAATAGACCTTAGAGCAATGTGACCTTAGAGCAATTGCAAAAAACAATGGAGTATGAATCATCAAGTATCACATAATACAGAAAAATTCAAATACATGGCAGCTGACCCAGAATAATTACATATCCTCATTTATACTTTTGAAGTTGATAGAATCCTCCTCCTTAAGGATACAAGAAGGGCACTGCTGGAGCCAGCTAATTGTCCATCTAGTCTAGCATTCTGTGTCCAACAGTGACAGGCCAGATACTTTCAAGAAGTCCACAAGCAGGACAAGAAGGCAACCATCGTCTGCCATTATTTGTCCTATAGTCAAAAGGCATTCAGAGGTAGACTGCATGTAGGGTCCTTTGAACCTCACTGCATTATCATAGCATTGTGGGTGTGTGAAAGGTGAAATTGGGTGTGTGAAAGGTGAAAATTGTGGGTGAAATTGTGGGTGTGTGAAAGGTGGGTGAAATTGGGATGGTTTTTGGTCTCCTCTATGGATACATTTAGACTTAGGCCAGCTCTGTTGGAGTGCAGTCGCACCAGCCTTGTGGTGAGTGACATGACATAGTGTAGTGTAATTGTTGATAAACCTATCCCTCATGTATATGCCATGGAAGAGCTTGGAAGAGCTTGTTTGCGGCTGTTCGTTTAGTCTGGGCCAGGCCAGCCTGTTTAGCTTCATACTAGTGGAACATGAAACTTGTGTCTTCAAGCCATTTTATAAGTTTATGATGTTTATGATGCAGCAGACTGTTTCTGAAAAGCAGTCCTTTGGTCTGCAACATACCCTTTCTCCAAAGTTCCCATTCCCCCTTGTGTGCTCTAAGTGTGCATGACATGAGACCAGAGAGACATAGCCCCATCCCATATGCCCTGTCATCTGAGTTAGGTTCTCCAGGTTGAGAGTGTTGTGATTGGTTCTATCCTATGCATCAGTACAGCATAGTGGGTGGGTGAAGAGTTTAGGGTGGTTTTTGGTCTCCTCTATGGATGCGTTTAGATTTAGGACAGCTCTGATGGAGTGCAGTCGCACCAACGTTGTGTTAAGTGGCATAGTGTAGTGGTCAGAATGTAGTTCTGCCAACCTCTAAGGCACGGTTGTCATATAGTGGGGCAAATAACATTCATGGTATCTTCTGAGAGCTGAAAGTGATGTCAACTAGACAGGAAGTGACATTTTTAAGCAGGCATCACTATGCCAGAAATAAGTTCTCATGTAGGAACTCATTAGTCGTAAATGACAGAGGAGAAAATCTGCAAAACTTGATCATATTTTCAAGATGTGGGGTAGCCCAGTTATCACATGGGGGCCCCAAGTATCACACAGGCTGCCCTTTCAGCTGAACGGCTTCTGCCAAAAGAACACTGTGCAGCTCAGCAGCTGACAGGTGGTCTGTGAAGTGATGCTGCAGCAGAAGCGGCACTGCTGAAAGGGCAACCCATGTAATAATTGGGCTCTCCCAACACCTCAGCAGCACACACACCCCACATACCCCTCTTGGTCATTGTCTTCTGAGGCCTCCTTCTATTTTTCCCTCCATGCACCTCAGGAGAAGCAGCACTGCTGAAAGGTGGCACTGGGAGAGCCCACTTATCACATTAGCCTGATAAAGAGCTTCTGTGGGCCATGTCCATTGCTTTATGTCTGACACCCCTGGTCTAAGGGCTTGTGACATATCCTGTTTAAAGTGACATAAAGTGTAGCATTTGAAATAAAGCCCATGTAAATTAATGAAGGGGAATAACAGCCCAATCCTGAACTGCCTGGTGTGCGGGGCTGCAGCAGCACTGAAAATGGCTGCTGCTGCATCCAGCGCACCCCAGGCAGCTGCCACTGCCTCCTTGGGAGAAGGCGACTTTCATCCCTTTCCCCCGGGTAAGGCAAGTAACCCTGCAATGGGGCTACTGAATTCTATGGCGACCCAAGGGTTGGTGTAGAATTAAGAGCCTCCTTGTTTGACAGGTGGCCCAGCATGGAGGCTCAGGATCCAGTGGAGTAAAGCTCTGCTGGTCCAGCTTCCCTCTCGCCCTGCTCCCACTGCCCCAGCATGCCTCCTCCCCACCCTCTCTCTGCCCTACCTCTGCCTCCCCCCCAAACGCCTCCTCCCCAGCTTCCCCCATGCCGCCACCTACCCTTCCGCTGCCTGGAAATGCACAGCGCAACCCTGAACACTAGTAAAGCACCACACAGTAATCTTGATACAACCATATGTGTGATCACATCATTTGCTTTTTTAAGTATTTATTCATGCACTCCTGTGCATTGATAATTTAGCCTGTGGGAAAATACTTTAAGGGCGCAATCCTGAGCTGTACTTGGGCTGGTGCAAGTCTCTTGCACCAGCCCAGAAGGGTCTCAAACTTGCCATAAGGCGCGCGCTAGCCTTTGGAGTCTGGCACAAGAGTCTGGGGACTCTGGGGAGCAGGAGGTAGGGCTGGGACCTGGCAGTTATGCTGGATCCCAACCCCCGTTCCCGGGGAGTTCTGAGCAGCTTCAAGCCACTCTGCTCTCCTTGGACTTGTGCCACCTCAGGGGGTGGCGCAAGTCTGAGGAGACCCATGAGGCCAGGGTGCCTTACCCGGAAGTTTCCCCTTACCTCTGGCTGAACCACTTTGGGCCCCTATCCTTCACTGGGTATAGCACAACCCTCTTGGCTTGACTGTTCCCGCGCAGGATAGGATTGCGCCCAAAGTGGGTTAAAATGGCACATGCATAGCATTCCATACAAAATACAGTAATAAAAAACAAAACAAGGGATGATTCCTAATGATGATTCATAATGCAGCAGTTTCACTTCAGAAACAAGACTGTGTCTTTCAGAAATGCAAAATATACAGAGAAATCCAGTTGACGAGAATTTCAGACCCATCCCTATTTCCAAGGGGACAGAACCTCTGCAGAGAGTTGGCAATGGCCTTGGACCTCCTGGCAGAAATGTTGCTCCTCCCAGCTGTTGATGCTCGCCTTCTTCCAAGTCTCTTGGCATCTCCACCTGCTGTCCTCCACCATGACTTCATTGTGTTAGCTGCCAGGACCGATTATTTAGTCTGTGTCTAGACATGAAAACGTGATAGTGTAAGGTGATGTAGTCTCAGAGGTGTCAAGGAATTTGCTGCAAGGACAGTCTACAAACAGTGGCGTAAGTACTTTAGGGGCAGCAATGCATCATGTAAGTGGCCCCTACCTACTTGCTGTTGGTGCCATTCTGGGCAGTGACAACAACGCACAGGAGCACTCTGCGATCCTGCACTTTGCTATAACTGCTTGGAGCAGCTCCAGAATAGCCCGGAAAAGCTTTTGGGCCCTCAGTCCCAAAGGAGGAATTCTGTGGCATAGGACAAAAGGGGTTCGGTCTTGCCCACTGTTGTCTTTCCAGCTGGCCAACCAGAGAAGTTGTGGGAGTTCCACAAACAAGGTATGAAGGCAATAACCCTCTGCTAGTGTTTAATCTTAAGCAGTTTACAGGGAGGTCCCATATCTGTGGATCCCGTAGCTGTGGATTCACTTATACACGGATTGGGTACAGGCCCTCCCTAGAGCACACACTCCCACACTCCTCCCCTCTGGAGGTTTCTCTGTGAAACCAGTTTTTTTACCTACAGAGCTCAGTCTGAGCTCAGCATAGGCTGAGGATGGACGTCCTTGGCCTCTGCTGAGCTCAGAGGCCCCTCCAGTGGTGAGGAGAGCAGAGCTCCCCTGAGACAATGGGGACGGGCGTTTGCCCATATCCACGGTTTCAGCTGTCCGTGGAAGGTTCCAGAAGGAAACTCCTGCTGATAAAGGGGCATGCCTGATTGGTATCTGGAAGTTTCACTGAGTCGTCAGAGATAACAGCCAGCTATAGCCCTAGACTCCCCAATGATTTTGTATCATCCCTTTTTGACTTGAATATTAACAAAAAAAACCTGCTGGATCAGACCAAAGGTCCAGAAGCAAAAGGGCAAGGCAAGACTCATGAGTTCAAAAGCTTTTGTAGAAATGAGTAGGATATATAAAATATATTAATAACAATAATAGTCTTTCTCTATTGTCATTCAGATGGATATTGCATATGAACATAGCCACTCAGTCCAGGAGTTAGTTAGTAAAATACAGGGTGACCCAAAAGTAGGTGGACAGTAGGTGGAATAAATGTTATCATTTACTGTCCACCTACTTTTGGGTCACCTTGTATTTTGTATATTATTATTATTAACTATTAACAGTATTTATATACCACTTTTCAACTAAAGTTCACAAAGCGGTTTACAGAGTAAAATCAAATAACTAAATGTATATGAAACATCAGAGTAGAAAGATACCCAGTGTTAGTTCGTAGGTCTCATATTTACAGGTTATGCAGAAGAACAAATGAAGAGTCCTGCTAAAAGAGACAAACAGCCCAATCCTGAGATGTGCAGAGCTGCAGCGGCGCTGAAAATGGCTGCCGCTGCATCTAACGTGCTCCAGGCAGCCACCGGTGGCTGGCGGTGAGCTGGCGCGCCGAGCTCAGGATTGGGCTCTAAAGGTGCAATCCTAACCCATTTTCTAGCACTGACGTAAGGGCAATGCAGCTCCAAGGTAAGGGAACAAATTTTCCCTTACTTTTAGGAGGCCTCCATGACTGTCACCCAACTGCAGGATGCAGCACACGTCCCATTGGCATCGCTATGCCAGTGCTAGAAAGTTGGTTAGGATTTGGTCCTAAAGGTCTATCAAGTAGTAGAGCATCTTGTTTCCAACAAACTGCTTCCTATTCTTTGTCTCTGACAAAGTAGTACTCAGAGATAGAATTCCTCTGAACCTGGAGGCTCCATTTTAGTTATCATGGATCAAAGCTGTTGAGAATCCTTTCCTTCTGTACGAATTTATCCATGTTTCCCTGTCAGGGCCTTTGGGGGCTGAAACCAGAAACTTTACTGCCCGTGGCTGAGGTCTGGTTTTGTAATTTGTGAAGACACAGCTCTTGCCCACATCCCATTCACTTCGGTGAGAAGGAGACCCTCATGGGCTAGATCTGTTTGTCTCTCTCTGTGTGTGTTGCTCTTAACAGAGGCACAAATCAACCACCTGAGGAGGTGCCCTCGCCGTCTCTCTGCTCTCTTCCTTACATGGTAAAACTCCCCCCACTCCTCTCCTGAAAACCTCTTCCAGTTGGCTTTGTTTACAACCTTGCTGAAATATTTAGACTCTGGCTGGGTCTCTACAGTGACTCTCTAACCTGCGAGGAACTCCAGTGGCTTGATTGGTTAACATGTACGTGTTCTGGGCTTGGTTACTACAAAGTGCAATTGGGCAGGGAAGGATCCTGCTTCCTCATTATTTGCCATGTCAGTATCTAAGGAAACACTTTTTCCATGGCCATTCTACATGTTCCTTAAATTGGATGCCATCCTCTTCCCCCCCCCCCCACGCTACCTAGAGATATGGTGAACGAGCTGAACTATGGGTGGCACAATTTGGTCCAATTATGCGATCTGATCTCCCGTTTAACAACTAGTTAAAGCAAATTTCAAGTGCAAGAATATAAATTATTGAATGATTTTTAAAACTTATACGTTCCATATCATGCTGCAATCCTAGACACATTTACCTGCACTTTCTCTTTTCCTCTCACTCGGCAGGCAGGCTTGGCAGATGGTAGCAGTTTGTTCCTTGTTTTGTAGTGGTTCATGGTTCATTTAATTTGCTGGGACTTCTAGGTAGACATGCATAGGATTGTGCCCTTAGGCTGCAATTCTAACCACACTTTCCTGAGAGTAAGCTCCATTGAACAAAATAGAACGTACTTCTGAGTAGACCTGGTTAGGATTGTGCCCTTAATGTATGTACCCTTCAGCATTTGGGAAATGAAAACAGGGATATGGTTGTGACACCATCATGCTTATATCATTTATTTAGCATATTTATATATTGCTTTTCAGCAACAACAAACGTGTTCACAAAGCAGTTTACATGGCAGGCAAAAGAAATGAGACAGTTCCTTGTCCCCAAGGGGCTCATCCAGAATTGACACAAGGGAGGCACTACCAATAGCTACTAGAAGGGAAGCTGTGCTGGAATGCATAGAGGCATTCCTTCTTCCCCCTGCTCAACGTAAGACAGCCATCAATTTAAAAGATGTGGTTTTGCCAGTAAACAGGAAGAAGGGTAGTTGATACTTGAAAACAAATACTTGAAAACAACAAATACAATAAATCTTAAACCAAAAAGCAATAAGTCTAACAGGAGAAGTTAAAAAAGTAGATTAAACTTCAGAATAAAAGCTCAAAATAAGCTTACTTTTAAAAAGTCCTGGGAAAATATAAAGGTCTTCATCAGGCATGCCATTGACATGACACTAGGCGCCAGGCAAGGCTTCCATAGATGGGGTGCCACAACTGAGAAGGCTGTTTCATCCACGGGTTGCATCAATGTTCACTGAAGTCTGGGGCCTCAGCAAGTTTAGGGCATGCGAAGCATACATGCTCCACCCCCACATTATTTTGTTTTTTCTTTTTTCTAGGCAGGTTTGGCAGCGGATGGCTGTTTAGTCCTCATTTTGTAAAGGTTTGTTCCTGCCCCTCCCACCCATCCTGGCTGCATTGGCCCCCAGAGGGGGGAAGAGAAATTGCCCTGACAAACTCTTCCTGCCCCCTCAAAAGACATGGAGATGTTCCTATGTTAGAGGTCCTGCGACAGCTCAGATCATCATTGCTGCATTGGCCGCTGAGCAGGAGGAAGAGAAAGTATTCAGTCAGATTCGTCTTCCTCACGCAATCCTCTGAAGCCAAGAGGGATATTCCAAGGAAACCCAGAGGGACCCTGGGAGTCATGGCAGGCTTTCATTTAGGAAAATCATTATCATTATCATTTAGAATCATTATGGATACTCTTATGTATGACTCACATGACTCTCGATTTTCATAAGTAAAAGCTGCTGCTGCTCCAACTCTTACAGCAGTGAATGAAGGGCTCGTACAATGTGGCTGGAACCCCATGGAAATCATGGGCCCCTGGCATGTGTGCCATAGTCCTGCTACCCCTGATCTTACTGGCCATGTTGTTTATCTGTAGGAGCACCTGGATAAGGGCTCCTGATGATCTTAGCGCATAGGCAGGTGCAAGCAAGAGGAAGTGCTCCTTCAGGACACCAAGTCCAAAGCCATATATGGGACTTTCAAAGTAATTATCCATTTTGTTTTTCCGATGTTTGTACAGAGTGCCCTGCAGGCAGTTTGCCACAGCTTTTAGCATCTTCGCCCCTGTACATCACTGAGGTGCATCACTTGATATTGCTTCAAGATTGTTTTTTGTTGTGTTTTTTACTGTTGTATACATATACTCCTGCACATTGGTTTAAAAAAACAAAAAACAACCCATGCAGAAAGCATCCTTATGCAGTCATAGGCCCAATTACACTGATATTACTTTTTTGCAGTGTTTTATCAATGCACTTGCAGTATAAAGGGGAAAAGATGCAAACGAACAGAAAGTCCTGAGGCAACAGCACATGCTCCAATTACAAAATTAATTTTAGAAATTGTCCTACTTATACCACAGTTCAGGAAGAGGGAGGCACAGGGCAGAGTGGACTTGCAAAGAACAAAGGAACAGAAAGGGCGATCTGCTTGTCCGTTTGCCAGGGGTTGTTAACTAGTGAAAGTCATCTGCATAAGTCCAGAGACTTTATAGCCCAGAGCCAGGGTTGGGAACTCAAACTTGAATGACTGGGACTCAAGTTTTTCACTGACTTGTGGACTCGTGAGTTGTGCATGTGAAAGACTCGGAAAAACACTCGAGTCAGGGGCCCCCTGATGCATCACTCATCCCCTCGCATGCAGATTCAAGTCTGTCTGTGTCTGGGTGTGCTTGCTTACTATTTTCATGGCTTGAAAAACCTTGTGGGTCATCGTTCAGACCAGGCAAGCAACAGGGAGGTTCCAGTTGGGGGGAAGGATTAGTGTTTGCTTTTACAGAGGATGGGAGGTGGGAGCAGGCTCTCTTTTCCTTTGATGATCATTGGACGAAGGATGGGCAGTCTGGTATTTTCTTTGGCTTAGATAGGGCAGAAGGTGAACCCAAGTGTGTTCTTGTCTTACAATTGGCAGCTCAACTCAAGTCTTACCAAGTCACAAAAGGGTGACTCGGCAACTCGGAAAGTGCACCCGTTATGACTCGTGTTCAAGTTGATTCATGAGTGGTGGAGACTCTAGATTCAACTCAAGTCGTGCTGCGCTGTATTTTTCCATCCCTGCGCAGAACTATGACTGGCACCAGGTCTGCAAAATCTCAGGCAGAAGAAGGGTCAGGGAATTGAGATGCTGTTTCTCAGCCCTGTTTCCTGGTCATTTTTAAAACTGGAGATGCCAGAGATTGAACCTGGAAACTTAAACAAGCCTAGCAGATGCTTTGAACTATGCCTCCCTCCTTAATGTGAGATACAACTCATACTTGGGCAGAAGCTCACAGAGCCCTGCATTGGCCTGTCCCGTACCCCCTTTGTGGACTGATCCCTGTCCGTATTGCTAAAATTGGAAGTCATATGAAATTGAGTTATAACCGACAAATGTGCGCAAGGGCACAGTGCCAATTTAATTTGGAGAGGAGTCACAAGATCCGACAGCCATAGGGCGAAGGGGTGTACCATGTCAGCAGGCTGACTGGGGGATGGTGTGGATGAAGTAACCCCAGGAGTGGTGTCAGAAGCGTGAGTGAGGAACACTGCCTGCTCTTTTCCTTCAGCTCCCAAATGCCATCTTTTCTTTTAAGCTGGGACGTTTTCTTCCGAGGCAGTAATTAAGTTGGCACTGGGAAGCTCATTGCCGCCTTGGCCTCAGGGAATGTTTGAATCATCACAATAATTGCTATTTATCAGTCCTTGTTGATGTGAAAGACTGATGGGCTTTGGGCAAGGGCAGAACAGGCAGGAGCCCTGGATGCTTCCAGATTAGCAACAGAGATGCTAATTTCTGGCAAGCCACGTACCAAGAATATCTGCAGCAGAAAGCCAAGTTGTCTTCACAGATATGCTAGTTGTTTTCTAAACTGTTGATAGCTTTACTGTTATCCCTAACAAGGTTAACTCTTTGAATATGGAGACATAAGATCCAGTCACCATCCTATGCAGAGACATCATAGAAATATCCATTCTCACAGATTGATTGAAAGAAGACATGTGCAGAATATTAAATCATGCAGAGTTGCAATGGGCACCCTCCTTGGATGGCCATTTTCCTGCCATCCAACAAGGAGATACATCTCCATTAATTGATCTGACTGAGATGGACTGAAAGGGGGCAAGAACAGTTACAGATCACACAGAGATGTAATGGGCAACCTCCTCTGTGGATACTGAGCTCACAGGAACTCTTTAGTGTTTACCTAATTTATTTATCGTGGCACACAGTTTGAGGATACTGGGTTATGCATTCAGATAGGTCTTGAACAAAGATGCTGACTTGGGCCTTGCAAGAGTTGAACTGGTAGATGAAAACACATCCTCTTGCAACAGCTTCACACTTCTGCAGGAAAATTAATGAAATTATCTTGTGGCCCAGTCCTCCAGGGCTGCAGTGCTGTGGTTTCCAGCTTGCCTGACAACGGCCATTGTGAAAATGCTGAAAAGCACTTCACAACAGCTGAGCCAAGGAAGGCACTAGCATGGAGGTCAGCATGGGTGGGCGCTGGCCTCTCACGCTAGTCAGAGAGGCACCAAGTGCCGATGGGATTAAGTTTGCTGCCAAGCAATGTGGAGGTGTTCCAAGGCAGAAGAGGGCGGGAATTTGGCACCTGTATATAGTAGTCCTTGGGAAATGAAGTAGTTTCTCCCTGCATTTTGCTGCAGTGTCATTCCAATTGGAGCTGCAGAAGAATTTAGTGGTTGTAATGCCTGCCTTCTATTGCTTTGATGGCCATTTCAGTACCTCATATTCCCAGTTCAGAAAATACGAGTCTCTGCAGCATGGCTAGTTGTGAGTTCTCCGTGTGATAGAAAACTGGGAAGTCGCTTTTCTATAGGGAGTTAATTCTGTAGGATTTGAAGCTTTACAATGTGTTTTATGTTCCTTATTCTCAGTCCTTCTTTCAAAACTCTGTGAGATATGTCTTTAATGTACCCACAGATAAGGAAGACGGAACAGAGAAGCTCAACAAAGATTCCCAATGAGTTTTGCATAAATAGGAATTTGGATTCACATCTCAGGGCAAGATACATTTCCTGTAAATTCTCTGGTGCAGTGGTTCTCAAACTTTTAGCACCAGGACCCACCTTTTAGAATGTGAATCTGTTGGGACCCACCAGAAGTTATATAATGACCGGAAGTGACATCATCAAGCAGGAAAATTTTTAACAATCCTGGGTTGCAATCCTACCCACACTTACCTAGGAGTAAGTTCCATTTACTATCATTGTTAAAAGCATATATATATATAGTAGCCTGTTAAAAGTATAGATCTGTAACATTTCCCCAAATGCAGTCACATACCCGGGTAGCATCAAGACTAATATATTAAAAATAAAATATAGAAATGAATAGGGACCCACCTTAAATTAGCTCATGACCCACCTAGTGGGTTCCAGCCCACAGTTTGAGAAACACTGCTCTGGTGTTTACTAATGGGGAAACGGAAATACAATTAATGATTATATTCCTTCACATATATACCTGGATTTCATCAGGTCATGTCTTGATTTGGACACTTTACAGACACCCTGATTGATTTTTATTAGCTTTTGCAATCAACCGAGGCAAAGACTTCTAGCACAGAGGGAGGAGCCTCTGTGTGCCCTTAAAATGTGGGTGGGAGGACAGGGAAAGGGTTCCAGGGCTGACCAAGCCTGGTGTAATAAAGATGTCTGTTTTGCCTGTTTTACAGAGTTTCAATGTTCTGACTTGGTCTAAGATGAAGGTATGGAAGTTTGCAGCCATAGCCTCGATGCTCTTCAGTACCATGTTGTCCATTTTGGTTTGTAGAGACTTGTTCAGCGGGAGCCAGAATTTCAGCTTTCCCTCTTCATCGCGATTCTCCAGAATCTCCTTGTCTCCCTCACTGCCTCCAGGTCAGAGAAGACACCCACGGGCTCTGGAGCACCGCAGCTCACTGATCTCCAAATGTAAGCACTGCATGCTCTCCTCTTTCACTTCAGATGGAAAATGTGTGCACTGGATTATTTGCAAGAACATATGAACCAAACTGAAGGCTGTTTGCCCCACTATTATCTGATTGGCTGTACTTTGATTTGCAACAGCTTTCCAGGTCTTCCTCAATGGTGTCAGGAATGGAACCTGCAACCTTCTGTATGCAAAGCTTGAGCTTTACCTACAGGTAAAGGTCCTCCCCCAACTAGCTGCATAAAACTGCCATATACTTGGCCTATCTAAACCAGGGGTTAAACTTGGGGTGTGCTTCATGCAAAGCGTGTGAGCTATGGCCCCCTTCCCAAGTTGCATTAGGAATGAAATTCCCCTCACCCAAATTTCTGCCCTGAATTTTGCTCCAAATTCCCATCTGATTTGCAGCATTGCACCAATACACTCTGTCATCATTCTACAGTACTTTTGGGTGCTAGACTTTGTCAGAACTCTGTGTTTGCACAGCTTGCCACAATTTTCAGTTTTCAAACCTCTGTTTTTCTTACCAATTCCCTGTATTTGTGAATACATATATACTTTGGTTAAATGATATTAAAAAAGGAGTTCTGATGTCATTGATTAATCACATCAGGTTTCCTTTTTGCACTTTTTAAAGACTATATGTGCATGTTTGTTAGTGCACATCAGTAGCCTGTATTGACTTCCCTCAGTAAACAGCATGTGTGCTGATTTCACAATCAGGGCAAAGAGAAATCTTGATGTGATTGCATCAGTACAAGCATCATCCCCTTTCTCTCCCCCCCCCCATATCCACAGGAGATGCATTCCTAGCCCCACTTTGGATACATGATATGGGGGAACCCTATCTCCGCAACCCCTGCACCCATTCCCTTTGTTTATGTTGTCTGTAGTTGCGTCAAGGAATCAGGTTCTTGCTTTAACCAGATGCTATAAGCAGAAAGCTTATAGCAAGACAAGCAGGCAGGCAGTCTGCAGCTAGAGAGGATAACTCAGTGAACGTTTAAAGTTTCCTGTTAAAGATAACTGGATCTGTGGTTACCAGATCTGCAGATACTGGGGGGAGCCTGTATTCCTTTTTATGCTGTGTTCAAATCAATGTACTTTCATGCACATCACTGACCTGTATAGAAAAAAAGGCATGAACTGAAAACTGTGGAAAACTGCACAGTGCCAATTCCAAAATCACATTTAGAAATAATCCAATTTGCACTAAGTTAAACCACGTAAAAATTACATTATCCCGTTTAAGTCAGTCAGGCAAGTCAGTCAAATGTTATGGAGGAATGGACATTGTGACATGTGGACCAGAATGTAGGGCAGAGTCAACCAATGGAACAATAATGAAATTGAATGGAGAGGAAACATTGGTGCTTCCCTACACCACCCTTTACACTTGATAGGTGACAGTAGGGCCATCCTTACAGGGTGAAGCAGGCAGGGTGAAGCTTTGAGGGAAATAGATATTCAGAGGGAATAGCTTTGAGGGCAGCAAAATGCCAGTGCTTTAGTTTATCATTATATTTTTACCACCCATCGGGTGGCGCCATTTGTCTTCTCTGCCCAAGGCACCAGAATGCCCTCACTGAAAAATGAAACAGCAAGTTTTACATCATGGCATTTAAGAACGTATAATTGCATGTACCATTACCCTGTCATGCATTTTCATATCCCTACTAAAGATTTAAAAAGTGACCAGAAAAATGTACAGTGAGGCGATGTCACCAGACAAGTCAGTCAGATTGGTGGGGAGGGCATCGTGACACAACAGGGTCATTTTTGGTTGCCTTTCAGTGCCTGGCAAAATATTTAGTTCTACCCTAAGATTCAACTTTTAACCCTAGCAAGGTTCCTGTATCTTTTCAACAGCAATATGAGAGGCAAACATTCATCAGATGAAGCTATCCGACATCACTGCGTCCCCATGGGCAGGAAAGGCAGCACCAGTTGTATTTCTGTGGAAATTCTGTGGAAATTTATGTGGAAAACATAGGGCGACCTGTGGTTCTTGCCTTGGAGACCTCCAGACTAGGCTACTGTGGTGCACTCAATGTGGGGCCGCCCATGAAGGCAGTGATAGAAAATGTTTGAGAGCCCAATCCTATCCAACTTTTCAGCACTGGTACAGCCACAATGCAGCCCCGAGGTAAGGGAACAAATGTTCCTATACTTTGAGGAGGCCTCTGTGACTGCCTCCCCGCCACAAGATGCAGTGCATGCCCCTTTGGCATGGATGCACTGGCACTGGAAAATTGGATAGGATTTGACCCTGAGCTGCTGGCTGGTTAGGAATCAATGTAATTGCGTTGCACACATCTTGAGACAAGTGCAGAGGCCACCGGTTTGTTTCCAAACACAATCTGAAGTGTTGGATTTGACCTGTAAAGCCTAAACTATCTAGAGAAGAGTATCTGTAGGATTCTGTATGAGCCTTATCAAATTTGTGATTAGCTGTTGAGGCCCTGCTTCAAGCACTGTTGTATTAGGAAGCCTAATCAGTGCCCACAAGAAGCAGGGTCTTTGTGGTGGTAGCTCTGGAATGCTCTTCCGCAGGCACCCATTTCACTGTCTGGTCAATGTTGTTCCACCAACAGATGACGACGCTCTTGTTCGGTTATGCTTTGGTGAGTTGATTTCAGCTGGTTCTGTTCATTTTACTTGTTTGTTTTATTTATTTATTATTTATTTATAAACACCCTTTAGTCTCAATGAGCCTCAGTTTTTCTACACCGTTCATAACTGGAGAAAATGGGAGCCATCTCAGATATTTCCTAGGGAGAGGGACTTAATGGTGGTGCCCCGATGTAGTATGATCCTAAGCAGAGACCCAAGACCTCCTGGTGCCTAAGGCAATATGTCAAATGTTCCCCGTACACAGTCTTTTATTGATGTATCAAATCCTGCCTTTCCCTCATCCTGGTTGGAAAAGGACAGAGCAGAAGAGGAAGTGTAAAGAAGAATTGTGAACTAGATTGTCACACTTCAGCCCACCATAATTCTCTCCTCCGTACTCCCTCTCTGTCCCCTTCTTCCTTTTCCATCCAAGAAAGTGGGGGGAGGAGGAGAATTGGTGGAGGTGAGTGGAGATGAACGTGTCCACCTGCTGCCTGAGGCGACTGCCTCAGTTGGTCCTCTGCATGGGCTTGCTCTGTTTTTGAGGCAAATTGTGGAAGAAAGAAAAACTACCCACTACTACCAAGAGAAGCATTGATTAAACAAGACAGCAGTAGTGAAATAGGGTGAGCCAGCAGACAACTTCACTCCTTTTCACCCCCCAAATGAGCTGAAATGAAAACATGAAAAACGAACATCTAAAGTTATTTTTGTGCGTGTGCAAATGATATTAGACAAGTGTATATACTATCTTTCATCAGCAATATAAGGGCAACATACAAAAACAAAATTACACACACAAAAAAATGAAATGCTAAATTCAATACTAAATTCATTGAGATCTGCCAAAGGCTATTATCCATAGGTAAATGGAACTTCCATGTTTGGTCAGTAGCATGATATCTCTGTACAAAAATATTACAAAAACAAGCTATAATCCAAAACTAAATACAGTGACCACAAAAAGCTTGCTCTCATTAAGTACACAAACCCAGTCTAATCAACTTTATTTAATATAAGGCTAATCCCTCCACAATCATATGATTAAATCTAGGTTGAATCCACCAACTCAGTGGAAAAAGACTGGATGAACTTGGGATAGTCTGTCTGATTTGAAACCTCCTTCTTCTAAGATCGGTTTCACTTGGAATTTTTTTACTGACCTGATAGACTTTGCTTGAATTTAACTGTATATTTGGATAGGGGTTATAATTATATTAAAGGCAGCTAGTTAGATGGGATCTGTGTATATAATTAGATCAACCTTTCTATGATTATAGGGTGCCTCTGAATACCAGTTGCCAGGGAACAAACAACAGGGGAGGACTTTTGCCTGCTTATGGACTTCCTAGGCACCATTGCTGGAAACAGGATGCTGGGCTAGATGGACTTTGGGTCTGACCCAGCGGATCTCTACTTATAGAGTACAGTCTATCAAAAGCTATTGGGAATGATGGCTACATGAAACCTCCATCTTCAGAGACAGTGTATCTCTGAGTGCTGGGTGCTGAGGGAGAGAGCTGTTACGCTCTTACCCTGCTTATGTATTAGTGCCACTGCCTGGTTGCTGTTCGAAACAGGATGCTAGCACAAGGCAGCCCCTTGGTCCTATCAGCAGGGATCTCCACATCTTCATGAACACACGTGGTTGGATCCAGAAAGGGCCAGTGCAGGTCTGGGCCCTGAGTGTGTGTGCACACGTGCCCCTCCTCTCAGCTTCCCCCATTCTTTCTGGTCTCATTGTCATCTGTCCTCCTGCTCATCTCATCCCATTCCAGCAAGGCTGACTTGCCTAGTTCTGCTCTTCCCTCAAGGGCAGACTTGGTGGCATATGGGCGGGGGGGCAGTTCCTCCCCCTCTTCCCATCTTAACTTGCTCCCTAACATTGGTCCATAACATTGGTTAAAATTGAATGTTAACATTAAGTTAACATCTTAACTTGCTCCCTAGCACGTTGGTGTTGCCAAGAACCACCCTTCCCTCCTCTTCCGTGCCTCTGCCCTTCCCCTCCCCACCCAAAACATGCCCCTCCACCAACTCACCTAGAGCAGTGGAGCTTCCAGAATCTGCAGCTGCATGTGCTGCACCTCTCACTATTTGCAGCTGTGGTCTGGAAGTGTGTGTGAGCAGCCCAGCTTTTGTGTTGCCATAAAGGGCCTTCCAGGAGTTCCAGCAGCTCAAGGTCCAGATAGAGTTGGGCCCTAAATTGAGTAACGAAGAACTTCTGTGAGCAACAAACACACACTGAGGACGTTGTACACTGTCTTCCTGGCCTTACCTTTTTCTACAGAGCCTCTGCTGGGGGTGGGTCATTTCAGCTGCATTTTTCTGTTGCACACGTTTGTCTCGTCCAGGTGTTTCTGTTGCAGAAATGCAGCAAGGATTACCTGCACTCAGAGGAGAGTCATTTGCGAGTCACTGCTCTGATTCCTTCCAGCTGGCCTCCATGGAGAGCAGGTCATTTTGTTGTATCTCTGTATTGAGTGTAGTTTGATCACTCACAGCCCAATCCTGAGCTGCCCGGTGTGGGGGCTGCAACTGTGCCGAAACGACAGCTCCTTAGGAGAGGGAAATTTCATCTCCTTCCCCTGGGAAAAGCGAGTAGTCCCACAATGGGACTACTTGATTCTATGGCAACCGTAAGGTCAGCGTAGATTCCTAAGCCTCCGTGTTGGGTGGCCAGCCCGACACGGAGGCTCTAGATCCGGTGGAGCAAAGCTCCACTGGTCCCACCACCCTCCCGCCCCACTCCTTCCCTCCAGAACAGCTCCTCCCCGCCCTCCCTCCGCCTCCCCCCTCCCTGGAACACCTCTTCTCCGCCTCCCCCATGACTCCACCTACCTCTCCGCTACTTGGCAGTTCGCACAACCGCCACCCAGCGCCGGCTACTGCTGGGCTAGCACTGGCGGTGAGCCCAGTATGCTGAGCTTAGGATTGGCCTCCAAGTCACTCCTGGTGCACAGATATGCCCTGCTCTCAGAGGAGAAACGTGTTCCTGCATTGCTGCCCTGGCCTTGCCTTCTTCCAAGTTTATCACAATGCACACAGAAATACAAAAGAAATGGGCTTGTGTGAGAAGGACCAATTGTTTTTACTTTCTGAAAGTAAGCCTTCTTAGGAGTTACCGTGCTGCTGCTACTATTTATATACCACTTTCCAATAAAAAAAAGTTCACAAGGTGGTTGGCAGAGAAAACCAAATAACTAAATGGCTCCCAGTCCCACAAGTGCCCCCACTCTAAAAAGGTGCAGAAGAAACACCAGCAAAGACACTAGAAAAGACACTGTGCCGGGATAAACGGGGTGGTTACTCTTCCCCTGGTAAATACAAGAGGAGCACCACTTGAAAAAGTACCTCTTTGCCAGTTAGTTATTTATAAAGTACTTCCATTTTTAGTCACTGTACTCAATGTTTTAAAAACACGGATATGTCTAAAGTAGCCAAAGTTATACAATATAGGAGAAAACAATGAAAAAACAATGGCATTAAATCAGTTTCCTGTGATAAAATTTTGCAAACAATGTTATAACCTTGATTCGGATAAGTTTAGATGTTTATGCTGCCATTTAATTTTGTTTGTTCCTGATCCAATATAATCTTCTTTCTCTCATCTGTTATGATTGGGTTTGATTTTTCTTATTCAAATACAAATTGAGTTATCCAGTGTTCTAATTCAATTTGCATACGTTTCATTTTTAAAAGTAAAAAAGCACATTAGAACATTTTATTTCCTCATATAAAGGGGGATGAGGCAGCCATGGTGTCTTCCATAGCTACCATCCATGCACCTTCTTCAACCCCTGTAGCAAGAGCCACCGTTCTCTGAAGCAGTAGTGTAGCTATGGGGGGAGGGAGTAATTATTGCAGGTGCTGCAATGCACCGTGTAAGTGGTGCCTCCCATTCACCATCAAAGCCATTCTGGGCAATGACAGCAACTGTGTTGCTACTCAGGGGGTCACTACTCAGAACGGCTGCAGCAGCAAGTGGGAGGGCCTGCTTACATGGTGCTTTGCAGTGCTTGCAATACTTACGCGCCACCGGCCCCTACTTCTCTGAAGCTTATCCAGATTTTTTTACATCTGGGACAGTGTCAGGGGTCAGAACTGGGTGATGGCCTGCGTCCGTCAAAAGACCAACATGGCCCACCTGACCCCCCACCATACTAATGATAGCAGTGGTGTGAATCTGCAAGAGATTTGTGCCTTTGCTGCAATTACAATTAGCAAATGGAAACATCCCCCAGAAGCCCTTGTGGTACTGTGGGTCCTCCAGGGATGGCCTTACTGGCCCATTGGAAAGAGCAGAAGAACATGTTGTCATCAGCTTCTCTTTTTCCCATCCTCCCATGTTATCAGTAAACATCTGACATAACATACTGATAACAATGTTATCAGTAAACTCCCACCTCTGAGGGTGGGAGGAGAGGAGACATTTCCCCCATTTGCCAGTAGGGTGTGTGCTCACCTAGGTTCCTGGTGGCATTTGCTGACAGGTGATATACATTGTATATCACCTGTCAGCAGATGCCACCAGGAACCTAGGTGGGGCACAAAGGCCCAACATGCATTGGAGATTCCAGTGCCAGGATCTGTTTTAGTAGGGCAGTTGGATCAATTTTCAGGAACCTGGTTAAACCTCGCCTCAACCCTCCCCCCAGCTTTCTCTCTTGCACCTACAGCACAGACCCCCAGGAAGGAACAGAATGATTCAGCAGCAACAACAACAAAAAACAATTTAAAGCAAACAGAAAAACCCCCCTCAACCTTCTAGGCCCTTTTCCAAATTGGCTCCAGCAGTTCACTGTCAAGGAATGGTCATTGGAATCAGATGCTGCTCCTTTGTTCTTGCTCCCTGGGCTGGGAATGGAAGAATAGCCTTTGGCCATTGGGTTGTTTTAGAGGCCCTTGAAGGCTTTGTGTATGTTGTTAAATTTGGGTTGCAAATGAAGGCCAGGCTCCTTCACACTCAGTGTCAAATGCTTAGTGTGTGCTAAAGAGGATGGATTATTTGAGAAGCCAAAAATTCCATCCTGTCCGATGCATTGTGGTTGGTGGGGTTAGGGCACATGGATGTGGCCAGCAGCAGTAGAATAGCCAGAGGGAGGTTGTGGCATGGTAAGTACAGCAACGCACCGGGTAAGCATCCCCTCCCACTCAGCATCAGAGCCGCTTGGGGTACAAACGCACAGGCAAAGGCTCAGAACTCAGATGGGTCCTGAAGTGTCTGTGACACATCTGGGAGAGACTTTGGGGGTGGTGGTGGACAGCCTGATGAAAGTGTCGACCCAGTGTGCAGCAGCTGTAAAGAAGGCCTACTCCTTGCTGGAGATAATTTAAAAAGGCATTGAGAATAAAATGGCTGATATTGTGTCACTGAACAAATTGATGGTAAGGGCACTCTTACATTCAATTCTGGTCTCTGCATCACAAAAAGGATGGAACTGGAAAAGGTGCAGAAGAGAGCGACCACAATGATCAGTGGGATGAGGCATCTCTTTTATCAGGAAAGAAAGACTACAACATTCGAGGCTCTTCAGTTTAGAAAGAAGGTGTCTGAGAGGAGACATGATTGATGGCTCAATCCTATTGAGCCGCTGTGTTGCTGGAATGTGTGTTCCAGCGCACTGTGTGTTTTACAGCGGCTGTAAAATGCAACCCGCTATTCTGCGCAGCTGGGCCACCCTCACAAACAGTGAGTGGCCAGGTGACAGTGGCCTCCCTGGAGCACCTGGCACCAGTAAGGCAGCAGCAGGGATGGACCGTGTGCGGGGAGGAGGAGGGAGGAGTTTTGGGGCTGTGGAGGGAGGAACCAGGGGTGGGGAGGTGGCGGAAGGGGCGGGTGGACTTGGTGGCGATGGTGCATGCCAGAATGTATATCCTCATTTTAAATCTTCTCCACCCCTTTTCTCTCCTCAGACATACATAACCAAAATAGGTGGCGTATGTCCGACGAGACCCATTGTCCATCAGGCGGCCTTTTAGAGGTGGTAAGTGCAAAATGTTTTCACTTACCTCCTGAAGGCTGTCCAATCACACACACACACACACACCCCTTAGGATGCAGAGTGTGCCTTTTTGATGCATCTGCATCAGTGCTAGTGGCAGGGGATAGGATTGGGCTGTATGACATAAAATTATGCATGAATGGAGTGGATAGTGAATTTTCCCTCTTGCAAATTATCAGAACCAGAGGACATCCACTAACATTGACTAGTGGAAGAGTCCAATCAGACAAAAGGTAAAACTATATTGCTTTACCCAGCGCATAATTGATCTGTGGAACTCCGTGCCCAAGGATGTGGTAGAGTGTAAGCATAATAAAAAAAAAATTGCAATGCAGTGAGATGCATAATCATATCAAGATTGCTTTTTCAAACTGTTTTATCCAAGAGCTTATCCTTTAAAATATTGGGTTCATTTTTGGTACAGGTTCACTGGTATTTTTTAAATGTCCAGCTGAGTTCTGTTCAAGATCCCAGCTTCAAAAAGTGATTTCATAACTGGTCCAAGGACTTTGAGGGCCCAATCCTATTTAACTTTCCAGCGCCAATGCAGCTGCAAACTGCTCCAAGGTAACCTTGAGGAGGCCTTTATGGCTGACCTTCCCACCACAGAATGCATCTCACGTCCCGTTGGCATGGCTGCATCAGTACTGGAAAGTTGGATTGGGCTCTGAACCATTTTAAGTACATTTCTTGAAGAGTAATGAAGCTCCTTTGCTTGTAACGTAATACTGAAAAAGAATATGGTAGCTGTTGAACTTGGAAAAAATATGTTCTTTGATTTTGATAAAAGGATTTTACCAACAAAATGCATATAGTAGCATACAAACTGGAAAACAGAATATTAATCCTTTAGTTGCAAACTGAGTGTCTGATTACACAGGCCAACACACATTTTGCTTCCTTAAACATTACACCAATTCCTGGGTATATTTGGGGTGCTGATTCCAATAATGGCATCTGTTTTGCCCTATCGCGTCTAGTTTTGGAGACACGGCATAGCCTTTTTAGTGAATGGTTCAAGCAGCTTCCTCATGAGGCTTCCATTCACCATTAGCTTCCATTCACTAATGAGGCTATACTATATCTTCAAAACTAGCCGTGATAGGGCAAAACGGATTCCATTTTTGAAATCAGCACCCCAAATTCATCTCAAACCACCATAAAGTTTGGGAAAAACTTTTCTGACCCTCAATTTTGTAGGCCTGTGTTATTGAATCACTTTTATTGAAACAGTTGTGTAGGAGGTTCTGTTCAGGCAACCAAGAGATTTTAGGTCCAGACTCAATTTGGATTCACTGGGGGGGAAAAAACCCCTCTGAATTAGTCTTTGGGTTTTGGATCAGGCTTGGTTTGACCCATTGCCCACAACTGTGGCACACCTATACACTAGACATTGAAGAATTCTAAGACATTTTGGATGCTAGGTAATGAGTTAAAGTTCCTAGTCCTCACTAAACATCCTGTTTATCCAAAGTTTTGTTTTTCTGTGATGGCTTACACCTGCTCCTTTTTTAAATTTCAGATAGCACGTTGTTTGAGAGCTACACAGAGGGCGAAATCCACCAGCTAATCTCCACATTGATTGAGAGGTACAGCCAGTCCATGAACTCAGGGGGTCACGAGCTGCTTGCTCTCAGAGGCGGCAGAGGTGGCAACCGGATGAAACG
The DNA here is from genome assembly GCF_035046505.1 of Tiliqua scincoides. NCBI lineage: Eukaryota > Metazoa > Chordata > Lepidosauria > Squamata > Scincidae > Tiliqua > Tiliqua scincoides. The sequence goes on along the minus strand of NC_089828.1, from coordinate 41,307,534 downwards.
TGCGAAGGCTCGTCATAAGCCCTGCTCCCTCAAGGAGGTGGAAGTGACAGTCAGTGAGTTGGGTCTGGGATACAACTCCGATGAGACCATCCTCTTCCGTTACTGCAGTGGCACCTGTGACGCGGCTGTACGGAACTATGATCTTTCTCTGAAGCATGTGAGGAGCATAAGAAAGATCAAGAAGGAGAAAGTGAGGGCTCGGCCATGCTGTCGGCCCCTAAAGTATGAAGGAAATGTCTCCTTCTTGGATGCAGGCAACCGGTACTATACAGTGAACGAGGTGTCGGCCGAAGAATGTGGCTGTGTTTGAAGGAGCAGAGCAAGGAGGAAAGAGTTTGGTTGTCCACCAAGCAGAGCCCAGAGGCTGCTGATGTGAGGGTGGTTCTCCCAAGGTGAAAGAGAATGAGAGAGAAACAGCAAGAAGCACCCATGCTTGGAGCAGCCAAGGAGACAACTGGGTTTAAGTCTACCTCAGCACCACTAGCGAATGCATGGGGCAACAGCAAAGCTTTGGACCACCAGCTCGGGTCTTGGGGCTTGCTTGTCTAGTGGAATATGAAACAAGGAGCCTCTGAGGATTTCAGTTTTGGCCTCTCCGCACTAGTTTCCACCACCTGTGCTTTCTGGAGAAGAGTTGCCTGGGGTGCCACTGTGGAAGGAAGTCCTTCCAGTCTCCTGCTAAATGTTCCTTGCTCCACGCTGCCAAGAATGGGGCATATTTCTGGTGGAGACAAACATCGGCAGCCTGTCCATGTTAAGCTGCAAGCCAAGGAGTTAGAGAGAGGAGCGCATGGTCTTCCAGAGAGGTTGTCTGGGTCACAACTAGGAGCAGGCACCTGCAGCCTGCTGTGGATAGCCCTGGTGGCCTTCATTATGATTACTACCATCATTATTATCATTATTCTTATTAATAAAATGATTCCATTTTGCAACTTAAAGTAGGGGAGAGTTTCATGTGAATGGAACTTTTGGGAGACGTGCGAATAAAAGCTTAGCAGATCAAGGGACTGTGCTCGTGCCATAAGACTTTATCATACCATTATCTTCATGTACATGCGCAGTATAAAATAGTGCTGTGTAAAATATATATATGAGGGATATAGACATAGGTTTAAAATATCAACAAATATGTACCAAATGCTGCCATTCCTTAACAGGCATTGCATCAGCTTCTCAGCTGGGTCACTTTTGTGTTAACTGAAGGATACTTAGAGCTGGCTCATCCATGAGGCCAGCTGAATTAGAATAGATGAATGATGTGAAGATCCATACTAAACCTGATCATAAATCAAAGGAAATAATGCAAAGATCACCTTCAGTCCTGGAAAGAATTTTGAAATGTTGCTAAGAATTTTTTTTTAATGTTGCCTACTTTTGGAAAACACTGGTTTAAAATGTAAATTGTGAGCCCTCTGTGTGGAATAAGACCACTCATTCCTCCCCAACCAGCTCTAGGGGAGTGTTTCTCAATGTTTGTCCCCTGCTGTACCACTTTGCATGGTCCACCTGTTGGAAGTACCACCAGAAGTAACTGGCAATGATGTAATCACCTACTGCTGCTTGACAACACTGCATTGGTGGTGGGGGTCTGGGGGTCCCACCAGACCCCACCTCAAGTGCCACCAAGTGGTACAAGTACCAGTGGTTGAGAAATGCTTCTGTAGGGGAACCATACAGGCAACCCTTCCCTTGACTCAACCCTTCCCTTGACTCGATCATTGTACAACCACTGTGGGTAAGACTCTTAATTGAGACAGTGTTCCTTAGAAATGCTTTAAAACAATCGGACCGACCCATCCATGAGGCCAACTGAAGCATTTGCCTTAGGCAGCAGATTGGGAGGGGACACCCATCTCTGCCTGCCTACTTGTCTCCACTGCTCCTCCTTCTCCTTCCTCTCCCTGGAGTAAAAAAGAAAGGGGGGGCAGAGAGGAAGAGGAAATGTGGAATGCTGAGCTATAATATTGGGGAGTGGGAGGAGCAGAGGCTGGCACATCCTTAGGTAAGTGGGTAGTGTTTGTCAGTCTGCCTCAGGCATTAGGAGGTCTTGCTGGCCCTGAGGATACTCATTTTTTTGAAGGAAAATGGCAGGAATGTTGGCACTCATAGAACCCCCAACGGTTCATTTTTAAATGTGTAAGAATGATCCCGTTTCAAACAAGAAATCCTGCCTCTGTTTATGCAGGAGCCTCTGGTCTCCTGATTGGAAGGTGTCAATCAGAGCTGAGTCAGAACAAGATCAGAGCAGAGACACATTGAGAGACTCAGTGGAAAACATCCTCTTAGGGCAAGTCATTCTGCTATGAGAGTGATTGAATCAATCCAGTCATATATAAAGGCACAGTAACATTATCTACTTACAAAAGCTGTTTGGAAGGAGACAAGAACAGAGTGTTGAATCATACAGAGGTTCTGTAGGCAACTTCTTCTGTGAGTCTATAATTAGCAAGGATGCAATCCCAAGCACACTTTCCTGTGGATAAGTTCCAGCAAACTCATTGAGACTTCTAAGGAGACATGCATAGGATTGCTCTGTAACTAAGGCTGCAATCCTAACCACACTTTCCTGAGAGTAAGCCCAACTGAACAAAATAGGACTTACTTCTGAGTAGACCTGGTTAGGATTGTGCCCTCAATGTATTTCTTGAGGCACTCTAGCATCTCACTCACTGCCAACCTGATACACGTTACTAGTTTCATTTAGATGTAAGGGATGCTTCTGTTTCTTGGCCCTTTTTTAAACAACAAGTTTGGTTCAAACTGCAAATAAGATGGAACCTGCATTCTAGTTCTGCCAAACAGGTTCTGGGATGCATCTGAATATCCAGCTTTGCTTTGATCAAACCGAGCAAGGCTGTTCTTATATGTGATTGTTTTCTGGGTTTGCTTTAGTTCTCAATTACAAGACACCCATTCTGAAGTGTACGTATTATAATGACTTCTGTGCTATGCTTCTGCCAAGGAGTGCCAAGCATTGTTGACAGGAGCCTGCAAGGTGGACTTTCCTGCAAGAGACACTTGTCGAAGGCCACCCAATAGGCTGCCTTCCAAAATGCAGACACCCCAGTGTCCCCAGTAGAAAACTACCTTCTACTGAGTTGCACCATTGGCCTTTCTCAGGCTTGTGATAGCAGTGATTCCACAAAGTTTCCACAAAGTTTTGATTCCACAAAGTTTCACACAAAGTTTTTGATTCCACAAAGTTTCAGGCAAGACCATTCTGAGCCCTGCCTAGAGATGCCAGAGATTGAACCTGGGCTCTTCTAGGCATGATGCTATGCACTTTCTTCAGTTGCAAGAGAGTAATGGTGGGAGAGCGTTATCAGTGGTGGATTTCAGAGAGATTCAAGGTGGGCCTCAGAATCCCACATCTATGCATGTCTACTCAGATGTAAGCTCCATTACCTTTCTATCCTGCTTGTGGGCTACCCAGATGTATCTGGTGATCCACCATGGGAAATGAAATACTGAACTAGACAGCCTTTGGCTCTATATCCCTCAGGGTTCTTAATACCTCCTGTATGCAAAACACATGCCCTGCAAGCGTCTTCCCCTGTAAGGAGAATCCTACTGCACCAGATAAAAGAAGGTCCAGTATCTCTCTTCCAACAGTGGCCAACCAGATGCCTCTGAGAAGCCCATATGAAGACAACAGATTTCTCTTGCTGTTGCTTCCCAATAACTGGTAGTCAGCAGTATATACTGCCTCTAGATATGGAGGTTCCAGATAGGCATCAAGGCCAGTAGCCACCAGTAGTAGATTTTTGGCCTGCTCCTTACCAGGCCTTATTTCTTGTTGCCACAAAATGCAGTGTGCCAGTGCACACAACCTGGCTGCTCCTTGTGGGGACTGGCCGGCTTTGTGTGCCAGCAAACAACAGACACCCATTGGCACTGGTAAGTTTGTACAGGGAGTGGGAGCAAGGCAATGGAGTGGGGTGGGGTGGGGTGGACAGAACAGGGCAGTGATGGGGTTGGAAGGAGGATGGATCAAAACCAGAAAGGGGGTGGCTTCAGCAGCAGCAGTGCACACCAAATCCTAACCCCCTTCCTGGCCTCCATCCCTCTTCTTTCCATCTCTGGTGCATGCAGACTTGTGCCAGCTATAGAGCTGGCACAGATCTGAATAGGCCTGGCGGGCTGGCATAGGCTTACCCTGGGGCAGGAGAACAAATGTTTCTCTTACCCCAAGAAGAAGGCCAAAACCTCCCCAAGGGATGAGCTGCTGCATTGCCATGCGGGGAGTTGCATTGGATTGGGCTGTTATTCTAATCTCTTTGAAGGTACCTAAGGTTGCAACCATCACAGCTGTATGTTACCTGGAGCTTGAGGGAGGGAGGAATACGAGTGTGATGAATAGTGCCCTTCCCTGATAATTAAGCGTGACCTAAAACCCGCCGGGATCTTGAAATGAATGAACTGCCATGCAGCTTGCACAGCTGCGGTTTATTTCCGGGAAATGTGTGCAGGTGAACTTACTGGTAGGTTGGTGCTCTGTGGATCTGTCTCTCAATCTGCAAGCCACTGGAGACAGCTGCCTCTGATCTAGCCAGTGCACCATGCTCCTGTTCAAGATGGGTGCCATGACTTTCTGGTGTACCTTCTAGTTTTGTGGTTTTTCTTGTGGTTTATAGCCAAGCAGGGAAAATGATCTCCAAAGTGGTGTGCACAAGGGAATAGGGTGGGATGGGGGGCAGCTTTGCTGTTGGCACATGCTCCATTTACAGCAGTGTCACTGTTGTTTACTCTGGTAGGAAATAAATGAACCCTTGGACTTCTGCGCTGGCCGAGCCAACTTCATTTGTCTCATGGAAGAGAGTTGCTCCCTCCTTTTTGGCTCTGTTCCCGGCTAGAGAAAATGCTAAACAGAAGGACAAACCACAAGTTTCTGCTGCCCATTGTGGCTGTGAGCGAAGGCAGTGGAATGCAAATGGGCCTGGAATTGTCCCTTTAATCATAAGTGTGCCACACCACTGGACACTGTGCAGGGCCTTGGGCAAAATATGTACCATGAAAGAGAACAGAGAGCTCTTTTTTAGTTCAAGGGGGCTTTTTATTTTCCTTGAGCAACCAGTCCTCCTGGACTCGCATGCATATCTATCCTGAGCCTCTGAAATAGAATCCTTTTTAGAAGCTGTTAGGATTTGTCTGATGCTATGAGGGCATTTGCTGAGGAGGCAGGTGGGGAGGGCTGCCTAACCCTTTCCCAGCCATCATTTCCCCTCTGCAACCCATCCTCCCCCAACTGCTTTTCCTTGATTGAGATATCAGTCTTTGAGCACACGTGGGAAGCTGGGGTGAAAGGAAGGATTGTCAAGAAAAATGGCTGGTGGGGAAAGGTTTGAGCACCCCTTCCCTCCTACCAGTTGTCCCTCTTACACATTGGAAGCGAAAAGGAGATTAAGCCTCCTTACACCAGGGGTTTTCCCAACCCTATAGCCCACCACTCTCTTCTCCTTCACATCATTTTCCTCCTGTGTCCTCCACTTCCCTTTCTGATCCAGGGAGTGGAAGGAACAGAGGCTGGCACATCAAGTGGGGCAGCACTTGGCCCACTGTCTCAGGCACCAGGAGGTCTTGGGCCTGTCCAGGAAAAACTGAAGCCCTGCTGCCTGTCAGAATGGGCAATCCTGGGTTAGGCAGACCACTGGTCTGACTCAGGGGGAGACAGTGTCATGCGTTCAGGGTCCTCCTTTAGGAAATTAGTGGCTGCTCAGTCCCCTCCCCTCTCGCCCAGCATCCATTCTCTCTTGGGGCCTCACTCTCTGCCTAAATGTATCCAATCTGCCAGTACATTTCTCAATCAAGGGTGGTCTGTTTGAAAGATACAGCATTGTCGAAATGTTTTCCGAGAGCACGCTACACCCACCCGGCCACCTCCTGCTCTTATTTTAACTGAGGATTTCATTGGTGACACATTTCCCAAAGAGTGCTGAGAGAGCGAGGAGCCACGGATGGAAACATCTGTAAACAAGAACGCTCCATTCTGCCTGGCCATCTTTCCTTTTTCCTTCTTGACGCATTAATTGTTCTTCAGAATTGCCCGTGGCACTCCCAGAATAGAGGATGTTTATGGCCTGTGAGACTGCAATATGTCATGCCCAGATATTTAAGAGAGAGTGATTGTGTCCTTGAAGGTCTTTCCAGATACTGCCCTTTTTTCCTGGAGCAGCGAGTGCTAATCTGAGCAGATGACATGACTGCTCCTCGACATGCCTCCAACGCTGGTAAATCAGTTTCCCCAGCATTGAGCTTCAAAGTACACGCCATATTGCATCCATGTGGCATGTAACTTTTTCTCCCCTGCAGTATCTCTTTGGGAGGGGCCAATGTGCTGCAGAGAGGCAGTGGGAGGGGGTGCTTTAGGGTCCTAACACTTGCATCTTTTTCTGTGCAACCACCGCTTCATCTGAACCCCTCATCTGAACCTTGAATACAAAGATACAAAGGGAAAGTGGTAATTGGGGAAGGGTTACTAACCGTTGGGGAAATGATTAAGCAGCCTCTCTCCCAACCTATCTGCCCTCCCCCCACTTCAAATTCCAGTGTGGTTATGAGAGTGATAGAGCAGGACTGGAGAGGCCCAGCTTCAAGTCCACATTCAAAGCTCAAGGCCAGTCAGTTCCTTTGGGTCAGTCAGTCCCTCTTAGCCTAACCTACTACATAGGGTTGTTGTGATAATGCAAGGTAAAGGGGAGAAAAACCATGTTGCTGCCTTGAAAGAAGGGTGCAGGATAAATGCAATGCAGAAGAAAAGTAATTTTAATTTAATACTAAACAGCATGTACACACCACATTTCGGGTGCTTCACATACATTACCTCACTAATCCAAGTAAGGTAGGCCTGCCTTACACTACCTGTAAGGTAGGCCAATAGAATTATCCCCATATTGCAAATGGAACAAGGATGTGATGGGGGGGGAGGGTGGCTTGTGGAAGGTTTCCCAGTGAGTTTATGGCAGATGTGAGTTTCAAACTGGGGGATCCTCAGTCATAGTACTGCACCTGCTCTTTCAAACGCAGCCTACATTATATTCAGAGATAATCATCAGATAGATTAACCTCTATTTTCATGCACACCCCAACTCAACAGATAGGAATTTTGGGGAGGAATTTCTAAGATCTGCTTCCTTTAGGGGACGGAGAACACATGAGATTTGCTGCGATCACAAATGTGCAGGTTGAAAAGAAAAACCGGGAGTGCAGCAGCACATGGGGGGCAGTGAGGATTTCAGAGAGATTCAAGGTGGGCTCCAGAATCCCACATCTATGCATGTCTACTCAGATGTAAACTCCACTGTGTTCAGCGGGGCTTAGTCCCACAAAAGTGTGTACAGGATTGCAGCCTGAAAAGGACAGGGACAAACTCATATTTTCAAAAAGATGCCAGAGTTTTAACTGAGGGAAAGATCTAAGGCTGGCAAAGATCCATGACAGTCCAGGGTTTACTAGTCACCTAGTAGTGAAAACTTTTCAGAATACGTGAAGTAACACTGAAAAGAAACCTAAAAATCAGTGGGGGGATTATGGAGAAGCAGGAGAGCCCTTAACTCCAAAAGTCCCAACCCCTGATCCCCCCACCTCATTTTAGGTCAATCACTCATCCTTGTAGCCTTCCAAAGGGGGCTTCAAAAGGTAAGGGAGCTGGACACACACACACACACACACACACACACACACAAAACCCCAAATTCAAGCATTGCTGTGGGCATGATGCCTGACTCAGTAACCGCAACTTAACACTCGCATGTCTGAGGATCAGAGGAGGCTTTGATTTTCCATCAATATCAAACAGCGTTCATTATTGCTTTGTGCCTCACCGCTCTCTCTGAGTGGGAGAAAATTGCAGGGCAAAGGAACAACACTTTACACTTGTGATGACTGAAACCAGGAGAACTGGGGTATTTTTGTGTCCTCTCATTGTTTATGAATAGGCAGACTGAGCAGTGGCAAGCAGGCTGGCACCCAGGCAGAGAGTGCTAGCCTAGGAAGCAATGCTAGGGCCCAGTTCTATCCAACTTTCCAGCATGGATGCAGCCACAATGTAGACCCAAGGTAAGGGAATAAATATTCCATTACCTCGAGGACCTTGAGTGCCATGACTGCCCCCCCTTCCACTTCATGATGCAGTGTGTGCCCCACTGGCACAGCTGCATCAGCGCTAAAAAGTTGGATAGGATTAGACCCTGTCACTTACCCAAAAGCAAACAACATGTATGAGCAAATCCCCTTGCAAGGCCTGTTGCCAAACTCAGAATGCTCATTTACCGACTCGCTTCCAACTATCTCATTGCATCCTGCACATAGAGAGCAACTTACAGCTAATGGCTACTATTCATCAACAGCCATCAGTGCCCATTTATGACCTCAAACAATAGCATTCATATTATAGTGTAATATTTCTCTGTAGTGAAATATTGTAGTGGCCTGGGTAGTTAATTCCGTGGGCTGTCAGTGCAAACTCTACCCATTGCTTTATCTTGAGAAGTTGATGCAATACACTTGTATATTATTATAGATGAACTCTATTTATTCAAAGTAACTTATGATATTTATTTAGGTACCATAAAGTGCATTCTACCTATGTGTCAGAAGCTTTTCTGTTATTTTTCTTCTAATTTATTGAGCAAAATGGTGCCAACATTTGCTTGACTTTTGGTGACATTTTACCGTTTATTCTTTTAAAAAAAGCAGTATGACTTTTAAGGGAAAAAAAAACATAAAACCAAATGTGATGCTGATGCATACTCAAGAGCAGGGCAAATTAATTAAAAAAGAATAACTGAACACAAGCAAATTGTGTTGTGTGTTGTTTAAGTATCAGTTTGTTAATATAATAACCCCCCCCCCCTTGTCTGTTCATTATTATTTAGGATATTTCCAAGATTCTCCTCATCCAAATTTCTTCCTGGATTTAGGGGTTCTAAATTACCTAGTTCTTGTTTCAAGAGTGAAAGTGATATATTAGGAGTCCTCCATCCATGTCTTTAAAGTCTTAATTCTGTGCATGGCTGTACTCTGCATGGCCAGCTGCAGCTTTCCATTCTTTCTGTTCATTTCCATCTTTCCCCAGTCGAAAGTTACCTATGTGCAAGGACACATTGATAGAACACTGCAAAAAAGCAATCTTGATGTGATCATCTATTACCAGTAGTGCTCAAAGTGCTGGGTAGGAACAAAGTAGTGCTGAAAGTGCTGGGTAGGAACAAAGTGCTGGGTAGGAACCCACCATAGGAACAAAAAATGGGTCATTTCCCCTTAAGGAGAGTGACCCAGTAATGGGTATCCATGGTGCTGCAATTGCTGTGGCGCTACTGGGGCACATTCATCCTCCAAGTTCCCTCCCCCGCAACCCTTACAAGCGGTTCTTGGACTCCCAAGGAGTTTGAGAACCACTGATCTATACCATTACATCAAGATTCTTGCTGTGCAGAGTTGTAGTGACGCACATGGCTCTTCTCTGCATTGGTTTAACGCCATACAAAAATGATCTAGGTGCAGTTGTACATATGTTCATATCAAGGTTACTTTGGACCAGAGGAACTCCAAAGAACTGGAATGGGGGAAATCCTCTTATAGCCACTGACATTAATTCAAGTATAAAGTACCAAAAATTGTACTTGGCTGCATCACTACCTGTGGTGTCACACATCCCCTCCCCCCCAAGTGTGCCGTCATGGAAGTAATTGGCAGTGATGTGATGACATCACTGCCAATTCTGGGTTGCAAGCTGCTGATGAAGCCACTTGGCCTAGCTAGGAATGGCGGCATTTTAGCTTCTCTCCATTCTCGCTGTGCTGAGTGCCTTCTTTGTGTCACGATGGCGGCCCACAGGCAGCAACGGCAGGTGCAGTTTTGTGATCTTGCTGCCATCACTTCCTTCTCCAGAGGCTCAATGAGAGCCTCCAAAGGAGGAGGAAGGGGGGGGCACAGGCAGATCGTAAAGGCACCAGAAGGGAGACTATAGCGTCCGCCATCTTGGCTGGGCCTTATGTGGCACTCTCTTTTGGCATGAAACCCAAGGCGGCCTGCTAGCTACACCACTGAGCTCCACTGGTCCCACCTCCTTGCACCCTGCTCCCTCCCCCGGCACCTCCCTCCTGTCCTCCCCCCTGCTTCCCCCACCCTGGAATGCCTCCTTTCCGCCTTCCCCCACACCTCCACCTGCCTCTCCGCTGCCCAGCAGTTCAGGCGACCACGGAGCAGCAGAGTGTTCCACCAGCACTAAGAGCTCACAAGCCTGCTTCATGGCACATTTGCGACACTGCGCACTGGCAGTAAACCGGCGCGCACTGTTTAGGATTGGGTCCTCAGTCTCTCCTAGGTACTAGTTGCATTTTTTAGGTAAGACCTTTCTTTCATCAAATGATCAATAACTATTAGTTAATAACTTTCTGTGACTGTATGGAACCTCCATGTTCAGCAGCAGTGAACCTATGAAGGGCGGATGCTGAGGAGAAAACAAAAGGGGGATGACATTGTCTTCCAACTCTGCTTGTCAACTTCCTGGAGACATCTGGCAAGTCACAGTGGGAGCCTAGATGCTGGGCAGATCCTGGGATCTCACACAACAAGGCTATTCTTACAGAGCATTGGTCCATTAAAGGCTATTAGGTTAATGCAACCTCCATGTCCAGAGGCAGTTCACCCCTCAGTATGTCAAGGAAAGGTTGTTGCCTTCACGCCATGTTTGTGGACTTTCCATAAACATCTGGAAACAGGACGCTGGACTGGATGGGTATTTGAATATATCCATGGGGCTCTTAGGTTCCTGTGTTCTCCTTTTACTGTGTATGTGAACAGGGAAGATATCTAGTTGGGACAATGTTCTTTGCCAGAGAGACCCCCCCCCCTAGATTGGGGGCAGCACTGGAAGAGGCATAGCAGGTCTGCATAACATGACTCACCAACCAAAAAGCAAAGGTGCCCCCCACCCTCCAAGCTAAGGACTGTGGCCTGTCTAGTGTTTAACAACCCCTCTGCCCCTCTGCTGGCAGGCATCAAACCCAGGAGGTCTACTGAACCCCTGGATGGCCACCAAACATGGCCACTGGATTGCATTCAGTATTGTGGTCTGCAAGTTGTGCAGAACCAAAGTACTGTGAGCTGCAGACCCATCACACTCCTTAGACTAGGACCAGAACCTGGGATTTTGTCTAAACTGTGATGGAGGGAGTCAGCCTTCTGGGGGGAAAAATGTGAAGGTGTTCTTAAAGTGAACGAGCGAATAAGAAAGCAGCTTTACAGAACCCTGACGATTTATGCAGTTTGGGGAATGGAAAAATGCTCAGTTTACATTTCTCCTTGTGCCACCCAGATTTCTGACAGCAGCGCAAGTCGGAGGAGGACAGCCAGCCTCTCCCCTCTAAAGCCACACTCTGTAAATATTTTATTAAGCATCTTTGGAGTCTCATAAATCTTGTTTTCTTGAAACAGGGAAGTGCTGCCAGGCCAGCTGCAGCAGTAACAACAAAGGGCTTTGGGGCGAAGGGATGGATGGACGATGACCAAAGTGGAAGAGGATGTCGGGAAGGTTCGGCTCGTGTAACTTGCTTCAGGAAGCATCTCTAGAGGAATCGGCCAAAGCTGAGAGCTGGTGCAGAAAAGGACAAACCAAATGATCAAGGAGTTGACACACCTCCCCTCTGAGAAATGAGTGGAGTGTCTGGGGCTGCTTGGCTTTGAAAAATGATAGCTTAAGGGGGGTTATGATAAAGGTTTATAAAATGATGGATGGTGTGTAGAAAGTGGAGGGAGACAGAGAGGTTTTTCTCACTCTTCGTAATACGCGAGTGTTAATTGACATTCTTGTATGGCGCTACTCTAGTATCACTCTCTCCTAGTACGCTGCTTGGGAGTCATCCAGTGAAACAATTTAGGAAAATACTTGTGTCACAGAATGCACAATTAACCTATGGAATCCCCTGCCTTTTATATGATGTGATGACCTGCAGTCTTAGAGCCATGTTCCCAAACTTTTGAGCAACGGAACCCACTTTTTTAAACGACACTCTATCGTCTATCCAAGTTTACCAGATTTTTTAAAAAGGAGATCAAGAAAGAAATATTTATTTATATGTAGGAAGAACCAGAAAAGTCCCTCAGAAATTTATCTTCCTATACTTGCACATCCTTGCAAACTGCAGGAGCTCAACTCTTTGCAGGGCACTTAGCAGCTCTGCTCCCCTCAACTCAAGTTGCCCACAAGTCATACTGGTGGCCATCACAACTCATCTAGAGCCGTTTTTTGAATCATTTTAACTCGAATCTGAGTCTTTTTGAAAAGTGAGTCAAGCCCTAGAAGTAGCCAAAAAAGAAAGAAAGAAAGAAAGTACACAGCCAAAACAGTTGCAAGCACACATAAAAGCAAGTCCTGACTCGAGTCTATTCAAGTCTTCATTTTTAGAGTAAAATCCCTAAAATCCTTGAGTCCTGAGTTAATGCCCAAGTTTTTGACATGTGTGACTCAAGTCACATGCCAGATCCTATCTCCGTAACCCTGCCCTGGAATATCCCCTGGCTCTCCTTGATCTTACAACAACTCCGCAGTTGGTGTAGGTCCAAGTTTTTTTGTCTTTGTTTTGTCTTCTGGTCCTCCCCTCTAATAGCATGCAATGACTGCACGCTCTGGTGTGGCAGGGATTGGGCTGTAAGATTGTTACTTGATTTGGGGCAGACCAATTTTACCTTGTCCAATGTACAGACTGGCCTTTTGTTCCTTAGGTTGGAAGAACTGGGACAAGAGATCGACCTTCTGACTTTTTAGAAGTTCTTCCATGGAAAACATCTTTTATAAATGTTGTTTCTCTCTGATCCTCTTGACTGCTATGGCTATCTCTTATCCTAATTTAAAAGAAAAAAGAAAAAACCTAGGCTAGTCTGATTAAAAAAGAAATAAAGATTTTCCACTGGGATCAAACACAATTCATTCCCATTCTGGAGAAAATTAAGCTCCAGCACTGTGTAAGTAAAAAGGCAAACAACTGCTTTATAGGGGGTGAAGAGAAACCAGAATATGCTAGTAAAAAGTAAGAACTTTTGAACATACCCAGAACCCACTGCACAGGAGGGTGCGTGTGTTTTTCAACACCCACTAAAACCACATTTGATGAAACCCTAAAAGGCAATAGAGGGGGACATGGGAGAAGGAACAAAATTTGCAAGCAGAATTTCCTTTCAGGCTGGACTAAAGTGTTTTGCAAAAGCTTGCTGACAGTTTCAGTGGAAAACTCACATAAATGTGGTCCGTGAAGTCAACCGAGGGCTAAACCACAAATGGGAAGCTGTATTCATAAAGTGATGGAGAAAATCATTTCAATTATCGCCTAACAATCTTTGATGACGTCACCACTGCTCAAGATGATTTGCATTACTTTGTTCCAAAAGAGGTCAAACCTTCTATGGAGGATGCCACAGTCCTCGCCAAGAGGTTTGGCCTGAAACATTTTGGCACTCAAGATGAGAATGGACTTGCTTCAGAGGAGGGCAACAGAGATGGTGAGGGTTCTGGAAACCAAGTCCTATGAGAAAAGGTTAATAGAGCTTTGTTTGTTTAGTCTGGGGAAAAGAAGACTAAGGGGAGTTGTGATAGTATAAGGGGATAGTATAAGGGGAGCCCTTCAAGTATCTGAAGGGCTGTCACATGGAAGACATACTCTCTGTGCTTCCTGAGGGCAGGACTGGAAATTACAGGAGGGTAGGCTAGATATGAGGAAGAACTCCCTAACAGTTAGAGCAGTCCAGTCTCCTCATAGTGGTCTCTCCCTCTTTGGATGTTTCCAAGCAGAGGCTGGATGGCCATCTGTCATATAGCAGTTGTCTGCACTGAACAGGGAACTAGATCTTTCAAGGCCAGCATTCTGTGGCTCCTAGAATTTTGCCCACCTGAAATGCAAAGTGCATTTTTAGGTTTCCCCTCAACTGAATTATCTCAGGGAATTTTGAGGAAAGCAAGAGAACTCTGATTTTATGCATTTTTTAAACAGCTTGTCGTTTAAATAGCCTGTTTGCAGTATGCATTCCAGGTGGAGTACAACAGAAAAGATTTTCCCAAAAAATCATTAATATGGGTGGATAACCCTAATGAAAAAATGGGGGGGGGGAGTCTTGCAGTCCAATCCTAACTAAAACCTCCCTGCCAATGCAGCTGTAACAATGGAGCATGTGCAGCGTCCTGTGGGGAGGGCAGTCCTGGGAGCCTCAGAGTAAGACTTCATTGCTCCAGTACAGTGGTTCACAAACTGGTGACCCACCAGCTTGTGTAAAGCTTGAAGGGAAAGGGGAAGGGGGGGAGACAGTGACCTGATCTCCAGGATCACATCACTAATGGGGGCTATTTTTACTTACTGAAGGCTGCTGGCAGCTGCAGGAGTTGTGGGGAGCGCCAAGCAGCCCTCCACAGGGCTCCCCGATACTTAGAATGCTGAGAAAAACCGGATGCTAAGCACTTCCTGGTTGCTTGGCGACCAGTTTTTCTCAACGTTCCAACATTCTAAGTCAACATTCGAAGCATCGGGGATCCCTGCGGAGGGCTGCTCGGGGCTCCCCACTACTCCTGCAGCTGCCAGCAGCCCTCAGTAAGTAAAAATAGCCCCCTTTCACCCCTGTCAGCAACCCGATCCTGGGGATTGCATCACTCTACTAGCCCCTCTCCTGCAAACACTTAGGTAAAACTAAGTTTTCACTTAGTTTTACGGAGTGTAAAACTCTGTAAGTTTGCGACCCATTGCTCCAGTAGGTCTCCTCAGATCTGCACCAGCCATTTTGCTGGCACAAGTTCGAGGAGAATGAAGGAGCGGGAGGGGGAATGGAGGTAGAATCATGGTGTATGCCACTGCTGCCAGAATCCACCCCCCTCCCTACACTGTCCCATCTCCCATCTGCCCCCTCCCTGCCCAGACACTCCCCTGTGGCCCTCCTCGCTCTGTTTCTGCCACCTCCTGCCCACCATGATGGCTTGCTTACTGGTGGTCTCACCAGTAGCCAACAGCAGTGGGCCTCCAACACCGCTACCATTTGCTGCAGCAGTTCCAGAATGGCTGCCCAGCGGTGTGCTGTGTGTGCCACCACTAGTGGTCATGGCCCAGGTAGAATTGGGCTGTCGATCCTTCTAAGAAATGGCCTGAGTCCATCACCAATTTAGCCACACTCAGCAAGAGTATTTTGCTTGGGATGCAGAAGGGGAAGGCAGAATCTCCCTCTAACAGGTCACTTCACCCTTAATGTAGTTAGGCAGAGTTCTTCTAAATGGCTAATTTAATCTTTTGGAAACTATCTCTGCATGACTCCCCTCACTGAAACACTGTTGTTGTGGTTTTATTTTTTAAACAAGATGCAATTGAGCTACTTTCAGGGCAAATTGTTTGACAAAAGTGGAACAATACCCACAAAATCCTAAAAAACATCGAAGTGTATCTTTGTCATCTGGCTCTGGCACTTCCCAAATAACTTTCACTTGGTCTGGTTTGGGGTGTACTCGAGGAGTTTGATGACTTGCCAAAGACATATCCCATGTCTGACAACTGGGGCCTCTCTCAAAGTAAACAGTCTTTTGTTGGTATTGGGTAACGGATGACACACACGCTCGCAAATCTTCACACATGCAAACGGTCCCATTTGGGACACTGCGCACCAGAGAGTGCTCCTATGCATGCATGGCAGTGCTCTTGTACAGCATCTGTTCCTTTAAAAGAGGCCTGCACACAGTGGCATAGCTAATGATCGTATAGCCCGGTGCCAAGCCCAAAATGTTGCCCCAGAAGTGATGTCACAACCAGAAGTGACGTCACGCCTGGGCTTTTTAAAAAGTGAAAATTGGAACCCACCTGCTCCCCCCAGCAGCTCACCACCCACTTGCTCTGCTGCCTCTCCCCAGTCAGTGGCATAGCTAAGGCATCTATCTGCTGCCTCGGGTCAAAGAAGATTTTGTAGCTCGCCCTCCATGACAAAATCAATTTTAATTAATTAAGCAAATAAATAAAAAGTTTTTGGTTCCATGCTGTATCATAATAACATCTCATTGGCACTCAGAACAATCAGTCTCATAGGTCAGTTTTGAGTTAAGCAAAGCCACTTTTTGTTCCATAAGGCAGTTGTGTTTTCATTTTCTGGTTAATTGGCCTTAACTTTTGATAGAATACAAATATTCCAAAGCAGTTTATTTCATTGCATTCTGCATTAAATTACCTTTCCAATGATATATAACATGATGTATTATTCATACATACCAAGATTTTCACAATTTTGGTCACTAGTATCAACCTCAGCTTGTTGCCATCACAACACCCTCCATGCTACAGATGCAGCACTCCCCACAGGGGTGGGAACTCAAGTCAGGTGACTTGAGTCTATTGCAAAAATCAGTGTTTTTCGCTGACTCATGTACACTCGAGTCAAGCACGTAGAAGCAAAGCACTCAAAAGGTTCCCTGACTCAGCACTCGGTCCCCACACGTGCTGAGTCACATTCCCCTTACCCCATGTCACACTGCAGCAGCCCCAATGTGTCTACTCAGATCTGCATCACTTAAATTGGTGGCACAGATCTGAGCAGCCCCAGGGAACAGGGCTAGGATCCGTATAATTGCTAGATCCTGGCCTGGCCTCCCTCTTCCCACCCACCCATCCACAGGAAACCCCGCCCTCCACCTGCTCTGAAATGCCTCCCTCTCACCCTCCCCACACCCTCCCCAGACCCCTGTGCTGGCCTGGAAAGGCTGACGCAAACTTACTTGTCCTGAGGCTCATGCCGTTGTGGGGAGGCTGACCTCCCCGACTCACAAGTTGGCACAAACACGCCTTACAGCATGTTTGCAACAGTCCTGGGCCAGCACAACGGGCTTGCGCTGGCCCAAGGGCACTTTAGTCAGATACAATTGGTGACAGTGGGCAGGCAAAAGACCTCCTCCGCTGCTATTGCCTCCGTCTGCTGCCATTCTTCCCTCTTCCTTTTCCACCATAGTGTACTCCATTGGCCTCACTGGGAGGTCACTTGTTTTACAGAGAGGGCTGTATCAGGCTCATTTAAAGAAGTAGCTTTCGTTCTTTGGGCTTTCCTAGCTCTTCAGCAGCCCTAGCACATCATTCCAAACATTTGGGTGTATTGAATTACTTCATTACTTGGCCCCTCTTGATGTCTGTGGCATTGGGTTCCCATTTCCAACCACAAACAGATCAACCTACCAGCCAAAGTTGGAGCCCCACTCCCCTTCTAATCCTCCCACTTCAGTTCACTTGTCTCGAGAACATGCTGGCAGTAGCTAATTCAGAGTGCCTCTCATGCTCACCACCAAAACCTCTTTGGACTTAAATGTATGTCAAGATGATTCCAAAAATCTGCTTGTATTAGTTCATCTGGCACTGACTGCCCCTCTAGAGTATGAGAGGGCAAAACTCTTTTTTGCATGGGGGTACTCTCTATTCGAATGGGGGGAGTTACCTAATAAGAGCAATATGCATAAAGAAAACTCATTTTGAAAAGGACCAGGGGTGATCTATTGCATGCATTGCTTGATTGTTTTGGGGAGGGAGGCATAAGGCATAAGCTGTTCTGCAAGCCATAGTAGAAAAACCCTTTCTGCCAATCCTAGATATGTGCGGGAACTGGCTGTGCTTCCCTAGCAGTAAAAGGAAAAGCACTCCACACATATTCAAACCTCTCTCCTTTATCATTACCTCATATGTTCTGAAACTTGCCATTGAAAACCATGTTACCAGGCAAAGCTCTAATGAGCTCTGGTTCAGATTAATTTCTGAATGTTTGGATTTATTTGGGCTGTATCCCTAAAGTGACTGTGATAATATGTTAATAGGGGGACCTACAATTAAATGTTGTCTTCTTCTAAGAAGTTCATACTCTATGAAGGATGTGTTATGAGAACAAATCTGTAGAGGAGGTAAATTCTAGCATGGAAGTGTTGCTTGAGTCTAGAAAGACAGCTCCCTTGCAAAGCTTGTCTTACTTTTCCAAATGGTATTACACAAAACGTTGTGCAATGTGAATCTAACCTCAATGAAAGCACATTGCAAAGTGGAAAAAAGCAGGAGACTTTTACTTGCACGCCTTTTACTTGCATCATCCTTGCAACATGTGAACAACTGTTCCTGCAATCTTGAAAGCGAAAGATTCTAGTTTTTAAATCAATGGAGGATACTGTGCGCATAAGGATTTAGCATCCATGTTTTATTTGGGTTTTGTGTGTGCCATCTGTGAACAGTTGTGCTCTACCTAAAACCCATCATCACTGGTTATCCTTCTGAGACCAACAGAACTGGGTGACACCAAACTGACTTGCATTTCAGAGCCTTCCTGAAGATTCTTGCATAAGATGTTTATGCAGAAGCAAACCACTGAATTCCATGGAATTTGCTTCCTCTTAGTAAGTGTGTTGATTGCAGCATTGGAGAGATGATCCTGGGATATCATTGGAATGTGTGTATCTTATGCAGTGCAATCCCAGTGCTTTTATGCGAATGCCCGAAGTCTCCAAGCAAAGATGGGAGAACTGAAATCTCTGGTGACAAGGGAAAACATTGACAGTGGGCATAACGGAAACCTGGTGGAATGCGGAGAATCAGTGGGATACAGCAATCCCGGGCTATAAACTCTACAGAAGGGACAGGCAGGGGTGTGTTGGAGGTGGGGTGGCCGTTTATGTTAAGGAAGGGATAGAATCCAGCAAAGTAGAGATTGAAGGTGGGTCCAACTCCACCGTAGAATCTCTGTGGGTTAAATTACCAGGCTTGTGCAGCGATGTAATACTGGGGGCGTGCTATTGTCCTCCAGACCAGAAATCGGATGGGGACCTTGAAATGAGGAAACAGATCAGGGAGGTGACAAGGAGGGACAGGGTTGTAATCATGGGGGACTTCAATTATCCTCATATAGACTGGGTCAATTTGTGTTCTGGTCACGATAAGGAGACCAGATTTCTTGACGTGCTAAATGACTGTGGCGTAGAGCAGCTAGTCATGGAGCCCACCAGAGGACAGGTGACTCTGGATTTAATATTGTGCGGTACACAGGACCTGGTTAGAGATGTAAATGTTACTGAGCCATTGGGGAACAGTGATCATGCTGCGATCCGTTTTGACATGCATGTTGGGGGAAGAATACCAGGCAAATCTCTAACAAAAACCCTTGACTTCTTGACTTCACTTCCCTCAAATGAGGAGGCTGGTTGGAAGAAGGTTGAAAGGGAGGGTAAAAAGAGTCCAGTCTCTCCAGAGTGCATGGAGGCTGCTTAAAACAACAGTAATAGAGGCCCAGCAGAGGTGTATACCGCAAAGAAAGAAGGGTTCCACTAAATCCAGGAGAGTGCCCGCATGGCTAACGAGCCAAGTTAGAGAGGCTGTGAAGGGCAAGGAAGCTTCCTTCCGTAAATGGAAGTCTTGCCCTAATGAGGAGAATAAAAAGGAACATAAACTGTGGCAAAAGAAATGTAAGAAAGTGATACGGGAGGCCAAGCGAGACTATGAGGAACACATGGCCAGCAACATTAAGGGGAATAATAAAAGCTTCTTCAAATATGTTAGAAGCAGGAAACCCGCCAGAGAAGCAGTTGGCCCTCTGGATGGTGAGGGAGGGGAAGGGGAGATAAAAGGAGACTTAGAGATGGCAGAGAAATTAAATGAGTTCTTTGCATTTGTCTTCTCGGCAGAAGACCTCGGGCAGATATCGCTGCCCGAACGGCCCCTCCTGACCGAGGAGTTAAGTCAGATAGAAGTTAAAAGAGAAGATGTTTCAGACCTCATTGATAAACTAAAGATCAATAAGTCACTGGGCCCTGATGGCATCCACCCAAGAGTTATTAAGGAATTGAAGAATGAAGTTGCTGATCTCTTGACTAAGGTATGCAACTTGTCCCTCAAATCGGCCACGGTGCCAGAAGATTGGAGGATAGCAAATGTCACGCCTATCTTTAAAAAGGGAAAGAGGGGGGACCCGGGAAACTATAGGCCGGTCAGCCTAACATCTATACCGGGTAAGATGGTGGAATGCCTCATCAAAGATAGGATCTCAAAACACATAGACGAACAGGCCTTGCTGAGGGAGAGTCAGCATGGCTTCTGTAAGGGTAAGTCTTGCCTCACGAACCTTATAGAATTCTTTGAAAAGGTCAACAGGCATGTGGATGCGGGAGAACCCGTGGACATTATATATCTGGACTTTCAGAAGGCGTTTGACACGGTCCCTCACCAAAGGCTACTGAAAAAACTCCACAGTCAGGGAATTAGAGGACAGGTCCTCTCATGGATTGAGAACTGGTTGGAGGCCAGGAAGCAGAGAGTGGGTGTCAATGGGCAATTTTCACAATGGAGAGAGGTGAAAAGCGGTGTGCCCCAAGGATCTGTCCTGGGACCGGTGCTTTTCAACCTCTTCATAAATGACCTGGAGACAGGGTTGAGCAGTGAAGTGGCTAAGTTTGCAGATGACACCAAACTTTTCCGAGTGGTAAAGACCAAAAGTGATTGTGAGGAGCTCCAGAAGGATCTCTCCAGACTGGCAGAATGGGCAGCAAAATGGCAGATGCGCTTCAATGTCAGTAAGTGTAAAGTCATGCACATTGGGGCAAAAAATCAAAACTTTAGATATAGGCTGATGGGTTCTGAGCTGTCTGTGACAGATCAGGAGAGAGATCTTGGGGTGGTGGTGGACAGGTCGATGAAAGTGTCGACCCAATGTGCGGCGGCAGTGAAGAAGGCCAATTCTATGCTTGGGATCATTAGGAAGGGTATTGAGAACAAAACGGTTAGTATTATAATGCCGTTGTACAAATCTATGGTAAGGCCACACCTGGAGTATTGTGTCCAGTTCTGGTCGCCACATCTCAAAAAAGACATAGTGGAAATGGAAAAGGTGCAAAAGAGAGCGACTAAGATGATTACAGGGCTGGGGCACCTTCCTTATGAGGAAAGGCTACGGCGTTTGGGCCTCTTCAGCCTAGAAAAGAGACGCTTGAGGGGGGACATGATTGAGACATACAAAATTATGCAGGGGATGGACAGAGTGGATAGGGAGATGCTCTTTACACTCTCACATAATACCAGAACCAGGGGACATCCACTAAAATTGAGTGTTGGGCGGGTTAGGACAGACAAAAGAAAATATTTATTTACTCAGCGCGTGGTCGGTCTGTGGAACTCCTTGCCACAGGATGTGGTGCTGGCGTCTAGCCTAGACGCCTTTAAAAGGGGATTGGACGAGTTTCTGGAGGAAAAATCCATTATGGGGTACAAACCATGATGTGTATGCGCAACCTCCTGATTTTAGGAATGGGTTAAGTCAGAATGCCAGATGTAGGGGAGAGCACCAGGATGAGGTCTCTTGTTATCTGGTGTGCTCCCTGGGGCATTTGGTGGGCCGCTGTGAGATACAGGAAGCTGGACTAGATGGGCCTATGGCCTGATCCAGTGGGGCTGTTCTTATGTTCTTATGTTCTTATGTTCTTATGATCTCAAAACACATAGATGAACAGGCCTTGCTGAGGGAGAATCAGCATGGCTTCTGTAAGGGTAAGTCTTGCCTCACGAACCTTATAGAATTCTTTGAAAAGGTCAACAAGCATGTGGATGTGGGAGAACCCGTCGATATTATATATCTGGACTTTCAGAAGGCGTTTGACACGGTCCCTCACCAAAGGCTACTGAAAAAACTCCACAGTCAGGGAATTAGAGGACAGGTCCTCTCGTGGATTGAGAACTGGTTGGAGGCCAGGAAGCAGAGAGTGGGTGTCAATGGGCAATTTTCACAACGGAGAGAAGTGAAAAGCGGTGTGCCCCACGGATCTGTCCTGAGACCGGTGCTTTTCAACCTCTTCATAAATGACCTGGAGACAGGGTTGAGCAGTGAGGTTGCAAAGTTTGCAGACGACACCAAACTTTTCCGAGTGGTGAAGACCAGAAGAGATTGTGAGGAGCTCCAGAAGGATCTCTCCAGACTGGCAGAATGGGCAGCAAAATGGCAGATGCGCTTCAATGTCAGTAAGTGTAAAGTCATGCACATTGGGGCAAAAAATCAAAACTTTAGATATAGGCTGATGGGTTCTTAGCTGTCTGTGACAGATCAAGAGAGAGATCTTGGGGTGGTGGTGGACAGGTCGATGAAAGTGTCGACCCAATGTGCGGCGGCAGTGAAGAAGGTCAATTCTATGCTTGGGATCATTAGGAAGGGTATTGAGAACAAAACGGCTAATTTTATAATGCCGTTGTACAAATCTATGGTAAGGCCACACCTGGAGTATTGTGTCCAGTTCTGGTCGCTGCATCTCAAAAAAGACATAGTGGAAATGGAAAAGGTGCAAAAGAGAGCGACTAAAATGATTACAGGGCTGGGGCACCTTCCATATGAGGAAAGACTACGACGTTTGGGCCTCTTCAGCCTAGAAAAGAGACGCTTGAGGGGGGACATGATTGAGACCTACAAAATTATGCAGGGCATGGACAGAGTGGATAGGGAGATGCTCTTTACACCCGCATAACATCAGAACCAGGGGACATCCACTAAAATTGAGTGTTGGGAGAGTTAGAACAGACAAAAGAAAATATTTCTTTACTCAGCGTGTGGTTGGTCTGTGGAACTCCTTGCCACAGGATGTGGTGATGGTGTCTAGCCTGGACGCCTTTAAAAGGGGATTGGACAAGTTTCTGGAGGAAAAATCCATTACGGGGTACAAGCCATGATGTGTATGCGCAACCTCCTGATTTTAGAAATGGGTTATGTCAGAATGCCAGATGCAAGGGAGGGCAGCAGGATGCCAGTCATGTCTTGTGTGCTCCCTGAGGCATTTGGTGGGCCACTGTGAGATACAGGAAGCTGGACTAGATGGGCCTATGGCCTGATCCAGTGGGGCTGTTCTTATGTTCTTATGTTCTTATATGCCCATCTTGCGCTGGAATAGGCAGGCCTGTCTGCACTGAGGTCTGTGCTGTATCCAGCACAAGATAGGGACCCAAAGTGGCACAGCCAGAGGTATGGGGAAACTCTTCCCCTTAGCCTTGGGTAAGCCACTGCATCCCCACTGGGTCTCTTCGAACTTGTGCCACCTCAGGAGGTGGCATAAGTTTGAGGAGAGGGGAGCAGCTTGCAGCCAGTCCATGCTGCTCAGAAACGGGGGCTAGGATCCGGCATAACTGCCGGGTCCCAGCCCCAACTCCTGCTCCTGGCCCGCCCACCCCCGGGCCCGCCCTCTGCCCGCCCTCACCTGCCCTGGAATGCCTGTTCCCCACCCACCAAAGACCCTTGCATTAGCCAAGCTTGGCCAACACAAGCCATCCCTTCGAGATTGGTGTGGAGGCTGGATTCAGTCTCTGCGGGCCAGTGCGTGTCCCTGCGGTGGCCGAGCTGACTCTCAAGGAGGCGCAAATGTGCCTTACGACACATTTGCGACCCTTCTGGGCCAGCACAAGGAACTTGTGCAAACTGTGCAAATGTGGATGGATTCTTTCACACACAAAGTGGAAGTGGCTTTGTTGAGATGGCCTCTGCTCAGCCCATCATGGCCCAAATTAGCTAACGGCAAAGGAGGTCACTAAACATCCCTTGGATCTGTGCCTCTAAAAGATATTTGTCAGAAGTGGAACAGTGGCAGGGATCCATGGCCCTGCTTCCCCATAAAAGCACCAGTGAGCAAGAGCATGGCACAGTGAGCCATGAGGCCTGTTCTCAATTCTTCCTGGTTCTTAGGGGCTGATCCAGATGATTGGGGGATGCAGTCCAATGCTGAATATTCATTTTTTGTAGGACAGTCTCAGAAAGAGCTGACATGAATTTTCCCCCAAAAGCTGTCCCTCACAAATTGTGCTGACAAATAATTCTTCAGATGCACAAATAGCTAGTACTGATATGCTGTTTCAGCAAATTGGACATTCATGTTGCTGTATCAGCAGGGCTGTGTGGGGATGGATGCGGGGGAGTGGAGCTCTGAAATTTCTCCTACAGCAGGAATGTTGGTGTCATCCATGGGAATGCTCAGGTGCTGTGTTTGACACCTTTTTCAAAGGACCTTAGCTGAACAGAAGCATCAGGTTCAGCAGAAGGCAAACTAAGAAGTTTGCCTGGGGCATTTGTCTTTCAATCAGGCCGTTGTCTTTCCTAAGGGTTTCTTGAGAAATAGTATGGCGCTCAGGTCACATGAATCCTATGCAAGTTAACCTTGGAGTTAGTCTTAGCTAACACAGTGGTATTTATTTCTCATAAATACATAATAATACATTTATTTCTTGCATAAATACGCAAAGGCTACTGCTGTAATTTACCTTTCTTATTTACTCAAGTTTTTTTTTTTTAATTTCAAGTTTTTGATTTTTATACACTTGTTTTCAAATTACTGCAACCCACTTACTCCAAAATTTTGGATGAAATGAGCTAGATTGTTAAATGAAGTATAATAAATTTCCAAGTAGTAATAATTGGCAGGAGAAGAAGACACTCTAAGAAAGAGATTTAAGTTTGTTTGTTTTTTAAAATCACATCTTAGTGCAGCATGGCTATGGGGATGCCATGATGAGCTCCTGCACTTCAAAACTACCACTACACAGGTGCAGCAGGTAGTGTGTGACAGTAAATGGGTGGTTGCTTTTGTATTAGACACTGTTCCATGTTAGGGAAGCCAAAAGCTAACCAAGGGGAGGAGCACCTGGTGATGAGCATTTAGCACACCCTTTAATAAATAATAATAATAATAATAATAATAATAATAATAATAATAATAAAACTTTATTTATATCCCACCCTTCTCCCTAAAGGGACCCAGGGCGGCTAACAACATGTAAAAAAAAACACATTTAAAAACATAAATTAAGAAAAATTGCGGATAAAAACATTAAAAACACATTAACAGAGACCTTAAAAAACAGTAGTCAGATTAAAAGACAGAATAAAAAGAGTACAACAGAGCAAGTCACAGAGGAGTCAGGCCTGTAAAAACTACAAAATGTGTAAAAAATGTTAAAAAGGCCAAAGAATCAGAAGGCTTGACTAAACAGCAGTGTCTTCAGGCCTTGCTGGAAACTCTCAAGAGAGGGAGCCATTCTCAAGTCAAGGGGAAGGGAGTTCCATAATGTTGGTGCCACTACCGAGAAGGCCCTATTTCTTGCAGCCACCCCCCAGACCTCCTTGGGTGGCGGCACTTGTAAAAAGGCCTTCTCTGATGACCTGAGAGGGCGAGCCGGATTGTACAGGAGTAGGCAGTCTCTAAGATATCCTGGCCCAGAGCAGTATAGGGCTTTAAAGGTCAAAACCAGCACCTTGAATTGGGCCCGGAAACGAATGGGCAGCCAATGTAGCCCCCGGAGAAGCGGACTGACAGAGTCAAACCGCCTAGCTCCAGTGACCACACGGGCTGCCACATTCTGCACTAGTTGCAGTTTCCGAACCGTCTTCAGGGGCAGCCCCACATAGAGCGTGTTACAGTAATCTAACCTCGATGTCACCGTGGCATGGATCACCGTGGCCAGGTCTGCACGATCCAAGTACGGCCGCAGCTGGCGCACCAGCCGAAGCTGAGTGAAGGCCCCCCTAGCCACAGCTGCCACCTGGGAATCCAGAAGCAGCTGCGAGTCCAGGAGGACCCCCAAGCTGCGAACCTGCTCCTTCAGAGGGAGTGCAACCCCATTCAGAGCAAGCAGATAATCCAGCACCTGCATCGAGGATTTCCGAACCAGGAGAGCCTCTGTCTTATCCAGATTTAATTTCAGCTTGTTAGCTCCCATCCAGATCCTTACTGCTTCCAGACAGTGCTCCAGGCCCTCCAACTGCCACCCTGTAATCTGGAGGAAAGGAGAGATAGAGCTGGGTGTCATCAGCATATTGATGGCACCTCACTCCAAACCCCCGGATGACCTCTCCCAGCGGTTTCATGTAGATATTAAATAGCATGGGGGACAGAATTGAACCCTGCGGCACCCCGCACCTCAAAGGCCAGGGTGTCGAGCAGGCATCCCCCAGCACCACCATCTGGGACCGACCCTCCAAGTAGGAGCGGAACCACCACAAAACAGTGCCTCCAACTCCCAACTCAGCCAGTCGGCCCAGAAGGATACCATGGTCGATGGTATCGAAAGCCGCCGAGAGGTCCAGCAGGACCAACAGGGACACACTCCCCCTGTCCAGTCCCCGGCGTAGGTCATCCACCAAGGCGACCAAGGCAGTTTCCGTTCCGAAGCCTGGCCTGAAACCAGATTGAAAAGGATCCAGATAATCCGCTTCATCCAAGACCCTCTGGAGTTGGGTCGCCACCACCCGCTCAATTACCTTGCCCAGAAACGGGATGTTGGAGACTGGCTGGTAGTTATTCAACACAGTGGAATCCAGGGAGGGCTTTTTCAGGAGGGGGCGAACCACCGCCTGCTTCAAGGCGAGCAGCAACATCCCCTCCACCAAGGAAGAATTGACCACCCTCCCCGTCCACTCAGCCAGTCCCCCCCGGGCAGCTCTAATCAGTCAAGCTGGGCAAGGGTCAAACAGGCAGGCAGACGGCCTCACACTCCAAAGGAGTCTGTCCACATCCTCAGGCTGCACAAGCTGAAAAGAATCCCACAACACTGGACAAGCAGTTGCCAAGGGGACATCATCAGACATTGTCAATGTGGCATCCAAGTCGCGACGAATACGATTGATTTTATCTGCAAAATGTTGGGCAAACACGTCGCAGCTGCTGACACCCTTTCCTGTTCTTTGCTTCATAGATTCACTGGGTCATCTATCCGCTGCCCCAACCCAAGCTAAGGAACTCAGGCAGAGGGTGGCTTCCTGGGAAAAACCTCCGCTCTTGGGAGAACATAGAACCCAGTGATTCTTGTTTAAAACCCCATCACAGCAGCACCCACAAGTGATCAACCCATTAGTGAACATGGAGTCAAGCAGGCTAGGAGTCAGAATATAACCAGTATATTAAAAACTCAAAAGAAATATGGGGTAAGGAGGAGAGTAGTATAACAACCAGGCTGGTGAAAGGTGCTTGGACGTGGGCTGGGTGGCCCAAAAGGAAAAACTTGACAAAATTGGATGCAGTAATTTATTTATTTATTTATTAAAATATATTTTATTCATTCATTACAGATACAGGAAAGGAAATAGGTTTAACTTTGGGTAGGGTACAACACAGGTTACACATAAGGTTTGGCCCCAGATTCCAACATACATCATTCAGTTAACACAGAAAAAACACAATAATCATCAATACAAAGGTTCGCATATTTATCAATATAAAAAAATGATTTTTACGAAACACTCAATTTTATCTAACTAAATTTATCTACCCAATCATAAAAAAACTTCCAATATTTTCTTTATCTAAATCTCTCTCTTTCATTCTTTCTGTTAAAACTTCCATTTCTGCTACTTCATAGATTTTATCTATTAAATCTTCTTTAGTTGGCACATCTATGGATTTCCATTTTTGCGCAAACAATATTCTTGCCGCTGTAACAATATGTACAATAAGGTGTTTCTTAGGTTGGTCTTTAATTTCTGATGTCACATTTAGGAGGAATATTTCTGGTTTGAATGGTAATACACAATGCAATATCTCTTGCAACACTTTATGTATCATTTTCCAATATTTCTTTGCTTTTTCGCATGTCCACCACATATGATAAAAAGTTCCTTCCAGCTCATTACATTTCCAACACTTATTTGATAACCCAGAGTACATTTTTACTAACTTCTCTGGTGTTAAATACCATCTATAAAACATTTTATATAAGTTCTCTTTAAAAGACACTGCTTTAGTTATCTTAATATTTGTATTCCAAATTTGATTCCAATCATCCATTGATATATTATATCCAAAAAATTTTTGGATGCAGTAATTTATAAAGCCCATGGGTTGGGGGGAGGTGGGAATCAGCAGAGCCCTGCTCCGCCAAATCCAATGCTCTGTGTCGGGCTTAAAAGCAAAAGGCAAAATAGCCAGCACAGACTGGAAGAGACCCACTGCGGGGCCTGCGTCTGTCCCCTTTCCCCAAAGAGACTCTGGTGGCTGCCAGGGTACCCATATAGGATGCAGCAGTAGCCATTTTGGCACCACTACTCCCCTGGGCGCCGGGCAGCTCAGGATTGGGTTCTTAATCTCCAAAGAAAGTATGGTGTTACTTTTCCTTAAACAGATAATCTAGCCAATGTACAAAGACTGAACTCTTCAATTAAGCATAGGAAAATATCAAGGTCACTTATGATTTTTCCACAAGAAACACATTAAACAAGGAGATGAGAAATTCCTGTACTGTACTGGGGGACGTTCATGCAGCATTGCTAAAGAAAATATGAGAGGAGTAGCTTTAGTACTAAACAAGCATTTACCATATGTGTTTTCTATTTGGATTCTCGACCCTAAAAGTCAATATATTTTAGGACAACTCAAATAAAAGATACGTCTATTTTAATTGACTGGTTTTATGCATCTAATACTAACCAGATGGTCTTCTATACAAAAATTAATACATTCTTAGCATAGAACATGCATAAAGATATATTTTAGGAGGAGGCTTTAGTGATGTACTATCCCCTAATGATGCAGTATCAGATAGATCAGGTAGGAATAGAACAAATTCTGGAAGGCTGCCAAAAGAATTTTTATCAAACTTATCTTTGGATACTTGGAGGCTTTACAGAGCACTATTTTTTTTTAAGATTACATTTTTTCAATTTACTACAATTCCTCTTCACATATTGATTTTTTAAAAAATCTCCACATTTAACTCAGTGTATACCTACTGAACCCCAAACTTTGCCTGATCATGCCCCAGTCTCCTCAGAATGGAGAGTAGGAACAGAAATAAAACTTTCCACTTCAAATTTAGACAATTTGTTCTTACAAAATAAAGAAATGTTTTTTTCATATCACAGGTATGCTTAATGATTATGTTCTATTTAACAGTACAGTGTATCGGAAATAAATCTAATAATATTATGGGAAGCTTCTAAAATAGTTGTAAGAGGAGTTTTTCATTCAGACTGCAATATTTTTAAGGACAAAAGAGTTATGATTGCATAAGAATTACAAAATCAGAATTGGGCTAAAGGACTTGTACAGTGCGGTTACACGCATATGCCCTCAAGCATATGCGTTCTGGGATCATTTAGATCAATGGCTGACAATACATGCACAAATATTGACATGGAAAATAAGGGGTTATAAGGAAGAGGAGTCAGAGATAAATGATATAAGATTCACAGGCAGCCCAATCCTAACCCACACTGGAACAGGGAGGCCGACTGGCCTGCCCCAGATCTAACGCAGGGTTGGGGCTGCCTGTGGCTCAGCCCAGGGCAGGCTGGGTTCTGGGAGGGGGCAGGATTGGTGACACCAATACCCTAACTCCCTTCCCAGGCCTGATCCTGCAGCATGGGTCAACGTGGACTTGTGGCAGCTGTTGCAGGTCCGAGTAGATCTGTCTACACCTTTGAGGCTTACCTAGAAGAGACCTCTGCAACTGCTCCCCGCACACCATAGAATGCAGTGGTCACCATTTTGGTGCTACTGCATCAATAGGGGGTGGAAAATATAAGATTAGGCTCCTTTGGGTTCCTTCAAACTTAGGGCACTGTGGATATAACTTCTCTCACCAATCACCCTTTTCTTCTTGCACTGTTGGTTTTTATATATCTTGAAGACCATGCAAGAACTGGGGATTTCTTGATCTCAGTACTCAGCTGTACTCAAAATGGCATGATATCAAGTTCAAAGTAATGAGTTCCCAATTCATCTGAACCATTTACTCAACTCTGGCACAGACTGGTATTGGATAGGTAATCTGTGTAAGTATCGACATGCTTTGCAGAAGTGAATGTTAAAGAATGTCTCTCCCACGGGTTTCAACCACGACCGCCACTGGAAGTAACTCTGATATCGTATTGCATCTTTGTCCAGTTCTTGCAAGAAGTTAGCCAGCTCTTTTGCAGTGGGGAAGTCATCAATATGAATGAATGAATCTGGGGGCAAGTGACGCTCATAGTTCTTCCGTGGCGGTCCACAGACAACGGGCACAGCCTTGGAGAGGAAGGAGTTCTTCCAGAGTTTCTCAGTAATGTAGTCTTCATGTATGGAGTTTTCAAAGGCCAGATAGAATTTATACTGGGATAAAATGGACAGATGTTTGTCCCGAGGTAGAGGCATGTGATTGCGTCCATATACATCCACTTTAATATATTTCTTTAACTCATTGTAGTATTTTACTCGGCGAGAGTTTGGATTCCAGTTGCTCACAGCCCAAGCCAACAGCTTAGACTTGGAGGGAACGGTGACATTCTGGTGTTGGTTGAGGACTTCCAGCCACCCATAAGGGGTAAAAATATCAGAGTCTCTTCTATAGGACATGGTGAGGTTGAAACGGTTGTCCATGAAACCCAGGTTGGGGGAGTGGCTGGGAGACTCCAGATTGAACCAGATCCAGCGTTGAGAAAGTGGTCTTGGCTCCTGGGGGAGCTTTTTGGGGCTAGTACACACATCTCTATGATGTACAATAATGGCGTCTGCTTTTTGGTACCAACTGCGGTTGGCCGTGATGTGACAGTCTGGAATGCCAAGGAGATCAGAGCACTTTTGAATTCGAAACTGTGACCCAAATGGCCACGTCCACAACAGGATGATGGGGTTCAAACTGGAGTTCAAAGACTCCTTTACTGTTGGGGAGCTGTCTCTAGGTGGCTCGCCTGTGGAGGAAAGGTAGATCACAGACTCTCGTGTCTTGAAGTTTCGGACGTAGACAAAAAATATTGTGCTGATGACAACCTGGAGGAGAACAAAGGTGAAGATTTTTCGCCAACTTAGTGCTTTCTTTTGTCCATTGGAATCCATGGAAGGGCCTGGGAAGATAAGAAACCGTGTCAAACAACAAAACTTCCCAAGCAACAAGAAAAAAGTAGTGGCTTGCAAGGTAAACAAGGGAATTAAAGGAGAAAAGTCAAACCGATACACACTTTCCTGGGAGTAAGCCTTACGGAACACAGATGGACTTATTTCAGAGTAGACATGCATTGGATTTGGTGTAGATCCTGTAGTTCCAAAATTGTGCATCTGTAATGGAAATGCACAAGATCCCTGGAGGAGATAGGGTGTGGGGTCATCAGTGGCCCCCTGCTCTGACAGGTCTGGGAAGCATGGGGATAACACCAGGGCCTTAGACTGTAGTGAGCATGCTGCACAGCTGCAGCCAATAGGGCAACAAGGCCCTCAGGAATAAAAGCAGCACCTGGAGGAGGGAGAGTTTTGTAGTTGCAGGAGGTTGGAGAAACTGGGGGTCTAATCCTATCCAACTTTCCAGCACTGGTGCGGTCACAATGCAGTCCCGAGGTTAGGGAACAAATGTTCCAATACCTTGAGGAGGCCTATGTGACTCCCTCCCTACCGCAGGATGCAGTGCATGCCCCATTGGCACAGCTGCATCGGCACTGAAAAATTGGATAGGACTGAGCCCTGAGAGAGCAGAAAGGAGCTTGGAGGAAACAGGATGGATAGACAAGCTAACTGACTAATAGACCGAGGGACTAATGGACTGACTGATGAACTAGCGGACCCACTGACTGACTGACTGACTGACTGACTGACTGGTGGATGGACGGGAGAACAGACTACTGAGGATTGTTGGAACAAGGACAGCTGGAGACTGCTGGGTAGTGGAGAGCTGAGGGGGTGCTGCTATACCCAGCTGCTGCTTTGAGAACCAGGAGAACTCACAGCCCCACTGGCATACTACCTACAGGTTGTCTCCCCGTTAGAGCTGAGGTTCAACAGTAGCTTTGTATGCCGCTAGAGTGAGCTGGGTTTTGAGCGAGGGGAACTAATTAACTTAAAGTGGGCATAAGTTATCTCGGTAAAGCTTGGAACAAAAATTTGGCAAAACATGGTCACAACCCAATTTTTAGTAGGTCGCGTAGTGCCAGTAGAGAACACACTTGCCTCAAGCCCTGAGCCCATTCAAAAATCAGATAGCTGCTCATTACCCTGCAAAGAGCTGAGCTCCCTGCAGTTTGCAAGCATGCGTAAATATAGGGAGATAAATGTTTGAGAATCTTTTTCTGGTTATTATTATTTGTAAATAAATAAATATAAATATTATAGCTTTTTAGATCAGGGGTCTCCAAACCCTGGCCCGGGGGCCAGATGTGGCACGTGGCGAGCCTCTATCTGATCTCCTGAAAGCCTGTGGCCCAGTTAACCAAACACAACCAGAGTTGTGCTTGTACAGTGGGGGGATGGGGTTCATTTAAGTGTGTGCTTTATTTCTTGTGCTGTGTTGGTGCTTGGAGAAACCTTGACATTTGAGCCCATTCATTCATTCACTCATCTTAGTTCTATCTCTAATGTATTTATTTAAATTTTATATTTAATTTTTTTTCTGGCTCTCAACACCTTGCCAGATATTTGATGTGACCCTTCAGCCAAGAAGTTTAGAGACCTCTGTTCTAGATCTCCTTTTAAAAAAAAAAAAAAAGTCTAGAAAACCTAAGTATGTCCTGATCGTGTCATTTTAAAAGTGGGTCTCAGTGCTAAAAGTTTGGGAACCACTGCTGTAGATCACTGAGGGGAAGGTCAGAAGAAGAGAGAAAGAATGTGTACATGTGTGCGTGTGTATGTGAGAAAAAGAGATTCCAGATTATAGGAGGAGAGGGTTAAAATGCACCAAAGAGCAGCTTCGGGACTCCAGTATACCAATGAGTCATAACATAAATCACAGAATTAATCCTCCTTTCCTGGTGTGCTATGATCACCATTTCAACCCTCCCTCCGTCCTGCTGCTTTTTACGGAAATGTAAAGAGCCAAGAGATCCCATCTCCAACCTCTCTGAGAGAAAGCAGGGAAGAATTCTTCTTCTGTCTCTGGGTGGGTTTCCCTGAATTGAAGGGAGGGAGGGAGAGGGGGAAGGGGCTCCACTTGTAGAAGGGTGAGTGCATAGGTTGGAGTGAGAAGACCAAGCGATAAACAAGAGAGTGGTGTGCTCAGGTCTAAGGGAGGGGAGAATGGGGCAAAATCCCCAGGGGCTGGGCTTCCAGGGGGAAGGGCATGGGCCATGCTAAAACAAGCTATACAGTACAGAACAAATACATTACAAAATAAATTTGGATACCTCAATCCAGGGATGTGCTGGAACCACAAACCCTGACTCGAGTTGAGTCGTCTCCGCCCCCTAACTTGGGTTTCAAACAAGTCATAACAGGTGGCCTTCACAACTCATCCAGTGCCATTTTTAGCATCAGTATGACTCTAGTCAGAATCTTTTGAAAAGCAAGATGGCAGAGAAATTGAATGAGTTCTTTGCATCTGTCTTCATGGTAGAAGACCTCGGGCAGATACCGCTGCCCAAACAGCCCCTCCTGACCAAAGAATTAAGTCAGATAGAGGTTAAAAGAGAAGATGTTTCAGACCTCATTGATAAATTAAAGATCAATAAGTCACTGGGCCCTGATGGCATCCACCCAAGAGTTATTAAGGAATTAAAGAATGACGTTGCTGATCTCTTAACTAAAATATGCAACTTGCCCTCAAAACGGCCACAGTGCCAGAGGACTGGAGGATAGCAAATGTCACGCCAATCTTTAAAAAGGGAAAGAGGGGGACCCGGGAAACAATAGGCCAGTCAGCCTAACATCCATACCGGGTAAGATGGTGGAATGCCTCATCAAAGATAGAATCTCAAAACACATAGACAAACAAGCCTTGCTGAGGGAAAGTCAGCATGGCTTCTCTAAGGGTAAGTCTTGCCTCACAAACCTTTTAGAATTCTTTGAAAAGGTCAACAGGCATGTGGATGTGGGAGAACCCGTGGACATTATATATCTGGACTTTCAGAAAGCGTTTCACATGATCCCTCACCAAAGGCTACTGAAAAAACTCCACAGTCAGGGAATTAGAGGGCAGGTCCTCTCCTGGATTGAGAACTGGTTGAATACCAAGAAACAGAGAGTGAGCATCAATGGGCAATTTTCACAATGGAGAGAGTTGAAAAGCGATGTGCCCCAAGGATCTGTCCTGGGACTGGTGCTCTTCAACCTCTTCATAAATGACCTGGAGACAGGGTTGAGCAGTGAGGTGGCTAAGTTTGCAGATGACACCAAACTTTTCAATTGGTGAAAAACAGAAGTGATTGTGAGGAGCTCCAGAAGGATCTCTCCAGACTGGCAGAATGGGCAGCAAAATGGCAGATGCGTTTCAATGTAAGTAGGTGCAAAGTCATGCACATTGGGGCAAAAAATCAAAACTTCACATATAGGCTAACAGGTTCTGAGCTGTCTGTGACAGATCAGGAGAAGGATCTTGGGGAGGTGGTGGACAAGTCGATGAAAGTGTTGACCCAATGTGCGGTGCCAATAAAGAAGGCCAATTCTATGCTTGGGATCATTAGAAAAGGTATTGAGAACAAAACAGCTAATATTATAATGCCGTACAAATCTATGGTAAGGTCACACCTGGAGTATTGTGTCCAGTTCTGGTCGTCTCATCTCAAAAAGGATATAGTGGAAATGGAAAAGGCACAAAAGAGGGCAACTAAGATGATTACGGGGCTGGGGCACTTTCCTTATGAGGAAAGGCTATGGCATTTGGGCCTCTTCAGCCTAGAAAAGAGGCGCCTGAGGGGGGACATGATTGAGACAAACAAAATTATGCAGGGGTTGGATAGAGCGGATAGAGAGAGCTTGTTTCATTCTCACATAACACCAGAACCAGGGGATATCTGCTAAAATTGAGCGTTGAGAGAGTTAAGACAGACAAAAGAAAATATTTCTTTACCCAGTGGACGATTAGTCTGTGGAACTCCTTGCCACAGCATGTGATGGAATCTGGCCTGGTTGCCTTTTAAAGGGGATTGGACAAGTTTCTGGAGGAAAAATCCATTACAGGTTACAAGCCATGATGTGTATCTGCAACCTCCTGATTTTAGAAATGGACTATGTCAGATGCAAAGGAGGGCACCAGGATGCAGGTCTCTTGTTATCAGGTGTGCTCCCTGGGGCATTTGGTGGGGTCGCTGTGAGATGCAGGAAGCTGGACTAGATGGGCCTATGGCCTGATCCAGTGGGGCTGTTCTTATGTTCTTATGTTCAAGCAAGGCAGCTGGGGCTGCAGAGAAAAAACATAGGTGCAGATGGGGCAGGGTGTGTGTCAGAGCTCTCATTCACACTGCCCTTATGTTCCCATCCTGTCTGCCATCAGTGATGTGCTGAAGTCTGTCAATTTTCAACCACCTTTTTTCAATTCATTGATGCAAACAGTTTGCTCCACTGTTATTTGAGAGCACAGCAGTGCAGAAAGCTATCAGTTCCGTAAGAACCTCCAGTGAGGACCTGCCCCTCTTCATATCATGACTCCCGATTCTACCCTCAGAAGGAGCAGCGAGCATGGACGGACCTACAGGGAAGTGTCTGAGCTTGGCAAGGTGTGAGGGGATGGGTAGTATGAACAAGGGGACAGAAGTGGCAAGAGGGAGAGGAGGGAGAGTCACTTGTAGCAGCCGGGAGGCTTATAACCCAATCCTTTGCAGGTCTACTCAGAAGTCCCATTGCATCAATGAGGCTTCCTTCATCGTTTTCTATTGCAAGGAAAAAATCAAAACAGTTTTAGACTATTGTGTCCAGCTCTTGTCAAGAGGAGGGTCTGTCCTATATTTCACCCAAGGGCTGGTTTAATCATTTCCAAACACTATTTTATGAGAAGGAACAGGTTAGTACGGAAATTCCTGACAGCTCTCTAATAGAGGCACCGGAATGGCCTCCTGTATCCCAGGAAGAAATCAAAGAGGGCCCAATCCAATTTTCCGGTGCTGGTGCATTTGCTATCTTACCTTGGGGCTGCATTGCAACTGCACCAGTGCTGGAAAATTGGATAGGATTGGGCCCTTAATCTGTCAATTAAAAACAGGTAAAGCCCCTGGTCCAGATGCAATCCCACTGGATATTCTAAAACTGTTGGGCCCCTTCCGTTGCTGCCCTGTATACTATGGTTTACAGGACTGGCTGAATGCCAAAGGCCTGGACTAACACTGTTGTTGTCCCGATTCATAAAAAGAGAGACCCTGGTGTACCATCCAACTATAGACCAATTAGTTTACATTCTACCATCAGTAAACTTTACACTAAACTTCTCTTAACTAAGCTCATCCTCTGGATCAGGGGTGTCCAAAGTTTTTAGCAGGAGGGCCACATCATCTCTCTGACACTGTGTCGGGGGCCGGGGGGGGAAGAAGTAATTTACATTTAAAATTTGAATAAATTTGCATACATTTACATAAATGAATATATTAAAGATGAACTTATATGAATGAATGAAGGTCTTGCAATAGCTCAAGGTCTATAAAAGGCCTTGCACAAAGCAAGGCTAGCCTTTCCTTTGCTGCTGCTACTGCATCACAGACGTGAAACAGCAAGCAGTGGAGGAAGCCCTCATTCCACAGCTCACGCGAGAGGTCAAACAGTCGCCCTCACACTGAGAGCAGTTGTGTTGGGCCAGTGCGGGCTCCAACAAATCTCTGGAGGGCCAGAGTCTCATTGGAGACTGGGGACTCCCTGAGGGCCGCACTGAGAGGCCTCGAGGGCCACAAGTGGCCCCAGGGCCGGGGTTTGGGCACCCCTGCTCTGGATGACTAACCAGAACATTCGGGGACCAGAACAAGTGGGGTTCTAGCAGGGCAAATCTACTTTGGATCACTCAATTACTCTATCAAAATCTGATCGAGAAACAATCCGAAGGCACAAAGCTTAAATTAGTCACAGGCTGCAATCCTAACCACACTTTCCTGAGAGTAAGGCCTACTGAACAAAATAAGACTTACTTTTGTGTAGACCTGGTTAAGATTGTGCTCATAGACTTAAAAGGGGCTTTTGACTCAGTGGACAGGAATTTATTCTGGCACAAGCTGGCTCAGCTGCAAATTGATAAGAGGCTCTTACTTTTAATAAGTATATAGCAACAAAATACTACCTGCCATCATCTATGTCTTTCTGCACTGCCCCCTTATGACTATATGAGAATGCCCATCCTTTGTCCAATGATCACCTTCCTTCCTTCCTTCCTATCAAAGATGGGAAAAGAGAGCCCAGTCCCGCCTTCCCTCTCCTGCTGAAATTAACCCTTCCCTGCTTCCCAGCTGGAACTCCATGCTGTTTGCTGTTGGAATGCTGGCCCCACAAGGTTTTCCACGTGGCAAAAACAGTAAGCAAGCACCCCCAGACACAGGCGTGGGGATGAGTGCAGAGTCGGGGGACCCTGACTTTTTCAGTCTTCCATGTGCATGATTCATGAGTTGCAAAGTCACAAAAAAATGCGCATTTTTGTGACTCGAGTCCAAGTTCCCAACACTGGTTGTTGGATTGAGATTTATGGCTATGCTACTTTGGTGAGTGATACTGTTAGTATCAGCAGTTAGCTTTTATTATTTTAAATTGTTGTGTGTTGTATACTCTTTAAATCTCTATATTGATGCCCTTTGAAGTGCCTCTCCTTTTGCGGTCTAACTTACTTCAAGTGTTGTTTATTGGGTAACCTAGAGGGGAACTGGTTGTATCTGAACCCAGTGACTTGGTTTGATCTACCACAAGTGCCCTGTTAAGTTCACTCCTTGCTCCCTGTGTAAAGCCAAGTGGGGACTCCAGCTGGGTGGAGGTCTACTTTGGGCATAGTAAAATTAACCCATTTTATGGTCAGAGAGCTCCTGCAATTGGGAGCAAACAGAGTAAGAGTAAACAGAAGCCAGTCAAGTTTAGTGAGGGTTGATGGTTTTATGGCTCTGCTAATTCCCTGAGTTCTTTTTGTCCCAGAACCCTGTGTCAATACAGAGGTCAAAACAACACAATACAATACAATACAGATACAGTCAATACATCTGGACTCTATGATGAGAACTGAGTGGGAGTTGCCTGATTCTGCTAAGATCTCCTGTACATTATTACTCAATGGAGAATGTCAATCGGGTGGTCGTCTTCTTGCAGCAGGTGATGGAGGCTGCGTAGAAGGAAGTCCAGCTGTGAATAAGTGTGGTTTATCACATTACTTTTCTTATCTTATATGTATTATATATGTCAATAAAAGATTCTGAATGAACTATTGCATGGAAACACCTCCTCCCCCCTGTTTTGCCCATGTCATAAAACTGTTACATGTGGGTTCTTACTTCCTCTTGCATTGGTATTAGAGTAGCTGGGGCTCTTCATATGTTAAAGATTCAGATGAGAATGGTTGGGTTAATCGGTGAAGAGGAAAAAGACCTTTAGAGGAGGGAACTTTTTTGTTTTCCTGGTGGATGAGACCTAAGGGAGAGTTAGCCTCACCCTGGTGTCGTGAGTCAATGAGACAAGTCAATCTGAAAAAAAATGTGATGATTTTTTGTGTGATTTGTTTGCATAGCTTTTGGATTCTTTCCCATTGATTACGTATGTCCTGCAGCCAGCCTATCCATGGGGCCAACGAAAGCAGTTGCCTTGGGAGACTGTCGGGAGAGCTCCCATCATTGTCCACCTACTTGCCTCTACTACTCCCCCACCTCCTTCTATTCCCTGAATTGGAAAAGGAAGAGGGGGACAGAGAGGGAGAGGAAATGGGAAGGGGAAGAGAGTGCTGAGCTGGAGAGGGGAAAGCACAAAGGCTAGCACATCATCAAATAAAGGAGAGCATTTGGTATGCTCAGGTATCCTCAGGTATCAGGAGCTCTTGAGCCAGTCCTGCCTGCAGCTGATTTTACCTGTCTTGAGACTTGCAGTTTCAGCCGTTTCTTTGAGCTAGCTAGACAATTGGAAGTTTGGATAGCATTTTGCTGATTTCTATTCATCTGAGTTCATGTCTGCACACCCAGTGCTTATTACCACTAAGGCCCTATGGCAGGGAACTGCCTGCCACAGTGGCAGGGCTCATTTGGAAGCGTTGTTAATAACAATAATAATAAACGTAGGTGAATGGTTTAAAAAGTACAGATAACGGTGATTGTGTGAAAACTTACTGCTGTCAATCAATTTCTCTTTAGGTTACTTGCAGCCCAATCCTACTCTGGGCTGGCCCAGTGCGTGCAGTAGTCCTGATGTAGCCTCTGCACATGCCATTGGCCGGCCAGGAACAAGGCATCAATGGAGAGTTAAGTTAAAAGTTTTTCTAACTGGCCTATTCTGCCACTGCCTTGTCCTTAATGGGATCCTTGCAGGCTCTTTGGTGTAAATCTGAATGGGTCAAAGAGGGCATGTCAAGACTGGGCTGGGGGCATAGAATATCAGTGCTGCTTCTGCTGATGATATCTGCTCCCAACCCACTCTTGACACATACCCAACCAGTCCTGAACTCTCCCCAGTCCTTCCCTGGAACACTTCCGGAACACGTCTGGTGGGTCGATGCAAGCCTCTGAAGTAGGTGGGGTGGGGGTGAGAGGGAGGCGTTCCTGGGCAGAAGGAGGGTGGGTGCAGCCCAGGGGGTGGGCAGGTGGGGAGCAGGAGGTGGAGCTGGGAGTATCCCAGCCAGTAACCCCCGTTCCCAGGGAGAACAGAGCAGCTTCAAGCAGCTCCACTCTCCTTGGACTTGTGCCACCTCAAGTCCGAGGAGACCCTTAGGGGAAGGGGCACCTTTCCCAGAGGTAAAGGGAAAAGTTTCCTCTTGCCTCTAGCTGAGCCGCTTTTGGCCCCTATCCTGCACTAGATACAGCGCAAGTCTCCTGGCTTGCCTGTTCCAGTGCAGGGTAGGATT
The DNA here is from genome assembly GCF_035046505.1 of Tiliqua scincoides. Classification (NCBI taxonomy): domain Eukaryota; kingdom Metazoa; phylum Chordata; class Lepidosauria; order Squamata; family Scincidae; genus Tiliqua; species Tiliqua scincoides. Next base: position 41,267,878 of record NC_089828.1, on the reverse strand, counting down.
GCGCCCTAAGTTACCAACTGCCAAGAAGGCAATAGGGTGTAAGTTGGTGTTTAAATTCAAAGTACAGAAGGGTAAGTGCAGGCCTTAGGGATGGACCTCAACAAGTGGGAAACCCTGGCCTCTGAGCGGCCCGCTTGGAGGCAGGCTGTGCAGCATGGCCTTTCCCAGTTTGAAGAGACACTTTGCCAACAGTCTGAGGCTAAGAGGCAAAGAAGGAAGGCCCATAGCCAGGGAGACAGACCAGGGACAGACTGCACTTGCTCCCAGTGTGGAAGGGATTGTCACTCCCGGATTGGCCTTTTCAGCCACACTAGACGCTGTGCCAGAACCACCTTTCAGAGCGCGATACCATAGTCTTTCGAGACTGAAGGTTGCCAATACATAATACAAAGTGAGACTGGTTGTCAAAGGCTAGTTGCAGAACTATGGGAAGGACTATGATGAAATCTTTGCCCCACTGGTGAAACACAGCACAAAAAGAATGCTCTTGAATGTAGCAGTTGGATGAGTGTCAAGCACCCAAATGTCGCAACCTCTTTTTTGCATGGCAGAAAAGACAAAGCTCATAAATCCTCAGGCTTCTTAAATTGCAGGCTTCATAAACTTCATAAAAAGGTGCATAAACGTTGGAAAAAGCTGTATGGCTTAAAACAAATCAGCCAGGGCCTGGATTGAGAAGTTGGATCACATGCTGAAACAGGAAGGCTTCACTCCAGCCAAGGCATGCCAAAGCTTATACTCCAGGCACCAAGATGGAAAACGGACTTGACTTCTGGGCTACTTTGATGATTTGATAGAATGCTAAGAACATAAGAAGAGCCCCACTGGATTAGGCCAAAGGCCCCTCTAGTCCAGCTTCCTGTATCGCACATTGGCCCACCAAGTGCTTCAGGGGGCACATCAGATAACAAGAGACCTGCATCCTGGTGGCCTCCCTTGCATCAGGCATTCTGACATAGCCCATTTCTAAAATCAGGAGGTTGCACATACACATCACGGCTTGTAACCCGTAATGGATTTTTCCTCCAGAAACTTGTCCAATCCCCTTTTAAAGGCGTCCAGGCCAGATTCCATCACATGCTGTGGCAAGGAGTTCCACAGACTAGTCATCCGCTGGGTAAAGAAATATTTTCTTTTGTCTGTCCTAACTCTCTGAACACTCAGTTTTAGCAGATATTCCCTGGTTCTGGTGTTGTGAGAATGAAACAAGCTCTCTCTATCTGATCTATCCATCCCCTGCATAATTTTGTATGTCTCAGTCATGTCCCTCCTCAGGCGCCTCTTTTCTCGACTGGAGAGCTGCAAACACAGTAGCCTTTCCTCATAAGGGGAGGGGTGCCCCTGCCCAGTAATCATTTTGATCGCTCTCTTTTGAACCTTTTCCATTTCCACTATATCCTTTCTGAGATGTGGCAACCAGAACTGGACACAGTACTTCGGAGTGGCCTTATCATCAATTTGTACAATGGCATTACAATATTAGCCGTCTTATTCTCAATACCTTTTCTAATGATGCCCAGCATGGAATTTGCCTTCTTCACTGCCACCGCACACTGGGTGAACACTTTCATTGAGCTGTCCACCACCACCCCAAGATCTGATCTGTCACAGACAGCTCAGAACCCATTAGCCTATACGTAAAGTTTTGATTTTTTGTCCCAATGTGCATGACTTTACATTTACTTACATTGAAATGCATCTGCCATTTTGCTGCCCATTCCCCCAGTTTAGAGAGATTCTTATGGAGTTCTTCATAATCTCTTCTGGTCTTCACCACTTGAAAAAGTTTGTCATCCACAAACTTGGCCACCTCACTGCTTATCCCTGTCTCCAGGTCATTTATAAACAGGTTGAAAAGCATTGGTCCCAGGACAGATCCTTGGGGCACACCGCTTTCACCTCTCTCCATTGTGAAAATTGCCCATTGACACCCATTCTCTGCTTCCTAGTCTTCAACCAGTTCCTAATCTATGAAAGGACCTGCCTTCTAATTCCCTGACTGTGGCATTTCCTCAGCAGCCTTTGGTGAGGGACCATGTCGAACGCCTGCTGAAAGTCCAAATATATAATATCCACGGGTTCTCCCAGATCCACAAGCCTGTTGACCTTTTCAAAGAATTCTAAAAGTTTTGTGAGGCAAGGCTTACCCTTAGAGAAGCCACGCTGATTCTCCCTCAGCAAGGCTTATGATCAGGACAAGAATGACATTGTGTGCCACTTGAATAAGGAAGCAGAAATAAAAGAACTGGGAAATGCCAGCTACTATTTAGGTATTAGAATTGGAAAGGAAGAAGATGGTAGTTGCTTTCTTAACAAAGGCAAAAAAGAGAGGGCTCAAAGATGCAAACCCAGTGGCTACACCAATGGAAATGAACTTACTTGAACAAAATGAAGGACATGAATTATTATTATTATTATTATTATTATTATTATTATTATTATTATTATTATTATTAACTTTATTTTTACCCCGCGTTTCTCCCACAAATGTTAAGCCGCCTTGACACCAAACTTTTTTGAGTGGTGAAGACCAGAAGAGATTTTGAGGAGTATCCTTCCAAATTGGGAGAATGGGTAGCAAAATGACAGATGTGTAAAGTCTTGCACATTGGGGTAAAAAAATCAAAGCTTTACATATAGGCTAATGGGTTCTGAGCTGTCTGTGACAGATCAGGAGAAAGATCTTGGGTCATTGAACAGGTCGTGACCCAGGTGAACAGGTCGAAGAAAGTGTCAACCCAATGTGCGGCGGCCAGTGCTTTTTTTGTAAAATAAAAGGTGCAGGAACCCACAACTTGTTAATCTTTTATTTATTTATTTATTTATTTATTTATTTATTTATTTATTTTTAAACCATTTTTTATTGGAGAAATAAAATGTTTTTTATGTGCTTCCCCCCTAAAGATGAACTCACTTCTGAGTAGACATGCATAGGATTGGGCTGTCAATCTCCACATCCCCTTCCCCCTAGCTACTTTTTCTAAACATGGGGAAAAATATACTGTACAGATGCACTTGTAGTGTGTAGTATGTAGTGTGGCACTACTTCGAGGAGAGGAAGCAGTGAATGGATTCCAAAAAATGGCTTACATGAGTTCCATGTAGTAAAATTACTCTAAGCAACTGTGGGAGTAAGAACAAAAAAGGAATTCTTACACAAGAGGGGTCCTTAGGTGCACATAGAAACAGCTACATTTGCAAACAAACGATTAAATATGGTTTAATTCAGGTATCAGAATACTCTGTGTCTTTGGGAAGGTGCTTGGCATGCAATTGTATGTTCCCTACTGCCCTGAGCAGCTGCTGTGCATTGCTGGAGAGGAGCTGCAAACGCTGGCTGGCAGAGGGCATGCTTGTGGGGGAAGGATGAGGAGGATCTCTGGCAAGGCTGGACAGCACGTTGTACACACATAGAATCCCTTTTCACCTGCCCTTAGCAGGTGAAAATGGGTGCAGATATATATCTCTGCCAGGATTAAGAGCCCAATCCTAGGTATGTCTACTCTGAAGTAAGTCTCATTCTGGTCAATGGAGCTTACTCCCAGGAAAGTGCCTAGGATTGCAGCCTAAGAGCCCAATCCTATGCATATCTACTCAGAAGTCCACTTTAGTGAATGGGGCTTACTGTGGATAGGATGGCAGCCTTAGTGTCCAATCCTGTGCCTGTCTACTCAGAATTAAGTTCCATTATAGTGAATGGGGCTTACTGTGGATAGGATGGCAGCATCAGGGCCCAATCCTGTGCCTGTCTACTCAGAAGTCAGTTCCAGTAGAGGCAGTGGGGCTCACTCCCAGGAAGGTGTGGAGAGGACTGCAGCCTCAGAGCCCTTCCTCTGCCTGTCTACTCAGGCTGCAAGGCTATGACACTTTCCCAGGAGTAAGCCCCATTGAACACAATGGAACTTACTTCTGAGTAGACATGCATAGGCTTGGGCTCTCAGGCTGCAAGGCTATGCACACTTTCTCAGGAGCAAGCCCCATTGAGCACAATGAGACTTACTTCTGAGTACTTCTGTCCATCCTCCTCCTCCTAGGCGTCAGTGCGTGTTCCCCATGCCCTCCACCCTCCTCCACCCACCCTTGGAAGCTGCGCGGGGAAGCAGAGCACAGGGGGAGGGGAGGCAGGCTGGGCTCAGGCAAGAGCTTGTGGGGGCAGGAGGGGGTTGTTGTGCGGTCAGGCAGGGGCCAGGCGCCCGCCCACCCTGCACCCCCCAGCACCCACCCAGCGAATGCCTCTGTTTTGCTCCCCCCCTCCTGGAATGCCTCCGAAGGGGAGGGGCTCCTGCAAAAAGGTGCCGGAACTCCATCCCCCCGCGTTCCATTAGAAAAAAAGCCCTGGCGGCGGCAGTGAAGAAGGCCAATTCTATGCTTGGGATCATTAGGAAGGGTATTGAGAACAAAATGGCTAATATTATAATGCCGTTGTACAAATTGTTGGTAAGGCCACACCTGAAGTATTGCCAGGGATGGGAAAATCCAGTAGGGCTTGACTCACTCGAGTCACTGAGTCATCACCCCCTCACACCTTGATTTGAAAACAAGTGATTAAAAAAAGGGGGGGAAAAAAGAGAGGCTGCTGCCAAGCTCTGTGTGTCTGAGAGCTCTCTTTGAATACTCCTCCGCTGTCCCTGCCCATCTGCAAACAGGGTGGGAGGTGTGGGAGGGACTGCGAGAGCCAGGACAGAAGCAACGAGAGGTAGGAGGGTCAGGAACAGCAGCTGCGAGGCTTACTAGGATGACCTGATCCTTTGCAACCCTGTTCAGAAGCAGTCCCACTGTAGCCAGTCTACAATGAGACTTCCTTTTCTCTCCCCAAGTAACAACATAGCCAAGAAGCCATGGGGTTGGAAAGCATGATAGCAATGCTATCCCCCCCCCGGCTTTCCCCCTCCTTTTTCCCTCTAGCAAGAACCCCTTTGGGCTCCTCCTACTGCCCTCCCTCAACCACAGACAGCATGAAAATGCCCTTCATTTGTCCAATGATCCTTCCTTCCGATCATTCCTTCTTTCCTTCCTATCAGAGACCGGAAAACAGAGCCCAGTTCTGCCTGGCCCCACGAGATTTTCCACACTGTGGAAACTGTAAGCAAGCACCCCCAGACAGAGGCAGACTTGAGTCAGCATGCATGGGGACAAGTACAGAGTCAGGGGGGTTCTGACTCACATCTTTTACAGAGTCTTCCATGTCTGTGTTGCTGAGTCAACAAAAAACACGCATTTTCACAACTCCAGTCCGAGACACTGATTTGCGTTCCCAACCCTGCGTATTGCATCCAGTTCTGGTTGCTACATCTCAAGAAAGATACAGTGGAAATGGAAAAGGTGCAAAAGAGAGCAACCAAAATGATTACTAGGCATTCCCTTATGAGGAAAGGCTACAGCGTTTGGGGCTCTTCAGTCTAGAAATAAGGCGCCTGAGGGGGGACATGATTGAGACATACAAAATTATGCAGGAAATGGATAGAGCGGATAGAGAGATGCTCTTTTCCCTCTCACACAACGCCAGAACCAGGGGACATCCAGTAAAATTAAGTGTTGAGAGAGTTAGGACAAACAAAAGAAAATATTTCTTTACTCAGCGTGTGGTTGGTCTGTGGAACTCATTGCCACAGGATGTGGTGATGGCATCTGGCCTAGATGCCTTTAAAAGGGGATTGGACACATTTCTAGAGGAAAAGTCCATCACTGGTTACAAGCCATGATGTGTAATGTGCAACCTCCTGATTTTAGAAGTGGACTACCTCAGAATGCCAGATGCAAAGGAGGGCACCAGGATGCAGGTCTCCTGTTGTCCTGTGTGTTCCCTAAGGCAATTGGTGGGCCACTGTGAGATACAGGAAGCTGGACTAGATGGGTCTATGGCCTGATCCAGTGGGACTCTTCTTACGTTCTCTGAATAAAAGTTGGAAAGTGTTGTTGTGATTGATCTTGCAGTTTTAGTATTGACACTTTTCTGCATCTCAATCTTATTCTTAGCTAGATGGTTGATATACCAGTTGCATATTTCCTGTTTTTACTTTGCTGTGAACATTTCAGAAAGAGATGGCTGGCTACCCCCTTGTGCCTAGAACTGTCTTTCAGAATCCCAATGCCTACATGGTGCTACACCCTTCCTTCTCTCCATTTTACTCTCTTTTCCTTCAAATTCCAGCTCAACAACATCAACATTTCCATATATCCACTGGCTTAGCCCCTTAGGGTCCCTCTCCCACTGAGATTAACAACCTGATCCCATGCACAGTTATTTAGAAGCCCCATGGAACTCAGTAGGACTGACCCCCAGCTTAAAAGCACACAGGATTGCAAGCCAATGTGTTATGCTGCAAACTTACTTCCCTACAAATAAAAGTTTTCCTATGGGTGAAGGAAAAATATTGACAAATAACTGTCAAAGGCTATTAGCCATGACAGGTAAACGAAACCTCCAAGTTCAGAAACATTATACCTCAAAATATCAGATGCTGGGGTGAAAAAATGGGGAGAATTGCTGTTTTAATGTACCCACTAGATGGGTCTTTGGTCTGAACTGGCAGGGTTTTTTTTTACATTGATTGGGCTGCACTGATCAGAAATTGAACTTATTCGAGCTTATTGCTGAGTAAAAGTGATTAGGATCAAGTTGCTGCAGGTATGTTAAATGCATGTTTTTGCATACATTTCTTGTTACCCAAGTCTCTTCTGAGCCCTCCATCTTCTGTTATCCTTTCCTTCCTCACATTTTTAGATCTGGTTCTCAATCTGTCAGTTGTGACCCATCAGTGTGTCAGTACCTGATTTTTGGTGGGTCATGAAACTGACAAGCCAATGACTGACAAGGAAATGTATTAAGCCCTATGGAAACTGAAACAGAGCAGCACAAGCATGTTTACTTGCAAGTAGGCAAATGTGCCTTGTTCTACATTGAAGAGCAGGCTTAGGGGAATGCAACACCATTAGAAAGGTCCTGATCTGATGCACAGAGGCCCCAACAAATTCTCAAGAAGGAATTCCCTCCTCCCCCAGCTGACAAGGAAAATGTACTGAGCTCTACGGAAAGGGGAACTGAGCCACACATGTGTTTACTCATGAGTAGGTGAATGTGCCTTGGCTCTTATGGAACGCCAGGTGATGAGGAACACAAGGCCAGCAGAACAGACCTGATCTTTGTAATAGATGTTTTATTTATAAATATTCAAGTAGAGGTAAAGAAGCATACCTACAAGGCAAATAGTATGCTGCCCCATAACAGACCCCCAGAGACAGACCCAGCAACCAGTGTCATGCCACATTCAGTCAGTTCACACACACAACCCTCTCCCTTGATCTCTTCTAAACTTCCAAGTGTCTCACACTTGCCCCTGCTCTCTCCCCTCAGCTGCAGGGGAGCTCCTCTGCTGCAAGGACAGATCAGTATCTCACTCCAGTGAGAAAGATTCCTATTGGGAAACTACCTTGTAGCTATTTTTTTCCATCTAATGAAACATCAACCCATCAGCCAGCAATTGCAAAACAGGTTAATGATTCCCTAGGAACTATCCCAATAGGAACTGATGGAGCTGCTTTTTACTGAATTCGACCACAATTCTGACTGGTAGGATCACCCCAAGATAGCGCTTCCCAGCCCTGCTAACTGGACTGCAGGCACCAGAGGTATTGAATCTGGGACCTCCTGCGTGTGAAGTATAACCCCCTCCCATTGAATGGCTCACCCACTAGCCCTTCTCTTGGGAATCAATTTCAGTCAAAAGAAACAAAGAAAGTGACTCACCTCCTGCTGAGGTCTGTATGTTCTTTAGGGCAGTGTTGGCTGCTGCCTGCTACCTGCAGGGAATCAAATGTAACGTTTGGAAACCAGGAAGCAGTGAGTGCAGAACTCTTAAGAATGACATTGTCATTGTCATTGTCAATGAACATTGACTTGTCCAATGAGAAATCAGCAGCTAGGTGTGTTCCTCACTCTGCCCTAAACACAAGGTGTTCTTTTTTCCTAGTTGATATAAATTCTGAAGTTCCAAGGTATCAACTAAATGTCACCTACAGGTGACTTTAAGCCACATAGGCATGACGACATGGAATTACAGGAGCCAAAGGATGACAAGATGACTGAAAAACCAAAACGATCATCAGGTGTTTGATTATGAATGGCACTTTTCCTCTAGAGTTTCACAATAGTTAAAGGTGATTAAATCCCCTCTTGGAATTTTCTCTCTTCCATTCCTCCTGAATTACAGTGTAACTGGAAAGAGATTTTCTGAAATTAATTTCAGAACTGGAGCATGCAGTAGTGTAGCTGGGGTGGTGGTATGTAAATATGGCAGGTGTCACTACACCCTTTGTAAACAACCCCTCCCACTCGCTGCCAGAGCCATTCCAGGTAGCAATGGTGATACATGTTGCCATCGCTGCCTGGAATGACTCCATTGGCAAATGGGAGGTGCTACTTACACAGCTTTTTGCAGTACTTACTGCACCAATCCCCCCTCCCTGGCTACTGGGACAGGCTACTGGGACAGGGGAGGCACCAACAGGATGCGTCTTTGGAGCCCAGGTCTACCATGCTTACTAGTGTGGAGCCCAGGTCTACCTGCTACACTCTAAAGTTTTTAAATATAGAAAATCATTGCAGAAAATTAGATCATCATATTTAGGCTCACATGAAAAGTGCCCTGTGTGGACCAAAATGAACTTCTGCAGCGGCCGAGCTCCCATAGCTGTGTCCTTGATGCACTCCTTCACGGTAAACAGATCCACAAACCAAAGAGCAACTATAGCAGGCCAGGTTCCTCCCAGGTTTGACACTGTTCAAGAGTGTAATGTATGCTTTCCTTGGCCCAGCAAATAGCAGCCACAGCCGCTGTGCACCCAGCATCCCACACGGGTAGCAAGTCCTGGTGAGATTGGAAAATATATGAAATTTCTGGGGGCTTTCCTTTGGCTCATGGGCCCCCTTTTAAACTCTCAGCCCTGGTACAAATTACCCCCTGTACCCGCTCTCATGGGTCCTGCATGCAACCACCACCCCTTCACACAAAAAAATACAATTAAATTTGTAGTAATTAGTGAAGCTTTATTAGTGAAGATTTGTGGGTTGCTGCTTTTGTTGCTGGCTGCAGGCAGTTCATTCTGTGCTGTCTCTGGTGGTCCATGGGGCAGCATACTGGAAGTGATCAAAGGCAGTCTTTATTTCTGAGACTTTCTCAGGGTCTTGCGGACCACCTGTGGTCCTTGAACCACAAGTTGGGAAGCAGTGCCCCAAAATAAATGCGCATATAAAGAAAAATGACTGTTTTTCTTTAAGTGCATTCGCTTATCTGTAAGGGGCAGATTGCCATCTACCTCTTGTTATCGGTGACTCTATTCTTGTTATTTGTGAATACTGTGCTGGTGCACTCATGGGGGGGAGCAGGCAGGCAGGGGTGAGAGAGGTTGAGGTATCACCTTATTCTTCCCAGTATGCATCACACAGTATTTTTTCTTCTAGGATTGACCCTCCAGAGAACTGTCACCAAAGTAGGATTTGGAAACAAGGAGAGTTGCCACTTCTTGTAACAGAGTTTAAAAGGGCTGGCCTGCTAGGAGGACTGGAGACGCAGCAGGTTCAAGTGCTGGGCTGCGTTAATGGGGGTGGGGGGTGCTCTTTGGGCACCCTTTGCCTGTCCTCGTCTCTACTAGCCCTGCTCAGCCCAGCACCAGCCACAACTACTACTCTCCTTCCTCTTCTTCCCTGTCTCCATTTTAAACAGGCAGTGCCTGGAGAGTGGAAAAGGAAATATGTGTAATAGAGACAATTGCGGCCTAGAGTTGTTAGCAGATGTTCTAGGCCACAACTCTCTTCTCCTTCATATGCTTCTGTTTTGCCAAATTTCTGTTCTAGGATAGGATACAACAGAGGTCTCCTCAACCAATCCTGGCCTCCTCCTGGTCCTGTCCCACCCCCTGTTCTACCCTCACCTGCCCTTTTACGTCCCCTCCCTGCCTCCATTCCGCTCTCCCCAAGCTCCTGCAGCCTCTTCCACTGGCGGCCAAAGATCCAGATGCAGTGTGAGCGGGCCGGCGTAGGCCTTTCCACTGGCACTGCTTGCTCTAAAGTAGTTGCAAACATGCCTAATCCTCTCCATCTCTGCAGTATGCATGATATGGGCTGTGATGATTAGGGGAACCTTAGTGTTGGCGCCTCCTGCTTTTCCTTGATCTGCCCTATTCCAGGACCAGAATCAGAAGACTCCTCAGTCACCACTAGTCAGAGAGAGATTGTCCTCAGAAGACTCCTTTCCAGTTTCAGGAAGCATTTCCCCCAAAATGCAACCAATAGCTTCTAGCCAAGAGTCCAGGATGACTGGGGTAGGGCTCTGGGAATCAATGGGGTTTATTTCTTATTAAAGTTATTTATTATTATTAATATTAATAATTTCTTTGAGTGGACTGCACTGTAGTTCTTTTAGGTGTGGCACTACTTTTCTGTATTTTCTTGCATGACCTGATCTGTTTGCCATTTGATTGAACAGCCACACCTTCACTTCTCACAAAATACATTCCTGAGCATTTCTACTTTAGTCTCTATGGTTAAATGCTGATTGAACTGACACCTGATCTGTGATTGGAGAGTTAGCAGGGAACCCAATATTGAATGCAGGTGTGACTGAAAATGTAACATCACCGTGACTGAAAACCTTGCATCAGTTTTTTTGTGGGTTTTTTTTAACATCGTTAAAACAAACAGGTGGCTAGAGGCTGGTGATGGTGATTTGCACATGATTTCAGAAGAAAGATTTCATGAAGTTTTCAGTTGACTCAAGACGCTTTCATATGTTTACATGTTTACACTAGGGAATCGCAGAACTGTAGCTAATACTATTTTGCTTCTATAATTATCATCACTTAAATAGCTCATAATCGTTTATCCAACCACTCTTATAACGGGTTCCATAATTGCTGCGTTCTCTCCATCCTGCCATCCCTCAGTCTTTCCGTCAAAACATCCATTTCAATAATTTCATACAATTTCTTGATCCACATCTCTATAATGGGAATTTCTGAATTCTTCCACGTCTTAGCATAAATTAATCTTGCTGCAATAATTACGTATAACAAAATATGTCTGAAATCATTATTATAGCTTTCAGGGAAAATGTTCAATAGAAACAATTCTGTTTCGAAGGATATAACACAATTAAAAATAGTTTGGGTATTTCTATGTATTTTTCCCCAAAATTCTTTTGCCTTAGGACAAAGCCACCACATGTGATAAAAAGATCCTTTCGCCTCCTTACATTTCCAACATTTGTTGCATATACCGGGATACATTTTTGCCCACCTATCTGGAGACAGATACCATCTATAAAAATTTTTATAGATATTTTCTTTCATTGTTACTGCTTTAATTATCCTCATATTTCTTTTCCAAAGCTGTTCCCAATTATTCATTGTTATATTATGTCCAATATTCTTTGCCCACATGATCATCACCTCTTTTACCGATTCATCTTCCATTTTCATGCTTAACAGATATTGGTAGATCCTCTTAATATAATGTTCCTCATTTGATAAAAATATTTTATCAAATTCCATCTCCTCTGGGTAAATTCCTTCTTTTTTTATCTTTCATCCATCTTGTTTTAATTTGTAGTTCTGTCAGCCAATCCAATTTAATCCCTTTCTCCAACAATTCTTCTTTTGAGTAGAGATCTGCTTTATCATCTAATAAGTCATCCTATCTCTTATTTTGTGAATTCCATAACCACATTGGCTTTGTATTGATTTCTAGTGGTTTAACCCATCTCGGAATTTTCTCATAAATTTTATACCTTATTTGTTCCCAGGCAAATAACAGTGCCCTTCTTATCAGATGTTGTTTAAAATAGCTATGATATTTGGCTTTATCATAAATCATAAAGGCATGAGGGCCAATCTGCAGATCATGCAATTCTAATTTTAACTCTCTAGATTTTTCCATTTCTGCCCAATCCTTTATCCAATTCATTGCTGCGGCGTAATAATAAATTTCCCAATTAGGCATTCCAAGGCCAGCTTGTTCAAGAGTTCAAGGCAATTTCAAGAGAATGGAGGCGCAGAAGTCCCACACGTTACCTTTGACCAAGAACGGAATTAGCATAACACTGTCCAGTATTCAGCTGTTCACAACACAGTAGTATTGTATAGCCCTGTGCAAACAGAATCATGATTTCTATAGTTCCTATAAAAAGAACAATCTCAAAGCACAAAAGCTCCGGAAGTATAAAAACTCCCACCACAGTAAACCATTTAATCGTTTTGTCTTTGCTGCAACAGCCTTTGTGACAAAGGGCAAGAAAACTTTGCTACTGTTCTGGAACTTAGGGAAGGTTTCGTGCAGCATGTTCATGATCCGCCTTCCTGTTACAGGTGATTTTAGGAATGGGTTAAGTCAGAATGCCAGATGTAGGGGAGGGCACCAGGATGAGGTCTCTTGTTATCTGGTGTGCTCCCTGGGGCATTTGGTGGGCCGCTGTGAGATACAGGAAGCTGGACTAGATGGGCCTATGGCCTGATCCAGTGGGGCTGTTCTTATGTTCTTATGTTCTTATGATCTGCACCTGTTACAGGTGGGAGCCATGTGATCTGGGGAAATGTGTGCAGAGTCACGTAGGCTATGGTGGAGTGATGCAATGCACCACTGGACAGCCAATCAGAGTGGGACACAAGACTGTCTTGTGACTATGAGGTTGCCCTACTCTGATTGGCTGACCCCAGTATATATGGGGCAAGCACAGACACCAAGGTTGTGGTGGAGTTTCTGCGTGCCGTGCTGCTGGTTTGTGTACTGATTTTGGACTGCCTTCTTGTGACTGTGACCTGCTGTATCCCTGACTTCTGGACCGTTTGACTGACTACTCTTCTGCCTGCTCCTTTTACCAATACATGCTTCTGCAACAAACAAGCCTGTGTCTGCTTCTTTGGCTCTGTTTGGGATCGCCTGCTTCTTTTGCTATCTTCCTATGCTCCCATGCTATTCTGCTTTCGGGAAAGCAAGGGCTATCCTCCCCTGCTGACCTGACAGTCGTAATGATCATCCTCTTCCTGCTCCATCATCCATGAACTTGTTGGCCAGCCCAATTCAATGGCACTGATGTTGGGTATCATAAACATGCCATAAGGCCCATTTTGCCACCTGATGAGTAAACGGCACCAGTAGGGAGGCCTATGTCGCCCGCAGGACCACTGAGGGCTGTCTTTGGGCCTGGGGCAAGAAGCCTGAGTCAGAAACCCCTTCCTAATTATCCTACGATTATCTTCACATAAGCTTCAGAATTAATGGTGCTGCCTCTTGGCATCACATCAATGAGTATGACGCCCTCACAGTCCCAAAACACAGTGATCATGACCTTACCGGCGGAAGCAGTTGCTTTGAATTTTTTCTTCTGTGGAGATTGAGGATGACACCATTCCATCGACTGTCATTTTGTTTCGGGCTCAAAATGGTGAACCCAGGTTTCATCACCTGTCACAATCCTGGACAAGAACGCTTCCCCCTCATCTTCAAAACGTTTCAGCAACTCAGAAGAAATGTTTTTTTCTGAGAGATTTGTGGTCCACCGTAAGACAGCGTGGAACCCATCGTGCACACACTTTTGAGTAATCAAGAGCATGGATGATTGCATCCACACTTCCTTTGCTGATTGACAGCTTCAGCGCCAACTGCCTAGTCGTTATGCGTCGATCCTCGCGAATGAGCACATCAGCAAGCTGCGTCTTGTCAGGTGTGACAGCCGTGGATGGCCACCCCGAATGCTGCAAATCTTGGAGCTCTGCCGAACCGCCTTCTAATGGCCTCACCCTCTGTGCCCAGCGACTAACCGTACTTCTGTCGACTGCAGATTCTCCATAAACTGTACACAAACGTTTGTGAATGTTCCCAACAGTTTCTTTCTCCGCAGTGAGAAATTCAATGACGACACGCTGCTTGTAACGTACATCACTTACAGACGCCATTTTGAAACACTGCTGCAACTATGCTATCTGTCTGAAGAAACCAAAAATTTGTGTGCGCATTCCTGAAAATTCAAATAATGTATATCTAAAGTTTCGCATTCGTACCATTACAGTAGGCTGAGAAAAAAAAATGTGGTGTATTACTTTCTGGGTGACCCTCGTATAAACCAGATGTTACTACAATTTTTAAACAAGTTTTTAATTGACAGTTTCAGCTTTGCATGAGCAAGACTGAAACTAAATGCATTACAGGTGTGCATTTACATACAGGTGAAACTAAATGCATTTACAGGTAAACTAAAAGCATTACAGGTGTGCCCCCTAATCAATGAAGTTCCATTCCAGAACTCCCCCCGCCCCCGCGGATACCTGATACCATGGATATGAGTGAATGCCCATCTCTGTGGCCTGGCCTCTTGGGAGCACTGGTTCCCAACAGGTGGTCCATGAGACCTTGAGAAGCGGTCTGTGAAGTCTCAGGGGGAAAAAAGATTGCCTTTGATCACTTCCAGCGTGCTCCCCCACAGACCACCAGAGAGGGCAGAGAATGAACTGCCCACAGCTGCAGCCAGCAACAAAAGCAACAACCCACAAATCTTCACTATAAATAATAAATGTAATGAATCTTCCCTAATTTTTACAAATTTAATTGTATTTCTTGTGTGAAGAGGTGGAGGTTGCATGCAGAGCCCATGAGAGGGGGTACAGGGGTAATATGTACCGGGACCCAGGAGCCAAAGGATGAGCCCCAGAAATTTCCTGGGACCTTATATTTTCCAATCTCACTCGGACTTGCTGCCTGTGTGGGATGCTGGGTGCATAGTGGCTGTGGCAGTCGCAAGTCATATGTGCTGGGCCAAGGATTACACACATGACATTCCTGAACATTTTCAAATCTGGGAGGAAGCTGCCAACACTGTGTGGACAGGTAGTCCTGGGCACCACATTGGGAAGCAAGGTAGATCTGGGCTTCAAAGACTCTTCCTGCTGTTGCCATCCTCCCTTGCCCTGTTTCGCCCTTCCCCACCCCTGTTCTACCCACCCCTGTCATCACCCTCCCCCACTCTGTTTCACCCCCTTCCCTCCCCCTTTGGGAAGGAGTCCAAAAGAAACATTGTACCCCCTGATAAAACGCCTCTCAGAGGCCCTGGTTGCATGTGGTTCGTGCCAATTCCAGTTTTTGTCCCAGTGGTCCACGGGCTCCTAAAGGTTGGAAACCACTGCTCTGCAGGCAAGGGGAGCCTGGCTTCCTTCCCCTCTTGATGGGCTTCTGAGCCCCGCCGAAGCCACAGATGTCCACCAGTGGCCTCAGAATTTCTCTTTTTGGTCAAAAAATATCACTTCCAGTTTTTGGTCAAAAAACAGAAGTGATGTTTTAATGTCCATAAAAGGCATTAGGAGGGCTGGGAAAGCCTCCGCTGATACGGGGTCCCCCTGTAATGATTACAGGGGTAGAAACATAGCAGCACTACTCAAAGTAAGGAAAATATCTCATTCTAGAGGACATCTAGACGAGATGCCATCACTACTTCCTATGGCAAGGAGTACCACCGAAATGCTTATTTGTATTCCATACTGTTAATTTCACCTTCATACAATGCCAAAACACTTGTAGCTTGCTGCAGTGCCATGTGTTCTAGACACACTCTAAATTAGAGTGAGTGGAGCTTAGAAGAGATGGCACTTACCATTGGGGCCTAGGATTTCTGTGAACTGAACTGGGTGACCTACAGTTGCGGTTCAGTAGTTCTGGTCTGAAGGTGTAAGTTTCACTTTCCCATGTTTGAATTGTGCTAATACTGGGGGGGCCCTGGAGGGCTTCCCCAAGCCTTCCAATGCCTTATTAGGCATTGAAAATGTCACTTCCAGTTTCATGGAGAAATGGAAATTGATTTTTTTGCCTGCTGAACTTAGAAGCCTCCCCAGACTGCAGAGATGGGTGTTCGCCTATATCCGTGGTTTCAGCTATCCACAGGGGGTTCTAGAAAGAAACCCCCGTGGATAAGGGTCATGAATATTGCTCTCGGGGTGCTCTATTATTTGTCCAAATAACTCCATACAAACATTGGTAAAACATCACAGAAAATGATTCTTGATGTGATCATCTGTTATTTTACTGCATCAAGGTTGTTGTGGTTTTTTAAATTGTGTTTTATCAGTGCACATGTGTGTGTTGGTAATGGTGGGAGCAGAAACAGAAATGAACAGGATCTGAAAGTCATTCCAACCAGCATATAAAGACTCTGGATGATAGTCTAGAAATAAAAAAGAAACACTGAGGATTCCTGATACATCCACTTCAGAAATAAAATCACAATCATTCAGAACCGAAAAATCTGGGGAAAAATGAATGGGGTGAATTTTGGAAGTATCTCTGATAATGGAATAATTATGATAACAATCACTGTGACAGTTGTTTTGGCTGCTGTCAGCAGACAAGAGTGCTGAACTAGACTGAGAATTATGGGTCTGAAGTTCTTGCTCCTCTGTGTGGATGCCTCTTAAGAACTTGCTGGACATATTGACCAAGGAACGGAGGACTTCTTGGAGGTCGGTATCCAGGAATGGAGAGGGAACAGATTCCTTCCCCTCCCCCATTTCCAGTTCATCATCTGGCTACCCAAGCTGTCGTACTGGTAGTGCCAAAGCTATTCATCAAAATGACAGGACCTTCCAGCTTCCCCTGAGGGCAAAGCCGTTACTTTGCTTTTCCTGGCAGGCCTTCTGTGTGTCTAACAGGTTGAAAAGTAGCAAACCATTCAACAAGAGAGGGTTCCTCCCTAATGTCAGTTGAATTGCCCTCAGCCGGATGCAGAAAGCATTTCTTTCCTGAGCTTCCTCTGAGAATCCCCCCCCCCCCCAAATCCTCTGGTATACTCTTGTCCAGGGCAGTCCTCACCTCCAGCCCTCATGGGCTTTCCTGTGGAGCCCCTGACAGTTGGTGGTCTTTGCCATGGCCTGATTGGGCCTGTCGTTGGGTGGCCAGGCACAGCATCCCCCCTGGAACAGCAACACAGTCGCTGCTGCGCCCTTTGGGATGAGCCCAGCAGGCTAACAAGATTGGTGCCTGACTCAGCAAGCACCCCTAGTCTTTCTGCAAGGCACCTGAGTCTCAGATGGCACCACTCCCTCCAGATAACGAGGCAGTCATGCAACCGCAGCCTCAGCAATGGGAGAGGAGGCTCCCTTCAGGATCAGGGCCTGTGAAGGGAGCAAAACTTACACCAGGGCAGGGGCAAGAAGGGGCTGGGTGGAGACCAAGGGTGCCTGTATATAAGGATTTCCCAGCAGCCAATGAGGAGCTGAGTAAAGGGTAGGCATCTGTCCTGTGAGGGTGACTGCCTGTGATCCCTGGCAGGAGAAGGCAACAGCAGGAAGCTGGGTAGTTTAACTCCCTCCCCTGGCTACGTTTGAGGCTGTTTGAGCTCCTCTTTTTGCACTCCTGAGCAAGGCCCTCAGTCTCCGTCCTGAATACCTCTCCCTCGCTGTCAGCAGCATCCTTGACAGAGTGGCCAGCTCTGACAGCCCTGCATGCCCAGACCATATAACCCTTTCTAAGCTTTTTCTGAGAAAGTTCAGAAAAACCAGCAATCTCAAACTCTCCTTTCCTGTTGTGCAGGCACAAGTCATGGAGGCCAAGGGGCAAAGTCCTGCACTCTCAATGGCACCGCCTGCCCTTCTACTGCCACCAGAGCTGAGGTTTCAGCATGTGGCTAAGCTGGGGTGGGGGTTCTGATCAGTGGTGGGATTCAAATAAATTAACAACAGGTTCTATATCCTAATGACCATTTACCAGTATACCAAAAGATATACCAAAAGGTAGTTTAACTCTTGGGTGGATGCCATCAGGCCCCTTATAAAGGCGTCCAGGCCAGACGCCATCACTACATACTGTGGCAAGGAGTTCCACAGACCAACCACATGCTGAGTAAAGAAATATTTTCTTTTGTCTGTCCTAACACTCAATTTTGTCTGTCCCAACACTCAATTTTGTTTGTCCCAATTTTGTCTGTCCCAACACTCAATTTTAGTGGATGCCCCCTGGTTCTGGTGTTGTGTGAGAGGGAAAATAGCATCTCTCTACCCTTTCCTTGCATAATTTTGTATGTCTCAATCATGTCCCCTCTCAGGCTCCTTTGTTCCAGACTGAAGAGTCCCAAACAAACGCTGCAGTCTTTCCTCATAAGGAAGGTGCCCCAGTCCCGTAATTATTTCAGTCACTTTCTTTTGTTTACAAAAGAAATAACAATTTACATTTGTTATTCTAACAAAGAAACGCAGCATACATGTTGGCTCCAATCACACAGTCTTATTGTTTAGTTTAGCCCCAAAGTTTCAATACACCTGAAATCTGGAGATTTACTTACTTTGGTACAACCACTAGGGATGTAATCAAGTATTCAGAATCGAGTACAAAGTCCTTCTTTACAATTTCAGCAAGACTTCTTGTTAGCACACTCCCTCTGTGAAATAATAAGAACAGTAAAAGCAGCTACCACGTTTTCCAGACTCACAAAGAGAGTCTGGTCCAACAAGAAGCTGACGGAACATACCAAGATCCAGGTCTACAGAGCTTGCGTCCTGAGTACACTTCTGTACTGCAGCGAGTCATGGACTCTTCGCCCACAACAGGAGAGGAAACTGAGCGCTTTCCACATGCGCTGCCTCCGACGCATCCTCGGCATCACCTGGCAGGACAAAGTTCCAAACAACACAGTCCTGGAACGTGCTGGAATCCCTAGCATGTATTCACTGCTGAAACAGAGACGCCTGCGTTGGCTTGGTCATGTCGTGAGAATGGATGATGGCCGGATCCCAAAGGATCTCCTCTATGGAGAACTCGTGCAAGGAAAGCGCCCTACAGGTAGACCACAGCTGCGATACAAGGACATCTGCAAGAGGGATCTGAAGGCCTTAGGGATGGACCTCAACAAGTGGGAAACCCTGGCCTCTGAGCGGCCCGCTTGGAGGCAGGCTGTGCAGCATGGCCTTTCCCAGTTTGAAGAGACACTTTGCCAACAGTCTGAGGCTAAGAGGCAAAGAAGGAAGGCCCATAGCCAGGGAGACAGACCAGGGACAGACTGCACTTGCTCCCAGTGTGGAAGGGATTGTCACTCCCGGATTGGCCTTTTCAGCCACACTAGACGCTGTGCCAGAACCACCTTTCAGAGCGCGATACCATAGTCTTTCGAGACTGAAGGTTGCCAATACATAATACAATACATATAGTGAGTATATAATTAAACATTTTTAATTTGGTCTAGCAATTAACATATGCAGGAAACAAAATTCATTGATCAAATGTACTTTGGGTTGGTAATACAACTGGTACAAATATATTTGTTTAAAATACTGTATACTGCACCTTTCTCATATGATCAAACACTGGCACAGCGGCCCACCAAATGCCCCAGGGAGCACACCAGATAACAAGAGACCTCATCCTGGTGCCCTCCCTTGCACCTGGCATTCTGACATAGCCCATTTCTAAAATCAGGAGGTTGCACGTACACATCATGGCTTGCAACCCATAATGGATTTTTCCTCCAGAAACTTGTTCAATCCCCTTTTAAAGGCGTCCAGGCCAGTCGCCATCACCACATTCTGTGGCAAGGAGTTCCACAGACCAACCACATGCTGAGTAAATAAATATTTTCTCTTGTCTATTCTGACTCTCCCAACACTCAATTTCAGGGGATGTCCCCTGGTTCTGGTATTATGTGAGAGTGTAAAGAGCATCTCCATAAGAACATAAGAACATAAGAACAGCCCCACTGGATCAGGCCATAGGCCCATCTAGTCCAGCTTCCTGTATCTCACAGCGGCCCACCAAATGCCCCAGGGAGCACACCAGATAACAAGAAACCTCATCCTGGTGCCCTCCCTTGCATCTGGCATTCTGACATAACCCATTTCTAAAATCAGGAGGTTGCACATACACATCATGGCTTGTACCCCATAATGGATTTTTCCTCCAGAAACCTGTCCAATCCCCTTTTAAACGCGTCTAGGCTAGACGCCAGCACCACATCCTGTGGCAAGGAGTTCCACAGACCGACCACACGCTGAGTAAAGAAATATTTTCTTTTGTCTGTCCTAACCCGCCCAACACTCAATTTTAGTGGATGTCCCCTGGTTCTGGTATTATGTGAGAGTGTAAAGAGCATCTCCCTATCCACTCTGTCCATCCCCTGCATAATTTTGTATGTCTCAATCATGTCCCCCCCCAGGCGTCTCTTTTCTAGACTGAAGAGGCCCAAACACCGTAGCCATTCCTCATAAGGAAGGTGCCCCAGCCCCGTAATCATCTTAGTCGCTCTCTTTTGCACCTTTTCCATTTCCACTATGTCTTTTTTGAGATGTGGCGACCAGAACTGGACACAATACTCCAGGTGTGGCCTTACCATCGATTTGTACAACGGCATTATAATACTAGCCGTTTTGTTCTCAATACCCTTCCTAATTATCCCAAGCATAGAATTGGCCTTCTTCTCTGCCGCCGCACATTGGGTCGACACTTTCATCGACCTGTCCACCACCACCCCAAGATCTCTCTCCTGATCTGTCACAGACAGCTCAGAACCCATCAGCCTATATCTAAAGTTTTGATTTTTTGCCCCAATGTGCATGACTTTACACTTACTGACATTGAAGCGCATCTGCCATTTTGCTGCCCATTCTGCCAGTCTGGAGAGATCCTTCTGGAGCTCCTCACAATCACTTCTGGTCTTTACCACTCGGAAAAGTTTGGTGTCATCTGCAAACTTAGCCACTTCACTGCTCAACCCTGTCTCCAGGTCATTTATGAAGAGGTTGAAAAGCACCGGTCCCAGGACAGATCCTTGGGGCACACCGCTTTTCACCTCTCTCCATTGTGAAAATTGCCCATTGACACCCACTCTCTGCTTCCTGGCCTCCAACCAGTTCTCAATCCATGAGAGGACCTGTCCTCTAATTCCCTGACTGTGGAGTTTTTTCAGTAGCCTTTGGTGAGGGACCGTGTCAAACGCTTTCTGAAAGTCCAGATATATAATGTCCATGGGTTCTCCCGCATCCACATGCCTGTTGACCTTTTCAAAGAATTCTATAAGGTTCGTGAGGCAAGACTTACCCTTACAGAAGCCATGCTGACTCTCTCTCAGCAAGGCCTGTTCGTCTATGTGTTTTGAGATCCTATCTTTGATGAGGCATTCCACCATCTTACCCGGTATGGATGTTAGGCTGACCGGCCTACAATCACGCCCCGCTGCCGCTTTAGCAGAGGCAAAGTAGATCACTCCACTCTCCCTTTCCCTGACCTGGGGTGCTCTGCAGGTGCTCGAGCAGGGCTCCCCACACACAGGGACGGCTGCTGCAGGGCCTGGGGGGTGCACCCCAGTCCCTGCAGCCCCATCAGAAGGGAAAGTGGAGCGATCGTGCTTCGCTTCTGGTTTTGCGGAGTGGGGCGCAATCGCTCTGCTTTCACTTTTCCTGAACTGGGGAGCCCTGTCGAAGGTTGCGCAGGGCTCCCCACACCCCCGGGAGGCTGCAGGAGGCTTGGGCAAGTGTACCCAAGCCCCTGCAGCCCCCCTGAGCGGCGGGATCTTGCGGATCGTGCCGCTGCCTTCCCCCTGTCTCCTGGCTGCTCCCGCCCCTTAAGGGGGTAGAGGCCAGGACCCACAGGCTGGGGCATCGTGATGCCCCAGTTTGAATACCACTGCACTAGGGGTACCACAAAGAAGAAGGGTTCCACTAAATCCAGGAGAGGGCCCGCATGGCTAACCAGCCAAGTTAGAGAGGCTGTGAAGGGCAAGGAAGCTTCCTTCCGTAAATGGAAGTCTTGCCCTAATGAGGAGAATAAAAAGGAACATAAACTGTGGCAAAAGAAATGTAAGAAGGTGATAGGGGAGGCCAAGCGAGACTATGAGGAACGCATGGCCAGCAACATTAAGGGGAATAATAAAAGCTTCTTCAAATATGTTAGAAGCAGGAAACCCGCCAGAGAAGCGGTTGGCCCTCTGGATGGTGAGGGAGGGAAAGGGGAGATAAAAGGAGACTTAGAGATGGCAGAGAAATTGAATGAGCAGCCCCCTGCAGCCCCCTGAGCGATGCGATGGCCTGCCTTGGCCTGCCTTCCCCCTGCCCCTGCTGCCTCCCCCCACCCCCGCAAAGACTTACTGCGGGTTTCAAACTCCCGGAGAGTTTGAAAACCGCAGCCCTAGTCGATAAAATACATCAGTGGATACCAAATCAGTGGAAAAATAGCTTTAAAAACCCACATTCAGGTTCCTTGCTCCTCCATTGTTGCTCCAGAATGCATTAGCATAGGCACTATACTGCATTCAGCTACTAGATGGGGTGAATAGTGGAATCTAGTAGAATGAAATTATTATTTAACAGCGCAAAGGTAGGAAATTGGATTCTGATGCTTTTTTCATTATTACAAGGTGGACCTCAGTATTAGTGGTAAGTCAAATCAGTGGATACCAAATCAATGGATACCGAAGTCCCACCTGTATGTGTCTTTGGCATAAGGGTGACAATATTTTCACCTAGCACCTACATAGGTAATAAAGCAAATGACAGCAGTATTGACGATGGAAGGTATTTTTAAGCATTTGGGCCTGTTAAACATAACATCTTATTGCTTGGCCCCATGCTAAAGACCTCGGACAAGCAGCAGCGGAAGGGGGTTCCATCACTCTATTCTTTTTCCCCATCCGTGGTCACTCTCAACACTCACTGACTGGCTAGCGTCCTTCCTAACCAGCTGCCTCACCACCAATGACCAATCACAGGTCTGCCTGGGGCTTAAGAAGGGATTGCCGCCCCTCTTTGTACCCACTTCTTCCCCTTGCAGGGGTAACATAGGTGTTCCAACTTGCCTTGGGTTCCAACTCCTTCCCGCTTCCCATCCCCTCCTGTTTTCCTTCTCTTGGCCTCTCTTCACTTGGGTTGTCCTCCATTCTGGGGGCTGTCATGGGGCCGAAGGTGTCTGCCTGTCTCCTACTGCATTGGCTGCCCATACTTCTGTCAGTGTAGTCTGTCGGCCCACTGGGACCTGCTGCTGCCTCAGCTGCTTCTCCGGTAGCGGGCCCCTTCCCAGACGCTTCAGCAAGCCAAGAAGCCCAGCTCCCCACAACACTTGGTAAGTCAGGCCCCCCGGTGAGACTTAGACACTACCCAATACTTACCTATACACAGTTATCAAAATTCGCAATTTTGAGATCTTGTTACATTTATTTAATTTTCTTTCCAATCTTTTCACTGAGCACTTGGAGATGCCTCACAGGGCATCAAGTGCTCCATGGAGCACAGTTTGGGAACCACTGCTCTAGAGGAATTTTGGGGAATTTAGGAAGTTAGAGGAATTCTCTATCCACTGAAGGAGGAAGGTTCTTAAGAGAGAGAATTGCAAAAAGAAGCATTTTGGAGCTCAAAACCCAATCCAAAAAACACATGACATTTGGCACACTGTGAGATTCTGTTCTGGGAAAGGTAATCAAGGCAGGGTTGCCTTCCTTCTGCCAGTATCCCCAGGGCAGGAGCGTTCCACTGGTTCTTCATTTCCTAGTGTGAAAGAACAGTAACACTGCTGGTGACCTGTCATTCCACTGGAATATGTTATGGCTTTCACACAAAGGTGCTACCACTTGCCAGGACTTGGAGGTGCTGGATCAGAGCCCTGGCAAAGAAAGATAAAATGTGCTGGCTACCTTCAGCTTCTGAAATTCTTCCCCACTTTTGAAGTTCCAAATTATCTGATCACTTCCAAAGCAGAAACAGTGCATTAGGACACCTGTTTTTTAATTTCCAAATTCTGTATACAGTCTTTGACACAGGTTTCAGTCCCTTCAGTTCAATCATGACTTTCCCTCTAAATTTTGTACACAAGTGCCCTGGTAAAACGCTACAGAAATCTCAATGTGAGTATAAGTATGATGCATCAAGATGCTTTATGCATGGTGTTTCATTGAAGTGCACTAGTAAAACACAGCAAGAATCTTGATGCAATCGTACATGCTATCACACAGAAATTGCTTGCCTTTTTTTTTTTTGGCAATATTTTGTCAATGGGCACATGCACACTATTTGCGCAGAAGAGGAAGTTCTCTGTCAAAAACAGCCTGAGTTTTGGAGGGTGGAGGGAAAAACTGCTCCTAGCTCACCTTATTTCCCTACCACTGCCTGTTTTGTACTGATGGTACTTCTCCTGGTGACAGTGGCAATAACCATGTCCCTTCTGTCAGTCAGTGGCCAACATCATTCCCTCTTTCCTAATTAAGAACATAAGAACAGCCCCACTGGATCAGGCCATAGGCCCATCTAGTCTAGCTTCCTGTATCTCACAGCGGCCCACCAAATGCCCCAGGGAGCACACCAGATAACAAGAGACCTCATCCTGGTGCTCTCCCCTACATCTGGCATTCTGACTTAACCCATTCCTAAAATCAGGAGGTTGCGCATACACATCATGGCTTGTACCCCATAATGGATTTTTCCTCCAGAAACTCGTCCAATCCCCTTTTAAAGGCGTCTAGGCTAGACGCCAGCACCACATCCTGTGGCAAGGAGTTCCACAGACCGACCACACGCTGAGTAAAGAAATATTTTCTTTTGTCTGTCCTAACCCGCCCAACACTCAATTTTAGTGGATGTCCCCTGGTTCTGGTATTATGTGAGAGTGTAAAGAGCATCTCCCTATCCACTCTGTCCATCCCCTGCATAATTTTGTATGTCTCAATCATGTCCCCCCTCAAGCGTCTCTTTTCTAGGCTGAAGAGGCCCAAACGCCGTAGCCTTTCCTCATAAGGAAGGTGCCCCAGCCCCGTAATCATCTTAGTTGCTCTCTTTTGCACCTTTTCCATTTCCACTATGTCTTTTTTGAGATGCGGCGACCAGAACTGGACACAATACTCCAGGTGTGGCCTTACCATAGATTTGTACAACGGCATTATAATACTAACCATTTTGTTCTCAATACCCTTCCTAATGATCCCAAGCATAGAATTGGCCTTCTTCACTGCTGCCGCACATTGGGTCGACACTTTCATCGACCTGTCCACCACCACCCCAAGATCTCTCTCCTGATCTGTCACAGACAGCTCAGAACCCATCAGCCTATATCTAAAGTTTTGATTTTTTGCCCCAATGTGCATGACTTTACACTTACTGACATTGAAGCGCATCTGCCATTTTGCTGCCCATTCTGCCAGTCTGGAGAGATCCTTTTGGAGCTCCTCACAATCACTTCTGGTCTTTACCACTCGGAAAAGTTTGGTGTCATCTGCAAACTTAGCCACTTCACTGCTGAACCCTGTCTCCAGGTCATTTATGAAGAGGTTGAAAAGCACCGGTCCCAGGACAGATCCTTGGGGCACACCGCTTTTCACCTCTCTCCATTGTGAAAATTGCCCATTGACACCCACTCTCTGCTTCCTGGCCTCCAACCAGTTCTCAATCCAGGAGAGGACCTGTCCTCTAATTCCCTGACTGTGGAGTTTTTTCAGTAGCCTTTGGTGAGGGACCGTGTCAAACGCCTTCTGAAAGTCCAGATATATAATGTCCACGGGTTCTCCCGCATCCACATGCCTGTTGACCTTTTCAAAGAATTCTATAAGGTTTGTGAGGCAAGACTTACCCTTACAGAAGCCATGCTGACTCTCCCTCAGCAAGGCCTGTTCGTCTATGTGTTCGTCTATTCTCTTTAGAACCATAATACACAGTATTGTTCTATGAGGAGCAGGATGTATGAAAAGATGGTGGCCTCCATCTGACAAATAGAAACTGGCATTGCTGTTAAGACTCTCCCTTTCACCATTTTCCTACCTCTGGGAATCACTGACATTCTTCCCAATGTCACTTCCTGCAAATGGGGTAGTGAAACCAAGGGAGAGCATTATAGCCCAGCCAAACAGCAACTTCAAGAGGGGAAGAGAAGGCAGCTGCTAGCCCCCTCCATCAGGCTGGCTGGAGCCAAGTGCTCATCTGCCTCCTTCCTCTCCACCCCTAGCCATTGTCACCCAGGTTATAGTTAGAATAAACACACCTGGATTTGCTTGACCTTCCTTATGTGCTATATCTAAGAGCCAATGAGACATTTTGCCATGGAGACTGTTTTATTAATTGTACAGCAGTTGGTAGGTATTTATGGCCCAATCATACCTAAATGCTGTCCCGGTGGAACATGTGTTCTGCCAGCACGTGCGGTCACAAAAGTACCATAAAGCGCTTTGCAACAGCGCTAGCAGCCAGCGTGCCAGTGGGAAGGCTGGAGTCTTCCTGCACATGTTGGCAGCCACCGGGACACTCTCCAGAGTAGGCAAGTTCAGCCCTGGGGAGGGAGGGAGAAGACAAGGAGGGGGTGGGACAGGGCTTGGGGAGGGTGAAATGGGACAGAAACAGAGGCAGGGGGTGGGCAGATTGAGTCCAGGAGGGTGGATCAGCGGCACCCGTGCATACTCCCTGCCCTGCCCTGATCTGCCTGCCCAGATCAACATGGACTTGTGCCAGTGATATCATCTGCTGAAGGTTTCATGTCTGATCCTACAATAGGGCAGCCCTATGTTTTTTCAGTGAGTCATGACCACTTCCAGTCATGACCACAGCCAAAGTGTCACTTGAGATGGGCATAAATTCCATTGCTCCATTCCAATCCCTGATTGACCTGCATGTGTGCCTGTGATTGAGCTCATGCAGGTCTGAGTTGACTCATAGCAGCTTCTGGGGCTTACCCTGAGGCAAGGGGTCAAATTTTTGACTTTCAGCAGCCAAAAATCCCCCATAATGCAACATAGCCCTCATCAGCTATGCAACATAGCCCTCATCAGCATTGCTGCATTGCCACATGGGAATTTAGGTAGGATTGGGCTGTAAATGTCACATGACTCAATAAAGCTATTCATGAACTTGTTTCATGAGCCAGTCCAGTTTTTAAGATCATCCACAGTATTCTTGCTCTTGGGGCTACCACCAAACTGCCACCACCTCTGGCAGTGACCAAAGATGGGGCCTTTTCAGAGATGACCCCCAACTTCTCAGGATGCACCACATCTCAGATGTGGATGAGGGCATGCACCAAATGCTATCCCCTATTACAAAGCTCCTTGCCCCTTTTCTCTCCAAGGACATACACCACCAAAAGTGGTGGCATATGTCCAAGAAGACCCATAGGCAGCTCCAAGGCTTACTGGGAAGCAAGTATAAATGTTTTATACTTACCTCCCATTTGCTCTTGTGTCCCTGCCCCCAACTGCTGGATGCAGTGTGTGACTTTTTGGCACAGCTGCATTGGCAAGGGGGGAAGAGGATAGGATAGACTGTTTACATCAGGCTTTCAGGCTGTTTCATGCATAACAGTAGAAATGTATACCCATTAAAAATGGAACATCTGCATGCTTCTATCCCATTATATGTGGGGTGGCTACACATCCCCTTTTTCTATCACATGTACACCACAATAACATGTTCTGTGTCCTGGCGCATCAAGCTATAGTTTTTCATCCTTTTTACCAGAACCAGAGAGCTTCAGCCGCCTGGATTCCTTGGCTGTTAAGAACGTTTGCATCTTTCTTTGTTTTCTGCTTTCCACAGAGGCTGCAGAGCTTGATAAATGGATCATTCATACATCTCAGCCCTTTCCCCCTCTCCCTGCTGGGTCTAATCAGGCATGCAAATCATCTAATAGTGGAGGTCTTCCTTCCCACTCCATATAGAGTGGGGATTAGCTCTAGGTTTTTGTGTTTTTAATAGCCTGGCATCTGTGAAAAGTGCGATCAGACCCACCTCAGAGGCTGTAATCACCCTAACCCAGGATGTGTGGGGCCCTCCTGTCCCTTCTTCTATCAAAAAGCAATTGAACAGATTGTTGACATTTGGTTGGCTGTGGCGGTGAGCCAAACAGATAGCCATTTCCTGCTCCTTTCTCTCTCACATACAGCATATTGATAATGAAAGAAATTTTGGATATTAATGGGAATATGAGTCACTGTTCTTATTGTCACTGCAGGACCAAGTAATGATAGCCCAGAGGTGGGCCCCAACTTTTCAGGATGACATGGTGCCTGTTACTATATAGGGAGAGACAAGAGGTGCAGCAGCAACGAGCTCAGCCTCCCCTCTGATTGAGGCTGGGTACTACCCTAGAATGCCTTCTGGCTTCTGGGTAGCCCCCAGAATGCCTTACAGCCTCCAGGTAATGCCCCAGAATGCTTTGCTAAACCACAGAAAGTGCTTCCCTGGCCATTGACCTCACTGCATATCATTGGTGTCTATGCACAGAAGAAGCGCACAGGCAGATGCCAACAAACCAACTATGCTGAGATTGAGCATGAACAAAAGCATATCCTCCCTGGTCCCTGGGAATAACACAAGTCAGAAAAAACTAGCTGGAAACAAGAGAGAAAGCAAGAAAGAAAAACCTCCAATTTTCCTACCCATAACTCTTCTAATTAAAAAATGAATGATGCAAAGAAGGGGGAAGTGATTGTCGTTTAACTAAACAAATCAATGCAAAATGTATTTTTTAACCAAGTTGGAATAAAAGTTATGATGGCAATTATAATAAACAAATACACATTATATAAGAACATAAGAAAAGCCCCACTGGATCAGGACTAAGACCCATCTAGTTCAGCTTTCTGTATCTCACAGTAACCTACCAGATGCTTCAGACAGCACTCAAGACAACAAGAGACCTGCATCCTGGTGCCCTCCCTTGAATCTATAATTCTGAGGTAACCTACTTCTAAAATCAGGAGGTTGCACATACACATCATGGCTTGTAACCTGTGAAGAACTTCAGGTGTGGCCTTACCATCAATTTGTACAATGGTATTATATAGCCGTTTTAATACCTTTTTGAATGATCCCAAGCATGGAATTAGCCTTCTTCACATATTGGGTCGACACTTAGACTATACGTGAATTTTTGATTTTTTTTTTGTGCCAATGCGCATTACTTTACACTTACATTAGAATGCATAATTGCATTTGGGCCATTTTGCTGCCCATTCTCCCAGTTTGGAGAGATCCTTCTGGAGCTTTTCACAATCTCTTCTACTCTTCACCATTCAGAAACGTTTAGTGTCACCCGCAAACTTGGCCACCTTGCTGCTTAACTCTGTCTTCAGGTCATTTATGAACATGCTGAAAAGCACTGGTCCCAGGACAGATCCTTGGGGCACACTGCTTTTCACCTCCCTCCACTATGAGAATTGCTCATTGACACCCACTCTCTGTTTCCTGGTCCTCAACCAGTTCCTAATTCATGAGAGGACCTGCCCTCTAATTCCCTGACTGTGGAGTGTTCTCAGCAGCCTTTGGTGTCAAATGCCATCTGAAAAATCCAGATATATAATATGCACAGGTTCTCCTGCATCCACATGCCTGCTGACCTTTTCAAAGAATTCTGAAAGGTTTGTGAGGCAAGACTTATCCTTAGAGAAGCCATGCTGATTCTTCCTCAGCAAAGCTTCTTCATCCTACCCTGCACGGAATCCTACCCTGTGCAATCCTACCGTGCGCTGAAACAGGCAAGCCAAGAGGCTTGCACTGTATCCAGAGCAGGATAGGGGCCCAAAGTGGCTCAGCCAGAGGTAAACTTTCCCCCTTACCTTCAGGTAAGGGGCCCTTGCCCCTATGGGTCTCCTTGAACTTGTGCCACCTTCTGCAAGCCGCTTCGCTCCGCTCCAAACTCCCCAGTAACAGGGGTTGGGATCCAGCATAACTGCCACATCCCAGCCCTGCTTTCTGCCTGCCTGCCCCTAGGGCTGCTCACTGCCTGCCCTCCCCCTGCTCCAGAAAGCCTACCTCCCGCCTCCTCTCTGCCCACCCCAGAGCCTTGCGTTGGCCCAGGTGGGCCGATGCAAAGCTTGCCAAGGAAGCCACCACGGGGTTTGTAGGCTGGATCCAACCTCTGTGTGCTGGTGCGGCTTACTCCCGAGGAGGTTTGTAGGCTATGCTCTGAGAATGCTGTCAAGGAAGGTGAGGATAAAGTTTACATTTCTAAAAGAGAAGAGCTACCGTGACTTCCAGTTGTAAGTTACACCTGCAGGTTTGCTAAGGGGAAGGGGAAATGCATTCTTTACGTGCTCCAAGATGCTTTTCTAACATTAACCCAGTTGTGCACTCACAAGCCTAGATCATCATCTATGTTTCTGTTAAAGGCTAAACAGCTTTTAACAGAAAACAAAACATGTGGACAAAAAGCAAATCAGCATGCATTAAAACAAAGAAATATATAGAACCAGAATAGACTGATGCAGATTAGATGAGAGATACAGTAAATGCAGATTACAGATACATTAGCAGGATGAGCAGATAGTCAGATAGATCAAAACAGGTTCAGGTGAGGAAAAAAAAAAAGATAGATACAGATCAGGAGTGTGCTTCCTTTGGGGGCCTGATCATCTCATTGGCTCATTCCAACAATGTGCTTCACTTTGTGTCTAATTAGATGGTTGCTTTGTTTTAACTTTGATTCTTTTTGTTGTTGTTGATTCTTGGTTTTTTCAAAGAGCAAAATGCAATTCACTACAAATTTTTAAATTGCTGATCAGAAATTTACAGGGGTGGCAGCCCTGCTATATTTCATCCAAATAGGTTTCTCATTCTAGAGGCAACTGGATGATTTAAAAAGTTAGAATTGCCCTTAGGTAAGATCCTTGCTAAAGTTCAGAAAGATAGGCACAGTGGTTCAGGAACTATCTGTAAAAACAATAGTAGAGCTGATAATTATTTTTTGTACCCAATTTGCACCAAAATCACAAGAGATTCAGAGCTGGCTGTAGGCTGCTATAGGAACTCCCAAACCACTGGTCACAGCTGGTTTCACAGAATTTCACATTTGGCCATCCCGTTGACGCAAGCTACATCTCAAGCTGGGTGCAGATGCTTCTAGAACAAGGGTGTCAAACATAAGGTCCATGGGCCAGATGTGTTCCCCAGAACCTCTTTATTTGGCCTGGGTGACACACACCAGAGAACAAAAATGCAACTGTCTTAGGGCCCAAATCTATCCAATTTTCCACGATGCCAATGGGGTGCGCATTGCATCCTGTGGTGGGGAGAGGCAATCACTGTGGTTGCACCAGTGCTGGAAAGTTGGATAGGATTGGGCCCCTATGTAACAAAAAAGTACATTTCCTTAATTCAAAACTGACCAATGAGACTGATTGTTCGAAGAATATGAGATGTTATTATGAGACAGCATGTTACTAAGGTGATACCCTTGGGGAGGGTGCGACACTACTAGTGTCCAAAGTTGCTAAAATCATGGTTTGTAGGAATAATACCATCATGTAATATACCATTTGATGTGTAATTTACAGCAGAATGCAATGAAACAAACTGTTTTGAAATATCTCTATTCCAGTGTTACTCAAACTGTGGGTCGGGACCCACTAGGTGGGTCGCAAGCCAATTTCAGGTGGGTCCCCATTCATTTCAATATTTTATTTTTAATATTGAAGTATTTAATATTTAAGTTTTAATATTGAAGTATAATGTAGGAATAACAAGGGAAAAGTTACAGACCTGTACTTTTAACAAGCTACTATGTATATTCTTTTAACAATGATAGTAAATGGTACTGACTCCTGGGTAAGTGTGGGTAGGATTGCAGCCTTGGATTGCTAAAACGGTCCTGCTTGATGATGTCACTTCCGGTTATGACATCACTTCTGGTGGGTCCTGACAGATTCTCATTCTAAAAAAGGGCGTCCCAGTGCTAAATGTGTGAGAACCACTGCTCTATTCTATCAAAATGTATGGCCAAAAAACCAAGAGGGGCGGGGCAATGGTACATCACCATGCCCACCACCTGGGTTTTTGCCCCACCTACTGCATGGGAGGAGGTCCAACATGGGGGTGACACACTGGCCTCCCTCACCGGGTGATGCAAACCACTGGTAAAGGCAAAAGCAGATTTAAGTCGTGTAAAACTGCACAAAAACAATCAGTTCAGAAGCTCCTGGGAGGATTACAGTCTCTTTGCCTGGTGCTGAAAAATTGTAGTGCCACGTGGCAATAGGCGAGTCTCCCTGGGAGATGCATTCCATAGGCAGGCCATCACAGTTGAGAATTAGTGTTATTAATGTCTCTATTAATGCTTCTTTTTCTGAACAGGAATGGGAAGAAGGAGCAGGCGGCAGCCAGAAATGGACTACATTTTTATTTTTTTTGCAATGTGAAGATGATATCCAGCCACCAGAAGAGCAAAAACAGCAACACAGAACTGGGACAGAGAACTTGTTTTCCAGGAAATGTCATTTGCTACAGTGCTCTGCAAAAACAAATGTCAGCTGTAAAAGCCAGGCGAGGACTGAAATGCTGGCTAACTGGTTTATAACTAAGTCCAGGTTGGGTATGCATCTCGCTGAAAGGGGAAGAACCAAACCGTGAAAGGAAAGCCATTCACTTGCACAGAGGTCCAGTTTGTGTTGAGTGATACCAGAAAGTCCGTGTTCTTTAAGATGTTTTGGAGGGAAGGGTTCTGCTCCCATCCAAGGGACTTCCAGTGCCTGGGTTTGTTTGCTTCTTTGGTGATGACTGAAAGTTCATTGCATGGAGGGGTCTTACAAATGACAGCGAGATGGATTGTGGAAAAAGACCCAAGACTAGCCAATCAGTGGCTGTAGGGTTAATGAAAACCAGCCCTTGTGATAGGCACCTGCTGGGAGGATCCTAGATTCTGAAAAGCCAAGAGGATCAAAGTGGGTGAGGTGCATACCAGTGCCATGAAACGTGAGTCCATCTGATGTCACCTGTAATGTCTTTCCACGCATCAGGACAGGACGCAGAGTCAGCCCATCCTTACATGTGTCCATAATGACCTCCACCTATGAATCATTCGTTGAGTATGCAAATGACGCATCTTCATTTCTGCATCAAATGCTCCAGCACTAGGCTCTGCTTAATACGGATTGTGAGAGACAATCTTTTGGGTTGTGAAATTGTTTTGTTTGTGCAGTAAGTCACCTCACCCATCTCCAAATTATCTGGGTCACAGAAATTCTGCTTTTAGGTATGAAGAGCACAGGCGAAAAGAAGGAGAAAAGTAGAGTTGCAATGGATTCATTTTGTAGTTTAAATGAGGGATAAGTGGATTTTCCAGTCCCATTCTTGGAGTGTTCTGTGGCTTTGTGCTGCTCTGTGCTCCTGAATTCAAGTATGACTGCAAGAAGAAAATTAATTCCAGAATTGAAGTATGTGCCCAGTTTGCTGCAACTTTCAATTCAAACTTTCATTTGCATCATTTCCCCCTTCTGTAGCTCTAAGACTCATGTGCTCATTGCTACAGCACTCTGCAAAAACCAAAACAAAAAACGCAATATTGATGAGATTGTAAATATGATTGCTTCAGATTCCTTTTGTGCAGTGTTTTACTAATGCTCACATGCACTGTTGTGCACTGATAAAACAGTACGCGCGCAGACACACACAAAGTATTTAACATATGAAACTGCTTTATACTGAGACCAATGAGTTTAGTATTGTCTATAGTAAATGGGTAGCAGCTCTCTGGAATTTCAGGTTTCAGGTAAGGATCTTTCTACATGGCTACCATAGGAAGCAGATCACACCAGGTGGCCACCAGCAGCTCCTCAGGGGAAGGGGGCATTCGTAACAATGGGGCTACTCAATTCTGTGGCGGCTCTTTAGCCAGCGCAGAATCAAGGAGTGTCGTGTTGGGCCATGTGGTCTGACACGGGGCTCTGGATCCATCCTGTCCCACTCCCTTCCACGTCGCCTTCCCTCTGCCCACCCTGGTACACCTCCTCCCTGCCTCCAACCTGCCTCATCTTACCTCTCCACTGTCCAGCATTTGCACAGAGCGTTGGGTGGTGGGCCCAGTGCCGGAGCTGGCCCAGCACAAGCTCACGCTGGGCTAGCTCCGTGCTGGGCCCGTGGTAAGGCTCACAAATGTGCCTTACAGCATGTTTGCAACAGTGCACACCAGCGGTAAGCCAGCATGCATGGATCTGGACTCGGCCCTTAGTTTTATATTGCATGCATGTGCAAGTAAGGCTGATGGGAGGAAAAGACATGAGCAAATCAAACTACAGTAACTGAAATCCCACCATGTGCACAGTACTGCATGCAAAATTAAAAAATAAGAGCTAGGGCAATGAGAGATTCCTAATGCAATGGTTCCACTTCGGAGGCAAAACCAGGTAATTTGAAACTCCACATTCGAGGGAGAAATTTGGATGTGTATCTCTTATTTGAATCTTGCTTGAATATTTGAATCTTGCTCTCCCAAATCCAGTCAGTCCCAATTGGATTCCTCCTGTCCAGCTTCTGTCCTCAGATGCCCCTCTGCTCTGCCATTTGATCCTGCAATTGAAGAGCTCACAACACGTACCAGTACTAGTGACCAGTGGCGTAACTAAGGGGGTGCAGGGGGTAGCAGTTGCACCGGGCATCAAGCTTTAGGGGGGCAACAAGCTGAGCTTGACACTAGTGACCAAAATTGTGAAAATCTTGGTATATATGATTAATTCCATCATGTTATATATCATTGGAAAGGCAATTTAATGTAGAATGCAATGAAACACACCCCATTGGAATATCTCTATTCTATCAAAAGTTATGGCTAATTAACCAGAAAGTGAAAAAACAATTGCCTTATAGAACAAAAAGTGGATTTTCTTAACTCAAAACTGACCTATGAGACTGATTGTTGTTGAAGAGGTGCCCCTCTTATATTTAGCAAGAGAACAATAACCATCCCTCTTCACCCCAATACAGTGTCTCTAACCTATCAGGGGCACACCTTTTATTTATTTACTTAATTAATTTGATTTTGTCTGGGGGAGGGGGGCTACAAATCTTCTGTGACCCCAGATAGCAGATAGATGCCTTTTCACTTTTGAAAAAGCCAAGACGTGATGTCACTTCCAGTTGTGACATCACTTCTGGGGCAACATTTTGAGTTTGGCACCAGGCTACATGATCATTAGCTACACCACTTCTAGTGACACCAATAAACCTCTCCAGGCTCAGGCTTGGAGAGGAATTTTAGGGCTGTGCGAAATCCTGCTTCAAAGTTTACTTATTTAAAAAAGATTTTTAAATGTTGCTTTTCTGCAGCTTAACGCTGCTTTTCTAATGCAAGTTTTACTGACATCTTATTAATACCTCCCACCCACCCCCTAATAAAACCACACTCCCCCCCTGCCCTTTCAGTCCAGTGGAGGGTCTAGTGGGGAAGTGTGAGAGTTTTTGTTTGCCTCCCTCCAAGTGCAGCTTGGAAGAGTTTCCAAGTCCCAAGTGCATGGATGAGGATGACAAAGGTACAATGGAGATGAGGAAGAAACCTCCTAGTTCCATACACCACCACTACTACCTTCCCCCTCTGGCATGCTGTGGAAGGTGATGGGGATTTTTTCTTTTTAAAGAAATCTTCCTTCCTCTCCAGACCCTGGGTGCTGCTGATGCTCTTGCTCCCCTTCTTGAACTATGAAGTTCAAAAGAAGTGCATTTTATTCTTAAGAATGAAAAATGAATGGGGAAATGAATCAGATTCAAGACTGTAATGGATCTGCAATGAAGCCACCGAAAGCCCTCCAAAATAAATGGAATTATAACCATAACACTAGAGATTGGTCATTGTTGGAAGTGGAAAGTTGGATGACATCATAGACCCTTTGGCTGATCTAGCATCACCCTCTCTTATGGCTGTCATGACAATGATTTTTATTAAAAATTTGCCCAGCCCGTCAGATGTTGGTGGCTGGATTTCGTCTGTTGAATATTGGGTCCTTCCCAAGGACCTAGGATATTCACAGATATTTTCCTAATACATGTGCTGTCCCAAGTAAGATTGCTTTCTGTAGTTGGGGTGTAATATAGCATTACCTTGACTTTCACTGCTGTGCTTTTTCAACTGTTTTCAATTATAACCACATTTCAAATTTCATCCATGTGCTTTCCTCTTTCATCCAACCATCCATGATGTTTGTATGTTTATTTTCCTTTTATTTCTGTTTATTTAGGTTTTGCATGCATTCACGTGTGTTATATAGTTAGTTTTTTACATTTTTTCAGCAGCTAAAATTAATTTGCCACCAAAATAAGGCTGTGCTTTGACTTTCATCCATGTTCTGGTCACTAGCTAGATGAAAGTGCAAGTTATTGCTGTGACTTCATATATCCCAAGGATGCTCTGGTGTTTTCCAAAGTCTTTTGGTATTGCAGCTAGAGCAGGGGTCTCTAAACTTTTTGGCCGAAGGGCCGCATCAAATATCTGGTACAGTTCTGAGGGCCGGGGAAAAAATATTAAATAATAAAATTTAAATAAATGCATTAGAGATGGAACTTAGATGAATGAATAAATGAATGGGCTCAAATGCCCAGGATTTCTCCAAGCACCAACACAGTCCAAGAAATAAAGCACAAATGGACCCCTGTTCCCTCACCCCACAAGCACAACTCCGGTTGTGTTTGGTCAACTGGGCCACAGGCTCTCATGGGATCAGAGGCTGGCTGTGGGCTGGAAACAGCCTGGCTGCGAGCCACATCTGGCCCCTAGGTCAGGGTTTGGAGACCCCTAACCTAGAGCACTGAAGGGTGGGACAATTTTTAGCCTTCTTCTGGCTTAGGCATTCAATTTGCAAATTTTTATACTTCACAATCTTTTCCTGTTCTTTCTCTCCAGTTCTCTCATCTTCAGGTAACACCACATCCACTATCCAGACTCGCTTCTTAGGTACAGTTATCAAATCTGGGGTGTCATTATTATTGCTGCTACTACTTCTACTACTGTTATTACTACTGTTATTATACAGTGCCACCAATGTACACAGCACTTTGCATATAATGCAATGTGATAAAATTTTTAAGTGTGCAAGGGTGTCATGATATACCCCCCATAACAACAGCCATTGCTTGCTCTGCCCATAACAACATAACATTGCTTGCTTTTGCCCATAACAACAGCCCAAGCTTGCTCTGTGCCAAAACAAATATCAAATATTGCCCCCCCCCCCCCCCGCTGATGCAGCCACACCTCCAGAGTGTATACTGCATCCTGGGGGTGGGGAGGGTGGTCCTGGACATCTCTGTGTTAAAGAACATTTGTTCCTTTGCCTGGGGGTTAACCCTTGCTGCCCAAATGAGTCTACTCAGACTTGTGCCAGCCAAATAAAGGAATAAATAGCAACAGAAGAGGGATCAATACTAGAAGCAGCACTGCCACCACTGCCACTCCCTTCTCTGCTTCAATTTGCCACCCTCCCCATCTTGAATGCTGCCTCGTTCCTACCCTCCATGTCTGTTTTGCTTGATATGTTTGCTTGACCAGAGTTCTCAGTCTCCATTCTAGCTTTATCCTTTAACATTTCCTGACTTTGCACTGCCTTATCAGTGATAAAAAAAGTTACACTCTGCCTACTATGCTAGCAGAACATTTACACTTACTAATTAAACAGCCTTTCCTATTGGTGTGATATGCTCCTTATCACAATGAAGCTGCCTGCTTAAGCAGCAACAAAGTTTGTCTCTGACTCTTTCTAAATGTACAGGGGTTTTTTTTTTCCTTTTTTTAAGTAGACTGGCTGCCTGCATCAATTTTTTTAGCTTCTTTGTTTCAAGCTTTTAAAGGGATGTCCCTTGTGGATACGGTCCTTTCGCACTCTAAATAAACTTAGTCAGTTCTTTCTCCAGCTGTGCATTGTTACTTTTCTCCTTCAGTAGTTTAACAGTGCAATTCCATGCATGTCTACTCAGAAGTAAAACCAATTGAATCCAATGGGACTTACTCCCAGGTAAATGTGTGTAGGATTGCAGCCGTAACATAACGTGAGCTACATAACATCTTTCAGTACCCTTTGGAAAAGATGATGGTCTAACTATTGTTTGCCCTTAAGCACATTTCTCACTTTACCTTCTGTTGAGCCTGATATTTTTTCCCAGTTGAGGTTCTGGGGGGGGGGGAGGGGGGAAAGTCCCAAATGTAATGGGGTCATTTTAAAGAGGGAAAGACCTTTGGGCAGTTGGAACTGGAAAAGCAAAGCAAAGGCCACATGCAGAAGTATAAGGAGATAAGATAGCTGAGAGGCATGAAAGGGCCATGGAGACTGAAAATAATGACAAGGAGCTTGTGCTGAATCTGGGAACAAACAGACAGGCAGTGAAGGAATTTGAGGAGGGTGTGATGGGAGATTATTTTGTCAGCAGAGTGGTTGAAAATGCCTGACTCCGCTGGATGGATACACATTAAAAAATGTCCGGAAGAGGAAACAGGTATACTACTCAAAAGCAGAGCACACACAACCCCCCCCCCCCAACAAAGTTGCTAAACCTGTGAAGTTTGCAGGCTGACTCACAACCCAATCCTATGCCTGCCTACTCAGAAGTAAGTCCCATTAGAGTCAATGGGGCTTACTCCCAGGAAAGTGTGGATAGGATTGGGCTGTTGGAGTAAAAAGAGCAAATGAAACAAAAACAATTCCCTAAATCAGTGATTCCCACTCTGTGTGTCACAACTCCCTGGGGTATTGCAAGGCATTTGTTGCAGTGTCATGGGCTGCCTGCCGCCCCTGGCAGTGGCAGGAGGCTCAGCATGGTGGGAAGAGCTGCAGTGTGCGAAAACCACATGCTGCACAAAGCCCATCCTTTTTCAGCTCAACCTCCAGACCGCACCTCCTGCCTCAGAACCAGCAGTATAGGATAGGCAAGAGGTGCTGTGGCAGAACCAGTGCAAGATTTTGCCCCCAGGCACCCAGAAACTCCGCAGCAACGTTGGTCAGCTCCTTCCATGATTTCCGACTGTGTGGAAATACCCATGTGCCTAATTCAGGAGGAGAAAGCAATGCCTGTCATAAGGGACAGTTGATGCTGAGACAGCAGCAGGCAGTTAGAAGAAACTGAGGTGGCAAGCAGGACCAGTAAAGAATTGAGAATATTTGCACATCTAAGGCTTCTTCAAGGAAAAACCAAGAGCCCCTGCAATGTAGAATTTAGTGTGCCAAAGCTGGGTTCAAGTCCCCACTCAGCCAGGTAGCTCACTTGGTGACAAGAGCCCTGGTCAACAGCTTGAGGAGATCAGCAACCTGAAGCCTGTTCTATGCAAGGACAAGCAGGGGGCAGGATCCAGAGGGGTCCTGGGGCTGTTATTGTCATGCTCTGCTTGTGGGTGCAGTGTATAAGCCAGTAACGTGCAGTCAGGGGCCGTAGAACCTCTCCAGAACCAACAACTTAAAAAAAAGTTCCCTGACACAAGTAAAAAAAAGTTCCCTGACTTGTGCGTGCACAAACACACACTACAATATACAGGGAAGCAGCCAGCAGCTGGTTCACAGCAGTCATGGCTGGCTTCTAATGACAAACAGGCAGGGTGACTGTGTCAGCAATCTCTGGGGAGGTAGCAGGAAGATTTGCTTCAGTGGGTTAGACTGTAATAAAGAGTGACTTTTTAAAACAAAAAAAAGGCAGGGCACCTGCATTGGCAAACTCTGGAGAGGCCGCAGGAAGAGTTCCCTCCTTTCTGTTTTAAAAAAAGAAAAGTCATAAAAAAGCAGGGAGCATGCACAATGGATTGGCTCCCTAAAGCACAAGGGGAGGCAGATTTTTGGTTGCCTCAGGGGGCTTGTGACTGAGCTCTCCCTAGCTCTGAGGGGAGAGTGTTTTTTTAAGGAAAGTACTCAGAGTGACTGAGCTTAAGGGGGAAAGGGAAGAGTTGTGTATTTCTGTGGCTGTGCCTCCCTGGGACTGGACCTCAGCACATGTCACTAGTATAAGCAGTGGGGGAGGGTTGTGGCTTGGAGTCTCAGGCATCCAGTAGGCCACATTCAGGGCTGCACTTCTGACAAAGAGCTTCCACTGAAGCCCACCAGCCAAATGCCTCAAAAGAAGGTGTACTGCAACCAAAGGGGAAGAAAAAAGCATGGAATTGAGCTGAGGAGGGGTTGGGCAAACCCTCTCCTTTTTCTGTTATCTCCATTGGGGAAACAAAAAGTCTGAAAGCTCTTCCTGGCAGCAAGTCATGTTGGTAGTGGAGGAGGTGGGGATGAGAACAACCTTGAGCCAGACATGATCTCTCATTCTCACCTACCTCACAGGATTGCTGAAAGAAGAAAGAAAACCAGAGCCAGATGGTAGAGTGGTCCTGGTGTTGGACTTAGACCTGGAAGCACCAGGTTCAAATCCCTGCTCAGCCACAAAGGTTCCTGGAAACTCTTGAGCCAGTCACTCTCAGCCTTACCTACCTCACAGGGTTTCTATGAGGGCAAAAAGAGAGAAGGAACTGTGCACATCACCCTGGGCTTCTTAGAGGAAGGGTGGTATAAAATTTTTTAAAACAATTAAAATAAAAAAACCAGGTAAAATAAAGATAAAATTGATTATATTTGCCATGACTTGGACTCTGGTTTAACAGTTCCAAA
This sequence comes from Tiliqua scincoides, assembly GCF_035046505.1. NCBI lineage: Eukaryota > Metazoa > Chordata > Lepidosauria > Squamata > Scincidae > Tiliqua > Tiliqua scincoides. Next base: position 41,227,565 of record NC_089828.1, on the reverse strand, counting down.
AGTTGGCATCTGTCAGTTCCATCATTATGGAATTTTTTCAACTGTTACAGCCTGAGGATGTGCATAGGGACCTCATTTCAGAGAGGCTGTAGTAAGTCCTGGAGTGCCGTCTGGAGGCGGTTGGGGTCTGGATGAGGGCCAATAGGTTGAGATTGAATCCAGAAAAGACAGAGGTCCTCCTAGTCAGGAAATCCTTGATGCGGGTACTGAGTCATCTGTCCTCTGTGAATGGGGTTGCACTCCCGCTGCAGGAGCAGGTGCACAGTTTGAGAGTGTTCCTGGACTCACAGCTATCCCTGGAGAGCCAGGTGGCAGTGGTGGCCAGGAGTACATTTGCCCAGCTCCAGCTGGTACACCAGCTGCAGCCATAGTTGAGTCGATTGGACCTGACCAAGGTAGTCCATGCCCTAGTGACTTCAAGATTGGATTACTGTAATGCACTCTACATGGGGCTGCCCTTGAAGATGGGTTGGAAGCCGCAATTAGTGCAGAATATGGCAGCCAGGGTAGTTACTGGAGCTAGGCGGTTTGATTTCATCAGACCACTGCTTCGGTGACTGCACTGGTTGCCTATACACTTGTGGGTCCATTTCAAGGTGCTGGTCCTGACCTTTAAAGCCCGTGACGGTGTGGGGCCAGGTTATCTGAGGGATCGCCTTCTCCCATATATTGCGGCCCATCCTATTAGGTCATCTGAGGAGGCTTTCCTGCAAGTGTCGCCTTTCTCGGAGTTGGGGGGGATGGTGGCACGGGGCAAGCCTTCTTCATAGTGGTGCCACAACTCCCCACCAGGGGGAATTAATATCTACCCCTTCCCTCATGGCATTTTGTCAAGGACTCAAAACGTTTTTGTTCCGTTTGGGTGATGGGTTCTCTGCTTTCTGTGTCTCCATAGCAGACACAGAAAACACAGACACTTGGTTGTAAATAGTTTGCTGTCCTCCAACTGGTTTTATTTTTTGTGATTTTATTTACTGTTTTTATACATTGTATATTTTAGTTGGAAATTGTAAGCTGCCTTGGGTATTTGCTCTAGCTGAGTAACGGCAATAAATAGCAATATGTACAGCTCTGTAGAACAGGGCAAAATGATGCAATGGGGGAGGAATGAGGAGAGGGTGTGTGTGTTCTTTTATCTCTGTTGCTTGTATGAGGAAACAATTCATGTGTGGTTGCTGATTATCATCTTTCCTGGATCTTCCCACAGTGCATTGTCGTGCCCCAGATGATTAACTCAAGGACTGTCACTGAGCTGTGTTGTTTATTGATAGCTTGATGTTAATAGGATAAAACATGATGTGTTAACAATATGAACACATCACTTCAAAGGCAGGTACTTTAGTTGGAATAAGGCAGTCAAAGTAGATCAGTGTTTGAGTCAACTCCCTACCTTCATAGAAAGAAACCTTTTGATGAAAGATCCATTCACTGCTGTTGAAAAATCTAGCCAGGCTGAAAGACTATGCCATATCTGGAGGCAGTAGACCTCTGAAGACTAGATCCTGGGACAACCAACATAGTTGTTGTGGTTTACTTTTTCTGCTTGCGGGCTTCCAAGAAGGTGCAGGGTAAAAACAGTGGGGGCCCCCCCCCTGGTCTTCATACCCTGTGGTCCTTCCAGAGGTGTTTGGTTACCCCTGTTGGAAATTGCTGTACTAAAGTCTAGGCTCCGGTGGCCCCATTCTCACAGACGCTGATAGTGGCAGCCTGAGACATGGCATGCCTGCCCAGAAAGTGGTGGCAGGTGGGGTGTCAGGAGCTGAACTGGCCCTGTCCACATCATTTCTGGCTAACCTGGATGTCATAGCTGCAGTAAATGCAATTGCGCATCTGGGCAGTGGTGTAGCTAAGGGGATGCAGGGGGTAGCAAATGCACCTGGCAACAAGCTGAGCTTGGCATTAGCGGCCAAAATAGTGAAAACCTTGGCAGGAACCAATAATACCATCATTGGAAAGGTATTTTAATGCAGAATGCAATGAAACAAACTGCACTGGAATATTTGTATTCTATCAAAAGTTATGGCCAATTAACCAGAAAATGGTTGTAGCCTTATGGAACAAAAAATGGATTTTCTTAACTCAAAACTGACCTATGAGACTGATTGTTCTGAGAGCCAATGAGATGGTATTATGATACAGCAGGAACCAATAAGGTGTTAATATGAATCAGCTCTCATTTCCATGTGTCATAACACAGTTACCCCTCCTGACTGGGTAAAGAGGCACTTTTTCAAGTGCTGCCCTCCTATATTTTTTTGGGTTGCACTCACTGGATCAGGACCATTCTGACCTCTTTGGAGTCCTCTCAGCCTGCCTCTCAGCCTGCCTCGATTAAGGCAAGTCCACCTACTCACGAGTAAATGCGGCCACGTGGTTTCGTTTTGGGCTCAGTCTTGCAGCTGGGAGGGGGGAGCTTCTCGGGTGTTTTTTGGCGGCCGCATTCATTGGATAGGGACCTTTGCAGTGTTGTTGGATTCCTCTCAGCCTGCCCTTTCCAATGGACTATGGCAAGTGCACCTACTCAGGAGTGAACGCGCACTATGGCTCACTTTCCATAGGGCTCCATGCATTTTTTCCTTCTGGTTTTTTGGCCATAAGTTTTGAATGAAAGGAGCAATTTCGATTCTGCGTTTTGCACTGAACTCCACTGGCCATTCCACATCCAACGGTATATGGCATGACATGGTAGCTCTAACCCCGCGATGTTAGCGCATCCTCCCCCAGGGCACATCACCTCCCCGGTGCGTCACCTGGTGCGGCCCGCACCTCCTGTACCCCTCTAGGGATGCCAGTGCTCTGAGTTCACAGGGCAGCGCCATCTTCACACTGCAGTCATGCTGTGGGCCCCAAGTAAGGACAACTGGGGTCTTGGATGGCCCTCGGATGGCACCCCTCCCCTCTTCTTGCCTCCCTCTGGGCCAGATACTGCACAACTAGATTTTTATCCAACAAGGATTGATGACAGGGCATTATCAAAAAAAAAAAATTCCTATCAGTAAGGGAAAATTCCTATCAGTAAGGGAGTTCGACAAGGCTGTATTCTCACTCCCCTCCTCTTTAATCTTTTTTTGGCAGATTTACCCTCGCATTTATTAAGTTGTCAGAATTCCTCTCCTTCCCTCAATGGTGCCCTCCTCCCTATCCTCCTTTATGCAGATGACGCAGTCCTTTTGTCTGTTACCAGACTTGGCCTGCATCATTCTTTGCTTGCTTTTTTGAATTATTGTTTATCCAATGGATTAAGTCTTAGATTTAAGATTTAAGACTTGGATAAGTCATTCTTTGCTTGCTTTTTTGGATTATTGTTTATCCAATGGATTAAGTCTTGGATTTTGTTCCCCTGGACAATTGGTACTCTTTCCTTCCAACAAGTAAATATCTAGGGATTCTTTTTCGTTTTCGCCACAGTTGGTCACCTCAACGGAAATCTGCCATTTCCTCAGTTGCACCTCATTTAAATGCGATTGCATGTTTTTATTTTTCTTGTGGTAATCAGTTTGTCTCCGCTGCCCCTTCACATTTTTAAAACCAAAATTCTTTCTCAATTATTGTATGGTGCCCCCATTTGGATAGAGGCTGCAAATCATGATCTTGACCAAGTTGCAGCCTCTTTCCTCAGACGGATCTTGGGGGTTCCTAATTTAATCAGATTATCCACTCTCATTCTCGAATTAGGGATCCACCTTCCCTCTACTATGGCGTGGTCCCTTACATTCAAGTTCTGGCTTCGTCTGCATTTAACTATCCACCCTGAATCTCTTTTAAACTATCTTTTAAAGGATTCCTATTTTTCTAGGTGGTTTCAAGAGATTGATTCTAAACTTCTATCATTAGGATTGTCCCTTGATCTCTTGTGGACATTGGTCTACATCGAGCCCATTCAGTTATTAAGACCAAACTATGGGAACTTGAATTTATTCAACTCTCTTCCAACCTCAATCCAACCTGTTCTCCCCGGTTTTTTGGCCTTCTTCCTTCATCTGGCCGTTCACCCAACTATTTTACTATGTTGATTAATCCCGTTAAGAGGAGGGCATTTATGTTGGCGAGATTTAACATCTTCCCTTCAGCCATTCATACTGGCAGATTTTCTAATATCCCTTTGGAGCATAGATTGTGTCCCTTTTGCTCTTTGGAGCCGGACACAGTGGCCCACATTCTTCTCTGTTGCCCATCCCTACAATTACTCCGAGAAATTCACCTATATCCCATACTTTCTTTCCCTTTAGGTTCCTTATCAGAGACTTTATCTGCAGTTTTGAGTCACTCGGTTGTAGCCACCACTGGTGCTGTAGCAGAATTTCTATCTGCAGTTTCTAAGTTAAAACCATTACCCTGACGTATCTCTGTCTTGTGATCTTTTTTTTGGTAGCACAGCCATTGTTTTGATTATTTGTTTGTACTGTATTTTAATGTTTTATTTAATCTTTTGCTTATGCCAATAAAGGTTTTGGAATGGACAGGGCATTATCAGGGCAGGAGGTCTGGTCTAGAGGGCAGAGCCTCCGTTTGCCTGAAGATAACATCCGCAGGTTGCCAGTTCGAGGCCACCGGCACCGTGCGACCTTGACGCAGCTGACAAGTCGAGCTATTCCATCTGCTCTGAGCGTGGGAGGATGGAGGCCAGGATGTGATACCAGATCAGAAAGAAACATCTGAAATGTTGTGGTTTTTGAAAGATAGAACCGTCTTTCAATTGTAAAAATCCCTACGGGGATTTAAATAGCCTGCCTATGTAAACCGCCTTGAATAAAGTCTGAGGAGAAATCTGAGGACCAAGAAAGGTGGTATATAAATACCATTATTATTATTATTATTATTATTATTATTATTATTATTATTATTATTATTATTGATAAATAAAACCTCCTTATTCAGAGACAGCATACATTAGAAGATGACTTTTGACCACACCAGCCTCCTTGCAGGAGTCTGAGTTCCCTTCTAATTTATCTTTCGGAAACCCATAAGTTCACATGAAAAGCTTTGAGGGGAATACCCTCCTTCACTGATGTTTTTATTTCATGTTGTTGGCAAGCTTTTCTGATTGCGCCAGGTTTGGTGCATGTCAGAGCAGGCATTTAAACCCAGAAACATGTACTTGTGGCATTGCACACATGCAAGAAGAAAGAGCTACCAAATGCCATAAACACAGAAGTAAATCATGTTATGATTTATATAAGCAGCTGCCTTATATTCAGGGCTGCATCTAGTTGACAACTCTGATTTAAAAAGCCATTGAATATGATGTAGGCTACAGAATCCCACATTGGGAAATTTTCAACATTCTTTAGAAAAAAACCAAAATGAACACATTTCCAGATCTTATGGCTGCCTGAAAACTGGGGTTAGGGTTCTGTAAGATTCTCAGTGATGCACATAAGGAATGGGTAATAGTAGTGAAACCCCTGAAACTGATTGACATACGCCTCTGTTTTGCTCCCCCTGCCCAGAATAGCTCCAAAGGGGAGGGGCTGCTTGCACACCACACTGAGAGTCCCTGCAAAACTTTTCACCCCCTTTAGCCATGCCACTGGTGACTGCATATTGAAAAGGCATAAAATCAGATCTTTGGGCTGCAGTTTCTAATACAGGGGTGTCAAACATAAGGCCGGAGGACAGGATGTGCCCTGGGAAAGCTCTTTATCCAGCCTTTGGGGTCTCCCAGCACCACCACCAGCAGCTCTTAGCTGCTGAGCTGTGCTATCACTGCTGAAAGGACAGCCTGCATGATAATTGAGCTCTCCCATATCTTGAAAGCTTGACACCCCTGGTCTAGTAGTTAGTTGGCAACCTTCAGTTCTCGAAAGACTATGGTATCACGCTCTGAATGGTGGTTCTGGCACAGCGTCTAGTGTGGCTGAAAAGGCCAATTTGGGAATGACAATCTCTTCCACACTGGGAGCAAGTGCAGTCTGTCCCTGGTCTGTCTCCCTGGCTATGGGCCTTCCTTCTTTGCCTCTTTGCCTCAGACTGTTGGCCAAGTGTCTCTTCAAACTGGGAAAGGCCATGCTGCACAGCCTGCCTCCAAGCGGATCGCTCAGAGGCCAGGGTTTCCCATCCATTGAGGTCCACTCCTAAAGCCTTCAGATCCCTCTTGCAGATGTCCTTGTATCGCAGCTGTGGCCTACCTGTAGGGCGCTTTGCTTGCACGAGTTCTCCATAGAGGAGATCTTTTGGGATCCGGCCATCATCCATTCTCACGACATGACCGAGCCAATGCAGGCGTCTCTGTTTCAGCAGTGCATACATGCAAGGGATTCCAGTTCGTTCCAGGACTGTGTTGTTTGGAACTTTGTCCTGCCAGGTGATGCCGAGAATGCGTCGGAGGCAGCGCATGTGGAAAGCGTTCAGTTTCCTTTCCTGTTGTGAGCGAAGAGTCCATGACTCACTGCAGTACAGAAGTGTACTCGGGACGCAGATCTCTTGCAGATCTCTTGCAGATCTCTTGACTAAGGTTGCAGATCTCTTGACTAAGGTATGCAACTTGTCCCTCAAAACGGCCACAGTGCCAGAAGATTGGAGGATAGCAAATGTCACGCCTATTTTTAAAAAGGGAAAGAGGGGGGACCCGGGAAACTATAGGCCGGTCAGCCTAACATCCATACCGGGTAAGATGGTGGAATGCCTCATCAAAGATAGGATCACAAAACACATAGACGAACAGGCCTTGCTGAGGGAGAGTCAGCATGGTTTCTGTAAGGGTAAGTCTTGCCTCACAAACCTTATAGAATTCTTTGAAAAGGTCAACAGGCATGTGGATGCGGGAGAACCCGTGGACATTATATATCTGGACTTTCAGAAGGCGTTTGACACGGTCCCTCACCAAAGGCTACTGAAAAAACTCCACAGTCAGGGAATTAGAGGACAGGTCCTCTCATGGATTGAGAACTGGTTGGAGGCCAGGAAGCAGAGAGTGGGTGTCAATGAGCAATTTTCACAATGGAGAGAGGTGAAAAGCGGTGTGCCCCAAGGATCTGTCCTGGGACCAGTGCTTTTCAACCTCTTCATAAATGACCTGGAGACAGGGTTGAGCAGTGAAGTGGCTAAGTTTGCAGACGACACCAAACTTTTCCGAGTGGTAAAGACCAGAAGTGATTGTGAGGAGCTCCAGAAGGATCTCTCCAGACTGGCAGAATGGGCAGCAAAATGGCAGATGCGCTTCAATGTCAGTAAGTGTAAAGTCATGCACATTGGGGCAAAAAATCAAAACTTTAGATATAGGCTGATGGGTTCTGAGCTGTCTGTGACAGATCAGGAGAGAGATCTTGGGGTGGTGGTGGACAGGTCGATGAAAGTGTCGACCCAATGTGTGGTGGCAGTGAAGAAGGCCAATTCTATGCTTGGGATCATTAGGAAGGGTATTGAGAACAAAACGGTTAGTATTATAATGCCGTTGTACAAATCGATGGTAAGGCCACACCTGGAGTATTGTGTCCAGTTCTGGTCGCCGCATCTCAAAAAAGACATAGTGGAAATGGAAAAGGTGCAAAAGAGAGCGACTAAGATGATTACGGGGCTGGGGCACCTTCCTTATGAGGAAAGGCTACGGCGTTTGGGCCTCTTCAGCATAGAAAAGAGACGCTTGAGGGGGGACATGATTGAGACATACAAAATTATGCAGGGGATGGACAGAGTGGATAGGGAGATGCTCTTTACACTCTCACATAATACCAGAACCAGGGGACATCCACTAAAATTGAGTGTTGGGCGGGTTAGGACAGACAAAAGAAAATATTTCTTTACTCAGCGCATGGTCGGTCTGTGGAACTCCTTGCCACAGGATGTGGTGCTGGCGTCTAGCCTAGACGCCTTTAAAAGGGGATTGGACGAGTTTCTGGAGGAAAAATCCATTATGGGGTACAAGCCATGATGTGTATGCGCAACCTCCTGATTTTAGGATTGGGTTAAGTCAGAATGCCAGATGTAGGGGAGAGCACCAGGATGAGGTCTCTTATTATCTGGTGTGCTCCCTGGGGCATTTGGTGGGCCGCTGTGAGATACAGGAAGCTGGACTAGATGGGCCTATGGCCTGATCCAGTGGGGCTGTTCTTATGTTCTTATGTTCTTATGACGCAAGCTCTGTAGACCTGGGTCTTGGTATGTTCCGTCAGCTTCTTGTTGGACCAGACTCTCTTTGTGATTCTTTGTGGTAGCTGCTTTACTGATGTGTTTGTTTAGCTCAGTATTGAGAGAAAGAGTGTCGGAGATCATTTAGCCAAGGTACACAAAGTCATGGACAACCTCCAGTTCATGCGCAGAGATTGTAATGCAGGGAGGTGAGTCCACATCCTGAACCATGACCTGTGTTTTCTTACAAAAGATATACCAGTCTATAGAAAAATATTCTAAAGCAGGCTATACAGACGTGTTATTGTTATTAATATTGTGTATTGAATTTGACAGGAAATTAATGAAACTTTCAATACGTGGAATTTTAAAAAATAAATCATTTTCTACCTTTCCTGATTTTCTTCTGTGCTCCTCCTTGGAGCATCCTAACCAATCAAAAGTCCCCAATGAATTGTCCTCTGTTTTGAAAAAGATAAAAATGGTTGAAACATAGTGAGAAAATAATACATCGGGAGGGGGAGGAGCAGAAAAAAAGATGGGGAAGGTCACACAGGCAAGATTCCAGAAGAAGATTGATATTCAGCTAAAGAACAACACTAGAAGCAGCAGACAAACTGCCATGAATTTCTCTTAACAGAACTGCAACACATCACTCAGATCCACGAACTGCACCGCATTTAATGTATCCCTTCCGTAATATGTGATTGGTCTTTTAATGAGCAAGTCTACAAAGTCTTCAGCCCAGTTTTCAATGATAGGAACAGAATGTGATTTCCAGAACTGAAAATCATCTGCTTTGCTACAAGCAGCCTTCCAGCAATCTGGTGTGTTCAACCTTTGAAGAAGTTAGAATAACACCCAGGAGGACAGGTATGGTCCTGCGTGCTCTCTGATACCTAGAGGGCTAAGGTCGGCTGAGGTCATTGGGAGCCCAGTGCTTTCCAGGTGCATCTTGCAAGCCGTCTCTCCACCACATGCCATATTTTAAAGGAGTCCTCCCTGGGTTTGTTTCACTATCCCCGAGGGCATTGTTATTTCATGGGAAACAATTTCTTTATTTCCTGACTAGTTACACGTTTCTGTGATGATTCTATTTTCAGATTCTGAGGATGTGGCAGAGACAGTGCCTCTTTCCCCTCATCGAAAGCAAATGTTATTGTGGGTCAGCGGGATGGTGCCTCCATCTGTGCCTGTGTGCAGTTGGAGGTTGCTGGATTCTTGGAATGCATGCATGTGGGTTTCCAGTTATTAGGACTTAGCTCAGTGGTAAAGTGCTTGTGGAAGGGCCCAGGCGGGGTCCCTGGCAGTATCTCCAGGTATGTCTGGTAGCAACCCTTGTTTGCATAAAACCCTGGGGAGCTGCTCCGTTGTAGACAGTGCTGAGCTAGATGGACCACTGGTCTAATTCCAAATAGGACAACTCCAAATTTATTTTAAAAATTTACATTCCATGCTGTTCATATTCTCCTCCGTCTGAACTTCTCAGATGTTAGGGGTATGAATTACAACTGACTTTGTTTAGGGCAGTGTTTCTCAAACTGTGGGTCAGAACCTACTAGGTGGGTGGCAAACCAGTTTCGGAGAGTGCTCATTCATTTCAATATTTTATTTTTAATAGACTTGATGCTACGATGATATGTGACTGCAATTGGGGAAATTTTAAACATTTGTACTTTTAACAGCCTACTATGTATATGCTTTAAACAATGATAGTCAATGGGACTTACTCCTGGGTAAGTGTGGGTAGGATTGCAGTCTAGGATTAAAAATTTTCCTGCTTGATGATGTCATTTCCGGTCATGACATCACTTCTGGTGGGTCCTGACGGATCCTCATTCTAAAAAGTGGGTCCCGATGAACCACTGGTTTAGGAAGTTCTTTCATTTTTGTTTTCCGTACTTTGTTCCAATTGCTACATATGTGCAATTTGTCACCCACATCTTTTTTTTCGTAGAATCATAGAATGTTTGATTTGGAAGGGACTTGGAGCAGTGGTGTAGCTATGTGGTGTAGCTGTGTCTTGTGCCACCCCAGAGCATCCCTAGAAATGCTGCCCCCCCACCCAACCCAGATGTGATGTGATGATGTCATCTCAATTACTTCTGGTTGCATGCTGCTCATAGCTGCATCTGCCCCACACAGCCACTCTTGGAGCAGTTGCATACCTCTGTGAGTGACCCAGCCGCCTCCTTCTTCCACTTTTTTCCCAGAGCAGAAGAAGAAGCAGGCAGCAGCCAGACCAGTCATAGCAGCTCGCAACTGATGCGAGGGTGTCAGCAAGGAGGGCTGGTTTTCCTGCTTCCCCCCTCACAGTCCCTCTGAGAGTGGTTGACTGAGCACTGCTCTGGGCAGTCACTCAGAATGGTGCTCAGTGGCTGTGAGGGGTGGAGCTGGAGACTTGCTCCTCCTCTCAGCCATGCTCAGAGCAGCTGGCCGCCTGCCACTCAGCTCACACCCATTGAGCGGCATGCATGCGGCCCCTCCACTTCGGAGCCATTCTAAGCGGTGACAGGAATGGCTTTGAATGGCCTTCTGCCTGGAATGGCTTTGAAGGGGAGGCTCCCTGGAAAACTTATTGCTTTGCACCCCCTCTAGCTATGCCCCCGGATGTGGGTTGAGAAGGTGGGGGTTGCTGCACTGCCGCCTAGCGGAGATGTGATATGCAGAGGACTTGGTTGTTAGCTGAACATTAGGGCTCCTCTGCCTTTATATTAGCAACTGAGCTATTATGATTTCAAAAAGTTGCAGAAGTTTTAAAGTGACACCTGCCAAATTTTCTCACTCACCCGCTTGTCAAATGCACAGAGGTCCTGAGGAAAGAGTCCCAGAGGGGTGGTTTGTGGTGCTCCAAATCTATGAAAATGCTGGATATGGGTCTCGCTGCTGTTGGAGTCAAGCCAAGCCAAGCTGCTAGGCTGGGATCCTGACATCAGTGCTGGGATGACCCCACATGGCGTGCAAATTAGCATTCTTCACTGACAGCTGAGAAAACCATGCTAGGGGGAGGAAAATCCTCCTTCAGCTTTTTTAAGTGGAACATTTTGCAGGTGCTACTGTTTAAGGATGGATTGAATTGTTGAACAGCAGAATGGGCATGAGAAGAAATCCAAGGATGAACAGTTCTGTTGACCTGGGTGTGGCACCAGTTCAGCCAGCCACCATCAATTTGCCTACCTGCCTAGCATGAATGTCTTGCCATGTTAACAAAATCCTTCCCTTCTAGGACACACAGGAAGAGACAGGCTGCCACCTCATAGTTTTTCTGGGCCATGGAGAAGACTCTTGCTCTGAGCCCCCTACGTGAAAACAGGAAGAGGCCTGTTGGGCATCTAGTCCAGCTTCCTTTTCTGAAAGTGGTCAACCAGATTCTTCTAGGAAGCACCCAAGCACAGTATGAGGGCAAGAAGTCTGCCCCACCATTTCTCTGCCAGGCAGTTGGTATTCAGATAGACTACCTCTGAACCTGAAAGTTTCAACTAGTTTTATCGAGTTCATCAGGGCTGGATTTCATGATATTTAGCTGCTCCCTCTGGTCCATTGCATGAAAAGGATTGTGAAAGGATTACTGAATTTTTGTCTGTGGATTTGATTGGCCAACTTTGGCCTACGTGTGAGAATTTTGCACATGCGATTTATTCCTGCATGGATGAGGGGAAATGGTGGAGGTGGCATTTTTGGGCCATCTGGGCAGGGAGAATATGTGCATTTGCATTCCCCTCCAGGGAATAAGTGTCAATCAATCCAGCCCCTAGCTAATAGTAATAGATGGAAAAACTTGCTGGATTAGACAGAGTTCCTTTTGAGTCCAGCATTGTTTCCAGCAGTGGTATGGTAGATGTCTCCAAAATGCCTATACACATTGGAAGAACTCTGGGATCTTCCCCTGTGGTTTACTCCCAGAGGGGGGCTTGCCTCTGCATATCTAGATGTTCCATTCAGTGATCATGGCAAATTTTAGTGGCTTGTCATTGATTTTAGTGGCTTGTCAGCATGACTAGCTTTTGCTAGGCTGAGCCCAAGGTGCTGAAATGGCTTACGTCCTGCATGGATCATTTTCTCTTAATGCAAAGGTTTGTTCCCAGCTCATCAGAACATTCATCTGCAGCATCGTGTGCAGGACAGAGCTCAATTTCACTGGGAGAGTAGGGGTTTCGATGAACAGGCATTCAAAACAGGAATTCAAACTTTTACAGAGTTTGGCTCCCATATCTAGCTGCTGTTGGGCTGCCTCCAACCCTGACTTTGAGGGCAATTCTCGAGGAGCCCATTGTAAAGCCATTATTGTGTGCGCGAGCCTGCAGCAGTTTCATCAGGCCAAATTTCTATACTAATAAAACACGACACCCAGTGCGATAATCGGTTGTTACATCCTTTATTGGATACTTTTTTCCTTCAGAAACTGGAAAGTAATTTCTGTTTACAGGCTTCGCTACGAAGACAGAAAAGGGGGGCTGTTTCTTCCTAGCCACATGTCCAGGCCCAGCTTGAACTAAGCACATCCAGGTTTTTTTTTGTGGGGGGGCTCTCCAGCTTAAAGTCCCAAGGGTCAGCAGCGTGAACTAGAAGTGGAGTCTGGAAGGCAGCAGACAAATGGCCCTGTTCTTTTGACCAGGCTCTTCATATTTATACCAAGCCCTGCTAAAGATGCTTCACACTGCCTGCCAATTGCAAGGGCCAGTGTTCCACAACAGTGTTCCCTCTGCTTTCTGAGAGCACTTGGAGACAGTGACATAGCTAAGGGGGGCAGGGGGGTGCCAACCTGCACACCCAATAGCAGATTTCAAGGCATCCAGGAGGTGTTCTGAGGTGCAGGAGGCTGTGTGCAGCCTCCCCAGGTCTCAGAAGGCCTCCTGGAGGCTTTAGAAAGGCATTTGCAGTTTCCACATTGTGGAAAGGGGGTGTTAAAAAAATCTGTGCCCCTGGGTGCCAGATCCCTTAGCTATGCCACTGCTTGGAGACCTGCAGTGCAATCCTACCTTGCGCTGGAACAGGCAGGCCAGGAGGGCTGCGCTTTATCCAGCACACGTTATGGCGCAAAAGTGGCTCAGCTGGAGGTAAGGGGAAATGTAGGGACGCTGCCACGTCGGTGCTGGCAAACCACACCACCCGTGGTTCAGCCTCCTTGCACCAAACCCAAGCCAATTAACACAAAAGGCGTATGTGGCGTGAGATAATCAGGTTGTTTGATTATGCAAAGAGAGTTTCGGGAATGGGGGGGGAGAGGGATAAAAATAAAGAGCTCTCGACAGAGAGAGGAAGATCTTCCACCAAGCCCGCCTTCGTCTCTTTCTTCATCTCTATTGAGATCCCACAGGGAAACACTTTCCCTTACTCCCAGGTAAGCCACTGCCTCCTGAGGTGACATATGTCAGAGGAGAGCAGAGTGGCTTGAAGCTGCTCCACGCTACTTGGGTATGGGGGCTAGCATCTGGCATAATAGCTGGATCCCAGCCCCACGTTCCGGTCCCTGCCTGCCCGCCCACCCACTCCTGGGGCTGCCTTCCACCCGCCCTTTCCCTGCCCCTGAACATCTCCGTTTTGCCTTCTCCCCGCTTCCTCCCCACCCTCCCCAGACCCTTGCATTGGCCGAGCTTACCTGGGGGAAGCTGCCATGGAGGCTGGATGCAGCCTCTGTGCACTGGCGTGGCTTCCTCCTGAGCTCCTCCTTGCTTTACAGCACTTTTGTGGTTGGTTGGCAACCTTCAGTCTCGAAAGACTATGGTATAAGCCTACAGCACCTGGTATTCCCAGGCGGTCTCCCATCCAAGTACTTACCAGGCCTGACCCTGCTTAGCTTTCGAGATCAGACGAGATCGGGCATGTGCAGGGTAACAAATGCACACAGCTCTAAGTAGCTCATTAGGTAAGCGCCTGACTCTGTTCTTGAGATACTCCAACTGACCCTAATTATCAGGGATAGCCCCTATTTTCTGATCACTTATGTGTGCCTTATTAAAATATTGTTCATAAAGAGTCATAGAATTGGAGGGGGCCTATAGAGTCATCTAGCGCAGCCCCCTGCTTGCAGCAGAGAAATCCTTCCTTGAGTATTTCCAAAAAGTTTCTGTTGAGCCCCTACTTGAAGACCTCCAGTAAGGGACAACCCACCACCTCCCTTGGGGTTTCATTGCCCAACTGCTCTTACCATTAAGACATTTCTTCTGATACTCAACCAGACTCTTCCCATCTTCAGTTTACACCCATTAGATCTAGTTCTACTGTGTGGGGCAGCACTGAACAATTCCTTGCCCTCTTGCACGTGACAACCTGCCCTGTGTTATGAGGCACAGCACTGTCTGTCTCAGTTTTGCCCTCTGTGGGCGCTCGGACATGGCCTGTTTGCAACTTCACCAAGAGTTTGGACAAGTAACGAATAAGCACCAGGAGTGAGTTCCACCAGCAGATCACACAGACAAAGGCAAGCAACAGACGCTCCTTGTCAGTGGCATGCATAAAATTAAAATACTGACTTCTCCCTTCCTTATGGATAATCTCTACTGTTGAGACAGGAAGCTGGTGTAATAGGAACCCGAGCCCCTTGCTATCCAAGGGAGGAGGCACATTACCCATAATCCCCCCGGCTCATCTCATCCTAGCAAGGAAGCAGGTGCTTGTCCTCATTGCCTGTTTTTCTTTCTCAAATCTTTTCTTCTGTTTTCCCCCAAATACCAGAATTGATTTACAACAGATCTTCATCTTTCTTGCTTCCCTGTGGCTTTTGTGGGAAAGCTACAAAATCCCCTTCTTCTGAGCAGACAAGTGAAGAGGTGTGCCTGTGCGCGCGCATGTTTTCCAGCAAGTTTAGCAAAACTGTTTAAATTCAAAACATCAAGAATAGCCTTGAGGTGCAAACAGTGTCAAGCGTTTTCACTAGAAGTAGTTTGGCTTCTCCAGTATCCATGGGAGTGGACAGCAGAAGGCAGGGTGACTGAGTCACATCTAGAACCTGCCTTTAAAGCCAGCATGGGCATTTTACACCTGCACATGCTAGTAGGCAAGACCTTCTAATGCTCTGGCCCTCCTTCACAATTGCTCTGATTCACAAGCACCAAGCTCACGATGCTCTGACCCTTCCTTCACCAATGAGTGTGAGAGCCAGCTCCTAGAAGTGAGGAATCTCCAAGCAGAGAATGCCTCCTGCCCCGGGCAGTGCATCTGCCACCCCAGGGGTGTTAGCTCAGTGGGGTCCAAGAGGGGTCAAGGCTGTCAGGCAAAAGGGGCGGCACCCCCCTTACAGGTCCAGAGTGATAGGCCTCAGATAGGTTATGGAGAAAGGGGGCTGCTTCACCTGTGCCCTTCTCCCTGCTCATGGCTTCTTGCAGGCTCACAGGCCAGCCAGCTTCCTTGCTACCCAGCTTCCTCACCACCACTGACCTTCATCCCTGGCCTGCTCCTGCCTTATAAAGGGTTTGCCAGCCCCCTCTGGACCTGCCCCTTCCTCCCTCCTGGTATGATAAGGTCTGTCACAGAATCCTGCCCCCCTTCTCCCCCTTGGTTCTTCAGTGCCTCTAGTACTCTGCCCACATCGCCTCTGTCTTCCAAAGCCTTGACCCCAGCTGTGGCTGTTTTCCATGTTCAGTCTCTCCAGGCTATGGGCCCTGTTGCCAGGGCTCTAAAGTCACATGGGAGGTACCACCAGCCAGGCAGGGACTTACAGCCCCCTGAGATGCCTCTGCCCAGATGAGTACCCAGCCAGAACCTGGACAGACATAAGAGACTATCCCTGCTGGATCTAGCCCAGCATCAGGGGAGGTGAAATTCTCCTGGTGCCTAAGGCAGCATGCCAAGTCCTGGGGACCATGTCACTGCCTTCCCCCTGCCCTTTAAGGGAGCAGAGTCCAGGGCCCTCAGGCTGGGGCATCATGACACCCCAGTTTGAGAACCACTGTGGTAGAGGAAGGGGTAGCTAACCTGGTCAGGAATGCCAGCTTCGATAACTTCAGAATAGCATGGATAGCTTCAGGATGGCTGTGGATATCTGAGAACAGGCAGCAGATGGCATAGCATGAGTAACACTCTTGTTCTCGCAGATAAGTGAATTTTCGTAACAGAGTGCGTGAGTAGCAAGAATTGACTGTCTGTATATAGGGCAGGGCAGGCCTGGCTGGTGGGCTCATGCTGCCTAAGTGAACCACACCAAATGCTGCAATTTCCCCGCCCCCTCTGCCCCCCCAAAACTTGGGAACCCAGAATGCTCTGCTTTTCTGGATCACTTTAAACAGAGCCTGTGCCCAAGGCAGCAGAAGCTGGAGGTAAGGGGAAAAGGTTGGAGGCTCCACCTGTCCATCTCCTGGCCTGCTTGGCTGCTTCCTTAAGCAGCTGGGGTGGGGGAAGATTGGGAGGTGGCTGTGGCAGAGTTTTTCCCCCTGTCCCTTCTTCCCAAGAGAAAGAAAGTGGTTGCTACTGTCCAGAGTGCAGAGGTGAGCCAGAGGGTGGCAGAAAGAAGTGGGTTTCGGGGTACTGCCCCTTGTCATTTTGCCACCCAATGGAATTTACCACTCAATGTGAAGCCTTCAGGTCATGGCATTGGTGAGCCAGTCCTGGTGTAGGGCCCTGCTTGATTAGATGAAAGGTCCATCTAATCCAGCATCTTGTTTCCAACAGTGGCCTCTGGAAAGCCCATCAGCAGAGCATGAAGGCACCAGCCCTCTTCTTTTGTTTGTCCACCTGCACCTGGTATTCAAAGGTATATAGCCTCTGAATATGGTTTTATTTCACTATCAGGTTAATTGCCATTGATAGTCCTCTGGAAAGGAGGAAGGAAGTGATGGGGTGAGAGAGCAGAGGTGTGACTTTGATGTTCAAGGAGGGAGGTCAAAGAGAAGAAGAAAGGGTGAAGTCGTTTAAGGGCACTAGAGGGCTTTAGCTAGTGGAGAGATGCGCTTTTGCCTGCATGTAGCTACAGCTGGATTATGTTCTCTTGGTTCTTTGTTTTCTCTCCTTAACAAAAAGAACATCTCTCCTTTTTCTGCCAGGCATGCTGGACATCAGGCACTTGATAAGAAATGTAAATATTCACGTGTAATTTCTGCCAGCTGAGCCCTCTAGAACATCTGTTTCATGAGGAAAATGATAGAAAAGGAGGCCATTCATTAAGCGCAAAGCAAACAGTTAACAGGGCTTGCTCCTGGCCTTTGCCTCTTCATCCATTTATAATTGTCTGAATTAGGTTCCAAAATATGGAATCTTTAGGGAAAATGCAACATTTGCTTGGAAAGAGAGAAGGAGCAAAGGTCACCTCTATTTTGATTAATGAGAATGTTCTCAAATTGCCAGTAATGAGTATTAGAGGCCATTGTTGGATGCTGTGGGTACAGGATCAGTATGAATGAGAGGAAAGAAACCCCCAGGATATTTGTGGTTGAGAGCTCATCAGAGGAGCCTCTGCTTGTCGAAACTGCAAAAGGATAAACGGAAATGCCTTTGGCCTCTTGGAGTCTTCCCAGAGTCTTCTGGCAGAGTTTTATGGGAGATCCATTCTTTGAAACAGTTAATTCTTTGGGAGAAGGGGGGAATGTCATGGTTTGGTTATTTTTTTTTCTTTTCCTTTCTGAAGCCGAAGCCTGAGCCTCAGAAAAAACTCAGAGTTATTATTAGTATTTATTGTTTATGGAGGGTCAGAAATGTGCACGACATTTTGTGCGGCACTGTGGGGGAAGACCTCTGTAGTTATAGACTGAGCCAGTCTGACTAGAGAAATTAGCTTCCTGTACACAGACCAAAAGGTTGGGGGGGGGGATGTTATGATTTTGGTGAGCCCACAAGGGACCCTGTGAGGTTGACCCTCCCCATTAACAGTTCTGTCTGTGATTGCTGCTTGGTGCCATTGTTGTGATAACTTTTTCCCTTCATTTGTTGCAACCATTTTATTGTCTATATTTACACACCAGTCTTCCTTCAGGAAGCTCAGGGCAGCGTGCAGGGCTCCTCCCCCTTCTTTTATCCTCTCAACAGCCTTGTGAGGTAGGTTAGTCTGAGAGATAGTGGCTGCCTCTACGTCATCTAGGAAGCTTTGTAACTACGTGGGGATTTGAATCCAAATCCTACTGTGCACCACAAAGTGGCTCTGCAATGTAGAGCAGGAGCGTCCAAACTTTTTGGCAGGAGGGCCACATCATCTTTCTGACACTGTGTTGGGGGCTGGGGAAAAACGCAATTTACATTTCAAATTTGAATAAATTTACATAAATTTACATAAATGAATATATTAGTGATGGAACTTATATGAACGAATGATGGCCTTGCAAATAGCTCAAGGCCTATAAAAGGCCTTGCACAAAGCAAAACAGACCTTTCCTTCGCTGCTGCTGCTGCATCACAGATGTGAAACAGCAAGCAATGGAGGGAGCCCTTGTCCCACAGCTCATGCAAGAGGTTGAACAGTAGCCCTCACGCTGAGAGCAGTTGCATTGGGCCAGCATGGGCTCCAGCAAGTCTCCAGAACTGCACATGAGGAGCAAAGTAAGAGTTTGGCTGTTGTTGGCTTTTCTGGGGGGGGGGGGAATGCTGAGGTAGCAGGGCCCAGATGACATTCAGGTGGCATTCCAGGTCACTCCACCCCATCAGGACTAGTAATCACACATAGTACACAGGGTAGGTGTGGGTAGAGAGCTCTGACTGGAGCTGTCTTCAGGGTAGAGAGCTCATCCTGGGGCTGTGTTTCCTGGGTGAAGTGGCTGGAGTAAAAACTGGAAGATAGGTCCGTAAAAGCACTTTGACTTTACAGCCAAAAGAGAGAGGTCCGACTCCTTGCCCTCAAGAAGCTGGCAAACTACACTTCAACAGTGGGAGGAATTGCAGGCAAAGGGTAGCGGAGATGAATGTGATCAAATGTACTTCATATGGTTAGGCTTGATTGAGTCAAGAGGTGCAAATGGCTGGGGGGGGTCAGTCAGTTTTTTATTAGGGAAATTCCCGAAGGTTCATTCACTGCTGGGGGGGCAGGGCGGCTTTGAATGATTGGAAGAGAGAATCTGGTGGTGGTGGTGGTGGTGGTGGTGGTGGTGGTGGTGGTGTGTGTGTGTGTGTGTGTGTGTGTGTGTGTGTGTGTGTGTGTGTGTGTGCGTGCGCGCACGTGTAAAAACTGTTTATGGTGTGAAATAGAGGTAGATTGAAAGAGATGTTGAGAATGTTAGCTGGAGACTGGAATTTTCTGGGGGGATGTAGGGCCGATCTCTGGGAATCTTACATGATCAGTTGCTGATCTGTAGGATTTGGTGTGCTGCTTGCCTCCACCTGGTGCTCAGACTGTATATTTGTCAAACCAACCAACCAACCTACCACATATAACCTTTTGGATCCCAGTGCCTTTTGTATCAAAAGAATCATATCTCTGTCCTCAGGTCCTCCTAACTTAGGAACGTTCCTTCCACCCCTTTGGGTTGGGGTGCTGGTGCGGGTATAAGTGAATTTGCAGAAAGAAAGAAAGAAAGAACGAAAGAACGAAAGAACGAACGAACGAACGAACGTTCTTTCGATCAATCGCCAATTTGGGTAGCAAATATTCTCCATGTCAGCTGTGTGTGTCTGAATGTTGCTGATACTCTGTACACTGATAGTGTTCAACACTATCTGGCCCCTATTGATTGTTCAGCAGCAGTGAATATATGTCAGGCTCTGGCTTGTAACTGTCCTCATCTGCTGGTATCTGTATATAGCTGTCAACATTTTACATAAGAATGAAACATTCCTCTAGCATCTTGTGGGCAACCAGATGCCCCAATGGGAAACCCACAAATAGGGCATGGAGGTCACAGCCCTCTCCTACTCTTGCTCCCCCCACAACTAGCATCCAGTGGTAGACTGCCTCTGAAAATGGAGGCTCTATTTGGTTTAACAGCCATCAGCTATCATAATAGCTATCAACTGTGTTTGTTTATTGTGAAGAATCATACATGCCCTATCTTGACTGAATGATCTCAAGGCAGCTTACAACACTGGTGATGTCAGGAATGGATTCTAGCTCAGTGATAGAGCCTTTCAGGTAGATTTCTGGTTCAGTCCTTGGCATCTCTAGGTCAGGCTTCAATCCTGTTGGGGCTTTGCACTACTGGAACTAGCGTTGGATGCACATTGGATGCAGCACATGGCACACTAAATCGGCACAGCTGCATTGAAAACAAAGTTGGGCAATAGGAATGGGCAGTTAGTCTAAGCAACAGAAAGATCCCAGCCTGAAACCTTGGCCAGCCATTGTCATGCAAGCTAGATGCTAGGGAACTACATGGAGCAAGCAGTGGGTTTAGTGTAAGACCGCTTCCTACATTCCCTGATCACACCCCACTTGCACCCGAGTGTACTTCAGTCCCAATAGCAGAGGTTGCTTCCCTTTGCTTTAGCAGGCCTTGGACAACTGGCAATTGGAGCAGAGTCCCTTCTTGGGGGGGGGGGGGGCCGGGGAGAGCAGTCTCTGCACAGCTGCTTCTGCTTCTCAGTCTAAGGAGCCAGGCTGGTTTTCTGCTTGCTGTGATGCTCTTCCTGGGAGGCAGGAACCAAAGCGCCACTCTGTAGAGATCTGATTGCAAGTTTACAATTCAGCCTGTTTTGTGATTTTATATGTTTGGGGTTTTTAAAACCATTTCAACCAGCAAAGCACACTCAAACCAAGTGTCCTTGATTGACAGGAGTGCAAAAAAAAAAAAAGTTTTTATTTCAAACTCACACATTTCTTTGATGTGTTTATCTTCTTCATTCTGTGGTATTTGACTATTGCAGTGATCCAGAACTGAAAGGATAAAGACATCTGGTTCAGACGCCGTTTTGTACTCTTGCACCGAGCCAGCCAAGCTACTATAAATTACAGAGACATATTTAAAGAAAGATGCAGCTTTTCCATTGCAAGGTTTTATAGACTTACTCCTACCTCCTCTGGCAGCCAAGTGTTTTTCTCTCTACTCTACCTTACAGTGCTAAATCTCAGGTTGCTCTGTTAAACTTTGTAATTTATCTATTTGTTGCCAAATTGGGGGCAGCCCCCCCCCCAAAAAAAAATTCTTTGTTTTTTGTTTTGTTTTTAAGTATGTGGGATATTTGGGCCCTTAATCTGTGGACCGGAGAGAAAGGGGGTCTACATCTGAAATCAGTACCAAACTATTTCCAGATAAGAGAGCCACATTCTGGACAGTGATGAGTGGATTCCCCCTGTTCTGTTCCTTTATTGTTCCTTTGGCTTGCTCTGCCCTACATTCAGTGGCGTAGCTGGAGGGGGCTGTGCACCCAGCCTGGCAGGGAGCCTCAGTGTGGTGGGCAAGCGGCCCCTCCTTTCGGAGCCATTCCCAGCCGGGAGGGGGGAATTGGATCCAATGCTAGGATCCCATTGTGTACCACCCCCCCTCCAGCTACACCACCACCTACATTCTGCTCCTCCCACATGCCGGCTTATCTAGGGGAAAATAACTGAAACTCATTCAGAAATTGCATTTTCTGCTGCATTCTGGGTGCATTTTGCTGCTTCTTTTGGTTCCACCTCTTCATCTGCACCTTCTTTTCGCATCTGTGTTGCTGATGTACACGTACACACTGATGAAATGCTACCCGAAAGTAGTCATGATGTGATAATTTTCTGATGGTATCAAACTTGATCTTGCATTATTGCTGTTGTTGTTATTGGTACTATTATAAACATTTAGGTCCTGCTTTTCAACCGAGATGTTCACAAAGCAGTTTACAAAGCCAAAAGCTCTGTGTTCTCTTTAGTGATGTGCACATGTGCTCCTGAACCAGGGCTTTTTTTCTAATGGAACATTGGGGGACGGAGTTCTGGCACCTTTTTGCAGGGGCCCCTCCCCTTTGGAGGCATTCCAGGAGGGGGGGAGCAAAATAGAGGCATTCGCTGAGTGGGTGCTGGGGGGTGCAGGGTGGGCGGGCGCCTGGCCCCTGCCTGACCGCACAACGACCCCCTCCTGCCCCCATCTCCAAGCTCTCACCTGAGCCCAGCCCGCCTCCCCTCCCCCCGCGCTCTGCTTCCCAGCGCAGCTTCCAAGATGGTGGAGGGCACGGGGGACAAAGGCCGACACCGAGGAGGAGGACGGACAGCCAGCCAGCCAGCCAGCCAGCCAGCCAGGGAGACGGGCTGCGGCACCCACGGAACGCCCAGGTACTGGCTTGGCGGAGGAGGAGGGGAAGGAAACTGGCTGGTGCAGCTCCGTGCCAATCTGCAGCAGGAGCCTAGGCATGTCTACTCAGAAGTATGTCTCATTGTGCTCAATGGGGCTTGCTCCTGGGAAAGGGTGCATAGCCTTGCAGCCTGAGAGCCCAAACTTGTCTACTCAGAAGTAAGTTCCACTGTGTTCAATGGGGCTTACTCCCGGGAAAGTGTCATAGCCTTGCAGCCTGAGTAGACAGGCAGAGGAAGGGCTCTGTGGCTGCAGTCCTCTCCACACTTTCCTGGGAGGAAGCCCCACTGCCTCTAGTGGGGCTGACTTCTGAGTAGACAGGCAGAGGAGGGGCTCTGAGGCTGCAGTCCTCTCCACAGTAAGCCCCATTCACTAAAGTGGACTTCTGAATAGACATGCATAGGATTGGGCTCTTAGGCACTTTCCTGGGAGTAAGCTCCATTGACTAGAACAAGACTTATTTCAGAGTAGACATACCTAGGATTGGGCTCTTAATCCTGGCAGAGATATATATCTGCACCCATTTTCACATGCTAAGGGCAGGTGAAAAGGGATTCTACGTGTGTACAACGTGCTGTCCAGCCTTGCCAGAGATCCTCCTCATCCTTCCCCCACAAGCATGCCCTCCGCCAGCTAGCGTTTGCAGCTCCTCTCCAGCAATGCACAGCAGCTGCTCAGGGCAGCAGAGAACATACAATTGCATGCCAAGCGCCTTCCCAAAGACACAGAGTATTCTGATACCTGAATTAAACCATATTTAATCGCTTGTTTGCAAACGTAGCTGTTTCTATGTGCACCCAAGGACCCCTCTCGTGTAAGAATTCCTTTTTTGTTCTTACTCCCACAGTTGCTTAGAGTAATTTTACTACATGGAGCTCATGTAAGCCATTTTTTGGAATCCATTCACTGCTTCCTCTCCTCAAAGTAGTGCCATACTACATACTACATGCTACATGCACCTGTACAGTATTTTTCCCCATGTGTAGACAAAGTAGCTAAGGGGAAGGGGATGTGGAGATTGACAGCCCAATCCTATGCATGTCTACTCAGAAGTAAGTTCATCTTTAGGGGGGAAGCACATTAAAAATATTTTACTTCTCCAATAAAAAATGGTTTATAAATAAATAAGTAAGTAAATAAATAAATAAATAAATAAATAAAAGATTAACAAGTTGTGAGTTCCTGCACCTTTTTATTTACAAAAAAAGCACTGTCCTGAACTATGGGGAATTTCCAACTGTCATCTCCCCATCAGAAACAATACCAGGTAAGTCAAAACTTGGGAAAAATTTTGATTAAAAAAAATTCAGAATTATCCTTAATTTTGTGTAGGAAGGAGCATTTTTCTTTCATTTGTCCTTTAGTGCTGTCTTAATAGTTTTGTTTTGCCTTGAATGGAAATTTAATTAGGAAAACTTCTAAAGTTAGTTGCAGAGTTGTTCTTCCATCTTATTTGCATTTTTACCCTCTCCACAGTACTGAAGTGCTCATGAATGGTGAGCTTAAAACACTGCAAAAGAGCAATCTTGATGCTATCATATCGCATCAAGATTTGTTTTGTGCAATATTTTATCAATAAATATACATCAACAGCTGACAGAACACAACAAAAACCAATCTTGATGTGATTGACTGTAGCGTCCCAGAGTACATTTATTCCTGCACATTGGTCAAACAGCACACAGATAGAGTCTTCATTCAAGTATATCATAGTCACATCAAGATTGCTTTTTTGCTATTTTATCAATGTACATGTGCATCAATAAAACACCCCACAAAAAGACCCTAATGCAATCTTACATATGAGGCCCAGCAGAGGTGTATACCGCAAAGAAAGAAGGGTTCCACTAAATCCAGGAGGGTGCCCGCATGGCTAACCAGCCAAGTTAGAGAGGCTGTGAAGGGCAAGGAAGCTTCCTTCCGTAAATGGAAGTCTTGCCCTAATGAGGAGAATAAAAAGGAACATAAACAGTGGCAAAAGAAATGTAAGAAGGTGATACGGGAGGCCAAGCGAGACTATGAGGAACGCATGGCCAGCAACATTAAGGGGAATAATAAAATATGTTAGAAGCAGGAAACCCGCCAGAGAAGCGGTTGGCCCTCTGGATGGTGAGGGAGGGGAAGGGGAGATAAAAGGAGACTTAGAGATGGCAGAGAAATTAAATGAGTTCTTTGCATCTGTCTTCACGGCAGAAGACCTTGGGCAGATACCACTGCCCGAACGGCCCCTCCTGACCGAGGAGTTAAGTCAGATAGAGGTTAAAAGAGAAGATGTTTCAGACCTCATTGATAAATTAAAGATCAATAAGTCACCAGGCCCTGATGGCATCCACCCAAGAGTTATTAAGGAATTGAAGAATGAAGTTGCTGATCTCTTGACTAAGATATGCAACTTGTCCCTCAAATCGGCCACGGTGCCAGAAGATTGGAGGATAGCAAATGTCACGCCTATTTTTAAAAAGGGAAAGAGGGGGGAACCCGGGAAACTATAGGCGGTCAGCCTAACATCCATACCGGGTAAGATGGTGGAATGCCTAATCAAAGATAGGATCTCAAAACACATAGACGAACAGGCCTTGCTGAGGGAGAGACAGCATGGCTTCTGTAAGGGTAAGTCTTGCCTCACGAACCTTATAGAATTCTTTGAAAAGGTCAACAGGCATGTGGATGCGGGAGAACCCGTGGACATTATATATCTGGACTTTCAGAAGGCGTTTGACATGATCCCTCACCAAAGGCTACTGAAAAAACCCCACAGTCAGGGAATTAGAGGACAGGTCCTCTCATGGATTGAGAACTGGTTGGAGGCCAGGAAGCAGAGAGTGGGTGTCAATGGGCAATTTTCACAATGGAGAGAGGTGAAAAGCGGTGTGCCCCAAGGATCTGTCCTGGAACTGGTGCTTTTCAACCTCTTCATAAATGACCTGGAAACAGGGTTGAGCAGTGAAGTGGCTAAGTTTGCAGACGACACCAAGTTTTTCCGAGTGGTGAAGACCAGAAGTGATTGTGAGGAGCTCCAGAAGGATCTCTCCAGACTGGCAGAATGGGCAGCAAAATGGCAGATGCGCTTCAATGTCTGTAAGTGTAAAGTCATGCACATTGGGGCAAAAAAATCAAAACTTCACATATAGGCTGATGGGTTCTGAGCTGTCTGTGACAGATCAGGAGAGAGATCTTGGGGTGGTGGTGGACAGGTCGATGAAAGTGTCGACCCAATGTGTGGCGGCAGTGAAGAAGGCCAATTCTATGCTTGGGATCATTAGGAAGGGTATTGAGAAAACAGCTAGTATTATAATGCCGTTGTACAAATCTATGGTAAGGCCACACCTGGAGTATTGTGTCCAGTTCTGGTCGCCGCATCTCAAAAAAGACATAGTGGAAATGGAAAAGGTGCAAAAGAGAGCGACTAAGATGATTACGGGGCTGGGGCACCTTCCTTATGAGGAAAGGCTACGGCGTTTGGGCCTCTTCAGCCTAGAAAAGAGACGCCTGAGGGGGGACATGATTGAGACATACAAAATTATGCAGGGGATGGACAGAGTGGATAGGGAGATGCTCTTTACACTCTCACATAATACCAGAACCAGGGGACATCCACTAAAATTGAGTGTTGGGCGGGTTAGGACAGACAAAAGAAAATATTTCTTTACTCAGCGTGTGGTCGGTCTGTGGAACTCCTTGCCACAGGATGTGGTGCTGGCGTCTAGCCTAGATGCCTTTAAAAGGGGATTGGACAAGTTTATGGAGGAAAAATCCATTACGGGATACAAGCCATGATGTGTATGCGCAACCTTCTGATTTTAGAAATGGGTTATGTCAGAATGCCAGATGCAAGGGAGGGCACCAGGATGAGGTTTCTTGTTATCTGGTGTGCTCCCTGGGGCATTTGGTGGGCCGCTGTGAGATACAGGAAGCTGGACTAGATGGGCCTATGGCCTGATCTAGTGGGGCTGTTCTTATGTTCTTATGTTCTTATGATCACATGGAAACTGTGTTTTTTTCCAGTATTTTCTCAATGTACACATGTACAGCAGTGATGTTATGTGAGAGAGAGAAAGACTGGAATGAACTGTGGCAACTGCAGCATAACAGTACACACTGTACAAAATTCAGAAATAAAAACGGTGACCCCATAGAAGACACACAAGGCATCTTTTGGAAACAAGACCATGTGATTCAAAACTGCAGAATTTGCAAAGCAATTCAGCTGTGAATTTTAGAAGTATCCCTAATTAAGGCAGCTGTGACCTGAAAAAGTCAGGTTTGCTGTGTGATTGTGCTCCTGGAGTCTGTTTTGCTCCAGTAAAAACTGTTGGCGGCTACAACCAGGAGTGCTTTTCCACATCTTTGACTGGTGCACCAGTTGTGTCCCGTCCTGAAAAAGACAGATCTGGCTACAATGATCAATGTCTTACAGCCTAATCCTAAGCTACCCGCCATGTGGGGCTGCCATGGCGCTGAAAATGACTGCTGCAGTATCCTAAGTGCACCAGGTAGCTGCCATCTGCTCCTCCGGAGAAGGGGACATTTGTTGAAAGTAGCCCTGAAATGG
This sequence comes from Tiliqua scincoides, assembly GCF_035046505.1. Lineage (NCBI taxonomy): Eukaryota > Metazoa > Chordata > Lepidosauria > Squamata > Scincidae > Tiliqua > Tiliqua scincoides. Next base: position 41,200,826 of record NC_089828.1, on the reverse strand, counting down.
GGCTACTTGATTCTGTGTCAGGCCACAAGACCCGACACGGAGCTAAGGATCTGGTGGAGCTCAGCTCCACTCCCTGCGCCCTGCTCCCTCCCCTGGCATGCCTCCTCCCTGCCTCCCCCCATGCCCCCACCTGCCTCTCCACTGCCCGGTGGTTTGGGCAACCACCAAGGGTGGAGCACCGGCTTTCCACCAGCACTAGCCCAGCTGGTGCTGGGCTAGCTCTGGAGCTGGGCTGGTGCTGAGGGCTCACAGATGTACTATACTAGGATTGGGCTCTTAGTCATGTCTTTCTTAGGCTACTGCAGGGGTGTCCAAAGTTTTTGGCAGGAGGGCCACATCAGCTTTATGACACTGTGTTGGGGGCCGGGGGGGGGAAGAATTAATTTACATTTATAATTTGAATAAATTTACCTAAGTTTACATAAATGAATATATTAAAGATGAGCTTATATGAATGAATGAAGGTCTTGCAATAGCTCAAGGCCTATAAAAGGCCTTGCACAAAGCAAGGCTGGCCTTTCCTTTGCTGCCACTACTACGAGTACATCACAGATGTGAAACAGCAAGAAGTGGAGGGAGTCCTCATCCCACAGCTCATGCAAGAGGTCAAACAGTCGGCCTCACGATGCGAGCAGTTGCATCGGGCCAGTGCGGGCTCCAACAAATCTCTGGAGGGCCAGAGGCTCACTGGAGACTGGGGGCTTCCCAAGGGCCACATTGAGAGGCCTTGAGGGCCGCATGTGGCCCCAGGGCCGGGGTTTGGGCACCCCTGGGCTACTGTAACAGATTCTGCTTGGATCTGCCTTTGAAGACAGTCCAGAAGCTTCAACTGGTGCAGATTTTGGTTGCCTAATTGCTTGTGGGTGTTGTTCATTGGAAGCTCTGCTTGGTGTTCCATTTGGACCCCCATTTTGAAGCAGGTTGTAAAAAATTGTTTTGTTTGGCCTCTTCCTGCAGTTGCTTTGTTTATTGCATTGCTCTGTTTCAGTTGCTGCTTCTCTTTGATGCCATCGAGTTGTGTTTTTGTGCTGTCAAGTGTTTGAATTATTTCAGATGTTAGATCTTGTGTTCTTAGTTTTGTAAGCCACCGTGGCGAGCCCTTAAATGGAACTTCAAGGTGGCATTGAGATTTTTTTTTAAACAAAGGTATAATAAATGACTCTCTCACCAGAGACCACAGGAGCAGCTTAGAGAGTGCAGGGATGCTTGAACACCCACTGTTAGCATTATAAGCATACCGTGTATTAAATTTCCAGCTCTGGGTAATGAGGATATTAACCTCTCAATTATGAAACTATGTCGTTTATTTGACAACTGCATAGGGTAGGGGTGAGAACAGGGAACGACCATGAGACTTGGTTGAGCTGTTCTGAGTGAACATTTCTTCCTTATATGGACAAGTGGGATTCTGATATCTCTGCGTTTGCACAAACATCTGCTAACATTGCAACCTCCAGAGGTCCCACCAAAAATTCACCTACAGAGAAATTCAGAGCTGATTGGTGGGGTTTCCTTCTCTGGCAAATCATCTAAGGACTTCTAATTGAAAACTTTTGATAACTAAGGGCGCAGTCCTAACCCCTTATGTCAGTGCTTTCCAGTTTTCCAGCACTGACATAAGGGCAATACAGCTCTGAGGTAAAGGAACAAGCATTCCCTGACTTTGAGGAGGCCTCCGTGAGTGACACCCAACTGCAGGATGCAGCACATGTCCCATTGGCCAGTGCTGGAAAGCACTGACATAAAGGGTTAGGATTGTGCCCTAACAAAATACCAGTGAGGGAAAAATGCTCAAAAAAATGGTCAGCTAGATCAGATTCAGGTAGGTCCAGCATCCTGCTGTTCACAGGGGCCATCCAGCTGCTTCCACAAGTAGAGCAGAAAAGTAACAGCCCCCCTCCCACTATTTGTCACACAGCACCTGGCATTCAGGGGTAAACAACTTTTGAACATGGAGGTTCCATTTAACTGTCACAGCTCATGACTACTGATAGACCTCTCCTCCATGAATTTATCTAATCTCCCTTTAAAGCAATCTTTTGCCCACAACTATCACTACATCTTTGGGGCAGTAGATTTCATAAGTTCAGTTCCATGTTGTGTGACAAAGGGCTTTCTTTTCTTCTGCCCTGGCTCTACTGGTAACCAAATTTCACTTGGTGACTTTCTAGCACTAGTTTAGTTTTGCTTAGTTCAATTTAAACTGGCACTAAATTCATTTGACAATATTATTAATATTATTAATGATACGACTGATTTTTTTTTATGACAAAAAGTCTCAGCACCATTGACAACCACGCTTGAATGATTGTATTTTCATGGCTCCAAACCGTAGACCATTGCTGTAGGAATGCTTTGAGTGTTTTGATGAAGGGGCAATCCTGGGTGTTTAATGCGTGAAACCAGACTGTGCATGAGGGCCCCTGGAGATCAGAAGGCACTAGGGGAAGATGGTAGTCACAGACATTCCTGGGGCAGCTGTTCTCTCTCAGCCTGTAGCAATTTCTGAATCCACCACCAACCAGACCAGGTGCTCAGGCAACCTTCAGTGGGGAATTATGGAAACTATGAAGAATGAGCCATAGAGTTAGAGGGGCCGCTGGGTGATACATCTTCCTGATTGCATCTTTCAAGGCCAGCTAAGTGGGGGGAGCTCTCCCCACAGTAGTGAACAATCCCACAGATGCAAGAGGCCTGGTCATTATTATTAATAAGATTGTCAAGTGAATTTAGTGCCAGCTTAAGAAGGGATGAGGAGGGTCAATTGTCCTACCCAGAAACAGTCGGGAATAGATTTAGTTGGAGCAGCAGCTGCAAGATTCAGCGGCCACCCACAATGACCTCGACCGTAACCATAGCTTGCATTGAGTAAAACTCAAGAGAGGAGGAGGAAGGCTTGTTTCCACTTGGCCTTTGGCTTCTGTTGCTGTGACTAACCATAAAAGAGGCCAGTGAAGTTTGAAAATTCATTTTGATTGGCGCCAGTGTATGGAAAAATTACTCCGTAAATAACTGATCCATCCAAACCCTTGGACGGGATGCTACTGGTTTTAAGAGCTGCAGCAAATTGGCCGATGTGTTTACATATCCTCTAAACACAGGAGAGTCATGTGCTCTGGACTTTCTGGATACTGGATTCTGTGAGCCTGGAATTCCATGAAGGATGCTTTATGGTGGAAATCAATTCATATTCACTTTCCAAGTGAAGGAAGAGCCAGGAGATTCTGAATCTGTGGTAGGGCAAACTTCAAAACAAGGAAAACCAGAACATGGCCAAGCAAAATTGAGAAATGCTGGATTGTATCTGTGATGCATGCCTAGAAGGGATGGCTCATGCAGGCCCTAATTTCAGAAAGGGGGGACAGGATGTGGTTGGCAACGGAATGACACTCTGCACATCCTCAGAAATGCGCCTTGTTATTTCTTCACAAGTTCAAGGTTGAACCTGGGTTCATTAAGCTCTCAGAACAGGACTAATTTAAATGATTCTGAAGGATCTATCAAGGTCTTTTATTCCAGACTCCAAATGTACTGTTTTAACAGGGTGCTTCTGAAATTCTCCTATCTAAACTTCTGCCCAGATTCTGGAATTCTGAATTTCCTGGTTTTATTTCCAAAGTGCAAATAGTGTCAGGCAATCAATAGTGACGTGCTAGGAATCCTCTATTGTTCCATTTTTAAATTTCTGAATTCTATATATAGCACTGTGTGTGGATGCCCTGCTACAGTTTGCGCTTTGTTCAGCTCATCTGCGTCTTTTATAGAACTTTTATATATGTAAAGTCTAGTTACATTACGGAAATGGATAACATACTGCAGAAATCATTCTTGATGTGAGCATATATAAGAGTCCTAATCCTATCAAATTTATCAAGATTTCTATCAAGAGTTCTATCAAGATTGTACTGTGCCTTTCCAATGTGCAGGAGCGCATCTGCTCATCGTTGAAACACTGCACAAAGAGAATCGTGATGCAATCAGATGTATGGTCACATCAAGATTGCTTTTGTTAACTCCATGGAAGTGCAGAAGGGGAATGGATGCAAATGCAAATTGATGCAAACGAACCAAAGGATTAATCCTGGAACTAATCTTCAGAATGCTCCTAGTTAAAATTCATGATGACTATGTTGCCGCTCCACCACCACCATTTTGCACAGGGCATGCATGTTCCTTGCCTAGGAACACAAGTTAAGGGTGGGGAGATTCTGGCACCCTATTGCATGCTCTGTTTTTGAGGGCGGAGCTTTCCTAGCCATTTACTGTTTGTTTGTTTTTCAATTTAGTGTGCTTCAGTGGCTGTTCTGTACCTACCTCCCCATTGCAGTCTGAAATGGCACAGTTGTCCCTGGAGATGGGTAGGAATGTTTTGTTGTCCACTGAATTAGCCTTGGTTGAGAGTTTTTTTCACCTATCCCAGACTGTTTTCTTTGGGTCTGGTGGGTTTTTTTCCTAGCCAGGGCGGTCACTTCTGGTAGTTTCTGTGCAGGCCAGGGACTTAGATGTGCACCCTGAGGTCTGCACAAGTCAGGTAATGAGCCACTATGGATCCCTAGGGCTGTCTGGTGCAAGGTAGCGGGCTGGTGAACCCTCAGGCTTTAATTGGAAAGTCAAGCTCAAAGCCTTTCTGGCTTGGGGAAGGCAGTCCATTCCAATTTCCTCAACCTTTCATGGTTGACCTAGAGAAGCTCGGTCCAGACCACAGTTATGTTCCAAGCAATTTGTCTTATGTGTTTATTGGGAATGCACGGGCAATGTAGGGCAAAATCATTAAGGAACCAAATGAGGGCAATCCACTGATCCCTATTTGAAATGTGTCCAAATGGTCACATAGTCCAAATGGCCAAATGTGTCCAAATGGCCTGCCAAGGACTATTTGATACTTCCCCAAGCAATAGCAAATGCCTGGAACAGCAACTAAAGATTTGCTACATACAAGAGTCATCTAAAAACAATGTAAGTTTTCCTTCTAAAATTATTCCTTTTGCTCTTATGCAGGCGTTTTGCCTGGGCCAGGACTTTGTGGGCTCCTGTGCTCTAGTCGAACTGCTGTCAGGACCCGTCCTGCATTCACGCAGGCTGTGGCAGTGCTTCGGGCCACTCGTGATCTCCAGCTACTGGAACACTACTTCTGGGTACACCTGAAGACATAGCACAGATGATGATATGCTGGTTGGGGGCATCTGTAGAGGACAACCCAGCTGCCACCCAAGTGGCCTGCAAGCAAGGTGGCAATAGGGGAGGGGGTTGGGGAAGAGGGACGGTCCTGACATAAGTGATGGCCATTTCCGCTATAGGGGAACACCTGTGGGTAGCGGGGCCAGCAGTACTGGTACCCTGAGGGCCCAGGCGAAGCAGACAATTCCCCTGGGAAACTGAGGAGACACATCCTGACCAGGTGTAGATGATGGCCTTCTAATCCTCCCTCCACCTCTGAGGCTCACTTGCTGGCCCAGGCTGACCCCAGATGCCAGGATTGCCCTGTGGTGGGGAATGAGAGTTAGAGAGAAGGAGTGGTGGACGCAACCCTAAAAGCAGGGCCCAGGGCATGCCCCACAATTATGCAGATTTAATCATGAATTAATTGATGAATTGACTAATACAATTATTAGAAGAAATATTTCTTCAACCAGGTGACACAACTGATTCTGACCTTGATGGAGTTTAGCACAGAAGGAGGATTTAACGGTGCTTCTCTCTCAATTTGCCAACAGTTCAATGGACTTCACTGCAAAAAAAAAGAAAAGGTTCTTATGTTGAAGATTCTAATGATTTCCAGATTGGAGGGAAATGGACCACTGCTCAGTATTATTTATAGTTCCCCAGTGGCAATGGAGAGATGGGGGGGAACAGAGGCTCATCACTCTACTCTGGTGTAAGCACAAGGCAGTGGCCCCAGGGAATTTATTACAAGTTGTGTTCCCAAATCTTTTTAACAACACGTTTTTTAAACAAAACAAAACCTTAGGAGGGTATTCTGTTTCCAGGTTGGAAGTAAGAAACAATTAAACAACATCCCTTCCTTAAGGCGGCTGGCAGCTTCGAAGATTTACGAGCTGGAGACTTGATGCGGGGAAGGCCCATCTGCCAGGAGCGTGATGTTTATTAGCACTCCCCTCCCCCCCCCCCCAAAAAAACCCTGAGTAACCAGAGAGATGGTGTATAAAATCATAGGCTTGAAACTTGGTTGTTGGAGGTAACTCACAAGTCCGCAACAGATGGAAAGATGGGACGGTGGATGCAATTTGTGGGAAAGTGTGCCTTCATTCAGTATGGCTGGGGCTGAGCATAGACGTGCTTGACCCTGGAGAAAACTTTAAAATGGAGAACTCTGTCTATAATGACCAAGGACACCCCTGGCTCTAATGGCTACCTCTATACCTATCCAGTGATCTTCGCTGCTAGACAGAGGTGCGGGGATATACTACACAGATGTGCCATCTGGCCCAAATGCCATCAGATGGAGAACCTGTATTGACTAGAACAGTAAGATTATTGACTGATGGCAGCAGGCAACAACCTACTTTTACAGATGCATGAAACCGAGTAAAGTAGAGATTACTGTCAATCATGGCATTTGTGTATCCTGGTCAATGGTAATGGGAGCTGATGGTCAATTGAACTGCTCTTTGTCTAGGCTGCACTATAACAAATTTTGAATGACATACTTCTCTACAGTTGAAACGGACTGAAACCATGTGCTCAACCTCGATTCAGCAGAGGGGTGTATGTGTGTATAGGCATGCATGCACGGATGCACACATGCGTGCCACCAGTTTGGGCTATTTTATTTTGAAGGCCTAGATTATCCTATGGGCTTCTTCCACTGCTGCTCATAATAGGGCCACCCACCCATGAGGCCAGGTAAAGTGGCTGCTTCAAGCAGCAGGTTAAGGTGTCGTTCATCCAAACCCACCCACCATCTCCCCCAGCCTGCCACCTGCCCCATCTTTTCCTTGCATGCTCTCCAGAGTGAGCAAGAGGAGGGTGGGGGTCATGATTTACCTCCTCCTTCTCCAACAATGCTGCTTGCTGCTTCTAAACCAGTTTAGAAGAAACAGAGGCACTGGTGGAGGTAGAGGTGGTGGTGATGCACTGACACATAGGTTGCAAAAAGAGGGAAGGATGGACAGCAGAATTTGGTGCCATCTTGGACACTGGCTCACCTTGGGCCATGCTTGCTCAAGAAAAACAGAACCAGAGTCTAAACTGGATCCAGAATGGATTGAACTCCTCAGCCTTGCTGCACAAGGACAACTGTGCTCTTGAACATACTGGCCTCAATCCTTGCCATTATCCCATAAACCTTTTCAGCTGTCAACCCCCCCCCCCCCCACACACACACTTTCTTCAACTTACCAGAAGTGATGGTGGCAAACCCTCCAGGGAATGCCTTGAGTGAGACACAGAGCCATGGTGTTGTGGCAAATGTACGTAGCAGCAACGAAGAATAATGAGAGTCAGTGGAAATTTAATTCTTCATGCTTAGAAGTTGTAGTCAGCCTGCCCCTCAGTATCCAGGATTTCTGTTCCTGCCACAGTTTTTCCTTAAGCTCTCCCTACTGCCCCACCCCAAATCTGTTAAGTTTTACGAAGCACAGGAGATGTAGATAAGTTAGCAACAGGTGATTCTGATTTCATACTGATCATGATCGAGGAACACCCAAATCAGGGGTCAAAATCTTCTTTACTCCATCTGTAACACCAACTAATAGAGCTTAGGTCTTTGCAACCTGGACCAGCATTAAGTTTTATTTACGTATTTATCGCATTTCTGTCCCATCTTTCTTCCATGATGACTCAAGATGGCCTTCAGGCAGTCTCCCATCCAGGCACTGCCCACATATTTGACCTACTTAGCTTCTACATCATGTGCCCTCAATCCATGCAGTGGACTACAATCAAAGAGGCTGTAGTAGGTTCAATGGGTACTTTACAGAACTGGTGGAAAGTGTTCTCTTTGCTCATTTTCCTCTTACACAGTTGAAAAATGAATATATATGAACTGCTTTCAAACCGGGATGGTCAGCTACTGATCATACAAAAATTGTTTTCATTTCAACCAAGCGGATATCAGCTTCCTGCTACAGGCAAATTGGACCAACTCCATGGTGGATTTTTTAAAAAAAATTAAGGGGGAGGGTAAACCAGATGCTAAAATGAAAGGGGAAATGAGGTAGAATGAGGGGTTAGCTCCTCTCCACCCTGCCCCCCCATATCGCTCAGCCTTTCTCCCTGAGAGGAATTCTCTCATCCGCCACCCGTTGGAGATCTGATTACCTTTGAGTGATGCTCAGGGGCTTTGTGGCCAGCAGATGCCTTTGCCGTATATGTTGCTATGGAGACAAATACATGTGGTCCCCTACTTCCTCCCCCCACCATAGTAATCATGTTGTCCACAGATCTTTCTGGAAGCCATTCACACACTGTAATAAGGCAGATGTCTGTGAAGTTTGCCCTCCTGGATTTCCTCACCTGGGCGAAGCGTTTTATGGCCACTGGCGAGAGTACAATGAATGCTCAAGGCCTTCTATAGGGTTCAGTTACAGCCTGAGTGAAATATGTCATGAGGGAAGGAAAAGGAAAGAGCAGGGAAAGAAAAACAGGCACAAGGCCCAGTTTGGAGAGTTGATGAGAGCTGCGTGACGGCACCTTATATGTGTTAATCTCCATTTCATGGGAATTTACCACACATCTCACCCAAAGTGTCTGGGAATTGGTGTAGTGCCCCCCCTCCCAAGTTACTGTTCAAAAACAGCTCCAGGTTTTAAAAAGAGTAGATAAGTTAGTTGGGAAAATACCTCATGAATGGAGTGTGTCTGTCCCACCAAGGGGCTGTCAGCCTGGATGGCGAGAGGTCAGAGGCCTGCCCTAGAGGGCATATGTGTTTGCCCCAGCTGGGGCAAGCCATTGGGGGGGAGCACCACCCATTCCACCACCTGGACCAGCCATTGGGGGGAGCCCGAGACCACACTGATGCCTCAGAGTTGCTGGCTGGGAGGGAGTTAGCGCTCCTGGTCACAGCCTCTGTCCTACCAGCTGGCAAGGGTTGGCCTCCTCGAGTGGGTGTCCATGCACTGACCTCAGCCTCACACCACCCCTCATCATGGTCGTGCTTGAGTGTTTTATGGCCTTAGGATCAGTGGAGCAACTCCCTCCACTCCCCCCCCACATTGGGGTAGGTCACTGGTGGGTTGGTGGGCCCCCTCCTCTCTCTCTGGTGGGGTTTGCTGGCCTCCTTCTAGTCAAAGATTATGCTTCTCCACCCCGGTTCCCACCAGGGTAGGGCAAGGATAATCACTGTCATGTCCTTAGTGGTTTCATCAATGAGGCATGCCAACAGAGCCCCCTGGCCTTGGGGCAGGTGCCAAGGCCCCAATCTGGCAGCCAGCAGCAGCCACATGGTCACATGCTCTGGCAGGACAGGAGGCTATGTGGCACTCAGGCATTCTGGACTGAGGGAGTTTTGGGGCGGAATCCTGTCGCTGCTGGCTGCTTTCACCTCTCCCCTTGCTGGTAAATAAGGGGCCAGAGGGGGCTGCTGCCTTTAAATGGGCAAATTTGTAATCTGAGGATGTCTCTGCATCCATCATTGCTCAGGAAGCAGGAATGGCCCAGAGCTACCAGCTTCGATTGGTCTCTTGCCTATTCCAGTTTATGGAAGACAGAGATTTAGGGCCCAATCCTCCCCAACTTTCCAGTGTCAATCAGCTGTGCCAACACATGTGAACTGAGTCCTGCAGGGTGGGGGCAGTCACAGAGGCCCTTGCCCCCAAAGTAAAAGAATGCATTATCTTTTACCTTAGGGCTGCATCAGTGCTGGAAAGTTGGATAGGATTGGACCCTGTCAGCCATGGTAACTTCCAGTTTTGATAATGCAAATAAATTCTACCAGGGGCTGTCCTTAAAGATAATTTAGAAACTTCAACTGGTACAGGAAATTGCTGCTCAGTTACTGATGGGATGAACTGGTTTCTTCATCCCTCTCCACAGTGGATGGCTCTGGGTCCAGCAGAATCTCTCCTGGAGCTGTTGGCAATGTGGAGTCCGTATAAGATAAGGCCAAAGACCAAATCCATTCCAGGCTACTCTGGGATAGATTTCTACCTTAATCTCTTTCCCATTTCCTCTTATAATTATTCATATCTGCACCAAGATTTAAACCCAGCTCATAAATGGTCTTAGAATACCTTTCATAATATGTATAGTAACCAACAACTCAAAATTTGTTGCTTCTCTCAACGGACCATATTTCCTCAATAAAGTATTCATCACATTACGAATCTAAAAATATTGAAACAGAGGTATCCTTTGCTGCTTGCTTAATAAATCTATATATGTTCTCATAACTCCCTCTTGTATACAGTCTTGTTAACATTTTTAAGCCTGATATTAACCAGGGATGCATGTTTCTTAAGAAATCCCTTATTCGTCAATTCCTCATTATAATAAATTGCTAGCTGTGGTCTAAGTGAGTTCTTAAATTGAAGCCAGCTCTTCAGCAAGTTACTGTTACATGGATTAGATTTCGTAATTTCTAAGTTCCCTTTACAGCAAAACCAAAATAGATCATTCCCCTATTTCTGTCTGTTCTTTTTCTGTGGGTTCATTCTACCCACGTTCAGCTTTGCCTATATTCTGGTTTAAATTGGGAAATGTTCTGATTTGTTTTAATTTGTATTTTATTAATAAATATTCAAATATTTTAAAAGAGAAAAAAGTTAATTATAAAAGTAAGAACATGTTGGCATCCTTCAGTCTCGGAAGACTATGGTATAGTCCACTCTGAATAGTGGTTCTGGAACAGAGTGTCCTCTCCAGTGTCCTCTCCAGTGCGCGAAGCCTGGGTAAAGTAGATATGGAGGATAGACTGTTTCCCATGCAGCAAATCCCCCCTCTCCACGTCGCTGAAATGGTCCAATGGAAAGGCAGAGGCCAATACGGTTGGTTCCAGCGGCGTCAAAGGAGTTGCCAGAACGTGACTGTGTTCAGCCATGAACTGCCTCAGAGACTCCGGCTCCAGATTTTGCCTTGAGGCTGACTCCTGAAGCCTTTTCCATAACTGGATGTAGCCACAAGGCAGTGGAGGTTTGGGATCAGAGTTTTCCTTCTCTCCGATGGGCTGCCTTCCCATCTACCCAGTGGCTGTTTAGTCGCCTCTTATGACAAGTACAGTCAAACTGAGGGCCTATTCTTATTCCCCAGCCCCCAGGGGTAAGGAAGTAAGAACATGACATACCAAACTCACATATCAACAAAAGAACACGACCACCATCATAAAATATACAGGTGTGCATCACTTAATGACAGGGATATGTTCACTTATCCCCATTGTTATGCAATTAGGTCATTAAGTGAACTTTCAGTTTGAGCTGTTGCTTTTCTTGTGTCAGCAGACACTCCCTGCCAGATACTAGCAGGCTGCACAGGCTATTGGAGATAGATTGCCTCTTCTTTGCATTAAGAGCCTCTCTGTTGTGTAAACAGACACTCTCCTGCAGGCTATGAGAGATGCAATTGCCTCATTAAGAGCATCTTTACTGTGCTTTGACCACAGTTAGATGTGATCCATTGTGAAGCAAACAGTTGTTAAGTGGCACATGCCTGGACCAGCATGAGGAATCATATTAAAATAATTTGTACTATAAAGGAAAATAAAAAAAATAAAAAAAATGAGAGGAGCAGAAACTGGCACATCACCAGTTGTGGGGGACGAGATTTGACATGCAGCCTCAGGCACCTTGAGGTCTTTTGTCGACCCTGCAGTACTGACAGTTGTAATGCCAGTGGTGCACACACACAAGAATAAAAAAGCGAGGGGAATTAGGGTGGTGCCACAAGGGCCACTGGAACAGAAGGGTGAGGTGAGCATTGGCAGGGGTGGCAGATCTAAGACATGATGGACATTGGCAGGGGTGGCAGTTCCAAGCAGATTTTCCTGGCTGCCCCTGTCACCCCCACCGCATGGTGGGTTCCTATCCACGCCTGGTGGGTTCTTCTCATCCCTGTACAGGGGCAGCCAGGAAAATCTGGGTAGGGGTGTCAACCTCGTTTCATCGAGCAGGCAGAATAGTATTCACTGTACCTGCTGAAGGCAGAAAGTGATGTCATTAAGCAGGAAGTGATGTCATTAAGCAGGTGATGACCAGAAATAAGCACTTTTTCTCACCTATGAACTTGTTAACTACAAATGACAGGAGAGAAAATATGCAAATCTTGATTATAAGATTTGCATCTGTGCATCAGACCCTAAGATCTGTGGTCTGGGGGTTCTTACTGCCTTTTCGCTGGGGTTGACAGTTCTCAGGGTACAAAATTTCAGATGTCCTCTTCTTTCCCAGGATCTCTTGGGGAAGGAGCTGGGTAGGACCTTTTGGTGAAGGTCCAGAATTAGGGCAGCCAGGTTGTTTTCTTTTTAACGATTGTGACACTGCACAGCTCTTAGAACAGGCTGCATTCTGCTTTTCTGGAAGGTTTTTGCTATTAACTCCACCCTCATGTTCATCTGACTTCATGCTCAAGTCATAGGGACTTCCTTGAGCTGGGCAGCAAGTACATTGAGCTGGGCAGCAAGGTCATGCCACCCATGACCTTCCAGGCTATCGCAGTGCATTAAATGTGATGCCTGGCCTCCAGATCACCGCCATTTAGTGATCTTCAGGTCCTGTTGCTTCGTACTCTTGCTGGTGAGCAGCAAAAACACAATTGCCAGCATGTGTGGGAGGTGGATGGAGCTGGAGCAGGTTGGAGATCTCTGAAGGGTGGCGTGGTGAGTTGCCCTGCTCTGGGGGTGTCACTAAGGGAGGCCCATCCCCATCACCTCTCCCCTTGTGATGCCACTGGTCCCTAATTATGTAATTATGAGCCACAATCCGAATTATACCCAAAGTCCTCATCTATCAGTAGTTATCTTCTTTGTTGAGGGCTATTTTTTAATTTAAAAAGGATCTTCAATGTCTTTATTACATTATCCCATGTTTTCCCATCATGGAACACAGGGCAGCATATGTGGGGATCTCAGGTTGGTTCCTCTTACCCAGGCATTGACCAGGCCCAGCACAGCCAGTGCGTCTTCTGCCAGTCAGGCCACATGCCCAACAAGGGAGATTTTGTTTAAATGTTAGGAAAAACTTCCTAATGATATGAACTGTTCAGCAGTGGAACAGCCTGCTTTGGAAGGTGGTAGACTGTCCATCATTAGAAGTTTTTAAGAAGAGGCTGGATATTTATAGTTTGCTGAAAAATGTTTGTTTGTTGAAAAGTGGTATATAAATATTTTTAATAATAATATAGTTATGGACAATCTGCACATGCAGTGGGTTGGACTCAATAATCTTGGAGTCCCTTCCAACTGATTCTATGAATCTTATCACCAGCACCCCCAAAGACTGGCATGACCTGAGACTGGCATGAGTTGCAGGAAAAAATGGAGACTGACAGGGTTGATTTCAATTTGGTGATTTCAATCTCCTGTGGACATCGGCTTGAGTCCCAGACGTTCCTTAACTAATCTGGGTTTCAATCCCTTTCCAGATAAAATATGAAGCCAAACCATCCTGGCAACATTAAATAATTGCTGGTGTCATTTTAATACCTCTGGAAAAACCCTTATTTCTTAAAGCCATTTCATAACAAAAACTAGGACTAACCCATCCTTGAGGCTGATTAATTCAGGCAGCAGTGTGATGGTGGGATTCCACCTTCATCCATTCACTTGCCTCCATTTCTCCCTGACTGGAAAACGAAGACGGGGCTGGAACATAAGAGGAAGTGCAGAGGAGAATGCATTGGACATGCCTTCAGCTTTCTTTTTTTTTTTTTTGATCCCTCGTCCATTGATCCAAGTACTCAGGAGTCTTGTAGAGGGAAAAGAGTTACCTGCTCTCAGTGGTAAGCAAGATTTGAATGATGTCCCCTGGGACCGCCTCCACCTTCCCTCCCCCTGCCCTGGAACACCTCGTTCCTGCCTCCTTCCTGCCCACTCCAGAGCCTCGCGTCGGCCGAGCTCTGCAAGCTGCCATGGAGGCAGGATGTAGCCTCTGTGTGCCAGCACACCTCCGTGCGCTGGCACAGCTTGCTCCCAAGGAGGCACAAACATGCTTTACGGCACGTTTGCGACCCTCCTAGGCTGGTGCATGGGACTTGAGCCAGCCGAATCATGGTTAGGATTGTGCCCTTAGTTACTTGCACAGTATCTCCCTCAGTACACACTGCAAAGAGGCAAACAGGCACTCATTTGAAAACAACAGCCAATCACAGCTTCTTGTGACACAATGCTTCATATTATAGGCATATACCAAAAATGTTTTAAGCATCTTTCATGGGAACAAGACCCATTAAGAACATCAGAAGGCCTTACTGGATCAGACCCAAAGTCTGTCTCAGCATCCTGCTTCCCCCAGTATACAATCAGATGCCTCTGAGGAGCACAGAAGTGGGTCATAATCAAATTTTAATTGTGTGTGAAGCTACACTGAGTCAGATCATTGGCCCATCTACCCTAGAACTGTCTATTCTGAATGGCATCAGCTGTCACCCCGCCTTGCTTCTGGAAATACTTTTAACTGGTATGCTAAGCATCAAACCCTTCTTTATGCAAGCAAGTGTACCGCCACTGAGCTAATGATGTTTCTGTTGAACATATGACACTATCTTCCTCTGAGTCAGACCTTCAGTGGTCCACTTAGCTCTACAGTACACCAGCTTCAACCAGTGGTCCTCACCTAGGGACAGGCAGCCCAATCCTTAGTAGCAGCCCACTGGAGTAGCAGCGCCAAAGCAGCAACTGCTGGAAAGCAGCTGGAGGTCTCCCCAGGGTTAGGGGACTTTTGTCCCCTTCCCCTGAGGAAAGCCCCAGCTATTTTGCTGGCACAGACTTGAGAGACTCTGTGTTGGGCATTATGGCCCAACAGGGAGTTCAGGATATGGCAGAGCAGAGCTCTATCGATCCCACCCCCTCCTGCCTCAATTCCTTCCCCAACTTGCCCTCCTCCTGCCCCCCAGAGGCCACACTGCAGCCTAGTGGTCACACTTTCTCCTGTCGGTGATGTGTCCTCCTTTACAGCACCTTTACGGCACCCAGCACTGGCATTAGGGCTCAGCACAGGTGCTGGGTCACTTTAGGATTAGGCCCCAAATCCAGAAACTTATGCATGCAAAGCAGAAGATCTAGCACGGAGCTATATGGTCTCAGTCTGAGCAACCTTGTTTTTTGAGTAGAACCATTAGTCCATCTAGTTTTCTACTCTGACTGGCAGGAAATCATCCCCAGCCCTGATACCTGAGATCATGATGCCAGGAGCTTCTGTTTACAAAGCAAGTGCCCTTCTATATTTGCTCAAATACATTCTTAAATGCTAACTTCATCTTTCTTTCTCTTCCCCAATGTCAGGCAGATTGCAAGCTCCTTGAAGACAGGGACCTGTTTTCCTCCCCTTCCCCTTCTGCAAAGCACCATGTGCATTGATGGCTATGCATACATAATTACAATAGAAAATGTATGATGTATGCATATGTCCAAGTTGTTGCATATCTGCAACCAGAACTAAAACAAGGAATCCTCCCCACTCACCAGGGCTGGTTTTGTACCAGCCAAGCCAGGATTATTTGAAGGTCTAGCTAGCTCAGTGGTCTTCAACCTTTTTTGTTACCCCCAAAGCCCCCGAAACTAAAGAAATAAATAATTGGACTAGGGACCCACCGCTGATCTCATCCCCTCCTGGGACCCAATCTGCTCACTCCCTGCCCCCACCCACCCACCTTACCTTTTATGTCTTCAGAACAACCCTGTGAGGTAGTAGCCTAAGCAGAGCCAGTCTTAGGAGCTGCAGGGTAAGACAGCCAAGCTTTGTAGGATTATATCAAGAACTTGGTTTTGATAAGACAGTATATGACTGGACTGGGTCCAAGCCCTCTCTTGCACAAGCTTTGAAAGGTAGCTGCGACCCTCCTCCTCCCAAATGAAGCTCCACAACCCCACTGGGGGGTGGGTCAACCAGTGAAGGACACTGGCTTAGCTGCCACATTCTAACAAATGGGGTGGTCAGTTAAGTACTTTGCATCTTAAAGGGGGAAGCCTGAATATGTACTATACTCCATCATCAGATTAGCAGTGCTTGATCATAAAATCTGGCTGTTCACCCTCCAACCAAACCATGTGAAGAAAAACAACCAAAAAATGCATTGTAAGGTATCTTCTTTATTTTTCAATAGACACAAATATATATTGGTAAAGATGAAACAAATTTAACAACGTATTCCATTAACAAGAGCCATATTGCTAAGTGCTCAGAAGAAGGGCATGGAAAAGTCGTCCTGAGACTATACCACTTCAAAATGCAGAGGAGGACATTCACAAGTAGGAATACTCCATTGTGTAATGGAAAACATAAAAACACTTCCCAGAATGCAGAAAATAAGTACACCAAGAACTGGTTTTCTTTCGCTTGCTGTCTGTGGGTTCTTGACATGAAGAAGCACTTCGATCATTAAAACACACACATATTTTGGAGTAGTATAGTCTCGAGAGGACTGCGCCATGTGCTTTTCCTCAACAGGCAACTTGGCTACCAAAGAGAAATAGAAGTAGACCATAAACAACAGTAATTGTATGTAACTGAAGAAACTGAAGCACAGAGACAGCCTGCAATGTAAGATGCACATGGACATATATGAAACGAGACTCAAGGCACTGCAACCTCCCTTTGAGTTCCTTATTAACATATATGTGGCTGTAGTGTGGCAGTGAATAGAAAGTGGGTAGATGACTCTCTCCAGATGGCCACCGTTTCCTTCTGTTGGGGAATGAAACTCTCTGCTGCTGGAGACCTGAGATGGGATAAGATGGTACCCCCCTTCCATCTTCAAATGCTTTGCTCCAGGGCACTGGGTTACCCAGGTAGAGGAAGAAGACTTGGCAGCCACAAAGACACAGCTGAGTAGGAAGGAAAAGAAACCCCCTTGCAGCTGAGTGCTGAAATGCAGCTACCTGTTGCAAGTACTGGCTACAGAGCAATTCCTTTTCCAACAGGAGGAGGTTGTAATGATGGAGCAGCAGGCCAGCGGCTGTAGTGTGTGCCAGTATTCAATCCACTGCTGTGCTACAGTCACACTTACTTTAAAAAGAGAGTTCAAAACACAGTTATAGTGCTGTGAGCCTCTTTGTTCGCGTACATCTCTCTATGCACCCTTTGTAATTCCATTGCCATATATTCAGCCATCTTGAAAAACACACATTTGTGAATACCAACTCATGCTGAGTCTGCAAAGATCAACTTGGCACAAGGGTGGAAGAACGTTTTTATTGTCTACAAGGCAGACTTCTAGGAAACAATAAAGAACTGTACAGAGAGGAACAAGTCAGATTAAAAATGGAGGGCAGAAATGCAAAAGCAACCTTTGTATTTTATCATTCAGTGATTTGTTTTATACTGACAAAAGGGCAATTAAAAATGAAGTCAAACCAAAACAAACATCCCTCTTGTTTGCTGAAGTCATGAATAGATCAGACTTATAACGCAACTGAGGAGAAACTAAATTATCCTGAGTTTTCCACAAACTCGTTATATATCAACACAAACATAGAAGGTAAAACACAAAATAAACAGTTTAACTATATTTAACTGTATGAAGACAACAGGAAGAAAAACCTTTCTGAAAACCAATGAACCAACAATTTTGCAATGTTGCTACTGATGATCTGTCATTTCCATGGCACTTAGTCCCAATTCAGTTGCAATCCGTTGATTTCATGAAGGCTCAGAAACACTATAACTTCTGCTAGATTTAGCCAATAATATTTAGCACATTTTAATTTAATAAGTTCTCCTTTTTAACCTCTGCTTGATTTTATAGAATGTTGAATGGTAATCATTCTATACAATCATGCAGATGTCAAAAAGGAGAACTTAAGCTGACATATTGAGAAGCAGCAAGAATTTCTTGACATTGGGCTTTTGTGGTGAATAACAGCATAACCCTGCACATATTTTGAAAAAAAATATAGCTTTTGATTTATTGCTTGCCTATCATAACTATAATTAGATTCAATATTTTGTCATATATATGCTGATGTGAAATCTTCTTGGATAGGTTACGTTCCCTGGAAAAATAAGACAAAATTAAGTTGTAAAATACCAACATGGCTTCATCCTGTTTCAGTATTCTGCAACTACTAATACTAATCACAATTATAAACTAGATTACTTTTTTTTTTTTAAAAGGCAAACCTGTGGACACCCAGTAAGTTTGTATGTAGAACAAAAATAGAGGTGCACAGGATTTCCATTTACTCTGTCCAAAGCATTTCAATTAAAACATCTTCACCTGGAGCACTGCGGAAACAAACAAAACTTTTTTCTTCATAGAAGTTCAATTGCAAATAGGGGCACTACTTGCAGAATCTACTCGTGTCAAGTGACTTCAAGTAGCATCCTAGCCCTGAATGCAGGCATGCGCCACTTAAAAACCATTTGCTTAATGATGAACCACATATATGATGTTCATGTGTCAAAGCACAATAAAGATGCTCTTAATGAGGCAATTGTGTCTCCCATAGCCTGCAGCAGAGTGTCTGTTTACAGGACAGAGAGGCTCTTAATGCAAAGAAGAGGCACTCTATCTCCAGTAGCCTGTGCAGCCAGCTAGTGACCGGCAGGGAATGTCTGTTTACACAACAAAAGCAATAGATTGGATTGAATGTTCACTTAGTGACCTAACTGCATAACAACAGGGATAAGGGAACATATCCCCATCGTTAAGTGGCGCACACTTGTATATGTGTGGAGAACACATAAGACTTTACAGAGCCCCAATGAAGATTTTTAATCAAGATGACCAGGCGAGAATAAACTTTGTGCACCTTAGAGGATTTTCTCTTTGTTCCTGTGCGGGATGGTTCCCCTCCTTTACTCCGTAATAAATTTGTGGCTGCTGTGAGATTTGAGCTGGCAGTGCTGGTGCCAGGCTGTCTGGGGACCTGGGGCAGAGCCCTGCACCTGTGCACCCTGCTTACCTCTTGACTGAGTGTGTCTGCTCCCTCTGGAACCAAGGGGTTAGTCCAGTGGGCCCTTGGCCAGAGTCTGCCTTGGCTGACACCCCAACATCTCCCTTGGGACTAGGGACTCTTTGAGACTACAATACACCAGAAAAAGACCTGACAATGTTTTTCTTCTTTACACGATATTGTATCCAAGATTTTATTTTATAGAACACTTATATTATTTTATATTCATTTCAAGTGACTTACAAACATTAAACAAAAATACAATAAGATAAAAACAAAGAAAGACCCCAAACAAACATTAATAGCAGCAGCCTGATTAAAGTCAGCCAAACAGGGACACATTATACAAACTAAGAAGAGTCATACTGGTTTTTAATGTACAGAATTTAATCTGGTCACAAAACTCAGAACTTCTGAATGGAGAGAGCACAGTGCAACCCTGGCTGCAGCACTTATCTACACAGAGAGCAAGGGCAAAACTATTTAGAAGGAACACATAAAGTAGTCCAATATTTTCTTCTTTTTTTTAATAGAGCTGGTGGAGACACCCAAAAATGAGATGAAACATTGGCAATGGCAGGAGGGCTTTAGCATGCTACTGTTGCTGCAGTCCAGTTCTATCTCATGCATGCCTTTTTTCTTTTAATTAGAAAAAGGGATCTTCCAAAACATGGCTATTGAAATGTATTAGTTCCTTCCAAATGACCATAGAAATATATGGAATTTTCCAGTGGTCAGTGGTCACTCTTATGGCCATTTAGATGGAATCAATGCATCTCAATGGCCATTGTCCATCATTCATTTTAATATGTCGTAAAAAAAAAAAAAAGCTTTCAATGAAAACTAATGGAAGCATCCCCCCTCCTTAATTAAAATTGCATGCAGGGACAACCTACATATTCCTTCTTGTAACATGTAGTTTGGCCCTGAGAGCAGAGAGAGAATTCTCCCCTGTGGCATTACTGACATCTAGTGGTAAACCAAACTCAGCATCAGCAAAGAGATTTTGTGCCATATTGCTTTTTAAAATGTATTTTCCCAAACAAATATTGGAACAAGAAAAACCATAATCCTCAGGACACAGATAATAAGCATGCCTGATTGCTTTTATCCATGATTTTTGATTTAATATTTTACACTGCTACTTACAATTATGATGTTTTATACTGCTGTTCATACGTGGGCTGGCTGTGCATTTATGGCAGACTGAGCACTGGATGTTAATGATTTTTTATGGATGGATTATTATGGAATTTAATTGAATCTGGATTTTAAATTTTAATGTTTTACAGTCTATTATTGATTTATTTATATTGCATATACTGTGCTCACATAATCTTTGTGAGTTGCTTTGAGCTCTTACTGGAAAGGTGAGAAATATAAACAAACAAACAAATAGTTTCTTAAAAAGAGACAAACACAAATGGTGCTGATTTCTTCTGAGCCAGACTGTTAGTTCTAGTGGCCAAGCAGCCCCTTCTCAATGCCTAAAGTCTTTCTCAGCCCCGCTACCCTTTAGTTTGGGAACTGAACACAAACCCAGCCTATAACTTTTTCAGTGAACTGGAAGTTAATCCAAAATCAAATTGCGTAGTTACTCTGAATCAGAACTAGAACCAAACCCCTTACCCTGAGGAGGCCTCCAGCAGCCACATATCCCCTATGGGATGCACGGAAGCCTTCACCAACACCACTGCATTGGCGTGTGAGGATTTAGGTTGGATTGGGCTGTGAATCATTATACGATGAACTTTTAACAAGACTGGACCAGAGGCCCACTTCATGGAAGGCACATGCTCTGCCAGTGAGCTACAGTTTCCTTCATAGACACACACCAGAAATTATAATGTCCACAGCAATCTCACCCATGTGCCTGCAGCTTAAGAAACACTGGTTTAAAGCAGTAGCTTTCCACTGCTCTCTCAAGACCTTGGGCAATTTTTGGACCTCCTTGGGATAAGGGAACATTAGTTCTTTTGGCCACAGAGTAACTCCCAGCAGCCCCCATGGGTCAACTCAAATCTGCACCAGCTTGATCACTGGTGTGAGTCTGAGTTGATCTGTGAAGGCAGATTAGGCCTGGAATGAGGATCTGGATTTGGAATGTGCTGTCACCACCGAGCCTGCCCCCCCCCGGGCCCAATAACCCTCCCCCATCCCATCACTGTCCCATTCTGTCGATGCCTCCCCACCTCCCTCCAAACCCCTGCACCAGCAGGCATATGGAGTTCATTTTCACACAGACCTGACTGCTTGCAGCAGTGACCAGGTCCTAGTTGTGTTAGCAACAGGCATAAAGTGGTTTACACAGGTGGAAAGGTCCATTAGGATTAGGCTGTCAGGCTGCAATCCTAGAACCCTTCCCTGGGAGTAAGCCCCACTGAACATAGCTGAGTAGACAGGCATAGGATTGTGGTGCGATATTAACATCACATTTCAATCAATGCTCCTCCCTCTCATGTTTCCATTTTGTTACCCCACCTGTGTCTCCCTGGATGTGTCTTGTGAATTTATTAATAATCCCCACATTTCATACCCTTTTGTGCGATTAACATCAGCATGTTCCGTTTGTGTCTATTTCCTGCTACCTGATTCATTCAGTCATCACTGAGTTTCTTGCTCCTTGGAATCCACCTCTGCTGCTGCCTTGCCCTGATCTGGATCTTCTGGCTGTTCCAAGGCTCCCGACTGATCTAAGCCTTCGGGCTGACCTTCGGCTTCCGGCTGACCCAAGACTTCAGGCTCAGCCCTTTCTTCAGATACCATTATTTCAGCACTAGATTCATGATCAATTTCCTGGTCAGGAGGTTGGTCGGTGCTTTCTGATTGTCCAGGTATTATTCCATGTTCAAAAGCATCCAGCCTCATTTTCATCACATTATGAAGCAAGCCTAAAAAGTGAGTTATAGAATCACAGACTTGTAGAGTTGGAAGGCACCTACAAGGTTATCTAGTCCAACCCCTTGCCTGTAGCAGGAAATCCTCCTAAGCATCTGTTAAAACATCTGTTAATGCTTAGCCTGCAAGGAATTCAAATTAAATCCCCTTTCTACCTACAGGTGGTGCTTTTTCCACAGCCGCAGATCTGCAAACGAGCACCTAAGGGCTGCAGCAGGACCTTCAGTAAACAGAGGGTAAACACAGTGCAACTCATTCCGGCATGCTCAGTGACCTCCTACTTTTGCTTCACCTTTGTCAACTTCACTGGGACAGAAATTGAATTTCTCTGAAGATTCCCTGGAATCTCAAATCCAGCCCTTTAACATGTGCAGACTCAAAAAATAAAAGTTCAAGCCCTGCACACATGTAACTTCCATGAGGGCAGGATGTTTGAAGGACAAACACGCTTCTTTGGAGCACTCAGTGGTCCTCACTGTTACCCTGGTGAAGTTTCAGAGATTGAGAGGGGCTGAAACTGCCCTCTTTGGCTTACCTTCTTTAGATGCTGCCATCACCCATTTCATAGCAGTGGCAACATGCAACATGCCAATGACATCCTAATGCTTGTATTTTTGTTCCAGAAGCTATACTGGAACTATACCCAGAATATGAAGCTGCATCACTCTGTAGAGATGAGAGGGACTCCAGGAAAAAAAGGGGGGACTGCTTCAAATTTCACTTTTTCTGAAATTGTGGTGCCAGCCTTAATTTTAAGCACAGCAGCAAGGTTTTTTTCCTGCTTGTTCTGAAGTCCCAACATCTACAATCCCATTTTTGTGTATTTATTTTATTTCGAAAACATATGATCTGTTTGTTAAGGAAAAGAAGAATTCTCAAAATAAAGGCTAAAAATCTCAACAGGACAAAGATGCAAATAAACTTACTATCAGTTATTATTCTTCCCAGAATCCTCTTCTCCATAGTCTGTTCCACTTCGTCCATAAACCATGGGACGAATCCTGCTTCAATGTCTGTATGGTACAAGTAGAAAAATGAGAAAACATTTTTATTCATGGCAAAAATTCCCAGTATTTCACAGGTGTAGATAATATGCTGTCAGGGCTACAACAGGGAATCCAGGGTCCTCAGCACAATTCATCTATGTGGTGAGACTCTAGACCAGTGGTTCCTGACCTTGGGTATATGTACCCCCAGGGGTACTTGCCAGGACTTTAGGGGTACTTGAAAAAGAATTGAATAATGGAGGGAAAAGGCAGGTCTGTATTATAATGCCTTGCTGGGCTGGCAAGGCAGGAAGGAAAGCAGCTAGTTGGCTGCAAAAGCCCCAGCAACTGCCCCAGCAACTATATCAATTTGTATATTGTCAGATATGGCTCAGTAGTGACAACATAGAAATTTGAAAAAAAAACAGCAACTATATTAATTGCAAACATTTTGCTGTTATGAGGGGTACAATTTATGGAAATGGGCTGCCAAGTGATATGCAAGTGCAAATACATTGGGAACCATTGCCCTAATTAGAAGGATCCCAAGCACTGAAGTAACTCTGCCCACCCAGAGTGACAACTGGCTCTCCTCACCAAGAACAGCTATAAACACTTCTTATTAGGCCAAGTTTGGGTTTGGACAGTGATCGGTCTGGCTGTATAAGTACTTAATGTCATTACTTAATGACCTTGTTTCTCTTCATGACGTATGGAATCAAGATTTGGAATGTCCTATTCAGCCAGATCAATGGAATATTGTATTAGCAAATATAGTCAAAATTTCCATGGACCTCAAACTGTGTTTGATTTAGCAGAAAATTTTTTGGGGGTTCATTGGACCCCAAAATGACTTTTTACTAAAGGACTTAGTGGTAAATCTGACTGTTGGCGTTGTGGTGAACCTGAAGCAACATGCTTTGGTCTTGTGCATTTATCCAACCTTTTTGGACTGAGGTTCTTAGTTCTATTAACCAGATTTTGGAACAATCCTTTTTCTATTTAGATAAATACATTCCTTTGAATTACATTCCTATTGTTTGGAAACTTTCTGATGGCCAGCAGAGGTGGTTTCTCTACTGAAAACATGGAAGAAGAAATGCCCACCTACCATTTCACCATTAAACCGCTTTGCGAACTTTTAATTGAAAAGTGGTACATAAATACTGTTGTTGTTATTGTTCTTATTGTTATTGTTCATATTGTTCTTGTTGTTATCGTTAATAATAATAATAATAATAATAATAATAATAATAATAATAATAATAATAATAATTCACAGTGGACAGAGGATCTCTTAACACTATCTACTTTTGAGTACATTATTTACAAAAGACAACTTCGTATGGATAAATTCTTGGATATCTGGGAGCCTTTTTAACTATTTGTTTATATCATCAATTATTTATTTCTTTTCTCTTTTTTTTCTTTTCTTTTCTCCTCCAACACATAATGTTACACTGATACCTTGATTTACAATGTATTCAATGTATTGTGTGTATCACAATAAAAACAATGGAAAAAAATGATAGGTGTGGCTGGAACTCAGCTGCTTGACAGGTATATCCCAGAAAGAGTACTGTGTCTTGTCAGAAAGTAGATCTTAGCGGCCTATTTGTATGACCTCACACTCTGATAAAACACTGCAGGAAGCAATCTTAATGTGATTGCAGCAGCGGACCTCCCCAGCAAAGGCAAAGGTCTACAATGGTACCCCCCTGTGTGCTATTTCTGCTCCCAGTGCAAAAATCTGCCTCCCTACTCACCTGAGGCTCACGGAGCCTCATGTGACCCAGAACCACATTGGGGAAGCCTCTCTGAGGTTCCCCGATGCTATAAACTGTGCTTCCAGTTTCCTGCCCCCATATTGGCAACCTTCAGTCTCGGAAGACTATGGTATCGTGCTCTGAAAGGTGGTTCTGGCACAGCGTCTAGTGTGGCTGAAAAGGCCAATCCGGGAGTGACAATCCCTTCCACACCAGGAGCAAGTGCAGTCTGTCCCTGGTCTGTCTCCCTGGCTATGGGCCTTCCTTCTTTGCCTCTTTGCCTCAGACTGTTGGCCAAGTGTCTCTTCAAACTGGGAAAGGCCATGCTGCACAGCCTGCCTCCAAGCAGGCCGCTCAGAGGCCAGGGTTTCCCACTTGTTGAGGTCCATTCCTAAGGCCTTCAGATCCCTCTGATTCCTGCCCCCATAACATTGTATATGTACCAGGATTGTGGATGTGTGTTTATGCATTTTACCACTGCACAGGAATGCAAATGAACATCAGTAAAACACCACACAAAATGAACCTTGATACTATCACATTTGCAATTATATCAGGATTTCTTTTTTGTGGTGTTTTAGAAACAAAGCAACCCTGCACAACAGTAGAATAGTAACTTAGAACCATGCACTTGGTAACTTACAGCCCAATCCTATGCATGTCTACTCAGAAGTAAGTCCCATTAGCGTCAATGGGGCTTACTCCCAGGAAAGTGTGCATAGGATTGAGTACCACGGTACCAGAAGATTGGAGGATAGCAAATGTCACGCCTATTTTTAAAAAGGGAAAGAGGGGGGACCCGGGAAACTATAGGCCGGTCAGCCTAACATCCATACCGGGTAAGATGGTGGAATGCCTCATCAAAGATAGGATCTCAAAACACATAGATGAACAGGCCTTGCTGAGGGAGAGTCAGCATGGCTTCTGTAAGGGTAAGTCTTGCCTCACGAACCTTATAGAATTCTTTGAAAAGGTCAACAGGCATGTGGATGCGGGAGAACCCGTGGACATTATATATCTGGACTTTCAGAAGGCATTTGACACGGTCCCTCACCAAAGGCTACTGAAAAAACTCCACAGTCAGGGAATTAGAGGACAGGTCCTCTCGTGGATTGAGAACTGGTTGGAGGCCAGGAAGCAGAGAGTGGGTGTCAATGGGCAATTTTCACAATGGAGAGAGGTGAAAAGCGGTGTGCCCCAAGGATCTGTCCTGGGACCGGTGCTTTTCAACCTCTTCATAAATGACCTGGAGACAGGGTTGAGCAGTGAAGTGGCTAAGTTTGCAGATGACACCAAACTTTTCCGAGTGGTAAAGACCAGAAGTGATTGTGAGGAGCTCCAGAAGGATCTCTCCAGACTGGCAGAATGGGCAGCAAAATGGCAGATGCGCTTCAATGTCAGTAAGTGTAAAGTCATGCACATTGGGGCAAAAAATCAAAACTTTAGATATAGGCTGATGGGTTCTGAGCTGTCTGTGACAGATCAGGAGAGAGATCTTGGGGTGGTGGTGGACAGGTCGATGAAAGTGTCGACCCAATGTGCGGCGGCAGTGAAGAAGGCCAATTCTATGCTTGGGATCATTAGGAAGGGTATTGAGAACAAAACGGCTAATATTATAATGCCGTTGTACAAATCGATGGTAAGGCCACACCTGGAGTATTGTGTCCAGTTCTGGTCGCCGCATCTCAAAAAAGACATAGTGGAAATGGAAAAGGTGCAAAAGAGAGCGACTAAGCTGATTACGGGGCTGGGGCACCTTCCTTATGAGGAAAGGCTACGGCGTTTGGGCCTCTTCAGCCTAGAAAAGAGACGCTTGAGGGGGGACATGATTGAAACATACAAAATTATGCAGGGGATGGACAGAGTGGATAGGGAGATGCTCTTTACACTCTCACATAATACCAGAACCAGGGGACATCCACTAAAATTGAGTGTTGGGCGGGTTAGGACAGACAAAAGAAAATATTTCTTTACTCAGCGTGTGGTCAGTCTGTGGAACTCCTTGCCACAGGATGTGGTGCTGGCGTCTAGCCTAGACGCCTTTAAAAGGGGATTGGACGAGTTTCTGGAGGAAAAATCCATTATGGGGTACAAGCCATGATGTGTATGCGCAACCTCCTGATTTTAGGAATGGGTTAAGTCAGAATGCCAGATGTAGGGGAGAGCACCAGGACGAGGTCTCTTGTTATCTGGTGTGCTCCCTGGGGCATTTGGTGGGCCGCTGTGAGATACAGGAAGCTGGACTAGATGGGCCTATGGCCTGATCCAGTGGGGCTGTTCTTATGTTCTTATGTTCTTATGAGTAACTATGCACAACAGTAACTTAGAAGGGACAAAAGGTGCAAATGAACAAAACGAAGGAAAGCCGTGGCAAACGTTATGCTGTAGGAAAATTTCCTAATTAAACTATAATTGAGGAGGAGTGGAAAGCAAGGCAGAGAGATCTAAGGTGGGTCCTAGATCTAAGAAGGCCAAAGACTGCTGTACTATGGTACTTTTGATTGCTGAGGTACCCCCCCCCCCAAAAAAAAAAATCCCACACACCTCTCTCCACTGGATCATAGAAGTAGCCACTCTCTCGAAGGCTACCAAAGACAGAAGGAATGAGGTCAGACAGGTACCGCTGAGCAAAGGCTCGAGCTGCAATTTTCTCAGAGGTTTCTTTTTCTTTCTGCAGAGCTTGCATTTGCTGTCTTTTACGACGTTCCTAGAAAAGAAAAGAAAACACGCACATAGAGATTCTGTTAATTCAGGTATTTCTCCATAAACCTCAAAAAATAGGGAAGTATAGGCAAGACTGACCCATGGTTTTTGCACCACTTACAGCCCAATCCTAACAGAGCTGCTTGTGTCGTGGTACAGCAGTGTCAAAACAGAGACGGAGGCAGCCAGAGTTGTTCCCTTATCTCCTGCTGAGCTACAGCAGCTGCTGTGGGTCTACTCAGATCTGCCCCAGCTCAATCATTGGCAAAGAACTGAATAGTCCCATAAAGGGCTTTCAGGCCCAGGATGGGATCCAGTAATAGCATCTGCCGCCATCCAGTAGCGTCGCTATATAAGTGCAGGGGGGTAGCAAATGCACCGGGCTACAGCTCCTGAGACGGGCAACATCAGGAGCTGGGGGGCAACATCAGGGCAACTCCGCCTGTATGCGAGTTGCCTTGGGCTGCTGCAGCCCCGCCAGGTGCCCTCGCTCTGCGTTTGGGCAAGAAGGAGGCGAGGAGACGCGCCGTGTGTCTGTTGCTGGCGGAGCCTGGATAGGGGTTGGGGCGGCGGCAGCAGGCACTGAGCGGAGAAAGTTTGCAGCTCTGCTCCGCTATGCCTGAGACCTCAGCAGGGCCTTGGAAGGCTTTCGTGGGACGCTTCAATGCAGGGAGAGGAGGTGCAGGAGGAGGAGGTGGCGGCGAGGGCCTCCTTCTCCTCCCTCCCTCTGCTGAGAGCCAACAGCTGCTGGCGCTGAAGGCTTCATTTGCCCCTATCCCACCAGTGCCAGCAGCAGGAGGGAGGGAGGATGAGGCGCGTTGCCCCCGCCTCCACCACCACCACCACCACCTCCTGCACGGCCTCAGAGCACAATCCTATGCATGTCTACTTAGAAGTAAGTCCCATTGTGTCCAATGGGACTTCCTCCCAGGAAAGTGTGGACAGGATTGGAGCCTCAGTCAGACAGGCACAACTTCCTCCCTCACCCACTCAGAGCCAATCCTTGGCACATCTACTCAGAGGTAAGTCCCAGTGTAGCCAATGGGGCTTACTCCTAGGAAGGTGTGGAGAGGATTGCCACTCAGAGCCCAAGCCTGTGCTGGTCTACTCAGAAGTAAGTCCCATTATAGCCAATAGGACTTACTCTCAGGAAAGTGGGATTGGGACAGGAGCCTGAGAGCCCAGCCCAACCCAGGCAGGTCTACTCAGAAGTAAGTCCCATTATACTCAATGGGGCTTACTTCAAGGTAAGTGCAGATAGGATTGGAGCCTCAGTCAGTCAGGTGCAACTTCCTCCCCCCTGCCTGCCCTGAGTTCTCCTTCCCCCACAATCAATGTGAACTGCAGTTTCTCCACAGCCTCCCACACCCCCACAGTGGTTGGACCCGAGCTGTGCCAACAAACAAAATGGCGGTATGCCCCACCTCCCCTCACACATGCAGGGCTCTCCTCAATGTAGCCCATTGCCCCCTGTGGCCCAATGTGCCTGGCTGGTGGGGCACGTGCCAGTGGTGGCGACTGCTTCTTCCCCCCCCCCCATGAGCCTGATGGGACTGCAGGAGCAGCCCAGTGTAAGACCTCAGAGGGAATGGAGGTGAAGTAGGAGGGAGCTGGTGCTGGGGGGAGACAGCTTGGGGGATGTGGCAGATTTTTTATTTTTCACTTTTTAAAAAAGTGGGTGCGAAATCAAAACCTGGAAGTGATGTCACTTCTGGATGTGACATGCCACTGCCGCCATCCCCACCCCTCTCCCGGGCCTGACCAGTCCTTGTCCTTGCCCTCTCCTTGCCCAGTTTATGCTAACTAAGAGCCCAATCCTATCTGAACTACCTGAGTCGTGATGCGGTTGTGCTGAAAAGGCTACCACTGAATCTAGTGTGGGCAACTGCAGGAAGTCATCCCAAAATAAGTGGACTTTTGTCCACTTTCCCCAAGGAAAGCCCCAGTAGCCACTATTGGGCTACTTGGGTCTGTACCAGCAAAACTGGTGGTGCAAGCATGTGCAGCTCCATGTTGGTGATTTGGGCCTGGGAGGTAATGATAGGATCCTGCAGCAGTGGTGAGCAGTGACCATGAATTCCATCTTCATTATCTGTTGTTCACCTTTAATCTACTGCCCATCATCAATTTCAGTGAGGGATTGCAGGTTCTAGAATTATGAGTGAGAAAACTTTTCTTTCCATTTTTCTCCACATCATGTGTCAATTTCAAAACCTGCATCATGCCCTCCAAGTCACCTTTTCTATCTCAAGTAAAAAGCCCCAAATGCTTCAGTTAAGCATGTCCTCTCCCCACCCCATCTCAACCTATCTCTGCTGTTACCTTTTCTTCTCTGTGTCTCCTCTCTTGTTCTTCAAGGCGCTGCACCTCTGCAAGTTCTGCACGGCGCAGCTCAAGATAGGCACGCTGATGCGCCCGCAGGTTCGCCAGTTCCTCCTCCTCCATGACTTCCAGCAAAGCCTGCTCAATAGTTTTCCCAACCAAAACTTCAAGCATCGGCCTGACCTCAATGTCAAAATCAAAGAGCTGGGGGGGGGGGGGAGAAAAAGCAGAGTACAATCCGACATCTTGCAAACTGACATTCACCCATTATCAGGCACTGGCTCCCAAAACAGCTAAAGAAATCGTTGACATAGGAAAGCCGGAGACTTGAGTAGTGGTCAGTAGTTAATGTTTTTTGCAGAAGGCTCTGTGTGGAAGGCCAAGGTTCCAAAGTACTTCCCCAATGGACATGACCTGCTGACAAATTACACCTGCTGTGCACCCTTATCTGGGGCAGCACCTCTGCACTGCCTGAATCCTACCCCAAATGCCAGTTTTGCAGGCACATGTGCATGCAGGCATCTGTGCACACATCCCATGGATGAGGGGGAGGGCGGGCATGCCCCCATCCCCTTTTATTTAAGCAAACAAAAGCCGAGCAGAGCAGAGCGGTGAGACTGGCCCACTGCCTTCCTTGGAAGGGGAGAAAGGGAAGGGGGCAAGCGCTCTCCTTTCCCTGCCTACATGGTAGGTCAAGAGCACCACATAAGCAGGGAGAAGTGTTTTGGAACCACAGCAGTTTTTTTTCCCCTTCTTCTCCTGGCAGTGTTGGAGGAAGAAGGAGACTACCACTGCTGCAAACCTGACTTGCTCTCAGCAACTTGGAAGAAGATCAGAGCCCCCAGTAGAACAGGATTTTGGAAAGGGCTGAGGATAGATGCGCTGGGGGCTCATCCATTTACCCTGTGTCTAAGGGTGCCGCTCCACATTACAGTTTCAAGTGGCTGCACGGAAAGGCTATCCCTGCCATCACCTCTCTTTTGTCACTGGAACTGGCATTTCAGGGACAGAAGAGTGCACTAGCTTGGATCCCTGTGCTACATCTCACACAGGGACTGCCAACTGCTGATCCTTATTTTGTCCAAATGTTGAAGGAATACATGAAATTCTAGACTCTGAACAAGAAGAGAACTATTAGTGTTAATCTGGACATGAAATAACAGCTTTTCTGAAGGAAGCTCAACTTTGGCTCTTTGAGGGCCCAATCCTAATGGGCCATAGCACTGGTGCTGAGCTCCAGAGCCAGTACTGGGTGTTGTGCTGTCAATCACAGAGTAGGGAGTGCTGGTTGGAGGATGCCATGCAGCCAACCAGAGATAAGTGGGACCACTAGGTGGTGGTGTAGCTGTCCATGGCAGGGAAGGGCGGGGCAGGACAAAGGGAGGAGAGGTGCGGGACTTGCAGAAGCCTCCTCTGCCAGATCCTATCCTCTGTGTAGGACTACAAAGCCTGACACAGGAGATCTTGTGTCTGTGCTGGCAAAATAGCTGGTGCAGATGTGAGAAGCCCCATTGCAGGGCCTGGGGCTTTCCTTGGGGGAAGGGGACAAAAGTGGTGTCTTTGGAGATTTCCATCATCTTCAAGTCCTGCTTCCTAGAAGTGTCTGGATGAGCAGTGTTGAAAACAGGTTATTGGACTAAACAATCCAAGAGGTTTCTTTTTATGACTTTTGGCATTATTCTCACAGATAAGGCAGTATTCAGGCTGTAGCACTTCAGACTACTGGTGAAGATTCATATGACTGCGTGTTTCTCTATACAAAATATCTTGCCATGTAAAAATCTAGCATATCAGGAGAAAGAACTCTGGCATCTTCGCTTTGATATGCTAATTTTCTATGTGCAAGGAAACATATTTTTAATGGAGAAACATTCCAATCTCCTCCACACATAAATCTAGAGTGGTAGGCATAAGGGCCCCTAGCTTAGCCTTCCCCCAACATGTCACAAAGTAGTAAGTATATTTTCTAGCAAGAATATTACAATAAAAAATGCCCTTCACTTCAGCACTCTGACATTCTGGACTCTCTTATCAGACTTGTGATACCTCTCCTTCCAATATTTGTGTAGCCACATCTCTGCCCGTCTTTGCAGGAATGAAAAGTGGAGTAGCTGGTCTGTCCAGAAATTCATCTGTCTGACATTCCACATCAACCTCAATGATGCGGTCAGCAAGTTCTTCCAGGTACAACTCTGAAAAGGCATTTGGGCATTCTAAGTAACATTACCTGCAAGTGTTACATAATATGCCACACAAAAGAATAAAAGGACACAAAAATCTGACATAAAAAATGACAGTTTTCAGAAACCAACAGGAGAAAATTTCCCAGGACATTCTGTTGCTGACCTGAAAGTTACTGTTCTTCAAAGAAATGTCATCAGTTTCATATTGAAGTTTGAAGGAAAACTTAATCCCCAAGTTTAATTCTACGAGACATGGAAGATCCAGATTCAAATCCCTGCTCAGCCATGAAGCTTCCTAGATGACCTTGGGCCAGTGATCTCTCAGCCTCACCTACCTCACAGGGTTGTTATGAGGAGAAAAGGAGGAGAGGAACTCTGTATACTACCCTCAGCTCCTTGGAGGAAAGGTGGTACAAAAATATGAAAAATAAATAAGGGTGCAATCCTGTCCTGTGCTGGAACAGGCAAGCAAAGAGGCTTGCGCTGTATCCAGCAAAGGACAGGGGCCAGAATCGGCTCAGCCAGAGGCAAGGGGAAACTTTTCCCCTTTTCCCTGGGTAAGGCGCCCTGGCCCCTTTGGGTCTCCTCGAACCTGCGCCACCTCCTGAGGTGGCGCAAGTCTGAGGAGAGCGGAGCAGCTTCAAGCTGCTCCAAACTCCCCAGTAACAGGGGTTGGGGTTGGGATCCAGCATAACTGGATCCCTTACAGCATGTTTACGACCCTCCTGGGTCAGCGCAAGGAGGGCCCATGTGCAGTTCAGGGTTGCGTTGCACAGCTGTTAGCACCTTCAGTTAAATTAACACAGGAATGCTAAGAAAATTGTAAGCATTATTAGTTCTGGAAGCATTTACAGAAGAGCAGTAACTGTTCCCCTCCATGGGAACATCAATCGATCTCCCAGTACAGTTTCCATCCTGCTGGCAGTCTGGCCACATGACTGCATGAGCCCAGTGGGGCTTCTCAAGTCTGTGCCAGATTTTTTGCCTTCCCCCGCCCAAGAATGCCTCCTGCCGTCCTGAAAGGCTGCACTGCCACCGGCTGTCTCACCTTCTGGCCGAGCAGCGTCCTCCTACTGACACTGGGTCCAGCACTGACTTGTGACGGCCTGGCGCCAGAGCTCCCTACTGCAAGGGTGCCATAAATCTGCTTTATGGCATGTTTACAATATCCAGCACCAGCGCTATGGCCCTTTAGGATTGGGCCCTAAATCTCTCCTCTACCATGAATTCACTAGGTTGCAACATAGGGATGACGATAACTTGTCTTACCAAATTTTTGCAAGGATTTCACCAATACATAGAAAGCACTTCTTGTATTCAAAAAGTGTTGTACAAATGCTGAGAAATGTATGGCTACTAAGGGCCCAATCCTACCCAATTTTTCAGTGCTGCTGCTGTTGTGCCAGTGGGGTGTGCACTGCATCCAGTGGTGGAGGGGCAGTCACTGGAGCCTTCTCAAGGTATAGGAACATGTGTTCCCTTACCGTGGGGCTGCATTGTGGCTACACGAGAGCTGGAAAGTTGGGTAGGATTGGGCTCTTAGTAAACAAAAGCCATCTTGTGAATAAAAGATGCACCTTCTCGCATGCCAAAGAACTCAACCCAATATAGATTTTGAGTGACATAGCATGACATCAAAGGTCTCCTTAGAGCACTACCTGTTTGTACGTTGACATGACGCCTGCCCTCCACAGGATCCGGCGTTCTTGTCCGAAGCTGCTCTTTGGCTCGCTTTCTGGCCAACGCTTTCCTGTAAGCTTCCTGCTGTTTCTGGAGCTCCAATGGATCAGGTTCACTACTCTAGAAAAGGAGGGACAAGACTGTTTTCTGTTCGTGAATCCTGGAGAAGTTTTCAGAGTTGGTGAGGGAACCTGGTATCTATGTGAACTTGTGGCTCTCCTTTTTGAATTGATGTCTAATAAAACATTGAAGAGAGTGAGGTGTCCACTAGAGGGAAATCTACCACTTACTGAGGGAGAAAATCTGTTTTGTCTCCTTTCCTTCTTTAGAAACAGTGACTTCAAGCACAAATCCACCAAAGGTGGAAATGTAATAAAAACTAAATTGTGAAGGTTCTTTTGCGGTGAAGCAGAGCTGTGGGAAAGGGAGCCTGTTCAAATGTTTTCCTGGATTTCTCTAGTCCTATTCTCTCAATTGTCCCCTGCCATGGAAATGTAAATTGCAAGGCTTCTTGGGTAGGTCCTAGGTATTTTGCTCTCTATCATTCTGTCCAGTACAAAGTACATTAGTGGTGCAACACAATACACGTGCATGGCAAATGCAAGAATAGAAGCCACTCTAACCATTTCCAACTTTTCTGTCCTTATGCTCAGAACCCCTTCTCTGAACATTTCTGTAGCACCAACTCCTTTAAATTCCTTCTTGAAACCCTGCCTCACCTCCTTCCTCTCTTTAGATGTGAGCCAGTAAATAGCTGGCATGGGTTCAAAGAGACCCATAGATCAGTGCTTCTGAAACTGTGGGTCAAGACCCACTAGGTGGGTTGCAATTTCAGGTGGGTCCCCATTCATTTCAATATTTTATTTTTAATATATTAGACTTGATGCTACTATGGTATGTGACTGCATTTGGGGAACACACCTGTACTTTTAACAGGTTACTGTGTATAAGCTTTTAACAATGACAGTAAATGAAACTTGCTACTGGGTAAGTGTGGGTAGGATTGCAGACTAGGATGGTTAAAAATTGTTCTGCTTGATGATGTCACTTCTGGTCATGACATCACTTCCGGTGGGTCCTGACGGATTCTTATTCTAAAAAGTGAGTCCCAGTGCTAAAAGTTTGAGAACCACTGCCTTAGATTACCAGGCAGCCTACTGGGAGGTGAAAAAAATATTTTTATTCATTTCTTGCTGGCCTTCCACAGCATGCAGCACACTCTGTCAGTGCAGGAAAGTGGTGAGTGTGTAGGATTGGGCTGTTAGCTATTCATTGTATTAAATACTGTAGTATTTTTTGTCCATAGTGTGTGAGTTTTTCGTAATAATTATCCCTCCTTTTCAAACACATTCAATTTATGGGAGAAGAACTCACCCAAGGTAACACATGAAGGGCATATGTATTGCCTCGAATCACTCTTTTTTCATACATGAGATTTGCATAGCGAATTTGCTCCTCTTCTCCTCTTTAAACATAACATTAAAAGTGGGGAACAGAAAAGATCAAAAATAGTAGTAAGATTTTATTAAGCATTACAGAGATTCACTTTTAGCAAAGTTCCATAAAATACACTAATAATCTGAATTATATTAACTATTGTATGTGGCAATTACAGGATATTGAGGCTTGATACAAGCATCTCCTGTTTTTTCAAACTGCCAAGCTGAAATCAGTAAATCCTGCTGCCACCACGAGGCCAAAGCCAGGCAGAGAGAGACCATTCCCCCAGCAATGGGAACCCCCCAAAAAACCTACACCATAGTGGGTAGCAAAGACTCCAGGAGGACTGGGGCAAGGCTCTAGCTAAGTTCAAATGACATCCAACAACAAAGAGGTGAAGTTCATAAAAAGATCATAAAAATGATAAGATCATAAAAAGAGTTTATTAAAAGGTGTGTGTGTGTGTGTGTGTGTGTGTGTGTGTTGGATAACACAAACAGGTCTAGGAAATATCTTGGGCATTGTCAGTGCCTAGATATAGATCTTAGCAAAACTACAAGCAGTTGATTACAGACAACTTAAAAGCAAAAATAATTCCCTAAAACAACAACAAAAAAAACCCATCCTGTGTAGAACATCTAATCTGCAAAGTTCCCTGACTTTACTTACTCTAAGGTCAGCTTAAAAGAGTCCACTACATCACTCTGACCCCCAATAGGTGGGTGAGAGATTGCCCAGACACAGATAAGAGTTCTGAGGAAGCCAACTAATAACATTCCCCAGCATCTTTGGGCTTGAACCTTAAGAAACCCAAAGTTGGTAATGTCACAGGTCCATCTGATTGGATAGCTTACAACCACCTGGACATCGCTACCTGCCCTGTGACCTGGTCAGGTGGGCTTGGATGCCCAATTGGCTGATACTCCCTGCAGCTGGGTGGGCTAGGCTATTGTCCTGGTTGAGCCCAGATGAAGATGATAAATGGGGAAAAAAGAAGGGAGTAAGGAAAGCTTGCTAAGACCTGTCCTCTCATTTGTGTACTCAGTATACTCAAGCACATGAGCAGTGTCATGTACTCAGATAGCATCAGCATCATTGTAAACAAAATGAATTCATAGAAATATTATAAGCTTACAAAACTGAAACATGATGATGATGATGATATATTGCTTTTCAGCTAAATTTTACAATGCATAGCAAAATAAATTTAAAAAACTAAAATGAAAGACTATAATATAAATATGACTTGTATCATGTATATTTTTGTACATCAACACTGGAAGTTGCAGTCTACAGAATCAGGCCAGTGGTCCATCTAGCCCAGTATTGCCTACTCAAAATGGCAGTGATTCTCCAAGGCCAGAAATAGAGAAGATCCCTTTCCCAATTGTGCTGCTATCTGAGGCCTTGCGAAACAAAATGTTAAGGACTGACAGTGAAATCCTGTGCATGTTTGCTCAGAAGTAAATCCCACTATGTTGAGTGAGGCTTACTTCCAGGTAAGTGCGCATAGGATTGCAGCTTGAAACTGAGACCACCTGCAGACAAAATACTTGTTGCATCACTAAACCACAGGCACTCAAACAATGATGATGATGATGATGATGATGATATTTATTCTATTTGACTGACAGCAACTCTCTGGAGCCTTTTCCAAGCCTTGCTGCCCAAGATCCTTTGAACTGGTGAACTGGTGTGGGGGGATTCACATTGCTGGTGGTACCAGGGGTTGAATCCAGAACCTTCTGCATACAAAACGGGCTTTGCCACTGAGTCAAAGCCCTTCAAAATATTTCAAAGTATTGGACAACAAATGTGATTGCTTATTATATCATGTCCCCTATGTACATTGCACATTATAGGTCAATAGCCCCCCCCCCCCCAATGGCAGGTCCCTGCCTGCAAAGACCTTGAAAGCTAAATTGTCAGAAGACACAGAGAGAGAGAGAGAGAGAGAGAGAGAGAGAGAGAATTACTCCTACGTTTTAGTTAGGAGCAAGGGTTAAGTTTGAAATAACATTTCCCTGTAACCCAGATTATAGCAAATGTAAAGGAAATGCCATAAAGCAGCAGCTTGCAACTGGTTTCTCCCCCTTTCTCTCTCTTTTTAGCTTATTCTGCTTGTTTTGTATATGCCCCTCTCTAAGTTTGGACTGTTACGTTGGGACTCTGATACTCACTGGTCATTGGATTCCAGGGAATTCCGGTATCTCCGTCTAGGGGGCACAGCCCGGGGTTGGCTGCAGTAGGAGTAGGTGCCAGAGGGTGCCCCAGTGTCCTCTCGGGTGACAAGCACCGAAGTGGAGGCCATGCTGGCTCTGAACTGCCTCCAAGAAGAGGCCTAGGCTAGCAGCTGTATAGAACAATCCTCCCTGGCAACTGTTGCCATGGTGCACGGAGTCTGTTCCCCAGAGGCTGTTGTCAGGGTAAACTGATCTCAGGCCCTACCAGCAGTTCCGGCTGGGACAAGTGTCAAGGTGCACACATGCAGGTGGCCTGCAGCTGACCCAAAGACAGCCTGAAGTTTTTTGCTTCTTTGTTTGTTTTTTGGTTTAGACGCAAAAGACATGACCAATGGCCAAGCTCCAGGTGATCCATGAGGTCCACAATTGGAGCTCTCATGTTAATCATTTTTAGGATGATTAGGAACATTTATAGAGAAACAACAAAAACAAACACACAACACAAAAACAAACATTCTCAGTATGGTTTCCATTTCAAAAGGAATGCGAAGATGGTTTCCTGTCCCAGAGGGGCTCAATGTCTGAATGTCACCAGCAGACATTCATTGTGAGCACTGCTAAGCTGAATAAGGAAGCTTGCTCTCCCACTGCTAAATATAAAAGTAGCCTCTTTGTCCAATTAGCAATGTTGCTTATGGAAAAGCAAATGGAGGCAGTAGCATAGCTACGGGGGGGAGTGGTAATATTGCAGGTGCTGCAACACACTGCGTAAGCGGCCCCTCCCACTTGCCATTAGAGTCGTTCTGAGTAGCGACAGCCTATTAGTCATAATAGCTAGCTATGCAGAACATCCTCAGACAGGAGCAGTTTACCTTTCAATACCAGTTTCTGGGAAGCAAACAGTTTGCATCTGTTTTCAAAGCATCTGTTTGGCCACTGTGGCAAACAGGATGCTTTTGCTTTCATGCCCTGTGTGTGAGCTTCCCAAAATATGACTAAGGACGCAATCCTAACCACCGAGTTAGGCTGGCACAAGCCACTTGCACTGACCCGGGGGTGTTGCAAACATGCCATAAGGCATATTTGCACCAACTCAGCAGTTGGAGAGGAGTTGCATTGGCCTCCCCACACCGGATCCAGACCCGGCGGGGTAAGCTTGCATCAGCCAAGCTTGGTCGACTTGGGCCTGCGGGGCAATGGGGAGGGCGGGAAGCAGGCATTTCGGGGCATGCGGGCAGGACAGTGGCGGGTGTTCCCAGGGGAGGGTGGGCAGGGAGCGGGAGGCGAGGCTAGGATCTGACAGTTATGCTGGATCCTGACCCTGCTCCTAGCTGGGCAGTGCGGAGTGGCGCCTGGTTGCTCCATTCTGCTTGGATCTGCGCCACCTCATCAGGTGGCACAGATCTGAGTAGACCCATTGGGGCCAGTGAAGTGCAACACGGGGTAAGGGGAAATTTTCCCCCTTGCCTCGGGTTGCGCTGCTTCTGGCCCCAAACTTGCACTGGATGCAGCGCAGGCCCATTGGCCTGCCTGCTCCAGCACAAGTTAGGATTGCACTGCACAATGGCAATCCTATATATTTTCCTGAGAGTCAGCCCCATTGTGTTCTAAGTAGGCATGCATATGACTGTAGTATAAGAAATGAATCTAGGACTATGGACTCAGGAATGGAGTCCAGTGGTTCTCATTGAGCGCTACAGACAAACCTGCTTTAATTAGCAAGACAGGAGCAAGAGCAAAACTTGATTCCTTCCTCAATGGGTGTGTGCATGTGAGAGACATAAATTTTAAATGCACTTCTATAAGGTTTTGAAATTCATTGGTAGATACACAGGAAGGTCAGTTTGTAATTCCATTTAAATCTTGCTTTACATCAGAAAAGCCCCACTGGATCAGGCCAAAGGTCCATCTAGTTCAGCTTCTTGTATCTCATCGTGGCCTACCATATACCTCTGGGGGTACAGAAGACACTGTACTCTGTACAGATATCTGTACTCCCTTGCACCTGACACTCAGAGATTGGCTGCCTCTAAAATTTGAAGGTGGCATACAATCATCGTGACTTGTATCCTGTGATGAAGTTTTACTCCATAAATCTGTCCGATCTCCTTAAGGCATTTAGTCCAGGTGTCATCACACCTTCCGGGAACAAGGAGTTCTGCAGATTAATTTCACACTGGTAAAGAAATATTTCCTTCTGTTTATTCTAACTCTTCTGCCAGTCAATTTTAATGGATGTCCCGTTTCTGGTATTGTGCAAGAGGGAAAATAACTTCCCTCTATCCATCTCATGCACAATTTTATATTTCTCAATCATGCCCCCTTCAGGCACTTTCTTTCTACACTGAAGAGTCCAAATATTGCAGCCTTTCCTCATAAGGGAGGTGTCCCAGTTCACTAATCATTCTGGTTGTTCTTCACCTGTCCCAGTTGTATTATATACTTTTTGAGATGTGGTGACCAGAACTGGACACAAAACTCCAGCTGTGGCCTTACTATTGCATAACCATTTCACTCACTTTTATGTTTCCTGTGAACAGATGCGTTCAATCCAAAGTGCATTTATTTTAGTCCTTTGCCATGTTTTTCCACATGGGGAATGGCTTGGTTTGCACTTGTAGGGTCTGTGTAAATGGCTTGGGTGAGTCAGCTTGAGTGAGTACCTCTCTGCCATTTTGACCTATCACCTGCATAGAAAAAGCCTATGGATTGGGGATGCCAGAAACCTTGTCCTGGCCTAGGTACAACTATAGGCCCGGTAGGAAATGGTCAGTTCCCTGCAGATGCTGGGCTATTAGTCAAGTCCAGACATCTGATTATGGCAAGGAATAGGTTCAAAAGTTGACTTAGGATTTCTCACCTTTGAGTTAGCAGCTAATCGGTGCAGAATGGTGCCAAGGTCCGTCTTTGAAAGGAGCTAACTCATTTGAATTTGTACTGTATATCTCTTGGTTCAAACTCTGACAAAGACTACCTACCCATTGCTGATGGTCCCTCTGACTCCTCCTGGAGGTGAACAAGAAAATTACACCAAAGTGAGTACCTTTCTAGGCAGGCTTATGTCTAGACAAGTTACATCAGGTTTTATTTTTTTCATTTACCTTATTCTTAAGGACTGTTTTTATCCAATTGCAGTTCCTGTTTGACAATTACCCTTTTTCATTTTTATTCCTTTTAAAAAAAAATCCTTATTTGTACACTTAGGTAGATGCCCAGTTTGTCTGCTCAGAACAAAATGCTGTCTCCCCTTGCCCCCTGACAGCCTCTCTAGGTTAGCACAACTCAGGGCAAGAGTAGGTGCTTAAGAGTAGTGGTTAACCTGGTCAGTTGGCTTCTCAGATTGCTCCTACAGCAACCAGCATCCATACTAAGGGAAACATAGGCTCTTGCTTACCAAAATGAGAGGAGGGGTGAAGAAGGGCACCAACATGGATTTGTGGGTGCAATTTTCTGTTTCAGGGTACAGTGAATCTACTGTTATTTTGGTGTAACTTTCCTCCCAACAGTGGTCTCCATAACAGAGAGATTCTACCTCCTATTCTGTGACTGTGGGCATCTGAAGCACAGACATTTACTTCATTCTCTCACCAACCAACCCTCCCCCCACTGTGAAACTGACTAGGTCAGGGAAAAGGCAAGTGAATTTCACAGGAAGGTTTTATTCAGGCAGTTGATAAATCTCCCTCCCATGCCAGTTCACCTTATGGGGCAGGGGACAGTGAAGGAAGGACAGGCAGACAGCAATGAAGGTACTGTAATGCAGAAATTGTCTTGCTCACACTCAGAAATCTCCTTCTGCACCAACTGTCAAACAGTGGTTACTAAAGGTCCCTGAAGTCCCTGAAGGAATAATTAAATGGTCCAGTATAGAAATGGATAAATAGAAATTAAATTACCTTACAGCATTTTTTTCAAAAACCACCTTTGATCTGTTGATGATTCTCTTTCTCCTTGACTCCCTCCATACCTTGGATTCTCTGTGGGCTTTCAAGTACATAGAGCTTCAGTGGTGCTTCTCCCACCACCCCACAACAACAGTTGGGCTGCTTGTGAAACTAGCTTGATTCTGAGAATCAGGGTTGCCTTTAAGCCAATTGGCCCAATTGGACCCCACACCTAAGGGGGTCCTGCACTAGGCGACAAATGGATTACCCGCAGCTGGCACGTTGGTCTTCAGCTCACACTCCAGCATGGAATCCTCCATGCTGTGTTGTTGCAAGGCCAGTGCAGAACTTTGCCCTTGGAAGGCCCTCCCACCGGCCCCTGTATCTGATTGGACCCAAAATGGGCCCTCTGAAAGCTGTTACTGGTGATACAACAATGTAATCAAGTCACCACCACTTATTTTCTGGAGGTGCATGCTTCACACCAGATGCCATCAGCCCCAGGCCTGCTGCTAATCCCTGTGAGTAGGGAAGTTGTGCATCAGGGGGTAACACCTACCCCCCCCCCAAGGCCCAGCAAAAAAATGTTCCAAATTGGACCCCATAGCTCCTAAGCCTGACCCTGCTGAAAATCCAAAAACATAGACATCCAACCCCTCAAACCCAAGCAGCTCTGGGATGGCAACAGTAATTCACAAGCTATTTTTCATGATGCTCACTCCAGAAGCTGCATTTCATGGAATTCTTTCAGATCTTTTACTCAAAGTAGCTGGCAACCAAAGATCTCCTGTTCACTGCTGTCTTTCATTGGAGGTCACTCAAACCAGAGTTTGGATGAAAGTTGCAAACTGACCAGGTCATAAGAACACAAGCACAGTCCCACTGTATCAAATCCATCTAGGTCAGCGTCCTACTTCCCACAGTGGGCAGCCAGATGCCCCTTGGGAAGGTCACAAATAGGATTATTAAATCATTGGCTCTTCCTTGTTGTTTGTCCTACAGCAACTATTAGACACAGATGTTCTATATACGTATCATGGCTCATAGCCGCTAGTGGTAACCCATCTGAAAGTCCAATCTTATGCATGTTTGCTTAGAAGTAAGTCCCATTATAGTAAATGGGAATTATTCCCACATAAGTGCAAACAGGATTGCAACCTGAGACTACAAGAAGGATGAAAACAAAGAATCATGTAGTCCTGTTTTCAGAATCCAGTTCTCAACAGTAGGTAATCAAATGCTTCTGGGAAGCTCGTGATAACAGCATGAAGGTAACAACATCCCCCATTGCCTATCTCCCAGCAACTGGTATTCAGAGGTTGGCTGCCATTGAGGCTCTATGTAGTT
Organism: Tiliqua scincoides; assembly: GCF_035046505.1. Taxonomy (NCBI): domain Eukaryota; kingdom Metazoa; phylum Chordata; class Lepidosauria; order Squamata; family Scincidae; genus Tiliqua; species Tiliqua scincoides. Next base: position 41,158,431 of record NC_089828.1, on the reverse strand, counting down.
CACAGCTAATAGCGATAGACTTGTCCTCCATGAATTTTTCTACTTCCATTTTAAGACCATCTAGCTAGGTGGCAGTAAATTCCATAAATTGATCCATACAATTCTAATTTGTATGAAGAAATGCTACCTTTAGTCTATCTTGAATGGACTGCCCATCCATTCCACTGGATCACACACACACACACACACACACACACACACACACACACACACACACACACACACCCCAGTTTGAGTCTAATGAGAGAAAGATCTGGACAATACAACCAAGACATTACGCTGCAATGCGTGAACAATCCACTGCATTACAGATAGATGTGAATGTGCCTTCCTGCCATTAAAATCAGTCTTTAATTACAGTGAAGTGTAATTCACTCTCCCATCCACACCACACCAGTTTTTGTTCATTCTTTGGTATAAATAGCCAGAAGGTCCCTGTCCCTTGATACAGCACAAGCAGGCAAGCGTGGCAGCCGCTGTGGAGCTGCAGTTCTCCATCATGGGTTTATGTGTACGCGCACACTTGTGTCTGTGGTGAGAAATATGAAGCATGACAAATCTGGATGAGGCTACTTTGTCTGTTTTTAGCAAATGATGCCACAAGCTTAAAAATAAAATTAATATGCGCCATCCTTCCTCCAGTCTCTTCCTGCACGGATGCTGCTATCATCACCCTGAGCATCTCTCCAATTAAAACGAGCGGCTCTGAACACCTGTGCAGGATGAAGCCAGGGCAAAGAGTCGGCTCATCCAATTGGAAGAGGCGAGGCCTCCAGAGAGGGGGCCTTTATTTCACCAGCCCTCCCCGCTCTCCCCACATCCCACCCACACAGTGCGTTGCTTCCACCTCCCTCCCTCCCTGTCCCCGCACACAAAAGCAAAGCAATTAAGCTGTCTTAAGTGGGTCTAAGCTTCAGTCAGCTTGCAGCTGGAAAAAAAAAACACATTACAATAAAGAGAATACCTACGGCGGAGAAGCCAAGCGATGAGAGACTAGCAGAGACGCATAAGCAAACATCAGTTCATCGAGAAGAAGAAAGGACAGCTTTTCCGATGAAGGCCAGGTTGCACCGGCATAGCACATGCAGCCACACACCTCAGCCCTGCATTGCTTTGACGGCTGTCAGATTAACATATTTGGCATCCTAAGGAAGGACCTCTGGAATGTAGCAGGGATCTTCTGAGCTACAGCTGCAAGGAGACACGCACATGCAGTGAGTAGAGGTTTATTTAGATGTGTTCCCAGTCATTTGGGTGGTGGGAGGGAGACAGCATGGTGGTGCTTGTAGTTTAGGGTTGGATTGTTTTTCTGCACGAACAATGGCACTATCAGACACCTCTGTGATTTTCAGTGGGTGGGGATGCAAGTCCTTGTAGCCATGCATCCACAAAGGACTGTCGCACCTTCTAGCCAGAACCAGAATCACTCATCTGGTCATCACAAATTGAAGGGAAGGGTTGGGAGAATGCGCATGCTGCAGATGAAGCTAGCACAGCCTTGGCTTTCTAGTCTCCCGGAGCTGTCAGTCTCACTGCTCCACCACCGGCGGGGCCCTCTAAGAAGGAACTGTTGGACCTTGTCGGGAGCAGGCCTTCCTCACAGGAAGAGGTAGGATGGGGGTGCTACAGCACTGAAGAATCTAGGCCAAATGTTGGCCACATGCATAGTAAGGCCAACATTTAGCATTTAATGTGGTCAGTTTCAAGTGCTTCAGAGTTATTATTTTTTACTTATTTTTTAATATTATTTTTTACTTATTTTTTTATATTTTTTACTTATTATTATTTTACTTATATTATTTTTTACTTATTGTTATGATCAAAGCCTCAAAGTGCAACAGCATTTACACATTCCTGTCTTTTCGTGCTCAGTTTTAGCTCTCTGTCTCCTTGCAACCTCCCCCCCCCCCCCCACTCCAGGGTTTAATTTAGGTCCTCAAGACAGGGTCCCACCACTTGCTGTTGCCAGTCGGCAAAGCACCATGCACATTAACAGAATCATCATCACCATTCCCATGCTGCAGACCAAGGAAAAGCTCATCCTAAGAAAATAATAGTCACCCTAAAAAATGCATGATGGAGACGAGATTTGAAACCCAGGTCTTGCCTTCCACACTTAGCCACTACACCAGTGGTTCGCACACATTTAGCACCGGAACCCAATTTTTAGAAGAAGAATCTGTCAGGACCCACCAGAAATGATGTCATAACCGGAAGTGACATCAGCAGCAAGATTTTTAACTATCCTAGGCTGCAATCTTACCCAAACATACCCAGGAGTAAGTCCCATTTATTATCATTTTTTAAAGTATATACATAGTAGTCTGTTAAAGGTACAGGTCTGCAACATTTTCCCAAAAGTAGTCACAAACCATAGTAGCATCAAGTCTAATATATGAAAAATAAAATATTGAAATGAATGGGGATCCACCTGAAATTGGCTCGAGACCCACCTAGTGGGTCCCGACCCAAAGTTTGAGAAACACTGCACTACACTAATGGTATTCATTCTTACTGTTAAGCATATTTCAAAAGTCTGAAGTGCTTTCCATGTAATCTCCCAGTAAACATTCTAATAGCCATGTAAAGTAGACCAATACTGTCCTCATACTGCAGATTGGAAGAGGGGCCTGAGACTGACAGAGTAGTATAGTAGTATGCTTGGAGTGTGTGGAAAGATTTGCCCGGAAGCCTTACTGGTTTGTAGCCTAGTGGTTTAACCACTACACTATTTTTTCTGTGAAGCAGCAATAAGAGTACCTCTCATTGTTAGACAATTCATTCCCATTCTACAGTACTCCAGGTACAGTATTATACACTATGACTCTATAGTGGTGACCTAGAATTCCAGCAAATAGACAACCTTGTATTTTATTTTCTGAAGAAAAAAAGAAAACAGATTACAAACCTTCTATTTTGTCACCTGTGATTTGTTAAACAAAATTTAGGAATTGGGGGTGAAAGAAAAATGATATACTGTGAAAAGTTTTCTTATAATGAAGACCTCAATATAATAATAGAAAAAAATGGTTTAAAATTCAGACAAAAAATATCAGTTTATGTGATCTCACTCTCACTAAAATTAAGCTTCTAGTCCTCAATGTTGTGGAGAAAATTAAAAAAAAAATTAAATTACATCTGCCATGGTGGCTCTGATTAAAAATGTGGTAGAGTGGCTAGAGTGGGAAACTCTTATGTGTTCAAATTCTCACTTGGCCATGAAGCTCACTGGGCCAGTCTCTTTCAATCTAACCTACTTTACAGGGTTGTTGTGAAGATAAAGGGGAGCAGGGAGAAAAAGCCACATATGCTGGCTGCAGTGCTTCAGAGGAAGGGTGGCATATAAAGGTAGTAATAAAATGAGCTTCATTTGGTGTAAAAATCTTCTGATTTCTAAGGTTATCTTGTAAACTCTTGTAAACCGAAAATCCATGAATGCCAGAGGTTTTAAGTCATCCTGAAAACTGGCTGCAGGAAGACACAGGAGCTTCAAAAATAATGTGATGGTGTAGAGGAAGTAGATTTACTGAACAGAAAAGTGTAGATACCAATATACTTTGAGTATTAGAACCTTGTAATCAGGGGAACATCTTTACAGAGGAATACATAACACACATACCCACCTCCTTTTCCCACAAAGTACCCATGTTTTAAGAACAGGAGGGGTGAAAGCTTCACTTTTTATGTATAATTAAACAGTATATATTTTATTTTTTAAAATTGTACTTCATGCAAAACTGAATTAGCACCTTTAAAATCTTTTTTAAAATATTAGCACAGTATTCTTCTTTGGCTTGGAGGTCTGAAGCCTTGAAACATCCTAAGACAATAGCTTCATCCACATGTACCTATGCCTGATCCTTTCCTAATTGTGCCATGAGCAGCTTTGGAGGGCAATTCAGATCAGGGTCACGGTGCAAGAGTAAAGAGTTAAACATGACTTCTATGCATGCACACACATAGTTTTTTGAAAGATAAAAACTTTTGGAGTTCATAACACAGAAGTCTGCACATCATCTAAGATGGAGAAATCTTCTCTATCCACAGCTGAATAAATTATATTTATGTGTTCTTTTTGTATATTTTATATTATGATGTATTACATGGGGAACAATATTAAGAACAAACAGATCCTCTGCCTTTCATGCTATTTGTCCATGGGTTCATGTGCATGGTGTTTCATTCTTCCTGTTTTCCAGTTTAATCTGGAAAATTTCTAAATTCAATTTTGTTAAAGGGGCATCCGCAGTTTGTTACAGTTTTCAGTTCACTTTTCCCCTCCTGTCAGTTACACAGATGTGCACATCCTTGAACACATCAAGATCCTAGTGTTATTGCTATGATTTAATCAATGGGCATATGTGCCAATGTGCATAGGTAATTTGTTAGGGCACTGGTTCTCACACATTTAGTACTGGGACCCACTTTTTAGAATGAGAATCTGTCAGGACCCACTGGAAGCGATGTCATGACCAGAAGTGACATCATCAAGTAGGAAAATTTTTAACTATCCTAGACTGCAATTCTACCCACACTTACCCAGGAGTAAGTTCTATTTACTAACTTTGTTAAAAGAATATACATAGTAGTTTGTTAAAAGTACAGGTCTGTCATATTTCCCCAAATGCAGTCACATACCATGATAGCATCAAGTCTATTTTAAAAAAGGAAATGAATGGGGACCCACCTGAACTTGGGTCAAGACCCACCTAGTGAGTCCCAACCCATCATTTGAGAAACACTAATAATTAGGGAACAAATAATTGTCCCCATAAACAATAATTATATAATAAATAATTAGGGAACAAAACAGATATGAATTGAAAAGTGCAAGCAAGTGCACATATATAGTGGATTCAATATCTATAAACCCACACATTTTACAGAATGCAAGTTCTGTGCTGCTCTGGAAATAAAATGTCCAGGGTAGTTCGGAAACACAAATCCAGGGTGAAATTCAGATAGGAAGAATTTAATAAACATATCTTTCTGGACCAGCAATGTCACAAACTGGTATTCCACATGGACATTTATTTTTATTTAAAAGTTTTTTATACCAGTTTTTCATGGTTCAAAGTGGTGCACAACATAATAAAGCACAAATTAAAATAATGAAAACCATATAAAGTACAGATCCTGAACTGGTCTATGCTTCCCTTGAAGCGTTTAATGTCCATTTTTAAAATGTTGAGTCTCTGTTGCTTTTTCTGTTCCAGACCAAGCTCAATATTAAGCTACCCTTCCTCTGCTGCCTGATCCCTTAGACAGAACACAATGGGTACCACCGAAGCCACACTACGCATGGAGAATGTGGACGTGAAGGAGGAGTGGCAGGATGAAGACTTTCCCAGGTTGGTTCCCATAAACAGAAACAAAACTTCCTCTCAATTGCTAGAAATCGGAGAGATGAGGGATGCGGGCGGGTGATTTTTCTATCTAAAGATCAACTTAAAGCATTTGCTCAAGAGTCCATAGAACTGGATTATGTCATTATGACTAGGAAAGACTGAAAGATGTATTTGCGTTAGGATCCCAAGCAAACTACAACACCACTCTGCTCAGAAGTCTCTCAGAATGCCCGTTTTACAAGGTTCTTGTCATACTTCCAATGCAAACTTCGGAAAGATTTGGCAGCTCTTTCCTTCCTAGTCCTTCAAACACAGCTACAGTTTGGGGCTCTTTTCTTTTTCAACCAGTGTCTGGGATTCATCATTTCAGAATGCACGGGGTGGGGGGGGGTGCTTACACAAATACACATGGCTGTTTCTTGTCATTTAGCTTAACTTTCAGTTCACACAAGGCCACAGAGACTCCCAACAGACCTGTTCAATGCCCTGTGTGAACAAAGACTTCAAATATGTCCTAGAATCCTTTGCAAGGTAAAGTTGCCTGCAGAGCTTTGCAGGATTGGCCTGGAGCCTTCAAGAATCAGCATCACTTTCCAGGAGACTACAAGAGATTACTGAAAGCAATCCTGGATAGTTCAATAGGATCACCCTGGTGGGGAGCTGGGCGTTCCACCAGCGCTGGCTGCTGTAAAGCAGCCCTAAAGCAGTGTATTCTGCTGAAGCACCAGCAGGAAGATCAGAGCCTTCCTGTGCATGCCAGCAGATCTATGGAGACCCACAGGGGCAGGTAAACCCATGCAGGGGGTTGGAGGAAGGTGGGGAGGGAATTGAACAGGGTGAGGGTTGCTGGAATAGAGTAGGAGGTTGGCAGAACAGGGCGGTGATGGGTCGGGGAGGAGGGTGGATCAGGCTTGGGAGGGGTGCAGGATCTGCTGTGGTGGCACATGCCGAATCCTGTGCATGCATGGATCAACTCAGATTGGTGCCAGTGATTGGGCTGGCACAAGTCCAAGTTGAATCATATTAGCTGCTGGAGCTTACCCTGGCACAAGGGGACAAAGGAGACCTCTAGCAGTCAAAATCCCCCTGTGGGATACAGTGGACCTCCCACAGGGGAAGGGAGCCGCACCAGCACCTCTGCATCACCATGGGGGAAGTTGGATAGGATGGCCATAAATGACATTTTGTCATGCTGGAAGGGGGATCTCCAGGAATAGCTTCAGACAGAGTTGGCAACTCCAACAGAGAAGCTTATTAATTAATATTATTCAGAATATTTATTTACTACTTTTCAACATGAATAGTTCATAAAGCAGTTTACACAGCAAAATAAATCAATAAATGGTTCCCAAAAGGCTCACAATCTAAAAAAATGCAAAGAGGCAACAGCCACTGGAAAAGATGCCATGCTGGGGTGAAGAGGGATAGTTGTTCTCCAGATGCTAAATACAAAAAGATACCACTTTAAAAGGTGCCTCTTTGCCCAGTTGTCAGGGAGCAGTGAAAATGTGAAAAGGATTCTGCAGAAGATCAATTCAAAAGCCTTTGGCTTAGGCTGGCCTGGAGGCATAGGGCAGGGCCTGTTTTGCCCTGCAGAGCGTCCTAGGCAAAATCCCTGGCAGCATCAGTAGGTATCACTGTGAAGGACTCCTGTCTGACACACTGGAGAGCCTCTACCAGTCAGAGTAGGCAGTACTGAGCCGGATGGACCGATGGTCTGACTCAATAGATGGCAGCTTCATATGTAAAACGCAGAACTCTCTCCCCTCAAGAAGCTCATTGAGTTATCACTAGTGGTGGGTGAAAATAGTTTTTTTGGGGGGTGGTTTTCAGTGTTTTCTGAAGTTAGAAGTGCAGAAATAAAAAAGTTGTTTTTATTCCAAGGATGCATTTTTATAAATCATAAATGCTTTAAAAGTGTACTAGGTAGAAGATATGAGCAGTATAGTGTTGGCAGATGCAAATTATTTGATCCCTTGCAACACCAGTGCATGCAGAGGTTTTAGAGAATGGTTTTTATTTTTTTTCTCAGATTTTGGGTTTTTGTTTTTACAAAAATAAGAAGTGCACAAAGTGGTGTTATGTATTTTTATTTCACTGCGTTGACTTGATCATGTCGTGTGAATGGGCGATGGTCGGATCCTAAAGGATCTCCTCTATGGAGAATTTGTGCAGGGAAAGCGCCGTATGGGTAGACTACAGCTGCTCTACAAGGATATCTGCAAGAGGGATCTGAAAGCCTTAGGAATGAACCTCAACAGATGGGAAACCTTGGCCTCTGAGTGTTCTGCTTGGAGGCAGGCTGGGCAGTATGGCCTTTCCCAGTTTGAAGAGACACTTGGCCAACAGACTGAGGCAAAGAGGCAAAGAAGGAAAGCCCATAGCCAAGGAGACAGACCAGGGACAGACTGCACTTGCTCCCAGTGTGGAAGGGATTGTCACTCCCGAATCGGCCTTTTCAGCCACACTAGACGCTGTGCCAGAACCACCATTCAGAGCGCAATAGCATAATCTTTCGAGACTAAAGGTTGCCAACAAATATCACTGGGAAAACTCAACTTTAGTTATCACCTTCCCATCTCTTTAAGCGGTTCATTAAAAGACCTTCATTGCTAGACAAGTGGCCAGGGATTTTACTCTCGTGCTGCTTATCACAAAACTCCATGGTGTGGCTGGGTGAGCTGCAGTTTCTGATACTTTATTGATGGTATATCAATGTGGTTTACTATATCATTTTTTCAAAATTTTTGTTTCATTTAGTCATTCCCAGCCTTGGGCACTTTTAATGAAAGAATAGCAGATCCTGTGCATAAAAATAATGTACCAGGAATACAGCACAAAGAATGCCACTATAGATCTGGCACCCCCGATTTGTGTCAAAATGGACCAGTGGTGCAAAGGAGTCACATCTCAGACCAAGTTGCCTATTGAGAGCCACAGGGATTCTGTGTTCTTGGGACAGTAGCCTCCCTGTCTCATCCAGCTGCCAGAGCTCAAGACTCTGAAGCAGACAGAACCGTCCAGGCGAAGCAGCCTTCTGTCTTCCTTTCCACCGGATCATTAGCTTAGTGCTTTGTCTATCAAAGCCCCAGCTGCAGAGAGTATCTAAGAGCCTCTGTTTGCATCTCCTCATAGGGGCGGGTCCCTTGTTCAGTGGTAGGGCACATGTCTTGCATGCAGAAGATCTCAGCTTGAGTCCCCTGGTTCTAACAGAATCTCCAGTTGTAGGGCTGAAAAAGATTATTTGACCCACTGCAGCATCAAGATCCCTTTCACATGTTGCGATCTCAGGCCAGGTATTGCCCATTCTGTATGTGCGCCTTTGATTTTTTTTCTGCCTAACTGAAGAACTTTGCATCTGTCCCTGTTAAACTTCATTTTATTCGTTTTGGTTCAGTACAGTAGTCCCCCATATCCACTGACTTGGTTTCCGCAATTTCAGTTATCCACTGTTTCAAATTGCCATTCTGAGAAACATGGTGAAACCTTCCCCCATCACACTCATTACTCATCCCACCCCCTTCTCCCCCTTGCTCCCTTGGTGCCTCTATTCCTCCTTGTACTCTGCCCTCATTGCCTCTGTCTTCCAAAACCTCAGCCCTAGCTGTGGCTGTTTTGCCATGCTTAGCCTCTCCGGGCTGTGGGCCCTGTTGCGGGGACTCTGTGGACTCATCGGAGGGGCCGCCAGCCAGGAGGGGAATTACCGCTCCCTGGAACACATCCAGCCAGACAGGTGCCCAGCCAGGACCCAGAGACAAACCTTGTCAATTGTTTTAGTCAAGATATTTACATCAACAGCATTCCTGACATCCACGAAACTAGTAACCCAATCAAAAAAGGGAAGAGATTTGTCTTGCAAGATTTATTGTTGACAAATCCATGTTGGCTTCTAGTAATCATTACGTTGATATCCGGCTGTGTGCAGACTAATATATTCTGATATTTTTCCTAGTATTGAAGTAAGTCTGACAGGTTTGTAATTTTCAGGCCCCCTCCCCCTTTTGAGGACAGGGCAACATTAGCCTTTATCTAGTCTTGTGGCACCTCCCCCATTTTCCAACATCTCTCAAAGATAAATTGACAGAGGTTCTTAAGAATCCCAGTTGTACCACTCCAGACTGCAGGTGAATGTACCTGCACAATCAAAAGCTTAATGAGAGGCTCCCAATCTAGTTTTTTTTGCTATGCTTTCTATGCGCAGGGAATGTGTTTCATGTGGACACAGTCATGGAATCATGCAAATTCCCCATCAGAAATCTGAAGTGCTGCAGCCTAGAAGCATATATGGCATTTAATCTGCTATTTGTGCAAACCAAGGAGAGCCAGCATGGAAAGCTGTTGTGTATTCAGAAAGATCTTGGTTTGCTGCTATGTAATGTGTGGAAAGGGTCCCAGAGCAAATCAGAACTCCCTGGTTGAAGACCAATGCTCCACAAAATCTAGGCACATTACTTTCCACTCCAAAGTGCTGCATGAAATGGGACAGGGGAATCTGCCTCAGGGAGAGGAATAAAAAATTTTCTTCCTAACCTTCCAGTAGGCTATGAGCGGCCCAGTCCTGAGCTGCCCATTGCACCAGGACTGCTGCAGCGCTGAAACTGCTGCTGTGGCATCCTGTGCATAGCAGGGCAGCCACTGGCAGCTCCTCAGAGGAAGGGGACTTTGTAAATAGCCCTGCAATGGGGCTACTCAATTCTGCGGCAACCCTTGGGCTGCTGTAGAATCAAGAGCCTCCACATCAGGCCCGCAGCCCAACACAGAGGCTCTGGATGCGAAATTCCTCTGGTCCTGCCTCCCTCCCACCCTGCTTCCTCCCCCGGCACACCTCCTCCCCACCCTCTCCATCTCCCCCTGCCCCAGAATGCCTCCTCCCCTTCTTCCCTCATGCCCCCACCTACCTCTTCTCCACCTGGCAGTTTGGGCAACCTCAGAGTGGTGGAGCAGCAGTGGTCCACCAGCACTAGCCCGATGCCAGCTGGCACTGAGCTAGCAGCAAAGCTGGGCTGGCATTGAGGGCTGCAGACGTGCCATATGGCATGTTTATGACACTCAGCGCCAGTGGAGGACCAGCGGTAAGAACTCAGGATTGGGCTCTTAGTTCCCAATGGGTCTCCTCAGACCCATGCCAACTATTTTGCTGGCATAAGACCAAAGAGAGGTATGGGGCATGTTGGGTTTGAAAAATGGGGATAGCATCCCTGCACACATTGCTGCCATCAGGATCCACCTCCTCAAGCCCCTGAACCACTCCCTGCCCTCCTCACTCCAAAAGACCCCTGAACCCCAAGACCCACCGCAACAGCCTCTTAGCTGCTCTTATGTGGGATGTCTGCATGTGGCGGACACACAGAGACTCCCGCCATTTCCGCTGGCGTCTCTGATGTGCACAACAGTGGCACAACAGTTGTGCTGCCATTAGTTGTGCTGCTGCATGTGGCAGCAATTGAAAGATCTGCTGCTGTAGGCCTTCTATAGGATTGGGCTGTAAATCTGCCTAATTTAAAGTGATTATGCTTTCAAGTAAATAAGTCTTACAAATAGGCACCTTGGTGATTAAATATGCGGGATTTTTTAAAAAATGAGATGCGATGCAAATGAAAGATGTGGTTATCCTTAACATTAAAGCTGCAACGCCTGAAGTCACTTGCATGTATGTTATGTCACTGCATCCCAGATGACGCTCTGAGCCTACATTTGTTTAGCAGATTTTAATCCATCTGGCTGGAGAAGCTATTACTCCCTGTGCAGACGCAGAGCCCTGCTGGGTGAGGCAAACTCAGCTGCTGGGGAAAAAGGGGGGAGGCGACAGAAATTAATATTCCTCAGAACTGTGTGGATTAGGAAGGTGCTTCCAGTTCTCTCAGCTGCAGATATGTGAGATGTACAGGAGTGCATGATCCAGGTCTGGGCTTCTGAATGGACAGTGAGAATAAGCTAAAGAAATACAGATGAGGAAAATATTCCCCTCCCTGTAAAAGGTTAAGCCTCTTTCTGTCTATGGGTTGTCTCAGCTGCCTGTGAGATTTTAGCCCTGTTATGAAGCCCTAGTAATGCTCACATGCTGGGATGCAGGGAGCATGCTCAGTGAGCCTTCAGCTCATCACTGGCAAGAGAGGAGGCAGGTACCTTATATGGTAGGGCTCAAGCATCATATGATCAGCGCAGTCCAAAATGGTGACACATGACCCTCCAGATCAGCTGTGTTGATTCAGAAAACTCCAAAGGAGAATAATCTCGTAATAATCTCTCACACATATACACCAAACCTGAACTGAGAAGGATCAGGATCAGAACTAAGGAGTTTAAAACAGTCCAGGCCTATTTTTGCAGAAGGTAAGAAAAGAAACCCTTCTTTAGATTTTATATTTTTTTACAGACTGATTTTACCTCCTCTGATATCCCCTTATAATATGGAATGATGGCTCAGAGCCAGAATGTAAGATGCTTTTTGCATCCAGATGGGCTGTCATTGCTGGAAGATCAGCATCAAAGTCAAAGCAGAGAACGAGGCTCCATAAAAACCTATAAGGGATTTTTCTGTAGAAAGGAGGTGAGGAAGGCAGGATGTGTATTTTCATACATTTTGCCTATGCTTCCCTCCTATATTGTAGATGTTTCTTTCAGGCTGGTAGAACTGCTGCTTTTTATAATGTTTTGCCTTTGGTCAAAACATATATACAGAATTTCAAAATGTACAGCAACTGGCTGAGTGGGGGATTATCCCCTAAGCCAAACAATTCTACAGTTTATTTTATATCTGGTGGAACTAATGTGAAGTCGTAGCAAAAGACAGGGAAGATGGTTGCCCTCGGCTTGCTTCTGGACTCTGCTGATTTTTTTTTTCCTTGGTATGTTGAATCCACACTTGTTTGTCTTTATTCCAAACAAGTAATGTATATGGTGGGAAGCCTTGTGTTGTATATCACACAGACTCTTAGGGGTTATCACACTGCAGGTATATCACACTGCATTCTACAAACACTTGGCATCAAGGATCTGACTGGCCAGTGAAAGGGATGTAGAGGGCAGCTGTTTTGCTCTTGTCACAATACTCCATGCACAAACATTGAAGTGCAGAGGTGAGTGTGTGGAATTTAACCTGGTCCCTGATCTGACCCACTCACTCCAGAGACAACAGCCACTGAGAATCAGATCTGTTCCTACCTGCAAAGCTACAGCTATTCATCATTTTACCTTGAGCTCTGTGTTTTGGTTTTACGACAGCAGGATAGAATCTTGGGAGCTTGCTTTTCAGCATGACTATCCCAGAATTCAGTGGAAGTATAAGGATGAAATAGAAACCTTAGGCTATTAATGACAGTTCTACCTACTTCTCAGCGGTTGCTTGGAGGACTGGAAATGTACCATATTTCTTTATTTACCAGTTCTATATGTTGTGTTTATGCCTTTGTATTCAAAGCAGTTTTTACAATTTTAAAAATACTAAAAAAAAAAAAAATCCAAGAAATATGGCAGGGCTGGTCTCAGACTATTGGCAGTCTCTTTAGTTCTGAGTTCTCTCAATCTGGGCACCTCTTTTTCTTCTTTGAATCTTAAGCTGCTCTTGGGAAGATAGGAAGGGCTGTCCTTTCCTTTTAGGCAAGGGATGCCAATCTACCTGGTTGGACCTGGAGTCTCCAGGAATCAGCATCAGTCTCCAGGTGACCACTGAAGGAATCCTGCAGATTTTTGTAGTTTAACGACATTACATCATGTTGAGGGGAAAATTCTCCAGAAATACTTTCCAGCATTGGTAGCCCTATCTCAGAACAGTATTGGTCTCTCTAGGAGATGATGCTAGGAGCTCCCCTTGGCTTGGGTACCTTCTGTCGCCACAGAGCACATGGATCTTAAGCAGCCTGTGGTATGATAGAAGTGGCTGCCTTAACAGTCCTCTCAGGATAGTCTCATAGGAGGTGATAATATAAGCTCCCTCTGGCCCAGGTTGTCTTCCTCTGCAAATGGAACATGTGCTTAAAAAGTATATTTAGACAAATGTGTGAGAATTAGTCAGAAGGGGATCAGGAGATACTTGGGAATTCAACAGTAACCGCCCTTCTTTCCAGCAGCTTAGGACAGCATATTTGGAGATTTTCTCATTTTATACTCACAACTACCCTGTGAAACAGACTTTAGCCAAGACACAGTGACTGGCTCAAAGTCCCCAGTGAGCTTCATGGCTGGGTGGCAATTTGAACCCAGGTCTTCCCAATCTAAATCTGCAATCATATACAAACAATTCCTGCTGGGCTAGGCTGTGCAGTAGGGCAATAGAACAATGTGCAGAAGAACATTATATGGACCTTGGAATGAGTCCTGCTGAGTCCAGCTATAGGTCCATGCAGGGTGCATTTCTGGCTGCTAATGAAGTCAGCAGCCAGCCAGATGTTTTTGGAAAACCCCAAATAGGCAAGAGCACTCCTGTGATTTTTGCTCTGCACCTTCTGACACTCTGAGATATACTGCCCTTGTACTTGGAGGCTCTATTTAGCTACTGTGATAATTGCTAAAAGCTATTTTAAGGTGGAGTGGCACATTCAAGATTTTCTACAAAAGTGGCACGTGGCATGCTACAGGCCACCCCTGTAGAAGACCATGGCATAGATTTTGATTTGGACATTGGTTTTGGAACTTGGCCAACCAATGACCTTCCTGTATTTTCTAAAAACAGCAAATGGGGCTGGTGCAAAAGGTGATGGGATTGGGCCTCCTCTGCCCCCCTTGTAATTAAAAAACTGCTGCAGACCACATCTGCTTCTGTCTTCATTGGCAGGTCTGGCCTTCTATACACCAATTGTGGTATCAGCAATTGGTGGTACTGAGGTTACCAAGAAAAAAAAATGTAAAAAAAGTTATTACACAATTGGTGATCAAGTCAGCCTGTTGTCATTGCTTGATTTCAGGGTGATGTTTGAAGTGCAGGATGTTGGCTCAAAAAGAAGTCTTATCAATGTTTTCTGCTTAAATCGGCTTATTATTTTATTCAGAAACACTGTGAAAAGCCTCTCCTTTGCATGTATGCAGAGGTGATTAGCTTCTTCTCTTCCTGGTCTAACACAAACCACAATTTGTCACTGTGTCTGAACCTGGCAAATCCCTGTTTGTTCTAACCACAGTTCATGAAGGAGCCAGGATATCAAAACAGGATATGATTTAGTGCTGTCATGCTAAGCGTTATACCTGAACCTGCTCATTACCTTTCCACAGAAGAATATGATGCATTAGGCTGTTTTACGTATATCTTTTAAGCTACTGTTTTTCCTTTCTCTTGCACTCCCCCCTCCACCAATGTTCAATCTACAGGCCTCTCCCTGAAGAGACAGGGATGGAGTCCTTGGGCAGCCCAACTGAGAACACACTGCGTAAGTACTGGGCATTGAGGAGTGTATTGTCAACAAAATGTGGTGTTTTGTGCACAGGTACTTCTCACCAGAGGTATCCCTGGGGTAAGTGCCACACAGTGCAGCGCTTACCTGAAGAGGCTTGGCACTCCCAAGGTTCAGGGGTGACATCATGATCATGTCACCCCCCCAACCTTTCGGGCTATTGCATTGTGTTAAATGTGAAAAGCTAGCCTCTGGACAATTTCTGGCCAGTGATCTTTGGTGCACTTCAGGTCCAGTAGTTTTGTGTTCTCACTGGTGAGCGGAGAAAACACAAAACATGGTTGTCAGTGGGATCGCAAGGCAACTGGGCCTGGAGCAGGCTGAAGATCACCAAACAGAGGCTCTGGTGGTATGGTGTCACCCCTCTGGAGGGTGACACCCTGTGTGGCCTGTACAAGCTGCTCTCCCATTGTGATTCTACTGCTTCTCATTTCCCAGAGCAGTACCAAGTTCAAAGGCAGCTGCGACAGGATCAGTTTCCTTGTGAGAAGAGAGTTTGGAAAATTTATGGCACTTGTGTAATCTCTTTTTACAAGTTTGGAATGGGCAGTGCTATCATTTAAAGAGCATCAAGTTCCCTCAAGCAAACAATGTGTCCTTGAAGTCTCATGCACACTTTAAGGCTCCATTTGCCAGTAGGCAAAACTTAATCCACCCTACAATTCCTGTTCTTGTATCTCAGCCACCAAGACTCATTGAAGGAACATCTCCTAGACTTCAAAAACCACTCATGCTTCACCTCCAAACTGCACATTACATGCAGTTTTGTATCTCTTGGCTGGTTTGCCTTTTAAATACACACACACAACTAAAGAGCAGTTTCACAGGTTGCTATCAAAAGCAGGAGTGGGGGAAGGAGCAGCATAATGCTTTCTGTTCCTCCTGTTCGTCCACTCAAAATTGAAGGGAAAACAATAGGAAGGGCTTGAACTTTCTGTCTTAGGGCATCCCAAATTGTCTGTCCAATGCCTCATTTAATTGATTTAAATGTCAAAGATGTTGTATATAAGACCTTGTGAATGGCCTTCAATCATCTGAAGTAAAACTTTTCAAAAGCTCAGTGGGTGTGGATCATGACCGGCAGCCCTTTTTAAAAACAAGATATAACAAATAGATAGAATTTAAGGCTGCTACCAAATTAGAGAAACCCTGGGTTGCAATGCTGTACACACTTACCTTGAAATAAGTTCCACTAAACTCAATGACATACATAGGACTGCACTATTGGTCACTTAGTTGTTCAAGCCCTTGTCAACTAACAAATGGAATCTGCATAAATTTGCAATTTAATGAAACATTTCTACTGATGGGTCAAAGTCATGCAAACATGACTTGTGTTTAGATAATGCACATGAGTTACAGTAGGCACTTTCTTAGAATAGGCATTCTTTCCTAAACTGAGAGGAAAGGGGAATGCCTCTTCTAACAGCCTAATCTTATGTTTCCTGGCACCTGAAGGAATAGTAGTGCCAAAATAGCTACCACTGTGTTCTTTGGGCATGGTGAAGCCAGAGGAGGTCTTCTTGGGAGAAGGGAACATTTGTTCCCCCAAGGAAAACCCCAGGCAATGGAGTTTCTCAAGTCTATGCTGGATATTCTGCCACTGCAGACTTGAAACCTCTAAGTTGGGTTTTGTAGCCTGAGGCCGCACCACCCGCTCGGCAGTCTTACCTTCCTCTGGCAGCCATGTGGTGTCCTCCTCTGGCGCTGGGCCCAGCACCAACTGGTGCTGTCCTGGAGTCCGTGTTCCTTACTCTAATGGTGCCAAAAACATGCTTTATGGCACGTTTATGACATCTAGTGCTGTTAGGATTAGGCCATAAGACAGAACAACTTATGGTGGCTGATGGCTGCTAAGCTGTGACTGCTAAGCTGTATGCAAGAGTCCTGAAATACTTGTATAAAAAATATTATTGCATGTTGCAGCAGGCACCATCTTAGAATCATAGAATTAGAGTTGGAACTGACCATGAAGGTCATGGAAGGGACCTTGGAAAGACGTTGAAGGCTTCTGCTTAGTGCAAGCAACTGCTGCATCATCCCTGATAGGTGGCTGCCCATTTTCCTCTTGTAAACCTCCAGTGAGGGAGAGCCCATTGCAACACAAGGCAAACTGTTCCAGTGCTGCACAGTTCTTACAGTTAGGAAAGTCTTCCTGTTTATGCCTCTGCAAAGGGGGCATTTCCCATGCGCAATTAAGCTCCTGTATTAACATTAAAAATGTATATTTGCTACCCAATCAATAATGGATTCCTTTTAAAATTGATCAAAACTTTAAATTGACTGAACATTGCAGACATGATTTATTTTTAAGTGTAGTTACTAGTAGTTCATTACAGTTCTTCCACTTTGTTACAACTTACCTAACAGCAATTACTTTTCCTCTGCAAGTCACTTGTCAAAGTTTCAGACTGACTGACTCCTTTTTCCCTTTCTTCCTCCCCAATAAAATCACAGCTCCTCCAAACACGTTAAATTTTAGTAACGGGGCTCATCACAAGAGGAAGACGCTCGTTGCCCCAGAAATCAACATTTCACTGGATCAGAGCGAAGGTTCCCTCCTGTCCGATGACTTCCTGGACACACCTGATGA
This sequence comes from Tiliqua scincoides, assembly GCF_035046505.1. Classification (NCBI taxonomy): domain Eukaryota; kingdom Metazoa; phylum Chordata; class Lepidosauria; order Squamata; family Scincidae; genus Tiliqua; species Tiliqua scincoides. The sequence goes on along the minus strand of NC_089828.1, from coordinate 41,141,104 downwards.
CCTGGACATCAACGTGGATGACATTGAAACCCCAGACGAGACTGACTCCCTTGAGTTCCTGGGGAATGGAAATGAACTGGAATGGGAGGGTAAGAGGGTAACCTCTCCCCATTACATATTTTTTGAGGGGAATGTGGGTATGGAACGTTGTCCAGAGCTACCAATGCTAGAACTAGCAAACTCCTGTTCTGTGTGCAGATTGGAAGTGTCCTCCCTCTGGGCTGTCCTGGATGAATGGCTCTACCCACCAAGGAGCCCACTGGTCTCCCCTGACCTGATGAGAGCTATAAAAACCTCTGGGTCTGATTCAGCTTTTGCCTGGGCATCAATCCTGTGTGGAAGATAGAGAAAAGTCTTGCAAGCTGCATGCATGTGGATATATAAGTAGATATTTGGATAATAAGGAAAACCACTGTGGTTTGATCTGATGGCAGGTATGGGCAAGAAATGTAGGTGGCAGAAAATCGAAGAGAGCAGTCAGAAAAAGGAAAAACAGCATGAGTATGCTGTGACATAGGACCTTTGGCTGATCATGGTTTCGGTTTCAATCCTAATTGATTATGTCTGTTCTGGCCATGGCATCACTTCCAGGTTAATGTCATCACTTCTGGTTGGTCCTCATGGATTGACATTCTAAAAACTAGGTCCTGGTGCTAAAAAATTTGAGAACCACTGATCTAGATATTGATATATCGGATGGAGAAATGGAATGGAGGCATTTTGATTGTTGTGAGCATATTGAAACAATTGTTCTGGTCAAAAGTGCCTTGCTTTTAACCTGTGGGGAAGAGGGAGAGGAACAAAATGTAGACCCAGAAGCTTTGCAGAACAAATGGAATTTAGGAAGGGACTGGATGGAAGCAAGGAAGCATCACACGGGCATTCTGGAAAGCTCTTCCAAGCACAAGGGGAAAAAAAGAAAAAGGGTGGAAATTTTTCAGGGAGCAAGAGACCTTCAGACAATTAAGGACGGTAGAGCTAGAAGAATGAAGATGTCAGATGGGAGTATAGTAGGTATGAGGGCAGAGAGGTAGGGATGGGCAGGGACATGAAGGGCCTTGAAGGTAAATGCCAGGCCCTTGCGGTAGATCCAGGAGCAGATGGAGCCAGTGAAGGGATCAAGGAGGGGTGTGATGTGGTTGTCTAGGTTAGCATTCAGTTTCAAACTAGGTTTCAATTCAGTGGCCAACTAGGTGCTTCTGGAAGATCCTCTAGCTGCAGCTAGTATTCAGATATACTGCAATTATGGAGAGAAGTTTTATTTAATGATAATGAGAAGAAGCTATTGGCAGAAAGTAGCTGTTGACAGACTTCTCTTTTCATGAATTTGTCTAATCCCCATTTAAAGTCTATAAGTTAGTAGCCATCACATTTTGTGGCAGTGAGTTCCATAAGTAACCTCTGAATTGTATGATGGATTTTCTTTTGTCTGCCCAGACAAACAATTTATTTGCCAAACAATTTATATGGCTGAACCTGTTCCAGGCCAGTGTCATTTTATTAGAGGGTGGGGAAAAAACAAAATACTTCTTTCTCCACACTTTGCATCATTTTGTGAACACACTGGACAGCAGGTGTGTAATTTCGAGTGCAGTTCTTGGATGCTCTCAGCTCCACTCCCCCCAATGAATAGACTGATGTTACAACTTTGTTGCTGCCTGCGTCACTCTTCACCCCAGACATTTGTCTCCCAGTCTACTTTTCTGAATAGGCTGCCAGTTAGTTTTCTTCTCCTTTCTCAGATGATACTCCTGTGGCCACAGCCAAAAACATGCCTGGAGATAGTGCAGACTTATTTGGAGATGGAGCCGTGGAAGATGGTAGTGCCACCAATGGACGCTTGTGGCGGACAGTCATCATTGGTGAGCAGGAGCACCGCATTGATCTGCAAATGATCAAGCCATACATGAAAGTGGTGACGCACGGAGGTGAGAAGCCTGCAGACACGTGTCTTCCACATCTCAATTTCTTTTCCCATTGCCTTTTTACAGATTTTGCAGAAATAAGTCACAAAAGTGGTCCTTCCAGCATTTCAAATCTCTAAAAGTTCCAGAAGGGTAGCCATGTTAGCCTGCAACAGCAAAAACAAAGAGACCTGTGAAACTGTGAAGATTGGCAAATTTACTGTAGTATAAGCTCAATGGATTACTTAGCTTATGACCACTTCGGACAGAAGCCATTTCAAATGCGCAGTCCAAAATGGCTGCAGCAGTGGTAGCCTGCTTCTGTTCTGGCTCCGCACAGGAGTGCAGGTAAGCTGGCGGCGTTGGGGAGAACAGGGTGGAGTCTGGGGAGGGAGGAGGCGTGTCAGGGGTGAGAAGGAATGTGTCCTGATGCATGCAGCCTGCACCAGTATGCTATCTCCTTTTCTTGCCTCCTGACACACCGCCTGTCTCTTTCTGGACTTGCACCACCCATTGGCAATCAGGAAGCTTACAGGGAGGTGTGGGAAAATATTTTCCCTTACCACTCCCAAGCCTCCTGATCAACCCCCCCCCCCCCCATGACACCACAGCATGCAGTTCAACTTGTTTTGGCATGGCTGCATGCTGTGGCAGGGAAAGGGATAGGAGCAGGCTGTAAAAGACCTCAGGAAAGTAGTACAGAAATGCAGTGCTAATAGGTTGCATGGATGTGAGAGAATAGTACAAAATAATATAAAAAAACCACTGGCAACACTCCAACACAAAGAGCTGGAATCTTTGCATGCATAATGAATTGTCTGTGAGCATAAATAGCATCTGTAGATAATTTTCAGTGCATTTTCTCTGATCTGTGAGGAAATTGATCTCAAGAGCTTCTTCCGCCATAAACTGTTCTCGTACAGCTGGGTCTGAATGGCTAGCTGACAATGCCACCCAATTGACTCTCAATCTATCTGTCTCTTTCAGGATATTATGGGGAGGGCCTCAATGCCATAATTGTCTTTGCCGCCTGCTACCTGCCAGACAGCAACCTGCCTGACTATCATTACATCATGGAGAACCTCTTCCTGTAAGTGACTTTCTCGGAGTTTTCTGCAAAGAAGGGAGAGGAAACTCTTGCTGTAAGCTCCTTTGGGAGTCTTCCTGTACACCAAAACCAGAACACATTTTGCACAGACAGGTTAAGTAAAATATACAGAAGAAATTTTTGAAGAAGGATGCTGTTCTCTGGGTATTTGACAGGGAATACGGTGCTTGTTTACTAGATGGCCAGTTGCTTTTGAATGTGGATGGCTCATCAGAAAGTTCTCTACAGAGAACTACAGTATGTAGTTGCTTTATCCTGAGTCAGGTCTTAAGTTCACCTAGCTGAATGTTGTCTGTCTTAACTGAAAGCTGCTATTATTATTATTATTATTATTATTATTATTATTATTATTATTATTATTATTATTAACAGTATTTATATACCACTTTTCGACTAAAAGTTCACAAAGTGGTTTACAGAGAAAAATCAAATAACTAAATGGCTCCCTGTCCCAAAAGGGCTCACAATCTAAAAAGATGCAAAAAGAACACCAGCAGACAGCCACTAGAAAAGACACTGCTGGGGTGAGGTGGGCCAGTTACTCTCCCCCTACTAAAAAGAGGAGCACCCACTTGAAAGAGTGCCTCTTACCCAATTAGCAGGGGTTCTCTGAGGTTCAGACAGAGAGGGGTCTTTTCCACCCCTACTCAGAGCTGATGGTGCAGGGCCGAGTGGATCTGGATCGCAGGATCAGGTCTGGGAAGAAGGTTTGTATTCAGTGGCCATTACCACCGAACCCATCCCCTTTCTGGATCCGATCTGCCCTTCCACCAGATCCAGAAAGGGGATGGGTTCGGTGGCAATGTCCACTGAATACGAACCTTCTTCTCAGACCTGATCCTGTGGTCCAGATCCACTCAGCCCTGCGCCAGCTATTTTGCAGGTGTAGGTTCAAGTAGAACGCTCCATTCCACAGAGGCTTACAGGCCTGTCTCAAGATCTTGTTCCCCACCTCAGACATACATGAAATGATTCTTCCAGGTTATCATGTCCTAAGTAGTGCTCTGCATGCATTATAGATTATTTGCAGATGTTATTCATAAGATGAAATTTACAGGTTGAGTAAAGATAGACATATAAAGCAGCATATGGTCTGGAAGTATCCTCACTGTGTTTTATTACAAAGATATCTTTTGACCCTCAGGGTGGACTTCTTGAAAAAAATGTTTTGCAAGTTTGCTGCAAAGGTCATCCCTGGAAAAGACAGATTGGCTGCTACCAGTGCCATCACCAAGACACCTCCCTACCCTAAACCCAAAATTTCTTTTGTCCTTTTCTTATTTGCTCCCACTGCTAAAACAACTCACTAGACCTGAGATAAACAAGTCCTCGTAATGCAGCCATGTTGTTGCACAGAGAATCAGATTGCCGGGTGTTTAAGACGCATATTAAAACCGTCTTAACTTTTGTACAGTGGGTCCTCCTTGTCTGCAGGCTTGGCATCCACAGATTTGACCAACAGTGGATGCTGCAGGGCCATGGGGCAGTAACTGGCACTCCCAGAAGCTACTTCTGAGTCACACAAGACCCGTGACCTGCTCCACTGGCCCTGGTGCCCCCCTGAATGCATCACGAAAGCATTTCCCAGACTGTGCATGTGTCGCCAAGGCCCATGGAGCGGGTTGCAGGCCCCAGCAAAACCCAGAAGTAGCTTTCAGGAGTGCCCAATACTGTCCTGTGGTGCTGCAGCCGCCACGATCTGTGGAGCTCCACACATCACGCTGTGATCTACAGGGAAGGAACACTATTTTTTAATGGGACATGACTGTCCACAGATTTGGGCATCCGCAGAGGTTCTGGGAACCAAACCCCCGTGGACTCCAAGGGCCCAGTGTACTTTACTTTCTAGTTTGGTTGATTTTACAACTTCTGACTTTGATCAAACAGGTATGTGATCAGTAGTTTGGAGCTGCTGGTGGCCGAGGACTACATGATTGTGTATCTAAATGGGGCCACACCTCGCAGAAGAATGCCAGGGATTGGCTGGCTGAAAAAATGCTATCAGATGATAGACAGAAGGTAAGAAATGAATTTGTTCCATAACACCTGGACACATTTTGCAGTCTGCCTAAGCAGCAACTTGTGTCTTTTCAAAAAATTATTTCACTAATTTGAAATGCAAACCACACTAGCAGCAGTTTTTATTTTCTTTTTGGTATGGCAGATATTCAGGAACTCTCAAAGAACAGCGAAAAGACAAGTGCTGGTCTGGTCAGGGGCTGGTTTTATGCTGTAGTAGTCTCATAGACTACATAGTATTGTGCTCATAGAAAAAGATTTTGTTTGCCTTATGTCTAAACTTAGGAAGCAACCAAGAATGAGAAGCATTTGCATTCTGTTGGCCAATACACATAACATTTATTAACTCCAAAGTTGTATTGTCAGCCATGGTGGTGCATGAAAAAGAATTCTGTAATATCTGAAAATTGATTGCAGTGTCTTGTCACTGGACCAATGGCTCTGAAACCATTGCTTTTGCCTGTTTTCCTTGGTTTGTAGAAGCAAATATACTTTGGTTTGTATATTTCAATAGGATGACAATCTGTGAGTCTTATGGCCCAGTCCTTAAAAGGCCTTGTGCTACCAGAATGAATGTTGGAATGCATAAGGCTCTTTATAGCTGTCGCACCAGCAGTTCCCAAAATGTGGGTCAGGGGCCCACTAGTGGGTCAAGATCCAATTTTTGGTGGCTTGCAAAACTGACAGGGTAGATTAGGCTATGTGCATCAAGGGTTAAACAACCCGCTACTTGCTAGGAGCACTGCTGCCCAATCACCATGATAGCCCCAGAGGCTTGAACTGCTGGTAAAGTGATTTATTTTTTTTTAAGGTGGGTCCCTATGCGAATAAGTTTGGGAATCACTGTAGTGCAACCTGGTCACAGAGGCAAGTGGCAAGCAGCTGGGTCTGAGCCCCTGCAGCCAGGGGGTGCCTGCTGGTGCCAGTAAGTTAGTGCAGTGGGCAAAGCAGGTAGGAGGGCAGATCAAAGCCAGGAATGAGACAGTATTGGTGGGAACAGTGCTGGCAATATCCTATCCCCCTTCCCACCCTCAGTCTCCCAACCCAGATCTTGCAGCAGCTAAATTGTAGATGCAGGATCAAGTATACTCAGCAGGCCAATGCGGGCTTACCCAGGGCAAAGAAACAAATGTTCCCATACCCTAGGAAAGCCTCTATGGCTGGAAACTCTCCCACAGCATACAGCATGTACCCTGTTGACGTGATTGCATCACCATGCAGAGAATTATGTAGGATTTGCCTGCCTGACAATAAAATAAATTAGATGTTGAAAAGGAAAATGAAGAGAGAAAAAAGTATTTGCCTCTGCTGTTGGGTTACTTCAGGCAAGTTAGTCCCTTAGCTATCTGAAATGGGGCGATAATAAAGCAGCCCTGACCTGCTTTACAGGGCTGTTGTAAGCCTCACTGCTTTGATCGCTTAGGAAAAGTGCTACATCAATGTAATACTTTAGAGCTCAGTGAAGTAATTTCAGTGAAAGGGTTAGATCTTTTTCATTGAAAAAGCTGTGGCATAATTACCATGCCACCGCCAAATTGCCTTGCCCCCCCCCCCCCCGGCACAGACAGGGGCACCAAATTTGAAGCAGCCAATCAGCTGCAGGCCACGTCAGGGTAGAGACATCATGGGCACCTGAGAGGACCTTTACTTAGTCACACTGCTGATCGTTGATTTGCCTGCCCTCCCTTCATTTAATCTAAGATTTAGCTGTTTGCCTGTTCGGGAGCCAGGTAGGAATTTATTGCTGTCCATCTGAATTGACCAAAAGGTTGGCAGTTTTTTCGCCTACCCCAGGCAGGGTGGTTAATGTTGGGTTGGTTAGGGTATACATTTGGTCACTTTAGGCAGGTGGCGTGTGGATTGGTAGGCAGTGTGTGATCCTTGGCATCCATTCTGAGACAGTGAGGTCAAGGGGTGAGCCAGAACTGCTCACATGTTGCTTGCCTGGCTTGGAGAGGCAGGCTGGAAAGCCCCTTAGCTAGCTATGGCAAAGAACCAAGCAGGGTTTATCCTGCGGTGATTCTGTGCTAGCTGGTTGTCTGGACCCCTTGGGTTGGCCATGATAGGTGGATGCCTACCGTAGGATTAAGCTTTGAGTCAGAGGGCACACCCATTATTTGCCCGGGGGAGGAAGACAGAAAAATGTTTCCCCCACATGACCCAGGGGTTTGAGTTAGGGCCTGCTGCAGTTTGTTAATTAATTAATAAAGGTGGCCCAAGTTTAAATCCAAAGTCTCTGTCTCATGTCTTCTTTTATGGGGGTGCAATACGTGGAGTCCACATATTCCGCTTTTAGGCTAGACCCCAAGAGGCATCTATTAAATAGAAGCACACAAAGATGATGCACACAGAGATTCAGTTGGTGTCAGAGTTAGAGCAGGGTTTGGAGCCAGCACAGAATAACTTATATAACTAAGGGCTCGATCCTAACCCACTTTGCAGCACCAACACAAGGGCAATGAAGCTCCCAGGTAAGGGAACAAACATTTCTTTACTTTGAGGGGCCTCCGTGAATGCCACCCAACTGCAGGTTGCAGCACATGTCCCATTGGTACAGCTATGCCAGTGCTGGAAAGTTGGTTAGGATTTGGGCCTAAGGGGATTTGCTTTGACCTTGTATTGCTTTGCCCTTTACACAGATTACGGAAAAACCTGAAAGCGCTGATAATCGTTCACCCTTCATGGTTCATTCGGACAGTGCTAGCTATATCAAGGCCATTCATCAGGTAAGAAAAGAACAGTGGGAGGAAAGGACGGATGGGCCAGTTTCTTACCAAACGTACAGTATACCTGAGCATATGAAGCTACCATTGGACCATCTTAGAAACCATATCCACGATTTCACTTATCTGCAAATCTGAGCCCCCATCCATTGCCTTCTTTGTTCTTGTTTACAGTCGCATGAAGCAATCCGTTTTCTGCTTGTACGTGAGGCTATAAGCAGAATGCTTATAGACAGACAAGCAGGCAGGAAGCCTGCATGCTACAGGGACAACCTAGAGAACATTTATAGGAAAGAGGAAGTAAACAAGAACAATGAAGATAATGGGTACAAGGAGAGGTATGGGGACCACAGAGATAGAGTCCTCACCTTATCCTTGGTTTTCTGTATCCATGGAGAGGAGGAATGCATCGCCCACAGATACTGGGTGGGGGGTGCTTGTATTGCCCAGTGTGCCCAGCAGTGCTTTTCCAGCGTTTCAGGTGCAGTCTTTTCCCAGTCGTACCTGGATATGGCAGAGATTGAGCCTGGGACCTTCTGCATGCAAAGTCTGCATTCTGCTGCTAAGCTATGACTTCTTAATAGGTTGCTGGGTAGGAATTTTTTGTCATCCGAATTTGCCGCGGATGGCAATTTTTTTGCCTACCCCAGACTGGCGAGGGAGGGAAGATATATTCAGTAGGTTTCGTGCATTAAAAATTGGTCACTGTGTTTAATAAAGTAGCACAAGATAAACCCAATTGCAATCTGGTGTCTTTGCTGGGGGTGTGAGCTTAAATAGAATGTAGATGCAAGGAGGTGGCAGTAAGATGCATGTATCTTGTGGTCTTGCGTGGCATCTGGTGGGCCGCTGTGAGATATAGGAAGCTGGACTAGAAGGGCCCTGGGCCTGATCCAGCATGACTCTTTTTAAGTTCTTATGGTCACCTGAATCCTCAGAAGGTGACCGGAGCTGTGCTCCAGGCACCTCCGAAAGGCTCTCTGAAGCTTCAGAATGGCCTAAAAGGCTGAAAAAGCATGACTTCTGGTTTCCAGAGGGGTTTCCCCAAGCCTCCCAATGCCTTATAAGGCGTTAAAAATGTCACTTCCAGTTTCCCTCCAGTCATCTCTAGAAAACCTCCAGAGGTGACTGGAGCACAGTTCTGGAGCAAAGCCTTTGGAGGTTTTAAAGGGGCCAAAACTACAACTTTCAGTTTTCAGTATTTGCGGGGGCGTCTGAGAACGGATGCCTCTTGGATACCAAGGCCTCACCTGTATTATCAACTCCTTGATAATATTTATCAGGTAGATTAAACCAGGTAACAGCACTGGTCCTTCAGAACGAAAATCACATGGGAGGTAGATGAGATGTCAAATGCCAGACAGGCACCTTACTCTATATACACAACTGTACTGGCTCACAATTGGTACTTGGGTGCTTATCAATACATATGGCCAGAAAGCAACTTCCTCATTCAGTGTTTGTCAAGTGACACAATGCATGGTCCTATAAAGCCTCAGGATTGAGCTCTTCAATAGGCATACACAAGTACTCTCTGGCCTTGTCCAAAAAGGCTTGGGGATTTCTCCACATTTGAGGTGAACATGTGCAAATTCCCAAGATTTTGTGAGCTGTGGTGAATAGGAATGATGGTACACCAATGTGCAGCAGCACAGTGGTTAAAAACACTGCCTTAGAGCAGCCATTTTCAATCACTGTGCCGTGGCACACTGGTGTGCAGCGAATGGTTCCCAGGTGTGCTGCAGGAATTTGGGAAAGGGTCATTTATCCATAGGACCATTAGGCGATATGAGCCCCCACTGATAGCACAGTGTGCCTTGTCAATTGTCAAAAAGCTGATGGTGTGCCTTGACCATTTTAGTGCCTTGCCAGTGTGCCGCAAGATGAAAAAGGTTGAATTTAGAGGGAGGTGCCCTCCCTCTAAACAATTATAATTAGCAATTATCACAATCATTACCACCATTACTAACAGCATATTCAAGCTTTCTTCCCTGGGAATCATAGCATAAAAATTATCCAGTTCTCTCACCCAACAAAATGAATGTAGATTAATTTTCATGTCAGATGAAGGTTGTGTTACTATTAATGCAACACATGTATCTAAACCAAAGTTAGCAACAGTACTGGGTGCATGTTTATATATGTTAATTTATAAAAAACGTATTTGTGTATAATATGCATATTTGTCTGTTCTCTCTCTTAGTGTGAAATTTATCAATAAAATCCAGTATGTTCACACCTTGGAAGAACTAGAGCATATTATACCCATGGAGCATGTTCAGATTCCAGACTGTGTCCTACAGTAAGTATTGCACTTTGGGCTACTTCCCATAATTCCTGAACTTCCTTCAGACTGTAGCTTCTTAATCTCCCCAGTCTCCTTCCCAACTTGCTTTTCATCTACTTTCTACTGTTCTCCATTAAGTCTTTGTTGAAGGAGAAAAGAGATGGGGGAAGCAAATACAAATAGGAAGGGGGGGAAACCCTTCAAAAATAGGTTAGGTGTGAAAGGCGGTTGACAATGTCTGGGGTTGCTGCTGCTGAGATGAGAAGAGGAATGTTGCTGAGGAATGTGCCAGGTATACTCCCCCAAGAAATTTTTGTGAAGTGAAATGGTGTATACCAGGACCACTATGAGAGAGGAAGGATGGGTGCAGGAGGAAGCGAAGACTGGAGTTAGGAAAGGGGCCATAACTGAGTAGTAGAGAATAGGTTTTGTGTGCATGAAGTGCTGCCTTCTGTGACTGACCTCTCTAGTTAAAAGACAGCAGGGGTGGAAAAGACATCATGGACTCTGCGTGAGATAATGGGGAAGCTGCTGCTACTTTGCAATAGATAGTAGTGGGCTAAATGGGCCCTCTGGCTGAGGGCAGCTTCTCATGTTCAGAATTTTTATTAAAAAAAAGGGAACAGGGCAAAGCTCAGTAATGATTCCCATCATGTTGCCCTCCCCCCATCTTCTCTTGCTTAACCTCCGCTCTGAAGAAGCATTCCAAAGAATCTGAAAGGTTGCGATCTACCTTTTTGATATTTTAGTTGGTCCTAATAATGGTATCACCCTACTTTGGCTTGTTTTCCTGAATGCTGGGGTCTAAATACATTAGAGATGAAACTTAGATGAATGAATAAAAGAATGGGCTCAAATGTCAGGACTTATCCAAGCACAAACACAGCCCAAGAAATAAAGCACACGGACCCCCATTCCCCCACCCCACAAACACAACTTTGGTTGTGTTTGGTCAACTGGACCAGAGGCTCTCAGGGAATCAGAGGCTGGCTGCGGGCTGGATAGAGGCTGGCTGCGGGCCGCATCTGGGCCCCCGGGCTGGGGTTTGGAGACCCCTGCCCTAATGGAACAACATCTTAAAAGGCCAACTTTCCTTATTGTACATAGCACACAGGGAGTGTGTGATCCCAAATGAAAGCACGGTGGGAACAAAGCATTAAGACCCCCCCACTCTCCCACTGCAGTATTGCCATATTTCATCCCTCCCCCCTAGCACACTATTTAAATAAGCAAACTGGAAAAACAGAGACCAAAACACACAATACATGTAACCTAGGAAGGCAGGAGGCATTGCCCCCAATGGTTTGTTCACTCTGCTGTTCTCAATTGCTCTACAGAAAGGGGAATCTTAACAAAAACCACCTAAAATGAAGGGCAGAGGGGAGCTGTCTTGGTCCTTTCCCTTCCAGGAGGAAAATGCTTTCCTGAGCAAACTGTTTTTAATTTACCAGTAAAGTCCTGTTTTCTTTTGTTTCAGGTTTGAAGAGGAGAGAAATAGAGCCAGAAAAGAAAGGTAGAAGCAGTGGCATAGCTGAAGCAGGTTCAATGGTGCTACATGATACTGGGCGGCACACTGTGTCTGGCACACAGTCGCGGCACACTGGGGGGTGGCATTCCCAGCATGCTCACTGGAAGCGAAGCCAGCCTGCCTCTCTCCCAGCAACCGTGCTGAGAGATAGAACCTGCCCACCACCTCCACAGAAGTCATTCTCCGTGCACTCTCAGGGAGGGAAGCTGACTGGCCTCTCTCCCGGTGCACTGAGAATCACTGCAGAGGTGGCAGGCAGTAGGACCTGTTCTCTGCCTACACAGTAGTCATTCTTGGTGTGCTTGCTGGAAGCAAAGCTGGCTGGCCTCTCTCACAGCAACCGCGCAGAGAATCACTGTGGAGGCAAAGGGCAAGAGGAGGACCTGCCCACTGCCTCTGCAGCAGTCCAGAAGTAATTGCAGTGTTGTCATCATGTCTGGGTTGGAGAGGGCGGCAGAGCAACTGGTATGCCCCAGGATGGCACTTTGACCAGCTACGCAGCTGGGTAGAAGTAACTTTATTGGGTGTGGGAAGGATGCTGGGGCAATTAATTCCTCTTTCAGTTCTTCTTTCACTGTCTTGCCCTTCTATGAGTATTTCATAATGCAACTTTATTTTATCATCCTGATAGGGCAGAAGAGAAACAGGACATGACTGAGAGAGAGAGGTAATTATTCTGTTGGGGCTGGCAGCCTAGAGGCACCACCTGAGTCAGAGTCAGACACACAAAAGGTTGGTTGTCAGTGAATAAGCAAGGATGGGGGTCAAGGTAGGGAGTAAGAGGTGAAGAAAGTATTGGGTGTGCTGGCAAGAAACGGGCTCTGAAACCCTTGCTCTGAAACCCTTGCTCTGAAAAAGGTGCTCCAAGTGTCTTTTGTCTACAGGGCTGTTGGGGTCTGTAGTTCCAGTGCAGCCCAAACAGAAAACATTCCACCAGGGGCTGGCAGCTCCAAGGTGCTGCCAGGTAGGTTTTGAGGTATGGGAGGTTACAGAAGGGCTTGGAGCACCTGACCTTCACTGCATCTGCCGCCACCACCAGGAGGAAACAAGCAAAGATCAAAACCGGCAAAATCATATACTTGCGCTTAGATGCAGAGAAAAAATAAATCCAAAGCCAAGTCTAGCTAGACTATCCCTACATATGCAAAATCCATATTCTGAAAATATATTCTCCTTCTTGACCAAAGGGCTGAGTCAGCATGAACAGTTAACTCTGCAGTTGCTAGAACAAAATAATATGCACTCTCTCAAACTAACTTTCCTTTTATGGGGTGATGGAGCAGCCATTTTCAACCACTGTGCCATGACACACCGGTGTGCCTCGAATGGTCCCCAGGTGTGCCATGGGAATTTGGGAGAGGGTCATTTATTAGTAGGGTCATTGGGGGATGTAAGCCTCCCACTGATGTCACAGTGTGCCTTGTCAATTGCCCAAAAATTGATGGTGCGCATTGACCATTTTAGTGCCTTGCCAGTGTGCCACGAGATGGTAAAATCACTGTGTTGGAGGATTAGATTTCTACTTTTCTCATGGCTAGTCCACAGGCAGGAAAAACCTAAATCATTGTCTTGATCTTCCCCTAGAATACACATGTAAAGTGGCTTGCACACTCAGAAAGTGCTACACAAATGTCAAATATTATTCTCTAATCTACGTACCTTCAAAAACAAATTGCTCTGTATGGTCACATAAAGACATGGTAAACACTTCTTTTTTCCCTTCAAATCACTGCAGCTGAGCCCACCAAGAGGTCGCTAGAACAAAAACCCTGTGACAGCAAATCCACCTATGAGATTCTCTCTCTGCAGATGAGGAATTTATGGATATAACAAGAAAACACACTTTATGAAGTTAATTACTGTCTTCTCTGTCTTTCAAAACAGGCCTGCACTGCCCACAGAGGATCAGGAAACAAGGTTTGATGTTTTCACATTTAAAATGTAATGTTTGTTACCAGTGGATTGCATTTTCAAACATGGGCTAATGCTATCTCTGAGGAGGAGAAAGAGTCAAAAGTGATCACAGGGCTAAAGCATCTTTCCTAAAATGGGAGAGGCTGCATTCAGTGCACCTGCTTCTCATGCAGAAAGTCCCAGGTTCAATCCCTGGCATCAGGGCTGGCCCAAGACCTTCTGGCACTTGAGATGGCACACAAAATGCTGCCCACCCTTGCTTGTCTGCTGTCTTGCTTGCTTGTCTGAACAGTCTGCTGTTCCCCCCCATTGCTGGAAAAGGAAGAGGGGCGTGGAATGGAACAGGAAGTGGGAAGGGAGAGGTGATGTCTTACTTTTCTAAACAAAGAGGAAGAGCAATGGAGGTGGGTGAGCGGATAGAGGCACCCCCTGCCTAATCTGTTGCCTAAGATGACACCTCAGTGGATGATGAGCTGGCGCTGCCTGGCAGCTCCCACTAGGGAACAGATAAATTTCTATCTGAGAGCTGAGGAAGCTGCTATTAGGTAATGTACTGAGCTGGATCAACCAAAGGTCTGACTCAGGATAATGCAGCTTTGCATGAAGTTTGTGGGTTATTCTTTTGCAATGTAAACAACTCTGAAAACTTTTATTGTGGAAAAGTGATGTGCAGTGCAATCCTGAGCTGTACATGGGCCAGCATAAGTCCCTTGTTTCGGCCCAGGAGGGTCACACAAGCCTTCACACTGACAAAGGTAGCAAGTCTTGCGTCAGCCCAGCTGGGCCGACAGAAGGCTCTGGGGCGGGGAGGAGGTGGAGAGGAGTCAGGAGGGAGGTGTTCCGGGATGGGGGGAGGGTGGGCAGCCCTGGGGGCGAGCAGGTGGGGAGTGGAAGGCGGGGCTGGGATCCAGCAGTTATGCTGGATCCCAATCCCCGTTCCCAGAGAGTTACCCCTTGCCTCTGGCTGAGCCGATTCTGGCCCCTATCCTTTGCTGGATACAGGGCAAGCCTCTTGGCTTGCCTGTTCCAGTGCAGGATAGGATTATGCCTTTATATATATTCATAGTAGTGTTTTTAGTCTAAGAGTTATTATGCATGGTGTGGAAAAAATGCTTTACTCCCTGTCTCAACACTAGAACTTGGAATTACTCTGTGAAATTGATAAGCAATAGATTCAAGGCAAATGAAAACATTTTCTTCACACAATGCAAAATGAACTTGCTATCCAGAAGTGATGCTCACTTGCTTAGATGACTTTAAGAGATGATTGGACAAATTCATGGAAGAAGAGAGGTCTTTCCTTGACTAATGGCTGCAATGTCTCCATGACTCCACTTCCAGTGACTCCATGTTTAAAGACAGTGTACCTTTGAACACCAGTTCTGGGGGGCCACAATGAGGGAGGGGTCCTGCCTTCAAATGTGGTGTTTATAGGCTTCCCCGCAGCAGCATCTGGTTGGCCAGTGTTGAAACAGGATGCTGAACTAAATAGAGCTTCATTCTGATCTAGCAAGGTTCTTCAGGTATGCCATCAGACTCCATTGTCTTCAGCTGATGAAACATCTTGGGGTCTAGTGTTACTGCAATATTGGCACACGTAAAGCAATGCCTATCTGAAGAACCAAATTGTCCCTTTTCAGTGTGTTGTTACACAATTGCATGGAAGACAACAATCTACAAATTGAACATTTGTTTTTTTTTAACTGCTACTGATTTAAAAAGATATATAATTTCCATTTTTATTAAATTCACTACCATAAAATGTGATGATGCCAACTAGTTTAGGCAGCTGTAAATAGAGGATTAAACAAATGGATGGAGGACAGACCTGTCATCAAAGCTTTTAGTCGTAATAGCTAAGTAGTACACCTGTATTCAGAGATGGTCCAAGTCTGATTGTCTGAGGGGGGCAAATAGGAGAAGACTGTTTTCATCAAGACCTATGAACTAGTGTAGCCTGAGCTATGAAGCAGAAAGCCCCTGGATCGGGAACTCACTAGGTGACCATAAGCAAACCACAATGTCAGCCACAGATCCCATTTTAAGCACAGAGATAATACTTTAACTTCAGAGCTCTTGTAAGGATACTTATGACCCAATCCTAAGTGGACCTAGCGCTGGCTCTGTGTGTCAGAAACATGTCATAAGGCATGTATGCAGGACAGAGAAAGGAGGGGCCACTAGTGCTGTGCTGGTCTTCAGTGCCACATGGTTGGCGCTCCCCCAGCACGGCTGGCAGTATTTTCTGGATGGGGCGAGATGGGCAGTGGGCAGAACAGGGCAGAGGAAGGGGAGGGGAGGTCCCAGGAGGGGAAGGTGGAGATGGCAGCAGGCTCTGCTGCCATATCCTAACCCCTCTCCCAGCCCAGGCAGCCCAACACAGGCCTCCTAGTGTCTGCACCTGCTCAAAAGCAGGCACAGATCGGACAAGATCCATTGGTGCCACGGCTGCATTACTTGGAGTAAGGGAGTAAGTGCTCCCTTACCCCGAGGAGACTTCTGGTACTCATGGGATCCAGCAGCTGCCATTTCAGCACCAGTTGCAGTAGGATTGGGCTGCCCAAGTACTTACTCCAAAGCACTAAATAGAAGCTAGCTATTACAAGAACTGCTTGTGAACTTTTAGAGGCATCTAGTTCAGTGGTTCTCACGCATTTAGCACTGGGATCCACTTTTTAGAATGAGAATCTGTTGGGAACCACTGGAAGTGAAGCCATGACTAGAAGTGACGTCATGACTAGAAGTGACATCAAGCTGGAAAATTTAACAATCCTAGGCTGCAATCCTACCCATATTTACCCAGGAGTAAGTCCATTGACGATCATTGTTAAAAGAATATACATAGTAGCTTGTTAAAAGTACAGGTCTGCAACATTTTCCCAGATGCAGTCACATCCCATGGTAGCATCAAGTCTAATATATTAAAAATATATTGAAATGAATGGGGACCCACCTGAAATCAGCTTACAACCCACCTAGTGGGTCCCGACCCACAGTCTGAGAAACACTGATCTAGTTGACTGCTATTGGCAACAGAATGGTGAACTAAGCAGACCACTGGTCTGGTCTAGCAAGGATGCTTTGACTCTTCTTCAGTATGACTCTCCATGATGGAAGACAGGATCCCAGGAACTGTGCACACGCACACAAAACACATATTTTTATATCCTGGATGTTAAAATAACGTGCATTTACCACAACCCTTTCAACAGATTCTTTAGGAAAATAAGGGTTGGTATGAGGAGGAGGAGGACAACTCTTTCCTTCTTGCCTTCTTCTCTGCCTGATACCTTTAAGGAAGGAGTGTGAAATGCTGTGTGTACTTCTGCTAGTCTCAGTCTTGGATTAGTGCCCCAGTTCATAGAGCCTTGTAATACACTACGTGGCATACATGCAGCTGTGTGCAAGAATTCTACACATTCAAAAGCCAAAGGGATGGTTGTTGGTGGATTGGGTGACTTGGAGGTGAATTTGAAAGGTCAGAATCTCAAGAGCGTGACAAACACTTCTCTAGTGGTTTTTGTTTGATAGATATTCGTATTTGAAATGTAACCTGAAGTCTTCAACTTGTCACCCTGTCTTTTTCCTCCACTCCTAGCATGTCATGAATAGAGGCAAAGAAATATATGGATCTGGAGAATGACCCAGTCTGATTTATTGTCCACTGTAAAATGACCTTCCTGGTGTAAGATCTCATGACCATTTCATCCTCAATTCCACAAGACCAAGGAGCATGCCTCCCCATCTCTGCGAAACACAAAGTCACCTAAGATGATTGGAGGATATTCTGTTACACAACAGATTCATTTAATGGAAGTGCTTTCCAGCAACAACTCCAAACTATTAAATGGCACGTCTGCTATGGAAAAATATTTCGCTCTACAAAGATACAATATTTAAGAATACCATCAGGAAATTTTGGTGTCCAATCCAAAATGGAATTTTTTCCAATGCAAGATTCTTCCTTTATTGGCTGCAGGCCAGCATAATGATACTGGATTGGCAAGTGCACATCCATTCTTATTAGATGCATAGTAAACCAGACTGTTGCCCAGCTATCGGCTGAATCAGGACACTTACAAACTATGCCTCCTCCAATAGACATGGGATGTCCATCAACTTTTTGCCTCCTCCCCTGAATGGAACCTGGCAATTTTTTTATTTGTTGCGCTTGTGCGGAAGCCTTATGGGACAAATGATGTGAAGATAATTTTATTTGCTATGTCTTTCTTCCAAAGGGCATCTCCAGTATGGCTTTGACTCAAAAAGAAAGGATTTGGCATGCCCATTTTCAGAAATGTTCTAACAAACCCTTTCACACAAAGGTCAGTACTTGAGGAAATTCCCACAGCCTGTATGGTTCTCACTACAACGGACAATCGTTCCCTATTTAGACGTACCTCCAAAATTGAGACCAGCTGTTAATACATAGGCAAAGTCCATATCCTTAGCAAGCTAAAAAGAAGGGAAATTGTAGAGAAAATGATGCAAATACAAAGTTGTAGAGTTGGGAAGAGTATATATTCCAACAATATGATGAGAAGCATATGCACCTGAGAACACTTTCCCCATCCCCCCATTTTATCATGTTTGTATCCCACTTTTCTTCCAAAGAGTAGTATATATGAATATATGCTATAAAGGGTAGCATATATGGAAGCTTTCCCGAATTGTTCCCAAAACAGCTCTTTGAGGTAGGTTAGGTTGAAAGAGAGGTATTGGCAAAGGGTCACCAAAGGAGCTGTATGACAAAGTAGATATTTGAATCCAGAATTCTTTGGTCCAAGTCTGACAAATTGACCACTGAACCCCATTAATTTTACAGGCATGAAAATAATTCATTGACACACGTAGACATTTTCAAGCAAGGTTCAGGAAATGGAAAAAAGCTGCACACCTTTGCCTTAGCATAATTTGTGCAATTAAATGCCAAGTCAGTTTTTTTTTCAACTAGATCAAGGAGTTCAATACTTAGTGCGTACCATTTGATTGTTGCACTTACGTGTGTATAAAGTTCCACAAGAGGGCAGTACTGACAAAATTATGCTGGCAGATTTTCTTTTTTTTTCCTACTGGGAAGACTGCAGTTCCTTTCTTTTATCCAGAGGACAGCTTATCAGAAGAGGGTTTCCTTTTCTTTCAAGTGTTGCAGAAAGCATGGAATACACAGCTGGCTCACTGATTTAACTTCTTATTTAAATACCCGTGCAGAAGTAGATAAAGGATGTGCAACATAAATGAGGATGTGTAGCTACATAAATAAGCTATGGTCTTATTGACTGAACTGTGCATAGGTAGAGAAAAGAAAAGGAGGTTATGTTGCCATAATAACAGAAACAAAGATGTTTTAAGAAGCAGCTGCTTTACATAATAGAAAGTTATTAACATTCATGAATCTCCAGGGCTTCTGCTCAAGTCATAGCCATTTGCTGGCAATGAAAGCAGAATACATATCCTCTGGAGTAACCCTGTGCAGATGTACGAACTACAAATCATATCATTGAACTTCTGGGAAATGAATTGTTCATAATCAAAATATTTTAAAAATGTTTATATCATGCACTTAGAACAAGATAGCTTGTTCAATTGTCACTGGAGCTCCAGAAGGATCTCTCCAAACTGGCAGAATGGGCAGCAAAATGGCAGATATGTTTCAATGTAAGTAAGTGTTTGCCCCATGCACATTGGGGCAAAAAATCTGATGGGTTCTGAGTTGTCTGTGACAGATCAGGAGAGAGATCTTGGGGTGGTGGTGGACAGGCCAATGAAAGTGTCGACTCAATGTGCGGTGGCAGTGAAGAAGGCCATTCAATACTTGGGATCGTTAGAAAAGGTATTGAGAACAAAACAGCTAATATTATAATGCCATTGTACAAATCGATGGTAAGGCCACACGTGGAGTATTGCATCCAGTTCTGGTCGCCACATCTCAAAAAGGACATAGTGGAAATGGAAAAGGTGCAAAAGAGAGCGACTAAGATGATTACTGGGTGGGGCACCTTCCTTATGAGGAAAGGGTACGGTGTTTGGACCCCTTCAGCCTAGAAAAGAGGTGCCTGAGGGGGGACATGATTGAGACATACAAAATTAAGCATGGGAAGGATAAGGTAGATAGAGAGATGCACTTTACACTCTCACATAACACCAGAATCAGGGGACATCCACTAAAATTGAGTGTTGGGAGAATTAGGACAGACAAAAGAAAATATTTCTTTATTCAGTGTGTGGTTGATCTGTGGAACTCCTTGCCACAGGATGTGGTGACGGCATCTGGCCTGGATGCCTTTAAAAGGGGATTGGACAAGTTTCTGGAGGAAAAATCTATTACAGTTACAAGCCATGATGTGTATGTGCAACCTCCTGATTTTAGAAATGGGCTATGTCAGAATGCCAGGTGCAAGGGAGGGCACCAGGATGCAGGTCTCTTGTTATCTGGTGTGCTCCCTGGGGCCTTTGGTGGGCCGCTGTGAGATACAGGAAGCTGGACTAGATGGGCCTATGGCCTGATCCAGTGGGGCTGTTCTTATGTTCTTAATATATTAAAAGAACACTTCAAAACTGCCTTCTGTTGAATTGGGCAACTGGTCCATCTGCCCAGTATTGTCTATCTGATTGGCTGCGACTCTCCAAAATGTCAGAGGTCTTTCCCAGTCCTCATACCCAAGATGCCAGAGTTGAACCTGGAACTTTATACATGTGAAGAGTGTGTGCTGCTACTGAGCTACAAAAAAGCACATGGAAGGTATTCACATGTTCTTAAAATGGACAATGGCAGTTTCAGATCTTTTCTCCAAACATCCACAGGGTTATGGTCGCCATTCCCATATTTTTGTGTACTTCAATGTGACAGTCATTTCTATGCATTTTGTTTTAAAAGAATGACATTACAATGTAATTTGAGTCAGATAATATGTACTGTTGATCTTTTAGACATTTGGGAAATATGCTCACATAATCTGAAGTGATGTGGGTTTAGAAACATGGCACCAATGAGCTTTACCATCATAATCTGGAACAGTTAAACATTGCAAACATACATAGCTGCTGAGCATATAACAACCAATGAGAATAAAAAGCACAGGTTCAATTTCTCCATCACATTGGAACTTGAGTGCCTAGCAGGGTGTCATGTTGCTGTTATATGGCAAAAACAGGGATTGAACACTGAAAATATAAGTGTGGGTCTTTGATCAACACACAGAGAGCACTTTCAAGAACTGGAGCTATAAAAAGACAACAATTCACATCAAATCGAGAAGGGGCTATGCAGCATCCCCAGTTCACTTGATGATGTTCATGCAGGAAAACATCTGAATGGATTGCATCCACAGGTTAAAAGTGATATATTAAGGCCTTGCTGTGTGTAATGTGTGTTTTGGCCACATTTCTTATTTTTAAAAATAGCATGCAGGGTACAGCAAAACTATGATGGGATTGAGTGGGGTGGGTGCTTTAATACCTTGCACTTGCAAATGAGGATTCCCTCTTCCAATGTGTTATTTCCAGAAAAAAAGTTTCCAAAAGTATAATAACTGTTTCATATGAAAAAGAGATTAGAGAAATGCATTGAGGAGAGGATTAACAACAATTATTAGCCATAATAGGTAAATGTTCGGGAACAGTATACAAATAGACCCAACTTGCATTCTAGTTCCATTCTAGAAGTCAGAACCAACATAATTCAGAACAGAGCTAACACTCCCGCACAAAACCACAAGTCTAGATGGACTGCACCTGCATGAAAGCGCCAGCACAGCTATCCTTAAGGCACACCTGTAAGTTGAATGTCCATAAGTCAGAGACTACCTGTACCTTTGGATATGTAATGGACAAACAATTAGGGGATGCCCATCACCATGTTCTCCAGAAACATTCGACTGGCCATTGTGAGAAATATGCTAGATTTGATTCACTCTTAGTATCTTGGCAGGGCTGCTCTTTTGTCAATATTTTACATCCCAAGACAAAAACACCTCATTCTATGAAGAGAAGAGCCCAATCCTAACCAACTTTCTAATGCCTGTGCAGCTGCAATGTAGCCCCAAGGAAAGGGAACAAACATTCCCTTACCTTGGAGATGCCTCTGTGGTTGCCTCCCTACTGCAGAATGCAGCACATGCCCTGTTGGCATGGCTGCACCAGTGCTGGAAGATTGGATAGGATTTGGCCCTGAGAGAGTATACAGACCAGCAGTCTTCTTACATTTAGGTTCCCTTTTGGTTCTTCATTACCTCATATTTAATGGTTAAATTTTTTATATTATGTACTTTCTTCCTCTGGAAGAGCAATTTCAAGTTTTAATAACCTTTAAACAAGTTTAGTAAAGTTCTGGATTTGAGCAACTGCCCTCGGTGTGTGCATTGATCAGTTTTAGACATTTTTTTCTTTTGGGAGGAGGAGGGGAAGGAGGGAACATTGATAAAGTTACCTAAATTAGCCAGATTTTACTTCAGGCTGAAAATAAATCAGCAGCTTAAACAAAGGAGGGGTCAAGGTGAATACTACCACAAGTACAATGACACAAATTCACCCATCAGAACATTTCTTAAAAGGAAAACCAAATATCTGATAATGGAGGAAGAACAGTCAAAAGTGGGACTTCCATTCAGAGCAAATCGCGCAATATCAAATCTCTTACAAGCAGTAAAATATTTTGCACAAACTGAAGCTGGGAACACTAACATGGACACCTCATATTTTTAAAAATCATACATTGCATGTTATTTTGGACTTTGTGGCTATATGCAAAGAACAGAAAGTTATTTCTTAACACACACTTCCTGTTGCTCTGCATTGTTTTACCTTCTTAGATCTGTTGCAGTGGAGAGATGATAAATCTGTTTTGAACCATATGGTAATACAGAGGAACTAGTAGTATAAGGTACTTAGAACTCTTGTATCCAAAATATAGGTTGCTAACTATCTTGTACTGTGGTGAACATCATGACATTCAGGCTACAATCTTATGTACTAACACAGGAGTAAGTCATTCTGAGTCTCAGTAAGTCACATTGAACTCAGTGTACTTTACTTCTGAGTAGACATGCATAGGATTGCACTGTGATTAAAAACGTTTTATATTCCAAACACTAGGATTTATTTTATGCAACACAGAGACAGAAACTGGACAACAGGCAGAAACAATTGTCCCGTCTAGTTTATTCAATATCTGCCCAACCATAAAATGAAAAACAGTGTACTGTACCCTTAGTTTAAAACATACCCCAGTGCACTTTTTTCCTTCCATGTTCACTTGCATCAGATTTTTGCTTATGTTATATGTCAAAGGAGAAAAAAAAATATTCTAAATGAACAAATGTATATAGCGTTCTTTTGTTTATTCCCAGTAATTATTAATATAGCATGCTACTATCTAAGTGACATTTCATGTCCTCAAGACAAGGCACAAGCAACACTCCCCCACACAACCAACTACAGTTTTCCTGTGTTAGTGGAGCCCTTCTGCCCAAAACATTCTTGTAAAATTGTGGGAAAATGGCATTTCCTTCCACCCCGTGTGTTTGTAACAATTTAGATGGTTTAACTCTAGGAGATACAGATTGCTGTTAGCTATATATGATTATCTTTGTTTTTCTTGCTTTGTTTGAAGCTAAGAAAATCTGTGGATATTTAATTAAAAATACAAAGCTTTGAACAAGAAACACGTCTCTTACATTAAAGTGCGTATAATTTAGAACATTTAAACTACATTAAAAAAAAACATTGTGTTGTGCACTGTCACAGTCCTCTCAGATCCCAATTGGGGGGGGGAGCGCTTGACATTAGATGGGTGGTTCAACAAGGCCTTCTTCTCCCTGCAGAGTGTGAATAGAAGACACCAGTACATTGCAGCAATACTCCTTTATTGGATTTACAGGCACTCTCTAAGATCCCAGAGGATGTTTCTCCCCAAGTCCTTCCCTAGACAATCTCTTTCTTATCAGGAGCCTGGCTTCACCCTCATTCAGTAGGCCTCCTTGGGTCTTTGTCCAGATCAGTGGTGGCTAGCATTTATTCTCCACAAAGCCCAGCCCCCTCCTGGGGCAGGAACTCGTTGCCCCCTCCTATAGGCAAACTTACCCAGGAGCCAATGGGAGAGATGTCAGATTCAGTAGGAATCCCTAGATCAGGGGTGCCCAAACCCCGGCCCAGGGGTTGCAGCCCTTGAGGACTCCCAATCTGGCCCCCAGGGAGCCCCCAGTCTCCAATGATCCTCTGACCCTCTGAAGACTTACTAGAGCCCGCTCTGACCCAAAGCAACTGCTTTCATTGTAAGGGTGACTGTTTGACCTCTCACATGAGCTGTGGGATGAGGGCTCCCTCCACTGCTTGCTGTTTCACATCTGTGACACAGGAGCAAAGAAAAGGCTGGTCTTTCTTTGTGTAGACATTGCCTTTTATAGACATTGAGCTATTGCAAGACCTTCATTCATTCATACAAGTTCCATCTCTAATATATTCATTTATGTAAATTTATTCAAAATTGAAATGTAAATTAATTCTTTTTCATTCCCAGCCCCTGACACAGTGTCAGAGAGATGATGTGGCCCTCCTGCCAAAAAGTTTGGACAGCCCTGCCCTAGATGGCTATGTGGCTCAACAGCAGCTAGCCAGGGTCCCTTGGTAGAGGCTCTAGAACAGGGGTGTCAAACTCATTTCATACAGTGGGTCAAACAGCATTTATGACGTCTGTTGAGGGCCGGAAGTGATGTTATTATGCAAGAAATGATGACATTAAATAGGTCATAACCAGAAATAAGCACTTAATTCTCACTTAGGAACACATTACCTGCAAATGACAGAAGATATACAAATCTTGATCATATTTCAAGATATAGCAGAGCCCAATTATCATGCGAGCCACCCTTTCAGCAGTAACACCACAGCACTGCTCAGCAGCTGAGAGCCCGAGGGCCAGATAAAAGGCTTCCATCTGGCCCCCAGGCCTTATGTTTGACACCTTTGCTCTAGAACAGGGGTGTCCAAACTTTTTGGCAGGAGGGCCACATCATCTCTTTGACACTGTGTTGGGGGCCAGGAAAAAAAGAATTAATTTACATTTCAAATTTGAATAAATTTACATAAATGAATATATTAGAGATGGAACTTATATGAATGAATGAAGGTTTTGCAATAGCTCAAGGCCTATAGAAGGCCTTGCAAAAAGCAAGACCAGCCTTTCCTTCGCTGCTGCATCACAAATGTGGAACAACAAGCAGTGGAGGGAGCCCTCGTTCCATAGCTCATGCAAGAGGTCAAACAGTTGTCCTCATGTTGAGAGCAGTTGCATTGGGCCAGCATGGGCTCCAGCAAGTCTCTGGAGGGCCAGAGGCTCAATGGAGACTGGGGGCTCCCGGCGGGCCAGATTGGGAGTCCCTGAGGGCCACAAGTGGCCTCCGGGCCGGGGTTGGGGCACCCCTGCTCTAGAACAAGGTACCAGTCCACTGCAGGCCCTGGGAATCAGGGATCCCTTAAAACAGGATCCCTTAAAACAGAGGGCTCATCTACACAAAGGCCTGTGCTGGAGGCCTCTTCCAGACCCGTCCGTCCGTTGTCATCCCCCATTCTGGCTTCCTCATTTCTTTTATTCTCCTCCTCCTCATGAGGGGGGACCAGCTGCTTTGCTTCTTGTGGTGCTATCCTAGCTGCAGCCACTGGCCCGTCACTTCAGCTTAAAGGGGCAGGCTCTAGCATCCCCATGCTAAAGTTGGAATGACCCAGCAGTGATACTAAGAATCCAGGGGTGGGTGGGGCAGTTTGATCCCAGCACCTCACATGCATTATTCACAGTTCTTAATGTTCGGACTTTTCAAGAAATCTTTATGAGATCATTTGCCTATAAGGACAGAGTAATGCAAACTCCAATATCTGCTTATTTACAGTGAACTCCATTTTCTCCCCAAGGAGGCAATTCTATGTTGAGAAATTTTGAGGCCAGTGTGGAGGAACATGGTGACAGCTTAGGTGAATTTGAGGCACAGGGTCAGGGTCACAGTTAATCAGTGGGTGGTTCACAAATGAAAACTGGGGGGGGGGGAGTCATTCAAGCTGTCCCTTGGGGTTTCCTCATCCAGATTCTGGCCCATGTGGCCATTTACAGCCCAATCCTGGGCTTGACGTGCTGGCTTACTGTCGGCACAGATCGTTGCAAACGTGTCGTAAGGCAAGTTTGTGAGGCCTAATGCCAGGCCAGCGCCCGTGCTAGCCCAGCGCCAGGTGGGCGCCCGGCCTCCGCTGCTCGGCGGCCGCATGGACTGCCAAGTTGCAGAGACTAAAGCGGGGGAGGGAGGAGGCTGGGAGAAGGCGTTCCGGGGGGGGAGGCGGGGGGAGGGCAGTGAGAGGGCAGGGAGGTGTGATGGGGAGCCATGGTGAAGGCGGGAGGAGGTGTGCCGGTGGGAGGTAGCAGGGAGGGAGGGAAGTGGGACCAGTGGAGTTCTGCTCCACCAGATCCTGAGCGTTCATGTGGGGCTCGCCGCCCAACACGAACACTCTTCCCTCACCCATTCCCTCTTCCCATTGTGGGGCTACTTCCCTTACCCAGGTGAAGGGGAGAAAAGTCCCCTTCTCCTGAGGTGCTGTCTGCGGCTGCCTGAGGCGCGCAGGATGTGGCGGTACCTGTTTTTGGTGCTGCTGCAGCTGTGCACCACAGGAGCTCAGGATTGGGCTACGAGTCTCTACTCACGGAAAGTCTTGGTGAGTAGAGACTCACCCAAAAATTGTATGGAGGCTCTCCTACCTGTTTCTGTCAGAAGAAGACACCCCCTTTCTTTCCACCTCCACCCATTTTCCTTCTTTCGTTTCCTCTCTGCCTTCTCCCTTCTGTTTCCTCCTCTACTCTCCCCCCTGTTTATTCTACCACCCGCTCTGCTACCACCCCTCCCTTGCCTTTCTCCATTGCCTCCTTCACTCTCCCTGAACATGTGATTCTGGCTGCTTTTAGGGGCTGGTATCAGCCTTATCCACGCCTTCATGCAACTGATAGCAGTCAGCTATATGAAGCTGCAGCAGGGAGCCACTGGCCATCATCCTGTGCACCCAATGATTGATAAAGCTTAGCATTCATCCCGCATGCCCCAGGAGCTGTGCTGTGGCACACTAGTTGAAAATGGCTGGTCATAGATCTTTCTGTTTCCTGGGGCATGCACAGAGGAATGCTAAGCTTTGTAACTGGTGGTGTGCCCAAGTGGTCTATAGGTGTGCTGTGGGAGTTTGCGAAGGGTCATTTATTATTAGGGCCATTAGGAAATGCAAGCCCCCCACCAACAGCAAGGTGTGCCTTGTCAATTGTCAAAAAACTGATGTTGTTCCTTGACAATTTTAGTACCTTGTCAATGAGACAAAAAAGGTTGACAATCACTGAGCTAGACCAGGCGTATCAAACATAAGGCTCAGGGGCCGGATGCGGCTCGTGGAAGCTTTTTATCCAGCCCTCAGGCTCTCAGCTGCTGAGCAGTGCTAAGGAGTTACTGCTGAAAGGGTAGCCCACATGAAAATTGGACTCTCCCATATCTTGAAATATGATCAAGATTTGCGTATTTTCTCTTCTGTCATTTGCAGCTTATAAGTTCCTAAGTGAGAAAAAGTGCTTATTTTTGGTTAAGACCTGTTTAATGACATCACTTCCTGCCTAATGACATCATTTCCAGCCCTTAGCAGGCATCATGAATGCTATTCGGCCCTCTGTATGAAATGAGTTTAACACCCTTGATCTAAACAATTGCCACAGTTACAAATATACAAACTGAGCTTGGGAAGCAGACAGGCTCTCATCATTAAATAGCCTCCAAGAAGCAATGATACACTCTATCTGAAAGTTGCTTCTTTCTAGTCAACTCCCATACTTATCTTTTTTTCCATTGGCTAGATCTAAGCTGCAAAAAATGGTAACTTTCAGCCCCACTCTTGGAGCAGCCACAAGGCAAAGGCCTTTTACAAAAATGACTTGCACCTGTCCAAGCTTTTCAAAAGCCTACAGAGAGAGTCACTGCACTGCCAAAGAGCATGATCACAATAGGCTGTAAAAGCCAAAGAGAAGCACTTTTTTTTTCTACAAAATGTACTGGCATCCCATTCCTAAAGAGAAGAAATCAAAAGAATTTGGTACTATCTCTATATAGCACTCAAAACTAGTTTGAAGTATCCTGTTCTTGATACTGAACCACTTTTTAAAGATAGTGCAGAACTGCACATAAATTTGTAATGGTTCAACTTCCTGATTTTAATGTTCTAGATTTGCATACATCAGTATTTTCCATGATATCTGGATTTTGTTTGTTTTTGCATGATTATCATTTTGCTTGCTGCTTTTACTTTATTCCTAGTACAATACTGTTGCTGTGTAAACCATGCAGATTGATACTAGACAGAAACAACTGTGTGTTCATAAAATCACATTTTAATTGAAACAAACTTTCTAGCGTTATGAAGCATTTCAGATGAAATTCTTTCACTCTCTTTCATTTCTGTCATTACAGGCCAATAATGAAATTTGGGTCACCACTAGGAGGTTAAAATGTTATTGCTGAGGCTTCACACTGGTTTGCATATATAAACCTCCTAACACTGAAGAACGTGATCAGTGAGTGTACTGGATAAACTTTGATACATACCACATTATGAACTCTGACTTATATGGAGCAACTGAAAGAGGATTAACTGCTGCTTTATGAGAAACACGAAACATGCAGTCATAAAAAAAGTGTCCTTTCTGTGATGAATAAGCCCTTTACCCTTCCTTAAGGGGGGGTATGTGTTTTTCCATAAGACATTTGATAGACATACTTTTCTTTTAGCATATATGAATTTTTTATTTATTAAAAGCATCAGTAATATTTTTGGGCTAAACCTGAAATGGAGACTTTTCATTACACAACTCCTGAAAACTGGGAGAAATCTT
The DNA here is from genome assembly GCF_035046505.1 of Tiliqua scincoides. Lineage (NCBI taxonomy): Eukaryota > Metazoa > Chordata > Lepidosauria > Squamata > Scincidae > Tiliqua > Tiliqua scincoides. Next base: position 41,112,725 of record NC_089828.1, on the reverse strand, counting down.
TACTTGCCGGTCCAGAGAAACTCCCTACCCTAAGCCTCACACTTCCTTCCTTCCTTCTTGAGCAAATGAGCAAGCTCAAGTCAGGATGTAATTCCACCAAATTCTATGTAATTCTAAGTCCCCCCTTCTGAAAAGTCCATCAAAAATTGCCATACTAGGTAAGATCACAAAGTACATCTAGCCCAGCACATGGTCACATGGATGCCCCAGAGAAAACAGGTAGCATTCCTCTGAGCATAGATCTTCTGTTTCAACTTATGCTCCCCATATTATCAAATTTGTTGTTTCAAAAACTGAATTGTTATCCATCTTCTGGCAATGAGTCTCCTAGATTAACTGCATTGCACAAATGGTAACACCTAAAAAGATAGCCCCACAAATACATGACAGTTTTACCAGATTAGTGGCACTAAAAGTGGCACGGCCCTGAAACTATTTTCATACTGCATTTCAACTCCTGGATGTACTGCACAGGAGTAAAGTACTCTGTCCAAGCCTTTTCGGCAATTTAGAGCCTGATCTTGTGGTCCATGCTGTGCCTCCACTTACTGCTGGGCTCCCGCCGGAGCTGGCTCAGCTCCTGCCAGTGCTGAGCCAGCATGCGGCAGGCACCCAGGTTCCACAGCTCGGCGGTCTCTGTGACCACTGGGCTGCAGAACGGGAGATGGGGTGTGTCAGGGGGCATGGGGGGAGGCGTTCCAGGGAGGGGGGAGGTGTGGCTTCAGGCGTGGGGGAGGCAAGTTGGGGGGCGGGGGAAAGGTGGATATGTGGAGCCGAGCTCCACAGGATCCAGGGCACTCGGTCAGGGTTGCTCGCCCTACACGAGCGCCTTCACTTTAGCGGGGATCAAACAGTCACTGCGGGGCTGCTTCCCTTACTTGGGGGAAGAGAACAAACGTCCCCTTCTCCCGAGGAGCCTCCTGTGGTAGTGCTGGAGGCGCTGGATCCGGCGGGAGCTCCCCGTGGAGCTGCCGGGTTCCACAGCTCCGGGCAGCTCAGGATTGGGCTGTTAAGCAGTTAGGAAAGATGATTTCTTTGAAATTGCCACCACTAACTTGTATGGACCACTTGGATGATCTGAACACACAACTGTGGATAGGAACTGCTCTCAGGCCCAGTTTTGGTATCCAAGAGGGTTCTGTTTCCAGAACCCATGTGGATGCCAAAAATCGCATTAAAGGAAATCCATTTAAAAAACAATGTCCCTTTGCTCACCAACTTAAAAACAGCCTTGCTTACCTTTGTAATATAGGACAGAGGCAGACAATAGTCTCTCTACAGATGCTTAGAAAGGCTTCACTCAAAGGCACTGACCCCTCTCTTCTCCTGGAGCACAACCTGGGGAAAAAATGCAAAGAGGAGGTGATAATCACTTCCCTTTGCATTCTTTCACATGTTAGGGGGAAGGGGGGGTTACCTGCCTTGGACTAAAGTTGTTCTAAGTGCCAGGAGAGAGAATGATGGACTGTGTGATGGCTACCTTCTCCCACATTAACAAAGCTATTATTAAATGAACTTTTCCCTTTAATTTAAAGAGTGCTTCTCATTACATTGAGATAAAACCTCAGGTCAAAAATCCGTGAGTAATTAGGTTATACCTGTACTTGGCCTAGCTGTTCAAGATTCTGTACCCTCCTTGTCAATTCAGGCATAAAATCTTTTTCAAGAAGGCACACATGGAATGAAATAAGCTAGACAGATGTTTCCATGGATGTTGATACAAAATTAGTAAATAGATCAAAAATAAGTGGATCGTGACCCACTTCCAGCTTGCAATAACAAAATTGGGAGAATAACAAAAGTGGGTTGTGTTTTTTTAGCTGTTCTGAGGCGCGGGGAGTCCTGCAGAGGAGTCCACAGGCTCTCCACATCCTCTAGAAGGCCATTGCTGCCAGCAATAAGTTTTAAGAAACCATTTTGACCCTGGCGCAAATGTGGTGATCGCATCACCACCACCACTGTCACCCCACTCCTTAAGGAGTCATAGACAGGGCTTCGCTGGCTAGGATGTTGCAACACCCCAGTTTGGGAACCTCTGTAGTAAGTACTTTCTGACAGCATTTCCCATTCAGTTTTTAATATGAAAATTAGTTTGTTGCTTTAATTTAGAAACAGACAGTTCTTCCACATCAGGTAAATTTTTAATGAATCATAGAGTTGGAAGATACCTTGAAGGTCATCTAGTCCAACTGCCTGCTCAGTACAGGTAACTACTACAGTATCCCTGACATGTGGTCATCCAGACTCTGCTTTAAAAACCTCCAACAAGGGACAGCCCGCTACTACCTGAAGCTGAAACAAGAGTCCAACAGCTCTTACAGTTAGGACATTCTTCCTCACACATTAAGCCTAAGTCTACTTCCTGTAGTTTCAACCCATTGGTTCTAATCTGTCCTTCAGGAGCTACAGAGAACATGTCCTCCCCTTCTTCTATGGAGAGCCCTTCAGGAACTTAAAGACAGCAATCATACAGATTATGGCTTTTACCCACTGGACAAAATAATTTAAGATGCAAAATGATCAAGGATTTTATATAATTTACAAGCTGTTTATTCTGTTTAATTTAAGCTACTTTGAGTGTCAATGGGTGCATTATACATAGAGGCAAATAAAATAGGTTGATTTTTTTTCTTTTTAAGTGTTTTTCTGTTTTTCTGTTTTAAGTGTTTTGTTTCTTTTTAAGTGTTTTCTAGGTAAGTGTTTGTAGAAGTTATACAAAATACTGTAGATGTGTGATTCCCATCTATAAAATTTTAAACTATAGGAGAAAGCTAAGATCTTCTAGGAGATATTAAGGCTAAACAGAAGAAAATAAACATTCTACCACAGAACTCTGAAAGTGTAAAAAGGGGGTGACATTTCTACTTTCCCATTACTAATTTAGGCAAAGGGAAGCCAGCCAAAAGCTATTTATAACAAAACAACCCAGACCAGTGAGAAGTAAGTGAAGATCCATGAAAAGTGTTTAACAGGTGCAGCTGCAGTGCGCATGACTACTCACATTGTGGTCAAGACTGGCTAAAATGTCCCTTCAACTCATGATAGCTACTAGTGCTTTTCCATCTCCTACAAGGGGCGGAGAAAGGGGGAGAGGCCATTGCCACAGTGGTGTATAAATGACAGACACAGACGCCTTTTTCCTGAATGAAATAGTTAAGCAGGGCAGAGCAAAGCTAGAGGCAGGCCAGTCACAGATCTTTGTTCTCTTTATTTTCTAACACTTCAAGTGTTTTTCCCTCTACATTCCTGCCTAAGCCAAAAACCACAAGACAATGAAGTACATCATAGGAATCGGAGGGTAAGTTGCTGTACTTATTGTTTGTATTTTCTTCACATTTGCATGCTCCAATGTGAAATACATTTTATATGTTAACTAAAGGGCAGATTTGAAACAAACTGGAATTAAGATGCTCATCCTTGTGCAACACTTCAGGCTGTATGAAATAAACGTTATAAAATAAACATTGGAATTGCTTAGCTCTTTCAAATTGAGTTTTAGTGCAAGGGGTATTTTTAAAATATATATTTAAAGGTTCTTCCACTATTACTTGCTCTAAGGATTTTTTTTTATTAAATAGGTAACTGGTATTGCAGTGTGGAACAAACTATACAACCCAAGAAACAAAAGATGGAGCAGATGGTACTTTGTATCCTGATGTGATCCAGAGGCCACCTGTAAAACATCCCTCTTGGGGATTCAAGGACAATGTAGTACTGTATGCAGTTAATCTGTTTGGAGCCTCAGTAGTCCTGTTTGCTCAAGATAGCAAGGAAGAGGCAGCAAATGCCTCTTCTGCTCCTGATCCACCAGATTTTTGTTTATAAGAACATGGAAAAGGTTTTTGTTTTGATTCTAGTTTTGTGTACAAAGTATATCAAGAAGTGTTCACTTTGCAAAGTGATGGTTCCTTGTCACTATTCTTAGACCCAATTTGAGGTGCTGTACATGTTAAAAGTCACTGTAAGGTGTGTTCAATGTATAATGTACTATGTCTTTCTTCTTGCTATCACCAGGAAAGGCTTATTTTAAAATGGCATATAAACAGAATTCAAGCAGGACTCTGTGTATATTTGAAATCACTTTTAAAATTCCTATTTCAGACTATGAAATACCGGAAGCCATCTTTTAATGTCCTTCCTAGATTTATTTTCTCATGAACATACTATCCAAGATACTGAGAGCCCAATCCTATGCATGTCTACTCAGAAGTAAGTTCCATTGCAGTCAATGGGGCTTACTCCCAGGAAAGTGTGGATAGGATTGGGCTGTGGGCCATTATTTTTCCCTCCATTACTAGAGCTGTAGTACAGTTAAAAGAGTGCCTACACAACTGAATGGCAAAAAAGAAGTGAGGGTTGTGGGAAATGGCTACAAGGAAGCATTTCCAAATGTGAATGTAATAAGTCTTTTAATAAGCTTGCCTGTTTTCACCTGTTTACTGTTTGCAAATTTTAAAAATCTGATACAAAGGCAACATCACTTTGCTTTCAGAATTTTCCATAGGAACTAGGACAAGCATGTGTTGGGGGAGGGGGATCTGTTATACAGGGTTTGCAGAGCCAATGGTTTGTTAAGCTGAATTCTCATCACAGTTGTGCTGCTATCTTAAATCAAGAAACATCCAGCAACATAACAAAGAGAAATAGTAACACAACTAGTGATGCTGTTTTGGGGGCTGTGCACTGGCAGCTGCACTGCATACTGGGGTCATTGTTAAATGCACAAAAGAAATAAGTACTTAGTCACTAAAGGATACTATTTTCTGCCAGGGTTTCCTGTCATATTTAACAAATTATGTTAAGCCTCCTGCATGAAAGCTCTCAAAAAATCAGAAAATGATTCTTTGTTACTAATATCCAGAAAGCTCTGGACCAGAGAAAAGCACATATTTTCAAAGCAGCCTTTCTGGATAACACTTTCTTTCCCCCATTCCTCAGAATATTATTATTTATATTATGCCATAATGGTGGCAGTTAAAACTTGCACAGAGAAAAGGGGGGGAAAGGCGTTCCTGCCTTCAAGGAGCTTACAACTTGAGATGCTGAGGGAAGCAGGGACATGTGATGGGTGGGCCTCCCCACTGGAGTCCTTTGAAAAGCATGGAGGCTGTGTGAGGCACCCAAGCATGGGTTGTGGGTGCTTGAGTGCCTCACATGGCAGCAGTGCTTTTCAAAGGACTTCAGTGGGGAGGCTCTGCCTCACCTGCCTCTCCACCCTGAGCCTCACAGGGGCTGTACTTTTCAAAGGATTCTGGTGAGGAGGCTCTGCCTCCCCACCCACCACACATCCCTGAAAGGAAGCATTGGAATACTGGGCTATGTACTGATAAGGAAGCCTTGTTCTCCCTACTCCAGGGTAAAGCCTCACAGATTCAGGCTACAATCCTATTCACACTTTCCTGGGAGTGAGCCCCATTGACTACAATGGGATTTACTTCTGAGTAGACATGGCTAGGACTGGGCTGTCAGTGGAAGGGGAGGGCTATGTAAGATACTGCAATATTTTCCTCAGAATACCAAGGGTATTGTGTACTAATTGTATTGTTGTGTACTAATCTGTTGTGAGAGAGATGGGAATACTTTTCTCCCCGTTTTGAAAAAACTCTTGCTTCTGCCTCACAAAAAGTGTGGTGTTGCTTACATAGCTGCTCAATGTAATAAATAAAAGGGACTGTAAAGCACAGTCAGGTTTTCCCGCCTTTTTCACGCACCCCCCCCCCCGCGCGGGAAACGGAGAGAAAACCGTTTAACTGACAAAGCTAAAAATGGTTTTAACCGCCACCCGCTGAAACCCGCGCGCGCCACAACAGCTCCAGGCAGTTGAGAAGTGCCAGCCAATGAGAGCCCAGTGCTGGGGGAGGCGGGCAATTTAAAAACGCCCATGTTACTCCTTTCCCCTCCCTCTTCTCTGAAGTGAGAGTCATCAGCTCACTCTAAGTAGGGACTGAGCCTAGGCGTGCCTTTTCAGGAGTAAGCCTCATTAAGCTCACTGAGGCTTAACTTCAGGGTCTGAGCCAACTTAACTGTTTACTTGGAAGTAACCTCACTGAGTTCAATAGGGTCTACTCAAACAAGCCTAAGCTTGCATCTGTGCAGCCCAAGCCTTTGCCTGCTTACTCAAAAGCAAGCCCTGAGGAGTTCAGTGGTGTTTACTCCCAGAAAAGTACATGTAGGACTCCCCATGGTGACCAGATACAATGGAGGACAGAGTGCCTATAGCTTTAATCATGGTATAGAAGAGGGAATTTTGACAGGTGTAACTCAGTAAGGAAGGGCTTTAAAAGCTGCAGCTGCCAAAATTCTCTCTTCTGTATCATGGTTAAAGGTATAGGCACTCCATCCTCCATCATATCTGGTCACTCTGTGTGGAACTGCAGCTGTAATCTTGATTACTTAGAGCAGCTGTTTTCAACCTTTTTATCTCATGGCACACTGACAAGGTGCTAAAATTGTCGAGGCACACCATCAGTTTTTTGACCGTTGACAAGGCACATTGCACTGCTGGCTGGGCCCTAATAATAAATGGCCCTCCCTCAAATTCCTGCAGCACATTTGCAGACCATTCAAGGCACACCAATGTTCTGTCACATAGTGATTGAAAAGTACTGATTTAAGAGTTAAGTCATACCTCCTCTGAAGTAATTGTGCATTGTACTGTAATTGTAAAATTTGGGATCTCTGCCCTGTCTCCTCTGCCTCAACCCCAAATGTTTTTAGCTAATGTAAGCAGCCTTTGTCCCTCTGTGCTCTGTTTATCTATTTATTGAAGGCATTCTTTTTTAATCAACATCCTCCTAGTCCGACTAACAAATCTAAAATAATGGGGAAAACATCAAGGTTGTTAAAATACACAATTATAGAACATTAATTGGTATTGCAGTGCAATCCCAGGTACTTTCACTGAAAGTAAATCCTACTAAGAGCCCAAACCTATCCATACTTTCCTGGGAGTAAACCCATTGACTATAATGGGATGTACTTCTGAGTAGACATGCATAGGATTGGGCCGTAAGCTATAGTGGCAGCCTCAAGAAACTGGTAATGTGCAGTGCAATTATATGCATGCTTGTTCAGAAGTCTCAATAGGGCATATTCCCAGATAAGTCTGCATAGGATTTCAGCCTAAATGAACAAAACAGAATAATCACAATAAATATAAACCTACAATATTTGATTAACACTGCAAACATTTTATCTAATAAAGCTCTTGTATCTTTTAGCTGAGTATGGGAAAAAATCAACATGTACAAGTTTTGCCCATAATGTCATCTCAATTCTTTAAAAAACTTTTGTTCAGTATTTGCTGGCCATGTAGCTTTACCTAGCAGAAAAGAATCTGACAGATCCAACTTTGTTTGCTGTGTTTGGCCAGAAAGAGGAATTGCAGTTACATTGAATTTTTTCATCTTTCACTCCTGGACGCAGTATGTGATTCTCTTCCAACATAAATACTGTTTTTCTCCTCACAATGACCCTGTGAGGTAGTTTAGGCTGAATAATGGGTCCAAGGTTACCAACAGAGTTTCATGGATGAGGATTTGAATCCCAGTTTCTCAGTCCTAGTCCAACTTTGACTACTATCAGTGGAATTGGGGGGGGGGGGGAATAGAAAAATCTTGAAAATCTCATTATTTGCATGTGTGTTATACAACAGCTTTTTCAATTAAAGATTTCTTTAACACTGAAAAATGTCAATCCTCTTTTCAGAAAATACAATAATTAAAGAATGAGGTGGTGTCTGTGAGAAGGTGACACACTCATTAAACATTGCTATTCTGTTCTAATTTTTTTCCCTGCAATTCTGCTTCGCATTTTCTTATCTAGCGTGACCAATGGTGGCAAAACCACTTTGACCAATAGACTTATCAAAGCACTTCCAAACTGTTGTGTTGTCCATCAAGATGATTTTTTCAAGGTAAGCATAATGTTTCTTATTTAGTTTAACTTTTGTTTTAATGCACATAGTTCTTGCAATGATTTCATGCATAATATGCATCATATGGGATTGAAGCATTTTTTTTAAGTACAAACCAGGTATGATTGTAGAGGGGTACTTCTTGAGGTATGGACGTGTTTTAGTACAAATTCATTTTTTTCAGTCAGAGGTACTTAATATAAGCAACGGTTTAGAGCACATACCCATGAGTAAAACATGATGTTTTACTAGATTAACTAATGTGAGATAAAAAAAACCCATCCTTTGTTTTCTGATTGTTGCAATCATAAACATGGATTAAAATCCTCACTTCAACATATTGCAGCTGTGGGGTAAGGAGAAATTCTTCCTGTACCACCCTTAAAACTCACTATAAGGTGGTTAAACAAAAAGGAGGTAATCAATGTACTTTAGGGTACTCTTTCATTGTCCTGGTCATCATTGCCACCTATAGGAAATAAAGCAGTAGTATTTTGTACCATTTTCTGTGTTGCTGTTTCTGCTAAGGAACCTGTTGCATGTTGTAGAGGTTCAGGGACATGTTTTATAATGGACACTGAATTTTCTTGAGGCAAAAACCACACTGGTTTGGCCCACAGAAGGACTTCATGAACTGAGAATGCTCCCTAAAACATAGCCACATTTCCCTGTTTCTGTGCATTACAGTGTACAATTAGTAGTAGTGAGTAAACTGCCTTTGAGGAAAGCTTGTTCTCCATTACTGATCTTAGTGGGGAATTCCAGAAATCCTTGAAATGCAGTTTTAAAACACAGGTATAAATCAATGTCACTAAGTGTGTTAGTCATGTACAATTTTATGCATGTTTGTTCATAAGTAAGCCCCATTGTTTTTAAAAAAAAGCCAATGGTAATTTTGAATAGCAACATTTGACTCTAAACAGGCTGGCATTTGAACATGAATTGATAATAAACCTTATGTCATCCTAAATTATCAGTGTGATGGAGTGTCCCCCATTATAATTATCCTCCTCTGAATAATTAATAAACCACTTCTTATTGCAACAGTTCCCAAACTTACCACTGCCACGGCAACCTTCATCCAAGGCGCCCTGTTGTGGGGGCACCATCGCACAAGATCTCATGAGCTATTGTCCTATTCTTGCAAGATCTTGTGATTCTTGCACCTGACAAGCTGGGAAGAACAGGCTGCATGGTGCCCAGTTTGGGAACCATTGCCTTATTGTGTAAGAATGCATATTTGTAATTTCTTGAAAGCTCCCAATATTTTTCACTTGAATTGTAGTTGTATTGTAATACACTATTTCTAATTAGCTTTTTAATTTGTTTTGTTTGGGGGTTTATTTTAAATAACTTAACATGGTAATGGCCCAATCATATCCAACTTTCCAGCACTAATGCAGCCATAGCAATGGGGCATGCTCTGCATCCTGCGGTGGGGGGGGGCAATCATGGAGGCCTCCTCAGGATAAGGAAACATTTGTTCCCTTCTTCCAGGCTGCATTGTGGCTTCATCATTGTTTGAAAGCTGGATAGGGTTGGGCCCTAAGGGAAAGATGTTGTAAATATATGGATTTTCCTCTTCTGCTACATCCCAGGCGGGTTCTCCCCTACCCTCTGCCATTAGTTAAAAGCGTTAAAACTTTAAAAAAAAGTTAAAATATAATGTTAAAAACCTTCAGATTTTCTTTCATAGTAACTATTCAGGTGTTTGAAAACCCTATATGTATTTTGGGACACCTCAGGATGCTGTCGTGACAGTAACTTTGCTATGAGATCTATCAGTGCATGAATATGCTTTTCCACAATCATTTCATCTAAATAACAGGATGGAGGATTCACAGACTCATGAGTACACACATACTAAACAATGTATTTTGTTTACATCTGATACAGCAGGACTAAAAATTGCCTGTGCCCCCAACTTGTATAATTGCTGGGGGAATGTATTCTGGTTCTTGAATCGTGGAAGTAGGAAATCTCATGAATTGCAATAGAACTTATTAAGTGTGCCTAGAAAACACACTTAATCCATTTCTGCCCAGCCCACATTTGGCGTGCATACATTTGGTCCCTGTTGGCCAGGGTATATACATTCGGCTCCTGTTGCATATATGCAACCTTGGGCAGAAATGGGTTAAATAAAAATTTGTTTGCATGGTATTAGGAAAAATCCACTCCCTTGGGGACCAGATGCCAGGTTGCCTGTTCTTTGAGTGATGCTAAAGAGGAAATTCTGGCAGATGCTGTCTTTATAACTTCTTTGACATGTCACTGTAACATGACAAGGGGCACCAACCAAGAGTGCCAAGGGGCACCAACCATGACAAGGGGCACCAACCAAGAGTCCTTCTGCTCAACTCTTAACAGTACCACAGTTCTGCCCTTTTATATTGTATATGCCCCATTGCAGTCTACATTATTAAGCATAGCAGCATCATACTCCTGAAGGCTTTTGCCATCTTGTAGTCTGATCCCTTTATAAGTATAACAGTAAGCCACTCTTACAGACATGCATAAATTTTCTTATGCTTAAATACAACCATTTTAGAATTTCTTTGTCTAACTTTCTTACAGGGTCTTTCTAACTTCCTTACTTTCTTAATATAAAATGAAGTTGAAAGCACACGCCCTTATCCATAATGTTTAAAATTTGGCAAAGCTGTATGACGGTCGTAGTGGGAACTAACTCCACGAGAACAGGAAGGCTGCAAGTTCCCAGCTGGCTCAGGGTTCCTGAGTCTTCAGTGGTCACAAAGTGAAAGAAAAAAAGGAAGCCACTGACTCTCCCTGCCATGGTACCATAGTTTGGGAAAAATTTATGCAACTACTTATGGCACAGGTGCCCTGCCCACATGGCAGTATCAGAAGCAAGGATTGTTGCTCTGTTGTATCTATTTTATAAATTGCTCCATAAATAAAGTTGAGATAAAAATGATAAATTAGATTTGCCAGCAACTTTATTTATATAACACCCATCAATGTATAGGTAACTTTATGTATAGTGAAGAGACAGATCCCTGCCCCAAAGAGACTTATAATCTAGATACTGAAGCAAGACAGATGTGGAGGGGTGGGGGAAGCAGTATAAACAGGGAACTATATGTGATTATTTCGGTTACTAAATGTACATGAAAATTACTGTAAGGAACTTTCAAATAGGTGATTATTATACTTGTATCTCACTCTTGTGGGTCTCAGGATATCTCTCATCCAGGCAGTTTAAAAGGTCAGTTGTATTTGGCCTTAGCAGGAGACTTGTGTCACATCCCTTCAGCTTGTTCTGTGGACCATAATCTAATACGGCAGCTATCACATAACACTGCTTATACACTAGCTTATATTTGCAATATCCTAAAATTGAAGCTCCACCATCAGAATCATACCTAATGTAAACCAATGCAGAGAATATTTGAAACTGGGAGTTGTGATTCTTGGAGACCACAAAGCAAAAGCTAAACATCTGGGGCAGGGTGTATGAAAGAGGTTGGGTAAGAACATCCAATTTCCCATTGTTTTGAACCATAGGTGTTTTCTTAAGTTGTTTCTTGCTTTTGGGGTGGGTTGGTGTGTGTGAGAGAGAAAGAGTGAGAGAGAGAGTTGCAGTAGTATCCAGGTTGTGATCGGATCATAGGTAACTGATCACCCTGCGTTTGCAGCAATGTTTTATTGGTCACTATATTTCAGCCACAAGATCAAATACAAGTCGGGGAAGACGGCTTTAAGCAATGGGATGGTAAGAACGGTGTTCGCTATAGGATGCAGTAATGTATATTTTCCTAAGTATATTTTTTATAACTACAGGTGGAGCCTATTTATCCGCATTAGTTCCGTTCCGTGACTCAGTGCGATTAACAAAAAACGCATTGTGCTAAATTCCATAGAGTTACGCAAATACACTGCAACCTGACACTTCCGGATGGAAGTAAACTAAGGCAGCTGTTATCAATCCCCTCCCCTCTGCTCTGTACTCAGCCCTCCCTGTTGCCAGCTGCCCTGCTTCTTTCACAGTTGGGATGCTGATCTTTTAAGAGTCCAACCCTATGCGTTTCTACTCAGTAGTAAGCCCCATTCCAGTCAATGGGGCTTACTCCCAGGAAAGTCTGAAGAGGATTGTAGGCTATATCTCATGCTTTGCTTGGTGGGAAGGCTTGCTTGTGTCGGTGATTGCCTGCACCATCTCAGTGGGGGGGGGGGGGATTTGGCAAACACTCCCTGGGTCTTTTTAAAGCAATCCCCTCTGTTGCTACCACACCTGCCCCTGTGTGAGTGAGTGAGAATGAGCAAGAGCTCCACCTTGCTACACCTGTTCTGGCTACAGAGATTTTTGGCCCCCCTTCCCCTCTTCAGCCTCTTTGCTGGCTCAGGGGCTCCAGGAGTGTTACTGTTCTTTTGCAAGGGGAACCTCTTCCAGGACTCCAGGGTTATTTCCCTGCCTGGGTGAGGCAGAGCCTTTTTGCAGTGTTCTGGGCTGCCTGGAAATGGAGGGAGACGCCAGCGCAGGGCAAAGGAGGCAAAGGTGTGTGTGACTTGTGGTTCCCCCACCCCATTCACATTGAGATAAATCTGCAGATAAAAAAATCCATGGATAAATAGGCTGCACCTGTATATTTTTAAATAATGACTTAATAGTAAATTTACATAAATCTATAATTATAATTTATATACTTTCATACTCTTAAGTTTCATTTTTTTTTGCACTGACTATTATATATATTTTTCCTTCTGACTAGTATTGTCTTCCTTGGATATGGATGCAATGGTGAGCACTGTACATGCATGGATTGAGAATCCTGTGAAGTTCGCCCGATCTCATGGTGTGAATGTTTCCCCTACTACAAAGGAGACCAGTTCTGATGATACTCATATACTGATCGTTGAAGGCTTCCTGCTGTACAATTACAGGTAATAATTTTTTTAAAAATGCTGTAAATAATTACGTCCAGAGTTGATGTTCAAGAACAAGAACACTTTCTTGTTTCCAGGTCATAAAAAGACTTACCTGCTGATTCATACAAATCAGGCTGCTGGTAAAGTCACTTGGGCAGGGCAATGATTTTTTTTTCTTACGTTGTGCAAAACAGAATGCTATCTCAGCAGATCAAGAATCTGTCATATACATCCAAACTACAAAGTTAAAGGCAGATTTCAACTGGTTTAACTTGCTAGAAATTGTGGTTCAATTTTAGTATTGATCTTGGTGAGGAAATTCCAGGGCCATTCAATAAGGTGGTTAGATGTGGTGGTTAGGTGCCTTATGTTTAAGAGATGTCCCTTATTTCACACACCACAGCTCCAAAATGCCTCTTAACTTCAAAATTTCAAACTGGGAACCTTATCCAGTTAACAGCACCCAGGATTCCTTAACTTGGAGCCATTAAAGTTAACCAATTAAACTTGAATTTTAGACATGCCACATTGAATCAAACTGAGGCAAGGAAACAACTGGTCAAGCATCACAGAGCATGCAGTCCTAAATGTACTTACTATGGGATAAATTCCATTAATTCCAAGAGAATTTGCTTCTGTGTTAAAATTGTGCTGTATTCATTGAGTAATACTCTCCTGGCATGGGTCAAGTAAATAGGAGGACAGTGTGAATCCAAGTGGTTTTATAGAGAAGAATCTTTAGATGGAATTGAATATCACCTTAAATATATATTTGGTGCAGTTTTTAGCACAGCCACACTATGTGCTCAGGGACACAAAATGCTTGAAATAAACATGGCCAGTAGTCCTAGTTCAGATGTCATGCCACTCTCCAGTCTGGAGTTACAGGAACAAGTCCAGAGCTAGTGCATTCCTCTGTTGCCTCATTTCAATCGATTCCTTCCTATTTAGCACAAAATATAGTTTGCTATTACATCCAAACCAGCAAAACAATAGTTTCGCATATAAATCAAGATTGCAAAGCATGGTATGAAGTTGTTTGTAGTCCAGGTTTGAAGAGAAAGTTCAAACCAACCTAGCTGAAGCTGAGAGCCATACAGTGCAGTTCTATTCATGGCTACTCAGAAGTAAGTCCCATTTTGTTCATTGTACATATTGCATCCAAACTCAGCTGTTTTAGGTAATTTAGAAATGTGACTTTTAGTTTCATTGGTAGCTAGTGATGACATGGATAATAGCCAAAAAGTGCCTACGATAAATATGCAATCTCATACTACACAGTATTTTTGATCACAACATATATGTATGCTTGGAGGGTGAACAACTTCAACTCCTCAGAATTCAACATAGCAGTTTTAGTCCCCAGAAGATTTGCCTGATATATTAGCACTTTCTGGTTTGTGTGCAACAAGTAACTACCAAACCACCTGTACAAAAGCACCTAATCTGAGAAGACTCTAATAGTCATGTGCAAAGCATTATTATTTTTAAACATTAGATAATTTGTGTCTTACTGCACTGTTATAATGTTTTAAAAACATCACACCTTCATGATGATTAGAGATTAAGGGGCCAATCCTATAGTCTGCATCGTGCCTCCGCAGCGCGGACTACAGTTGTAAACATGCCATAAGGCACGTTTGCAGGGCTTACCGCCGGGCTCCCACCAGAGGTGGCTCAGCTCCAACCGGCACTGAGCCACCGCCCAGCGGGCACCCGCATTCCGCAGCTCAGCAGTGCCTGCAACCACTGGGCTGCGGAACAGCAAACGGGGCAGGGATGGGGCCGTTCTGGGGAGGGGGGAGGCCGACGTGATGCGCCAGAGGCGTGCCTGGGGGCGGGCGGGCAGGAGGAGGATCCATGGAGCTCCGCTCCGCAGGATCCTAGGTGCTCGTGGAGGCTGTGTGATATTTTCCCCCTCTAACTACTTTTTCTTGATCCTGAACTTGGTGTGATTTAGGCTAGTCCAGAAATACACTAGATTTTGCATAGTAACTAAACAAAATTCCTCCTCATGATCCACTTTGTCTAGAGCTGCAATCCTATACACCAGTGATTCCTAAACTATACTAGGGAGTTGGGAGCACCATAAGTGTGTGGCTGGGGGAGGGGCTATGGCAGCAACGTGGTTGCCAGGATTGCGCTGCTACTGAGGGGGAGTTTAACTTACCTGAGTCAGTGCCGGCCTCCGGGGGTGCAGGATGCCTCTACAGGGATGCCTCCCCAAGCCTCTGTAACAGTACAGCAACACAATCAAAAAACACATCCTGTTTTCCATCACAAACTGGAAGTAGTTCTCAATCATATTTTACTGTTACAGAGGCTTTAGGAACCCTGCAGAGGCATCTGAAAAGTTCCCTGCATCCCCCAGAGACTGGTGCTCTCACAGGTAAGTTTTAAAAAAGCCCTCCTCCCCAGCAGCCACACAATCCTGAGGATAGCATTGCTGCCTTCCCCTCTTCCTGCTCCTTTAAGGAGCAGGGACAAGTGCTGCCTTGGCTGATGGGTTGTGACCTCCTAGTTTGGGAACCACTACTATCCAGTATTTCTCAAACTGTGGCTCGCAACCCACTAGGTGGGTCACGATCCAATTTCAGGTGGGTCCCCATTCATTTCAATATTTTATTTTTTAGACTTTATGCTACCCTGGTATGTGACTGCATTTGGAGAAATGTTACATATCTGTACTTTTAATAGGCTATTATGTAGTATATGCTTTTAACAATGATACTAAATGGGACTTATTCCTGGGTAAGTGTGTTTAGGAGTGCAGCCTTTGTTAAAAATTTTCTGGCTTGATGATGTCACTTCTGGTCATGACATCACTTCTGATGGGTCCTGACAAATTCTCATTCTAAAAAGTGGGTCCTGGTGCTAAAAGTTTGAAAACCACTGCTATACACACTACTGAACACAATAGAATTTACTTCTGTGTTCACAAGGATAGGCTTGTGCTGTAGTGTCTACCTTCAGCTGAAGTGGAATGACTGAGAATAGGTAGTATTTGACTCTCCATAGTGTTTCCTGTTGAAAAATCAACTGTACAAAGCAATGATTTTTAACTCTAAAAGTACCAGGTAGCAAAATTATACTTTCTGGTTAAATAGTGGTTTTATATGGGTGAATTTTCAGCAGGGAAAACCCCTACTTTTGAGATGTGATCCTGATCACAGCCTCATGTGGCTACTAACTGAATAACATCAGCCTGTAACAGCACCACCAAAACTTTATGCGTCACATGTAGTTTTTTTTTCTGCAGAAGTTATTTATTTCAATAGTGAAATCACTCTTCCTTAGGAAAAACAAATCAGTTCAAGTCAATTGCTGCTTTCATGTCAAACTGAAAGAATTATGCAAGCTGAACTTTTTTCTTTAGTCGAGAGGAGCAAAGTTTTACTTTCAAAATACCTCTCAACATGCTTGGCTATTTGAACAGGGTACAAAAGATTATTGTGTTGAAGGGATACCTCCAATCTTAAGGAAAATGATGGGGCATAGGGACAGTCACTATATTTTGTGGCAACCAAGAGTCCAATCCTGGGCTCAGTGCCACGGCTTCATGCTGCCATGCACTGTTGTAAACGTGCCGTAAGGCATGTTTGTGAGCCTCACCACTGGGCTACCGCCCGTGCTAGCCCAGCGCTGGCAGGTGCTGGGCCAGCGACGGGCTAGTTTGGGGTGGGCGCCCAGCCTCTGCTGCTCAGCATCTCACGGACTGCCAAGCCACGCCACGGTAAGCGGGGGAGGGGAGGAGGCGTTCTGGGGAGGGGGAGGCCAGCAGGGGGGAGGCATGATGGGGGGCAGGGAGGGGGTGGGCAGAAGGCATGCCGGAGGGAGGGAGGCGGGTCCGTGGAACTCCGCTCCACCGGATCCAAGGCATTCATGGAGGGCTTGGCACCCTCCAAAAGGTTGGTGGTAAAGTGAGTAGCCCCATTATGGGGCTGCTTCCCTTACCCGAGAGAAGAGGACGAAAGTCCCCTTCTCCCAAGGTGCTGCCTGTGGTAGTCTGAGGCACGCAGGATCCGGTGGCAGCCATATTCGGTACCGCTGAAACTGGGCGCCTTGGGCAACTCAGGATCGGGCTGTAAGCTGTTTGTTGATAAAACCGGCACCTCTAGAATACTAAAGGAAGCACAATATAGTGGGCAAGGGGAGATCCGCAGATCACCAGTATATGTTTAGAATGTGTTACTTTCTAAAGGTCACAGTAATTAGGGGATTATTATTATTATATTGTGGGCACACTTGCCAAACTCTAAAAGAAAATCAACTCAGTTCATGTAAAAGATGATCTTTGCAGATTACATGCACATCACAAGTGATCCTCAGGAGGGTTTTGGCAAATTGCCCCCAGCCTACACTACTTTGAAAGGACTGGAGATGGACTGGAGATCAAATCAACTCCAGTCTTGTCACCTTTGACAAAGCAATCAAAACTCTGTTGGGGAGCTTTTGGCAGTTGCTCTGTAGAATCCCAGTAGTTACTATCATGAACCACATCTTCAGCAGGCACAGAAGCATGAAATGGAGGCAATTTGCTGAATCTAGAGTGGGATTTGACTTGAATTTTTGATTTCCGATGTGGTGTTTCTGGTTATGCTATAGTCTTACAATGCACTACCAATGTCCAATCATTCGTCTTTCACAACCCATTGGCAAGCCTCATCCGCTTATTAATTGTGATTTATCATTCTGTGATGAAATTTTGCCCTCACTCAGTAGTTAAACATGTTGAGATCGTATAGTGTTTTTTCCTGCAGAAGAGCTAATTTGGTTGCCTATTTTGCACTAAATATATTTCCAAAGGCAACTATGATGTTATCTGAACTTTAGATTCATTCGGTTAATAGCATGTAATGCACACTTCAGTTGTACAGCAAAAAATCTGTACAACTGATGAAATGGGGCAAGAGAAATCATGAACAATCTTATGGAAGCAGGTGATTTAGAAAAGCTTTGTCACTTATTAATAAAGAATGAGTAATCTAGATTTATTTTGCACTTCCTCAGGCCACTGATTGACTTATTTGACAAACGTTACTACTTATCAATTCCATACAAAGAATGCAAGCAGAGAAGGAGGTAAGGGTGATCTTGTGACCTAAATCTCTTAACACTGAAGTTTTATCCTTTGTGTCTACTCCTATGAAATAATTGCAGGCTGAAGAATTAGAAAACTCCCCACCTGTTCACTTTCCAGTCCTGAACATATTTTTTTCTGGGAACCTAATAATACTGTTATGCACACTACTGTGTCTTCTGTCCAATGCTAATCTGTGCTGGTGCAGTGGGGCTGCATGGCCTCCACTATATCCAGCACAGCTTAGGAGCAGGCTGGAGGTCTCCTCAGGGTAAGAAGATTTTTCTCCCCCTTACTCCAAGTAACGCCTCAGCCTGCCCAATAGGGCTACTTGGATCTGCACCAACTAAATCTCTGGTGCAAATCCAGGCAGCCCCGTGTATGCTGTGGGATGCCAGACCCAGGAAAGAGGTTAAAATACAGCAAAGGCCTCCTCCACCAATCCCACCCTCCTAGGCATGTTCCACCATGCCCCTGCCCGGTGACACCCTCTCACAGCATCCAGAATGCTGTTCCCCCTCCTGCCTCTGCACTGTTTGGCACTTGTCTTACCTCCCCCAGCAGCTGGGGCCTTTGATGCAGCATTGGTGGGACAGCACAGGCCTTTCCATCTGCTCTGCAGAGTTGTTGCAAAAATGCTTTATGGCACATTTGCAGCACAGGAACTTCTACACTAGCAGACTAGGTAGAGTTGCACTTGTGAGTGCCATGCAACTGTGATGGTGACTACGGATAGTCAAACACTGATCTGTACTGCTTTATCCACTTGATGTTCCAGAGGAGTTTAGGATGCCTGCATGATTCTCATGATCGTGAAACTGAACTAGTCATCCACTCATTACACTGGTCAAATGAATTGAATTTATTTGATATTGCATCAAGTTTCTAAACTCAGATTTTAGACAGCTAAGTTCAGACTTAATTTAAGAATGAACTTTGATATAATGAACACCATTTTTCTGGAGTGGGAAAGCTGTGGGTAACAGAACTTATAACAACTAGAAATATGGCTTATTATGTAACCTGCAATTTCATACATATAGTTTGATGAAAAGCTATATTGTGTTTTGAAACAAGGCAAAGACTGTAGCCTAATGCTTTTCTTTTTTGTAGTACACGGAAATATACAGTGCCTGACCCTCCCGGTCTCTTTGATGGCCATGTCTGGCCCATGTATCTTAAACACAGAAAGGAAATGGAGGCCAGTGAAGTTGATGTTGGTAAGTCAATAGGGATGCAAATTGTATGGCGCCATGTATCTGTTTTTAAACATTCAAGAGTGTCTTTTGAGTTTTTATTGTAAGGAACACTTGACAATAACTTGATTGAGTCCCAATATGGGGAAAAACAAGATAAAAGTTTAGTTAATAAATATGGGGAAAACAACTAATGCTGTATATGTCAAGATGTGACAAGCTAGAGTGGCAAATGTCTTTTGTTAGCGTTTATGTAAGTCAATAATATATTGACAGCACAATTCTATTCTCTATACTGGCACAGCAACCAATGTGCTGTTGCAAATGTGCCGTAAAGCACGATGCGACTGTGCAGAAGATAGGGGCACCGGTGGGAAAGCCTACACCATCCCACCGCCGCCAGTGGAAGCCTCAACGTGCACCAGATTGGGAAACTTCCATGGAGGGCAGAGAGGGGGTGTAATGGAGTGGGAGGTAGGCAGGATTGGGGACACAGGCACACACTGTATCCTATCCTCCTTCCCAGGTCAGATGTGCAGGCATGGCTCCACTCAGACTTACTCTGGCAAATTAGCAGGTGTAGGTCTGAGTAAACCTGTTGTTGTGGGTAGGGCTTTTTCCCCAGGGTCACATTTCCCTTACTTTGAGGATACTTCCAGCCAGCTCAATTCCCACACAAGCTGAAGTGCAGCCCCTCTGGCCCCACCTGCATCAGTGCTGGATGGGATTGGGCTGGGAATTTGTGTGCAGCTCCATCATAATGTTTTGAATCATTGGTCTGCTGGTCCACTGATCCTGAAGGCTTATGTAAGAGCACTACAAGGCTGATAAAGATGTGTAGCTAGTAGGCTAGATATCTAAATCCATGCTAAATTTTAAAATCATTATGCACATTACTGCATGTGAAATTTTTAACTGTCTGTACTTTTTTCAGTATATCTGGATGGATTGAAGTCCAAAGATGACCTTTATATGCAGGTCTTTGAAGATATACAGAACAAGATTTTAAATTGTTCATAGGTGAATATATCTGTTTAGCTGGTGGGGGGATGTGCATGTAAGGAAGTGAGCAAGTATGCTCTCTTCATTTTTGCTATGGAATTGATGACTTTTTGCATAATTTGAATATTAAATTCCTTCTTCTTACTTTTCAGGATCTGTGGAAACCTGAAAGATCTGTGTACAAATTTGATGTAAATACTGTTTTGGATTTTAACATGTAGGTTATTAAAAATCTTTCTGATAACTGTCCTTTGAAAAATTTATGTATATAAATGAAAGCTAAGGTAATTTATTTACAACTCAGCTGTGGACATGATTTTTTAAAAATCTTATTTTATATTTCATTGCTTTAAATGTGTATGTTTTAAGGATGCTTTTTTTAAAAAACAAACACCTATATAAGGTTTTTAAAATATTTTTAAGTGTTTTAAGCCACTTTAGCTGTCTTCAGGAGATAAGCAGTATAAAAATTGAATAAATAAAATACTATTTATGTTTGTATCTTGATCAGTAGCAAATCTCTGCTTATTAATTGCTTGTATAACAATACATTGTACTCTAAGTAAAGAGGCATATTTGTGTTTGGTCTCATTTTTTTTTTTATGCTGAGAAATATTATTTGGCACTGTTGGCATTCTACAGTAGACCCCACTTTGGGTGGATTATACATGCAATTTTCAGAGCCATTCTGGAGTGATTTTAATGCATGAAAATACACTGCCATGAGGCTGGGTGACTTCCTTCCTTTCAAGTGAAAGGCCTAAGGGGCCTAAGTGTTGCTTTTTAAGTGGCAGAAGAAATTAGTCAACATTTCTAAATAACCTGTGAAAAAGTTAGAAATATATTTAGAAAAAAATTAGTAATATCACTGATTAAAGTTATATAAATACATATCCTCAGTGACATACTCAAACAGTTTAAGATACCAACAGTGCAATCCTGTACATATGTACTTAGAAATAAGTCCCACTACAGGGTAAACCAAAAGTAGGTGGACAGTAGGTGGAATAGGGTTTGTGTTAGGGTTATACTATAACGATGGTGTTCATTATAACTATGGCCTTTGTGTTATATTACAGTAGAACCTCTTTAAGTTGCCCACCCAAGGGACTGGAGGAAATTGGTCAACATAGGGAGGTGGTTCACATAGGGGGGGGGGGAGGCATTTAAATATTATCATGTTCAGCTCCCAGGACAACAAATGCAAGGCCAAGTTATTATTTAGATTGGATTTTTTAAAAGTTTTATTGCAAATGTCAATGAGAATTGAACCTCTTGTGATGCTTACTATTTATATCATCTATATCAAGAGACAGTGAATAAACAGCCCACAATCAGTGTTTTAAAAAACCCCTGAAAATTCATAAGGTTAAAAAAATTGTAAGTTAAAAAAAATACTTGGTTTCATAGCAGACAGGCAGACCAATGCAATCCCTTGTCAGCCCATAGCACGTAGCATGTTTACGTAGCCCCAACAGCTAAAAACAAACACTTTTTTACTTAGGCTGCCTGGCCTCCACTGGGTCTCCTCAAATTCACTAAATGCCAGAAGGTGTTTGATACGGTCCCTCACTAAAAGCTGTTGAGAAAACTCCACAGTCGGGGAATAAGAGGACAGGTCCTCTCATGGATTGGGAACTGGTTGAGGACTAGGAA
Source organism: Tiliqua scincoides (assembly GCF_035046505.1). Classification (NCBI taxonomy): domain Eukaryota; kingdom Metazoa; phylum Chordata; class Lepidosauria; order Squamata; family Scincidae; genus Tiliqua; species Tiliqua scincoides. The sequence continues at coordinate 41,090,986 of NC_089828.1, read as the reverse complement.
ACAGAGAGTGGGTGTCAATGGGCAATTGACAAAAAAAGTGGAGAGGTGGAAAGTGGAGTGCCTCAAGGATCTGTCCTGGGACTGGTGCTTTTCAACATCTTCATAAATGACCTGGAAACAGGGATAAGCAGGGAGGTGGACAAGTTTGTGGATGACACTAAACTTTTCTGAGTGGTGGACCAGAAGTGGACCAAACCGGGAGAATAGGCAGCAAAACAGCAGTTGTGTTTCAATATAAGTGTAAAGTAATGCACTGGTGATGGGAATCAAAGTGAAAGGACAGTGGCTTCACTGCACAAGCAACCTCATGTCCCTCACAACTTGGTACATGTCCAGGTACAATCGGCAGCTAGCGCAGGTCTGTTGGCTATGTGCAGTGCACCCACCTCTAAAAACCCTTTTGCACATGTGCTAGCCAGCGTAGGGGAGGGATTGTCGCGTGCCTTCTTGCTTTTCCAAGATGGGACAAACCAGACAAAACAGGCCCACAGTATCGCGTTCAGTGGGCAACTTACGGAGGGTAAATTAATACTCTGTGCAATGGTCAAAGTGGTCAAGATACAACTTACAGAGGTGGTCAATATAGAGAGGTAGTTCTCCCATAGTGTATACGCAGTGTCTATCCATAGCTGTGCCAAAATGGGCTGCACTCAAGCAGTTGGGAGGGGGGCTTGAGAGCATAAAGGTAAGCCTCCCAATCACCAATGGGCCTCCTCAGACCTGTGCCAGCTCTTCAGCTTGGGCGAGTCCAAGGTGACAAAGGGCATATTGACTGCTACCAGAGGGGATAGCATCTAATGCAAGTTGCTGGTGCCAAGTACAAACCCCTCCTGCATCTGACCTTCCTTCCCTGCTCCATTATGTGTACCCACCCACCCACTCCTACTGAGTCACCTTTGTCAGCAGGTACTTCTTTTCCTGCCATTGTGCTGGGGGCCTTTCTGGTAGAGGTCTGGGAGCATATGGCTCCATATGCTTCAGGAGTGCCATTTACAACTACCATAAGGTGTCTACATCTACCAGCTGTAGTAATCAGATGACACTATCAGAGTGCTGTTAATGTCATCAGCTAGAACAAAATACTTGTTTCATAATTCTCTGACTTCTCAGGAAAATTTTACCCTTTTTCTAGGGATTAAATTCATTGATGTCTTGCATGGGAGCTAGCTAATAAAAGGATCCATTTAACAGGCTAATTAACATATAGATCAAACAGGGAAAGTGACAGGAGAGAGTAAGCCTCACTGAAATGGCATTAGTCATGCTTTCCTGAATTACAGAGCTGTATAAAATAATGATCATACATGAAATTCTACCTTGAAGTGTGAATGTTTTAATATAAAAAGGGCAGCCTAGTCTGGAAATCAAAACCTTTTGACCTGATGCAAACTTAGTAGACCAAGATAGGTGTCTTCACACTATGTTGTTGGCAGCCTTCAGTCTCGAAAGACTATGCTATCGCACTCTGAATGGTGGTTCTGGAACAGCATCTAGTGTGGCTGAAAAGGCCAATTCGGGAGTGACAATCCCTTCCACACTGGGAGCAAGTGCAGTCTGTCCCTGGTCTGTCTCCCTGGCTATGGGCCTTCCTTCTTTGCTTCTTTGCCTCAGTCTGTTGGCCAAGTGTCTCTTCAAACTGGGAAAGGCCATGCTGCACAGCCTGCCTCCAAGCAGGCCGCTCAGAGGCCAGGGTTTCCCACTTGTTGAGGTCCACTCCTAAGGCCTTCAAATCCCTCTTGCAGGTGTCCTTGTATCGCAGCTGTGGTCTACCTGTAGGGCACTTTCCTTGCACGAGTTCTCCATAGAGGAGATCCTTTGGGATCCGGCCATCATCCATTCTCACAACATGACCGAGCCAACGCAGGCGTCTCTGTTTCAGCAGTGCATACATGCTAGGGATTCCAGCACATTCCAGGACCGTGTTGTTTGGAACTTTGTCCTGCCAGGTGATGCCGAGAATGCGTCGGAGGCAGCACATGTGGAAAGCGTTCAGTTTCCTCTCCTGTTGTGAGCGAAGAGTCCATGACTCGCTGCAGTACAGAAGTGTACTCAGGACGCAAGCTGTGTAGACCTGGATCTTGGTATGTTCCATCAGCTTCTTGATGCATTCCTCCCTGCATTATCATCTCTGTGCATGAACTGGAGGTTGTCCATGACTTTGTGTACCTTGGCTAAATGATCTCCGACACTCTTTCTCTCAATAACGAGCTAAACAAACGCATCGGTAAAGCAGCTACCACATTTTCCAGACTCACAAAGAGAGTCTGGTCTTCACACTAAGGTGTTAGCAACTGCAGAGCCCTGGGCTTAATAGGGGTGTGAAAGGAATTGGCTACCAGAAATTGTAGGGAACGGTGGGAATGAGGGGCCTTGATCCTGCAGCTGCTACTGCATTCCTAATGTGACCTTCCAAAAAAATTGAATTTCATTACTATGTTCAAGCATTGCTGTGCAACACAGGCTTATTTTTGTACTTTGGTTATAAAAGCCGTACCACTATAAAACTCTTGAGTTTGCAATTCTTCATACACATATTACGTCAAGTTCGTTTATTTGACTTTTAGCCTCATCAGGCTAACATGGCTTTGGTTTGCATAATTAAGGGCCCAATCCTATGAACCCAGTGCCAGCCCTCCACCGGCGCTGAGCGTCACAAACGTGCCATAAAGCATTTGATTACAAATTCCAAATGTTCATTGTCATCTTGAAAGTTCTGCATGCCCCTTTTGGCCAAGAGTCAATTAAGACTAAAAACTGGTATGTAGCATTAAAAACTGACTGGTCCAAACCACTGTTGCCTCTAAGGGGTCCATGCCAGTGCAGCATCGCAATGCCACCTCTGGATGTTTGGTGATGGTGTCATGTCATCACCAAGCTTCCAGGCTGCCAACCTCTGTGCTGTGCAGAGCTCAGCTAGGAGGTGCCTAGCTGTGCTGCCACACATCTTAGTGGAAACAGTGGTCCAAACTCTGTCTTCAATGTATTTAATGTTCTGCTTTGTTGACACTTATTAATCAGTCTTTGTATTCAGAGCTGTTCTTTCAATGTGTTTGTGCCAGATAACAACACTCTGCTGCAATGAGTCACTGGTGTTCTTGTTTTTTATCTGAAGTTATGTGATGAGGCATGTCCCACTGATTCCTTGCTGACAGGCAGTTTAAAACAGCGTGATTAAGTGGATAAGAGTGTTGGACTGGGACCTTGGCATCTCCCTCCCTCCCTTCCTCCCTCCCTCTTTCTGCCTCAGTTATCCAATAAATGAAATTAGCATACATCATGGGTCTGCCTCAATGAAAAGAAGGGTGAAGCCTCATCCCTCAAATGGTGGTTTAGATCCCAATCCTATCCTCACCAGTTTACATGATGCAGTGGCATTAGAGTGCACACTGCATTTTATGGGGGGGGGGGAACCATACAGCTAGGTAAAAATAGTTTTTCTTACCTCCTAGTAGGCCACCTAGTCACCAATGGGTCTCCTCAGAACTTTGCCAGCTATTTAACTGTGTAAGTCTAAGGAGGCTCAGGTAGTGTATCCAGGTGAGGAAAGTGGGATAGGATCTCAGCATGTGCTACCACTGCCAAGATCCACTCCTGAACTGTCCCCTGCCTGGCCTGCTCCCCACCTCCCCTGAACTTCTGAACCACTCATGACCTGCCCCCTCCCGCCTTACCCACCTCACACAGTTGGCTGTTGGCATGTGTGGATGTGTGGATGTGGATGGCTGTTGGCATGTGTGCGCAGGGTCTCTGGCCATTTGCACCAGTGGTCCCACAGCAGGGAGCTGTTGTGGTATTGCACTGGCACTTACTGCAGTGGTTTACGAAATCCACCATCATAAATGCCCAATAGAACTGGGCTGCCTGTCATACAGTGTAAGATATCTTAGACATTTTGATCTTAAAAAATTCCTTTAAGGCAGTGGTTTTCAAACTCTCATGGAGAGTTTGAGCCACTGTAAGTGCTTGCGGGGGCGGCGGGGAGGCAGCAGGGGCGGGTGGAAGGCAGCAGAGCGATCCCCAGGATCACGCCGCTCAGGGGGCTGCAGGGGCTTGGGTGCACGTATCCAAGCCTCCTGCAGCCTCCCCAGGGTGCAGGGAGCCCGGTGCGAACCTTTGGCAGGGCTCCCCACAGCAGTGAATGTAAAAGCGGAGTGATCGCACCCCACCTCTGCTAAAGCTTTGCTCCACCAGGTCCTGAGCCTCCATGTCGGAGGTTCTTACTTCTATGCTGACACTTGGTTCGCCATAGAATCGAGTAGTCCCATTGCAGGGGCTACTTGCCTTACCCAGGGGAAGGGGACGAAAGTCCCCTACCCCCAAGGAGCCTCCAGTGCTGCCCAGGTTGCACGCAGGATGCAGCAGCAGCCATTTTCTGCGCCGCTGCAGCTCTGGGCACTAAGCTGCTCAGGATTGGGCTGCCCGTCTATGGTAATGATCTGTCATGCACCACCATATATCTTGTAACATCCATTCTTCAGTAACGCTGAGCAGATGGAAGCGGGGGCAGGCAAGCAGGTCCTAGAGAGACACAGTATTAGTCTGCCAAGCAGTACATTTCCTCAAAGCAACAGCATATTCTCAGAAGAACCCAAGGCTATTTCCTGCCAACTAACTGCAAAAACAGGCTTGTTTCTCCTTTGTTGACCACATTCAAGATTGATAAACTGTGGGGTATTTCCAGTAGCTAGTAGTTGTATAGCTTGTAGGCTGCAGTCCAAGGCAAGCTGCTATGTAAAAGCCTAGAGAAGTGTATCTGCTCTTGACCCGCCCTCCCCCCCAAAAATCAATCATTCTCAATACGTTAGCTACTTCCGCTCTCCATTGACACTAAAACCTAATGTCATACCTCCCGCCTCCTCATACTGTACACAGATGAACACCAAGTAACACCAATAAAATAAAGTTGGTAATGTATAAGAAAGTGCTATCCATTGGCAAGAAGTTCAGGTCTTCAGAAATACTCCTTGACTATAAAATACTATGACAAGAACTCAGGGGAAGAGAGCAAGCACCAATCTGATGGGGGCGGATATCTGATTTCCATACATTCCTTCATGCACTGGCTCTTGGGTGTGGAATGCCCATGTGTGACTGTTAATCAGATGGACATGACTGAACATATGAAGCAGCCTTATCGTGATTCAGACCATTGTCCATCTAGTTCTCTGGCAGTGACTTTCCATGGTTTCAGACAGGGGTCTTTCTGAGCCTTGCTTGGATATTCCATATGTCAGACCCAGGACCTTCAGCAAACAAAACTGGTGTTCTCCCACTGAGCTATGCCCCCTTCTTCATGAGTATGGACATAGAAGTCTTAATGAGCCAAATTGGACTACACTGCAGGGCGCTATGATTCCAGGAGAAGCACATATAGATTTATAGCAGCTTAAACTTGGGAATCAAATCCAGCATTATGCTGTGAAATCCAAAACTCCAGGAAGAAACTTCTTCAGAAGTGGGTTTTTTAAAAAAACAAGACATTTGCAGAAAGTAATGTGTAGTAATCCAACTTCTACATGTTTCCCAGATATTTTGTCTTTGGGAAAAGACACACACAACATTTTTAGAGCAGTGGAGTTGATCTGAAAGTTCTCTCTTTGCATTCTATTTAAATAAATCTCTCCATGCTCAGCCATGAAGCTTCCTTGGTGACTGCAGGGTCCAGTTAGTGGCGTAGCTAAGGGGGTGAAGCAGGTAGCAGTTGCACCGCGCATCAAGCTTTAGGGGGGCAACAAGCTGAGTTTGACACTAGTGACCAAAACTGAAAATCTTGATATGAATGACTAAATAACATCATGTTATATATCATTGGAAAGGTAATTTAATTCAGAGTGCAATGAAACAAATGGCACTGGAATATCAGTTTTCTATCAAAAGGTATGGCCAATTAACCAGAAAATGAAAACACAACTGGCTTGTGGAACAAAAAGTGAATTTGCTTAACTCCGAACTGACCTAGAAGACTGTTTGTTCTGAGTGCCAATGAGATGTTATTATGATTCAGCATGGAACCAATAACTTTTTATTTATTTATTTATTTAATTAAATTTGATCTTGTCATGCAGAAGGGACTACAAAATCTTCTTGGTTGCAAGATAGATGCCTTAGCTATGCCACTAACTGGGGGGAGGCAGCAGAGCAAGTGGGTGTTGAGCTGCTGGGGGAGGAGGTGGGTTCCTCCCAATTTTCACTTTTTAAAAAGCCTGGATGTGATGTCACTTCTGGTTGTGACATCACTTCCGGGGCAACATTTTGAGCTTGGCACCGGGCTACACGATCATTAGCTACGCCACTTGGTCCAGTCACTATCTCTCAGCCTAATGCACCTCACAGGGTTGCTGTGAGGACAAAAAGAGGGAAGGAACTATGTACACCGCCCAGAACTCCATGGGGGAAGGGTGGTATAAAAATTTGAAAAAAATTTTCATAAACAAACATTGAAGAAGACATAAGCAAACTGAAGGAAAAAATGGTTCTGCAAAGTGTGAAACAGAAGCTTGCTGTGCACAGCACTGATTGGCTAGTTCCTGTTGCCTCATAATCCCCAGAGCACTTTAAAAACAGGTGGCAAATGAACAGATAAATGCATGATGTTCATGCAGTACTTTAAGAAATAAAAAAGGTAGACAATTAACCTGAAGGATGGGGAAGAAGCAAGGCTGATGACTGAGAGCCCAATCCTATCCAGTTTTCCAGTGCTGGTACAGCCATGCCAATTGGGCATGCACTGAATCCTGCTGTAGGGGGGGACGACAATCATGGAGGCCTCCTCCAGGTGAGGAAACATTTGTTCCCTTTCCTCAAGGCTGCATTTCGGTTGGGTAGAATTGGGCCTTGAGCCAGCCTGGGCTCAAGGCTGGTTGTTATGCACATTTGTCATTTCACTTGCAAATTGGGCTGACCAACCTAGCTACAGCACTCTTTTTATATTAGATCTATCTGCTCTGCTTTGTTTAACAAGAAACTTATTTCCATGTGAGTGAATCTGGGCATCAAGCTCATAAGTAAGTACTGAAGTGGCCAGAGGGTGAGGTGACTGTTACTGTTTGTACTGAGCAGTGAGATGCAGGTAGCTGTAAAAAGTTGAAGTGCTTTTTACCCCAAGACTGCTGCCACCTCCCTGCAGCCTACCTCAGACAAGGCTTGGAATCATAAGTCAGCAGCTCCTCTTCCTATCTTTCTTCTTCTTTGCAGTCTGTTCATGTCCTGCACTTCCTACTATGTTTAAAGATACTGCAAAGAAGAAGGAAAGAGGTAAGGAAATAGGCACAGTTGAGGTACTCCCCAAAGCTTCTGAAAAGAAGTCAGAGCTACTTGAGCCCCCAGGAACACAGATCCAGAAGTAACACCACACTGCAAACCTGATCTTTTAGGGGGAGTGCAACCCCACCAAGTGTAGCTTGAAATCTAAACCAGGAGCTACTCTACTTATTTATTATTCATTTATCTCACCTTTCCTCTAAGGCACTCAGTACAGCATACAAAGTTCTTCCCCTATACTCTGATCCATAGTGGCTCTCACTAATTCTGTTACCAAACAATAGTACTTCCATCTTGCCTGGTTCAAACTGCAGTTTGTAAACACATCAAATTTTTCATTGATCTCAGGCATCTGTCCTGGACCTCCATCAGCTCCCCAGAATCTGACGGAGAGACACAACTGTGTGACCTCTGCAGACTGATGACACCACACTCCAAATCCCTGAATGACCTCCCACATTGGTTTTATATAGACAAATGAGATGGAACCCTGTAAACCATCCCTCAAATTAATTTTTTAAAGCAAATTCTTCATGCTTGTGTGGCTGAGGAAGTATGCTTGAAAGTATACAAACTGAAATCTCATGATCTGGAAGGATGGATTCCTTCCAGGGCTTGGAAATGAAACACGTACAGCTCACGATTGGATCCCCTTGCCCCCCCCCCAAAACTAGCAAACCCGGAAGACATTGTACCAAATAATTGGAAAAAAATTAGTATGGATTAAACAAAAGGACACAACTAAAAAAATTTGGTTTCATTTATACACGTCAAATTCAGTTTTTTCTTGATCCAGAATCTATGGCTGCAATCCTGCATACACTTACCTGGGAGTAAGACCCACTGGAATATTGAGACTTACTTCTGAGTAGCTATGCATAGGCTTGAGTGCAGGTACTGTATTACGTATATTAGCAGTGAGTCACACATACATGGACTTGCTTATGTGGTGAACAATAAAATTAAGACAGAATGAAGCCCCTTTGTGGAGATGTAAACCACCCCAGCTGGGCTGCGAGAAAGGGAAAGTCATTATGCAAGAATGGGATGGAGGGAAAACAGAACCCAAGTGAACTGCATCCAAAAAGATCTATCAAGTCAGCAGGAGTCACACCAGAACATGTGCTCTGGCCAAAAGTAGCTCTCCCTGGAGAAGATTTGATCTTAAATATCAACCTTGGTTACAGTTCACAAAGCTGGTCTCTGTCAAGTCTGGCTGTGATGGTCAGATCTCAATGTACTAAGCAGAGGGAGGGGGATTGTTGTGTATACAAGTAGGGAACAGGAGGAAAGAAAACACTGCTTGCTTTAGTATGTCACAGTTCAAAACATGTCACCAAAAGCAAGGGGTGAAATGGCATTGTAGAGCAGCTTCATGTGCCTGTACCTCACAAACAAATCCTCCCTTAAACATAATCCTCCTAGAAATCCAGAGGAAGGAGTTGGATCCTGAAGGATGATATCTCTAGCAATCTACACTAACAGTATATTAAGGCATTCTGAAAAGACATCCTCATTTGGGGATTCTTGGAGCAGGTGTTTCTTAACAAGAAGAGCAGTAAAGGCAAGCTAGCTTCCTTAAAAGACAGTCTGCCTGCTGCTTTTGATCTTCCCCTGGGAGATTGGGTTCTATGGCTTAATTCAAGCGGGGTCCAACAGGCCCCAGAGTGTCCCCTAGAATCTTCACAATGCAATGGGATTCCATGGCAGACATGCAGAGGTTCCTCAAAGCCAAATGACTGGTCAGTCAGAAGATCTGTAATCACATATCTCAGTGGTTTAATAGTAACAAAACCAGCCTCAGGAGGAGGAGGGGGCATGACTTGGATTGAAATAGTAGCACTAAAGGAAAAGGGGTTTGTACATTTGTCCCAGTGGGGCAAACACAAACTTTAGAGAGTGATTTAAGGGTAATTCACTGGGGAAGGGCTAGACCTTCTCCCTCCAGCACCACTGCCTTGGTTCAATTTGGGGCCTGTAGCTGCTTTTAAGTTAAGATAAAAGCATCATGAGTTTCAACCATGATGAAACCAACAAGTAGTGGTTTCAGGGGTTAGCCAGGTCGGGGAATGGCTGAGAACCATGTCCATCAGAAGGACTGACCAGCCAGCCAGGCCAACTGCTGATCATTGCCAGTACTGGTGGCATAAGTCAGCCAAGAGATTTGTACCTGGTGCTGCCATCTACAAATGGGAAGTGTTGCAAGGTGCAAAAACCAAGATGTTACAAGAGATCCTAGATGTTGCACAGTAATCCCAGGTTCCAAAGCAAACTCAGTAGACAAAAGTGATCAAATCCAGACCTTTATTGTAATCCATCAGCAAAAGGTGGTAAATCCATCCACGTCTCCAAAGGAGACTGCGTGCATCAGAAATGGGGAGAAGAGAAGCCCCAAAGGAGACTGCTTGCACCAGAAGTGGGGAGAAGAGAAGCGTGTAACTTTTATTACAGCTGACTTTTATTACAATCTGGGGTTCCCTCCTTGAAACACATTCATGGAGACAATTCATTGGTGGGTTCAAAACATCTGTTGTTCTATAATAGGCCATCTTATACATCAACCATATACAATATACCCCCAACAGTCAGCAAATGGCACTGCACTTCAATTTAGCTCACAAGTGATCTCACCTCATCGCATGACTATCGGATGATGTACTGTGGCCTTCGTAATGCAACATACTTGCCATTGACGTCATGGCGTGTGTGTTCATCTAAAAACTGCTGCGAAATGATTTTCTGTGGGAATCTGACCTTTGCAATGTGTTAATCCGGAAATGCTTTGCTGTGAACCGGAAGATAGCCTTGAACCTTTCATTGCTGTTAGACCACCACAGCTTATTTCGGCTAACGTTAGTTACATGTGTCAATGCACCAAACTGGTTTTAAAATGAACAAGAAATATAAGGAAACTAAGCTGACTAGTATCCTTCTATGAGAGCTGGTGTGAATATTTGCTTTCTAGCATGTGTGTGCACAGCCTAGTGCTCCAAAAGTCTTCAAACTGGACGTTTCTGAACTTAAAGCAATATTAAAACTTCAAGCCGAATTTTAAACTGCTGGAGTATATTTTTTTTTCTGTACTCTGAAGACAAAGACTTCATTCAAATGTATCTACATTGTTCTGCTGTAATGAGAACACAGCGGCACACAGCCAAATCTCAGCAAACTGTTTGTGAGAACCATACTCAAGTTGAACATTCAGAGATGGACCATGCTGTTTACATTTCAGGTAAGCATCCTATACCATAACTACCAGGCTTACCGTGCATCAGGAAGGTCCCCCAGAGGCCCATACAACATTGAGGACCTTCTAGCGAACTGTTCCCATTGACCAGTGTGAAGGAAACTTTTACTGCTGCCAAAGATTCCCCCAATTCACCAGTGGGGTGGGATGAGCCATTGCTTTATGTACCACAGTCTTCTACAATGTTGAACAGCTCGTTTCTTCAGCCTTCAGCCTCACAGGGAAATCAGTTGCCCTGTGAGGTTTCATGATTTTTCTCACAAGCAGCGGGCTTAGCACGGGGCAAATAGGGCAAATGCTCCAGGTGCTGAGCCTGTGTGATGCTAGGACCACACAGGAAGCTCACTGAGGCTCCCGACATGGTCGGAAACGGCACTTCCAGTTAGTGCAGTTTAAGACTGTGGGGAAGCCTCAGAATGTTTCCCCAGTTGCTGAAAGTTGTGTGAGGCTCTGTTGCGCTTTGAAGGTGCGTGGGGTGAGTCTTTGCATCTTCCTGTCTTATGTGTTCCCTGAAGCATTTGGTGGGCCATTGTGAAATACAGGAAGCTGAATGAGATGGGCCTTTGGCCTGATCCAGCAGGGGCTCTTCTTATGTTCTCAGCTGACCTGAGAACTCATGTGCCAAATGTAGAATTCATGAGCTCGAAGGAGAAGAAGAGGAGGCACATCTAACCATTGCCTGAAGTGTCCAACAATGAACGGCAGTGCTGTCTGAGAGAAGCATAGCAAGCAGTGGGCAGTCTACACTGGGTCATTGGGTTCTTCTGTCTGCATCACAGCCAGATCAGCTCTGGCAGTGGTTGCTATAGCAACTGTGAGGGAGCCTGGCTCTCCAGAACCAGCTGCGAGGAGGGGGATAGGTGGAGAAAGAGGGCAAAAAAAGATCACTGGAGGTGACTAAAATTATCCCAAGTCCTGTAGGCTCTGCATATTGGAACGTAATTTAACCTGGCCTTTTGCACACGTACGTAAGCAGCATGCTGGCAACAAGAGGCGACTGTCGGGTTTGTATGAGTGTGCGATCTGCAGGGGCCCTTCCCTGATCATGTTTTAGCCAGGATCAGCAGGGGAGGGGTCATCGGCTGACTTACCTGCACCATGTGGGACTCACGTTACTCTTTCCGCTTCCAGCCCTCTGGATTATCACTCACAATTATTTTCAGCAGGTTCGTGACGAGTCATGTTGAAGAACAGCTGCAACCCCATTCCTAGCCAGTGCGTAACGATAAGCAGAGAGCCAGTTCCATCTGGAAGCAAAGGTCCACTCCAGCCAGGGGGTGCATTTAGGCAAGGATTCAGAAAGATACCCTTTGCCCACTTTTATGCCAAATCCTTTCCTTCTGGGCCTTACAATGCAAATCAGGCCACAGTACTTCAAGGGACTCTGTTTAGGTCTCCTACAGTGAGTTTCCAACATATTGTCACCTTCTAGAATGACCAAGAAACAGAACCAAAGGCCGTGGCTAAGCAGATGGGGGCCAGCTTGGTTCTCACTGATTCCCATTGAATTCCATGGAACAATATTGCACTGCTTACAATACTGATCTTGGTGACAAATGGGTTATGGGGAATAGCTGGAGAACTATGGAAGAGGTCATAATGAAAGCACTTGAGATCTCCTAAAACCTCCCCTGTCAAACCTGATGTGTCTTTACCCAGTCAATAATCTGGAATAAATCCCAATGGAGTTAAGAGCAGCTCCTTCCTTGCTGGCATTTCAGAAGTGAGTGATTTTTTTAATTTGGGTGGTGATTTTCCTTCCTGCTTTGAGGTGTTTTATTGTATCATTGTTTTCAACCGTTTAATTCAATTTTTTGATTGCTTGTTTTAACTCGTAAGCCACCTTAAGCTTTCTTTTTTTGGGATTGCAACAGTGGGTCAGTACATCTTTTAAATAAATAAATAAATAAATAAATAAATAAATAAAAGTATATTAACCCTAGACCACTCAAAAGCAGTTCACATATATTTATTTCAGCTATCCTTAAAACAACCTGTAAGGTAGGCCAAACTTATAAAAGCTCACAAACTACCTGCCTGAATGTTGGACAGATTATAATAGGCAGGTTTCATCCCCCTTCAACTGTGTCCAATATTTTAATGGAAGCCTGGATTCCTTCTTTCTGAAATAATTTAATTGGTGCTGTTGAGCACAGAAGTGGTATCTCATTGCCCCTATCCTTCATCTGCATAGGCCCTCCCTAATTTTTGTTCCTTGGTGTGGTGCTATACAACCACATAATGGGCTTTCAACAATATAACAAGACAGGAACCAACATTATATGTAAGAGAATAGTTTGCCTTGATGGCTCTCTAGCATAGGTAGCTTTTCTCCTCCTCCTTGTACTTTCCCTTCTTGTTTTTGAGGTCTCCTGCCTCAACAGGCTCCACCACCTCCCAATCAAGTCAGCCAGCCCCTCCATATCCACCAGCTTCAGCACCCAGTGATGATGTCATGAGCAGCCAGAACAGCTCTGTGTTTATCCTCCATCTTTGTGGGGTAACCAGATGTCCTCTTTTTCCAGGACATGTCCTCTTTTGTAGCCTTGTGTCCTGGAAAAGAACTTAAATATCCTCTTTTTCTCTGTGAGTAGGTCCCTGCAGGAGGTGCTTAAAGAGTTGGAAACCACTGTGTTGCTGTTAAACCAGGAGGACCTGGCTTCAGATCCTCAATAGGTGACCTTGGATATGTCATTTTCTCAGTCTAAGCAACATTACAGATTTGTTGTGAAAATAAAAGGAAGGGAAGGAGCCAGGTACCTTGGAGGAATTCCTTGCAGGAAAAATAGAATAAATGTGAAAAATAAGAATAATAAATTACTTGTTAAGGAATTTCATCCAAAAATTGGACAAAATTGGGTTCCCTGGTTTACAGGGGGCCAGGCAATCAATAGCGAGGGAATGCATGAGACATATAGTTCTTGGACGTCTGTAGCAGGAGGAAAGATCTTCATACCGTACAATCCTACATATGCCTACTCAGAAGTAAGCTCTACTGAGTTTAATGGCTCTGAGTTTAATGGTTTAATCCAAGCAGTTGTTACAGGATTGCAGACTTAGGTCCACTTCACTGCCCTTTCCTAACTGGCAACAGGCAAGCAACTACTATATTTATACCAGTCCTCGATTTCAACACAAGAAGGAGAGAATGAATGAGTAATTAGATAAGGGGATGAGTGGCCTTTAATGAGAGAATAGCAAACCTCTCCAAAAGGACTAACTGTTCATTTCAGTGCTATCTCAAGCTTGCTTTTTCTCTCCGAACACATCCTTCAACCTTGACATCTCACATCTCACATTGTCATGTGACAAAGTGGAAAAAAAATTCAGCATTTCTTCAAGCATAAAGGGGAGTGTTGTGTGTTTATGTTTGTGGTTAGAAGGGGTTCCATGGTAGTGTTTTCCCAACCCAAGTTCCAGAAGGGCAAGGAAGAGTCAGAACAGGCATCAAGTTTACAAGTGCAGGTGAACCAGTTGACAGCAATCTCAAAAGTGGTTCTGGACCCAGTCCAGATCTCCTTAAATTCATCTTACTCAACATCTTCACCATCACAGGCTGAAGGAGAAACACATACTATGTTGCAAGCTGAAATCTGTATTGGTGGTGCACATGGGGGGGGGGGAGAAGAGGTCATGAAGGTCCTCCTCTCCATGTGTTTGCTCCTCCTGCAACACACCCAGGGAACAGAGGATTAACTTTTATTTTCCCCCAACAAAATCTCCCCTTTTCTCTGTGGCTCACCCCACTGATGGAATTCCCTCCTGTGGGATTCCTTGCCCACCAAGTTCAGTCCCTGGCTGCATTTTAGAAAAAGAGCAAGGGCATTTTTGTTCCACCATCCTTAGGAATCAAGCTGATTTGAATCCTTCTCTGCTGCTGATAGTTTCTGAGTGCTGCTTTTTTGTTTTGCAGCATTTGGGAAAGGCTGTGGTCTGAGATCTTGCAAAGAACAGTGTGGCATTCATTTAAAAATAAGTAGGCATGGGCAGGTCATTGCCTCAGGCAGTAGTTTGGCACAGGATACCCACCTCCATCCCCACATCCCTCCCTTTTGCATCAAACTATGGTTTCCCAGTACCAAACCACGGTTTGAGACTTCCTGTTGAAACCAGGATTGTAGACCTGTTTGAAAGTTTGTTAGTTCAGATCACAGAAAACTATGGTTTGCTGTAAAAGATGATGTACTGGAGGGTGTAAAGAAAGGAGACAAATTGAGAGTTCATGGCCCACATTTTTCGCCCACTGGATCATGCATTCTTTGACCTGTTCATGTTCTGTTTCAAATTTCAAAAGCAATTTATATATTTTAGATATTACTTGCTCATCTGATCTTAGTTGTTTCTCCAATATTGACTCTCTCTCTTCAAAGCCATATAATTTTTTATCAGTTTTAAAACTTTCTAATAATTGTAAATACATAAACCATTGGCAGTCAAAACCCTCTGCAATCAATTCTTCTCTAGACTTCAACATACATTGACCTTTGTTAAATTTCAATATATTCTTATACAATAACCATTTATCTCTTTGTACTATTCCCAAACCAAAATGTGCTTCTTATGGTGAGGCTGAGAGTGGAATTTTGTTATAAAACCTTTTCTTATAATGATTCCATATCTTCCACAGTGCATATCTAACATAATGATTCTTAAATTCCATATTCACTTTCAACTTATCATACCAAAGATATCTATGCAAACCAAATCTTAAATCATATCCTTCTAACTTCAACAATTTTTTATTTCGCAGCAATATCCATTCTATAAGCCACAGAAAACAACATGATACATAATAAGTCTTCAGGTCTGGCAGACCTAAACCTCCTCTTTTTTTGCATCTTGCAAAATCTTAAATTTCACTCTCGGTTTTTTCCCTTGCCATATAAAACCTGCACTCTCAATGGACAGATGGGAGAAACTATGGATAAAACAGATAAAATTTACTCTGAATGTTAACATTAAGGAAAATATATATAAGATGATTTATTGAAGGTATGTGACACCAAGTAAATTAGCCAAAATGTATGAAAGTATGTCCAATAGTTGTTGGAAATGTAAGAAGCAAGAGGGAACCTTTTACCACATGTGGTGGATGTGTTCAAAAGTAAAAAAATATTGGTTACAAATTCATGCACATATACAGTTGATCTTAAAAACAAATATACAGTTGAAGCCAGAAGTATTTTTATTAGGTATGACAGATGAATATGTGGAAAGAAAAAATGAAGTTTTATTTTTAAGAACATAAGAACATAAGAACAGCCCCACTGGATCAGGCCATAGGCCCATCTAGTCCAGCTTCCTGTATCTCACAGCGGCCCACCAAATGCCCCAGGGAGCACACCAGATAACAAGAGACCTCATCCTGGTGCTCTCCCCTGCATCTGGCATTCTGACTTAACCCATTCCTAAAATCAGGAGGTTGCGCATACACATCATGGCTTGTACCCCATAATGGATTTTTCCTCCAGAAACTCGTCCAATCCCCTTTTAAAGGCGTCTAGGCTAGACGCCAGCACCACATCCTGTGGCAAGGAGTTCCACAGACCGACCACGCGCTGAGTAAAGAAATATTTTCTTTTGTCTGTCCTAATACGCCCAACACTCAATTTCAGTGGATGTCCCCTGGTTCTGGTATTAAGTGAGAGTGTAAAGAGCATCTCCCTATCCACTCTGTCCATCCCCTGCATAATTTTGTATGTCTCAATCATGTCCCCCCATTTTTGTATATGATAAGCGCTGCCAGAATACTTTATGCTCAAAATTGGAAGACTATAAACATACCCTCGATAGAAGAATGGTGGACAAAACTTATGAACTTTGCAGAGAGGGACAAACTCACAACTTTACTTAAGGAGAACTCAACAAAAAACTTCTTGAAAAATTGGAAACCAATTATTGATTTTTTGAAACAGAGAGAAGACAATGATTTGATGTATTATGGATTTGAAGATTGGTTTTGAAGGATTAGATAGTGGTATAGACTACCATTTGTTAATGTTTGGACTTTATGTATCTAAAATATAACTAGTAGGAATTTTTTTGCTTCGCTCTTGCTACACCATTAGAATATTGTTTATGTATTTGTTTATGTATTTGATGTTTATTATAGTTAAATAAATAAATAAATAAATAAATAAATAAATAAAAAGAAAGAAAGAAGACAAATGAGTGTATGAGTCTGAGAGCACAATCCTATGCACATCTGTCAGAAGTCCCATTGTGTTCAATGGAGTTTACTTGCAGGAAAGTGTGTATAGGATTGCAACTTGAGACTCGTTCATGTAATGCCAAACCATGGCCTGGCATTATGTCTTAATCAGCTCAATATCTATCTCTTGATCTTTATAGACTGTACATTGTGTGATTGTTATTAAGGTATAAAAACCTTAATATTATTCATTTGTGTCTGTTACTATGTTTGTGGGGGGGGGGGGGTGTTGAAACTGATTCTGTTGGGTCTGGAACCAAACATCTCTCAGTGCTCCTTCTTGGTGGGCCAGCTTTCATATCAGTTCAACAAGGGAAGAGAGAAATCCAGGTGCTATTAATAGTAGGAGGCTGTCTCGTTCTGCTCCTTCCCAACTTTGGTTAAGGGCTCAGGAAGCTGGCAGAGGGCCAGGAATTTCTAGTCTCAGCCAGCTCAGTTGTGCTGAGCCAAATAGTTGAAGAAGCCAGCTAAGGGAGTGTAACATCCCCTCTCCACCCTTAGCTACACTTACAAGGGGAAATATTCCAAGGGCCTCAAGACCTTAGGTGACCTGGCCAAAGAAAAAAGGCCAATCTTCTGAAAAAAATGTGGGTCACAGAAACCCATTATGCATTGCTTGGTGGTAGGGGCTAATTTGCACATGTCGCTGAATGTTCTTTGCAGATCACTTTTTGCACACAGATGCCTCCTATGACTTTTTGTGAACATAACAAAGAGGTCAGGAGTATCTTAAAGATGGACAGTTTTACTGTTATGAAACTACTGTAAAAGACGATGTACTGGAGGTGTGAGGGAAGGAGGAGTGTATGAATCTAGTGTATGCACAATCCTATGCATGTCGGTCAGAAGTCCCATTATGATCTTATGTTTATGAGTATTAGCTGGTGAAATTATTTCTTAATGTTGTTCTCCAGCATCTGGAGAGGAGAGGCGGCCGGCGCTGGGCCTCAGCATCACATGGAGAGCTCCTGCAGTGCTGGCTGGCAGTGAGTATTTTCAGGGCAGGGGGAGGCGGGGAATGGATGGAATGGGGTTGGGGGAGGAACTGGCCCACGCGGGGGGTGGTACCAGCAGAGCTCTCCTCCACGTCGAACTGCAAAGCCCAACATGGAGGCTCTGAAGTCTGCACTGACAAAATAGTCGGCATAGACTTGAGAAGCCCCATTGCAGGGCCTGGGACTTTCCCTGGGGGAAGGGGATAAAATTCCCTTCCCCAAGGGAGATCTCCAGTGGCCTTCGTGATGCCACTGGATGCAGCAGTAGCCATTTTGGCACAACTGCACCCTGTGGAGCCACCGGGGATAGGACGGCTGCCCACCCTCTACTCAGAAAACGGTCTGAATCAGGGACCAAGGCTATCATTGGCTGATTATCCAGGAAGCCCAAGGATGCTTGCCTGCCCAATCCTTCTCCCTCTCAGAGAGAGAGAAAGAGAGAGAGTGTGTTTGTTCAGGAAATGGGGGGGAGCACTGCAAACAAGAAGCAAAACAAACAAAGCCTCTCCAAATGCAGGAGATGCTTTAACAAAAGCTTGAAGGGACTTTTTGAGCCAAGTGCTCTTTGTCAGCAGCACAGCTTGAAACACGTTGGAATCTTCCAGTTTTTATTAAATTGCATTCTTCAGTGAGACAGGGATTGGAAATGGAAGTTAAAACCAAGCCATTGGCGTGTCTAGGGTGTGGCAAGTAGGGACATTTGCCCTAAGTGACACATGAAGGGGGTGCCGGGCATCGACTTACCATATTCTATGATGGTACCATGGTATATTTTTGCACCAGTTTCAGGGAACCATCAAAAAGAGGGAATCCTACTAAAAGAAATTTAAAAAAATTAAATGAACACTATTTTTTGTTTCTCTTATTAGGGGGCTTAGCATCCATATGCTTTTGCATAAATTCACTTGGATCAGGGCTGGCTTTTTCCTCATCTCCTCTTCTTCACTTGGACAGGACTGACTTCCCATCTCATGATCTCCCCTTCTCTATTTGGACAGGGGTACAATTTCAGTGCTTGCGATGGGCACCATTTTCCCAAGATACACCGCTCACTCAAGCTCAGAATTGAGGTTCAGATGAAATGCAGCAGGTGAATCTGCTGCTTATGATAGTATTCTGCCATCTGACTCCATTCAAATGCTCATATATTTGTAAATAAAGCAAATATAAAAACACCACAATCTTTTCCTCCAAAGGAACCCAGAATTCGGTCCACTCTGACCTGAAATTTCTCACAGAATGAGGAAGGAAGGCACAAGCTCATAACTGCAATATAGCCATGATATTTTGTGCTTTTTGTTCCATCTTTAAGGTACCACAAGAAGACTCTTGGTCATTTTTCCTATGTGGTTCCATCTTTAAGGTACCACAAGAAGACTCTTGGTCATTTTTCCTATGTGGTACTTCTTCATATGGTAGATTCAGTTCACAAGACAATCTTATTCTGACATGTTTGTGCATGTGAAAAACCCATTGAGATGGCCAGTCACAGCAGTTTAAGATGTGCATAACAGCCAAGAAGAAGCAGTCTGGCAAGTCAGGCTGCCTTTTTGACCACAAAAAAATTATTTTTAACATTTTAAAATATTTATTTATTATTTAGAAGATTGCTATACCTCCTTTTGTGGTGCTCACCAGATGCAAACCTTGAGGATAATTTGGAAGTTCATCATCGGGTGAAAATGTTTGAGGAATTTTGGCAGGAGCCCAAAATCTTTCTGACAAAACAAGCAACATTTCTCAGGCGGAGGAGGGAATTTCACACATCTTCCTACATGAAGGGGAAGGGCCAAGGAAGTCTCTTTCCAGCAGTGGCGTAGCTAATGATCGTGTAGCCCGGTGCCAAGGTTAAAATGATGCCCTGGAAGTGATGTCACAACCGGAAGTGATGTCACAACCGGGCTTTTAAAAAAGTGAAAATTGGGGGAACACCTCCCTACTCCCCACAGAAGCTTGCCACCTACTTGCTCTGCCGCCACCACCCAGTCAGTGGCATAATGCATCTACCTGCCACCTGTGATCAAAGAAGATTTTGTAGCCCCCCCCCCCCAACAAAATAAAATGTAATTGAGTAAATTAAAAGTGTGCCTATTATTGGTTAGAGAAGCTGTGCTGGGCTGAAGAGGGACAGTTATTCTCCCCCTACTAAATATAAGATGAGCACCCCTGGAAAAAAATGCCTCTTTACCCAGTTAGCAAGGTAATTATATTATGATACATGGAAATGAGAACGGACTCATATTAACACCTTATTCATTCCATGTTGTATCATAATAACATCTCATTGGCTCTCAGAGCAATCAGTCTCATGGGTCAGTTTTAAGTTAAGAAAATCCACTTTCTGTTCCATAAGGCAGTTGTGTTTTCATTTTTCGGTTCATTGGCCATAACTTTTGATAGAATACAGATATTCCGGTGAGGCTTGTTTCATTGCATTCTGCATTAAATTACCTTTCCAATGATATATAACACAATGGTATTATTCATACACATCAATTTTTTCACAATTTTGGACACTAGTGCCAAGCTCAGTTTGTTACCCCCCCCAAACGTTGTTGCCCAGTGCAACTGCTACCCCCTGCACCCCCTTAGCTACGCCACTGCTTTCCTGTCATCCAGGACATGGATGACCCTGAGTAGGACAGCTTCCCTTGAGCACATTGTCAAGATTTTCAGTGACATTTCTGAGCTTGTGTCCAAGTATGTGAGCAGAAAGGTCAGTGCCTCTGTGGAGGAGAGACAGATCAGATTGCCCAGCACTCACCCCCCCAAGTGGTGTGACTCAGCCTTCCCTTGCTACTGTACAAGGGCGTCAGAACTCTCATGGGCAGCTGCTTTCAGATCCCACGAGAGCCTGGGCAAAAAGACAATGACATACACACTCTCTCTCCTTCCGCCAGTCCTTTGATTTGCTACATAGTTTAGCTAGGAAAAATTCCCAGAGGTTAAAAAAAAATGCATCACATGGCAGAGCATGACATGGTGCTGTGTCCTCCAAGAGCACGTGTCCCAGTGGTCCTTTGCAGAACCACCTGCTGATCAGAAAGAAAATGGCTGACACTTTGACTCGTGGGATATGTTTGGAGGGTGGAAATTTTTTTATTGCAAGCAACCCTATGAAGAAAATGCAAAAGGTGATTTTTCAAGTTCATTTCCCTCACACAAACATCTTCTGTTCTGGTCTACCATATGGAGGGTTCCATATACTGGTTAAATCCCTAGCAACCTTTTTCTATTTAACTGAAAGTTGGATTTTTTAATTAGTTAGGTTTTGCTAAAAACTCCTTAAAATTAAATTTAAAAAATGAAAATCTTTAGAGTTCTGCAATCTATTTCTTCACTGCCATCTAGTGGCCAAATCTTGGAAGACTCAAAATTAAATTAAAAAGATTCCCTTTATTTCCAGAGTAGGCTTTAGTGTTGCTGAGGCATTGCTTTCAGCTAGTAGTGAAATAGCTTCAGTCTGCCCTATCCGTTGTGTTCCCATCTTTCTAAAGATCTGCTTGGTGACAATTGTTCTGTCCCGTTCATGCAGACGGGCACATACAGAGTTCAGTATGACAAACAACTTCCTGACCAACTTGATGTTCGCAGACAATAGTGCCATATTTGCCAACACAGATGCAGAGGCGACCAAAGTCATTTACCACATTGCTTGCTACTGCCCAAGAATCAATGTGGACAAGACCAAAGTTATGACCACAGATGGATCAATTCTCCTATATGGATCAGAAACATGAACAAGCTCAATGTCTTCCAAATGTGATGTTTGAAACAAATCCTGTGTGTCTCTCTTTGTGATTGCCATTGTAACAAGACAATTCAGATAAGATGCGATCATCAACCATCAGTCAAAGATCAAATCCAAAAACACATACTGAAATGGTTTGGCCACATCTGCAGAATGAACACTAGCCGGCTGCCACACAAATTCCTCTTGTGAAAGCAACCTATCTACTGGAGTTTTCAATGGGAAGCACCAAATAAAACATGGCTCAGATACATTGAGGAAGACCAGCATTTGACCATCAACAAGGCAAGAAGTATCACCAATGACTGCAAAAAGTGGAAGTGTGTCATAAATGATACACGGATCCCAGTCGTACCTACAGCAGCATATAGGCTGAGAAGACAACCTGCTCTCCAAGCTCCAGCTAAAGATTAAAGAAGAAGAAGAGGACGACGACAATTGTTCTGCCTTTGGGTGGAATGAGACTGGCAGTCTTATATGTGGATTGGAAAAGTTATCTTGATTTGTTTCCATCTCTTCCATCATTATTTATTTGGCTTAATTGATTACTACAGTGGTTCTCAAACTTTTAGCATCAGGATCCACTTTTCAGAATGAGAATCTGTCAGGACCCACCAGAAGTGATGTCATGACTGGAAGTGACATCCTCAAGCAAAATTTTTTTTAACAATTTAGGACCCAATCCTATCCAACTTTCCAGCACTGGTGCTGCCCAGCCCTAAGGTGAGGGAACAAGTGTTCCCTTACTTTGAGGAGGCCTCTGTGACTGTCCCTCCACCACAGGATGCAGTGCAAGCCCCATTGGCATGGCTGCACTGGCATTGGAAAATTGGATAGGATTGGGCCCTTAGGCTACAATCCTACTTACACTTACCCAGGAGTAAGTCCTATTTACTATCATTGTTAATGCATATACATAGTAACCTGTTAAAAGTACAGATGTGTAATATTTCCCTAAAATAAGGCAATTCTTTCATAACGTAGTTATCTGCGAGGAAAAGCCCAAATTCACTGACAGTGAGAAGCTGGTGAAATAAAATGTAAGTAGGAGGAAATAACCATTGTGTGTAAATTAGGACCCTTAACCATTTCAAATGATTCTCTCCAAAGGAAATTAATCTATCCATCACATCCCAGAAATTTAACGGTCAATATATTTGATTTTAACAATGCTGTATTGGATGTGGATAGCTTCTTGCCATTGTGAACGTTTTATATTAGCTCTACAGCTAATTAGAGAAGGCAAAGGCAAACCACCCTGCTTAATGATATTCTGCCATGAAAATGTCACAGAAGTCATGTCACCCTCAAGGAGCAGTAATGACTTGGTGCTTGCACAGGGGACCTTTCTTTCTTTTCTTCTTTCATACAGTATTACAGTGTACTATAGCTGAGAGAGGGAGTGGGGAATTGACTCAAGTTGCTGGGAAAGGCTAGTCTATCTGAAACTCAGCCGTAGTCAAATGGTTCCCACTAACCAGAGCAGGAAAAGGGAAGCAGAAACATCCCTCACTCACGCTGAACCTCACTGTGGTTCAATGCAAGGACTTCGGCATTCCACTGCCCTTCTTCCAGCATCATTGTTGAAATATATTTTAAAGAGTGGTTTGTGAATTAAAGTAGAATCGCATTCATAAAACACAAAATGAGATCACAAATAGTCGCTTCCACTGTATTTTTCAACAAGAAGCTTTTACCCCACTTTGCCATGTGGACACGCATTGCCGGAGTGTCATGGTCTTGTGCCTCTAACTAATCATATGCACCCGTCTTGCACAGGCTCAACCAGTCCCAGGGAGTCAGAGATGCATGTTCTTATGTATCCTACCATCTCAAAGGTTGTAATGCAGGTTGAGTGACTCCATGTCGGGCCTTCCAGCCCAACACGGAGTTCATGATATGCATGAAAAAGCATAGCTCTGCCTATCGTACCCATCTCCTGCTCCTCCCCCACGCTGCCCACCCCCACCCTCATTCCATCCTCCCCCTGCCCCCCAGAGGCTACCCTGCTGCCCAGTGGTTGCATGTACCCCCACCAGCAGCACATCCTTTGCCTGACGGCACAGGGCCCGGTGCCTGACTGGCGTGGGTCCAGCACCAGCACTCCATACTCACCAGGTGCTGTAAACTTGCTTGACAAAACCCAGTGCTAGGGCTCAGTGCCGGCACTGGGTGACTTTAGAATTGGGCCCCGAGTATCCTAGGCCAGACCTAGATCGATCGGTTCCTGTGTACTCACAGGATAACGTAATAATGGTTTGTTTAAAAAATAGAAATGTGGTTACAAGCTACTTGAAAGGCATTTAATTACTTGAGAGAATAAATACATACATACACAATGCTAAAACAATAAGGCTATGCTCCTAAGCTTACTGGATCCCAACACTCAACTGGATCCTCCAATTCCTGAACATAGACGAAGCTTTTCCACCTGTCGTACCAGCAGGGATGGAGATGGACAGTGACAATGAAAATGGCAACAAGCACTTCCCTTCCCTAGCACCAGGCTTTTATAGCCTTGTCCAACCAGAAGTTTGGACTGAACTTCTCCCAGATTGGGCTGCCTCTCCCAGAAACAACTAATTTTCCCATTTTCAGTTACGTCCCACCTGAGGAAAGATGTCTGTGTGA
This sequence comes from Tiliqua scincoides, assembly GCF_035046505.1. NCBI lineage: Eukaryota > Metazoa > Chordata > Lepidosauria > Squamata > Scincidae > Tiliqua > Tiliqua scincoides. The sequence goes on along the minus strand of NC_089828.1, from coordinate 41,066,891 downwards.
CACAAAAGCTCATATGCCACATTGTCAGCATTCATCCTGATCAAGGAAATGATTTACTATCTTGCACTTTTTCACTGTTCTTGAAACATGTAATCCCATATATTCAACTTTTGTACTAACTGCATATATTTATCAGATAGTCATCCTTTTCAACTGATGTTTAGTTAAAGAATTTTAAAAGAGAGCATTCACTGGTGCCTAAAAACATTCATAGCTATTATTTAAAAAAAATCAAAAAATGCATTAAGGCAGCACACACTGTGAATATATATCACACACACAACCCCACCACAGCCCCACCAAAAGTCATCACTTGCCGCTGCCTTGTCTCCTCATAATTATTTTTGCAGATAATCCTACCTACTGGTTCAAATAATTTACAAGAAAACAAAACACTAATTAAATTAACATTCATACAAACTGCTAATTGGTTTTTAAAAGCTGGTGACACTGATTTGGATCACGTATGGGAAGCAAGTTGTGGTTCCTTGGACTGGAAAGGACTAACTGAATTTTACAAAGTTTTAGGTTCCCAAAGACTTTTTCTTCATGAGATGATCTCTACTATTGAGACCAGGCCTCAGAAGAATAATGTAGCATTTGGGGAGAAAGATGCAAACCAGGAGACCAGCACTGGAGGCCAAGATGGAGAAGACCTCCACGGCCACCATGTACTTCCCCTTGGTGCTCAGGTAGGTTGGGACAAAAGAGACCCAAACACTGCAAAACACCAGCATGCTGAAGGTGATAAACTTGGCTTCATTAAAACTGTCAGGCAATTTCCTAGCTAGGAAGGCCACTGTGAAACTCATGAGGGCCAGGAAGCCCATATAACCCAGCACAGTGTAAAACATGGTGACTGAACCTTCATGACATTCCACTATGATCTCTCCAGCCAGAGACTGGAAGTCCAGGTTTGGGAAAGGGGGAGATGTTGTCAGCCAGATTCCACAGATAACAGCTTGAATAAGGGGACAGAGCAGGACAATGGAGTTTGTCAGTTGTCTCCCCAATATTTTTCTTGCAAAGTTTCCTGGCTTGGTGGCCATAAAGGCCAGAACCACTGTGATGGTTTTTGCCAAAATGGATGAAACAGCAGCAGAGAAGACGATGCCAAAAGCAGTTTGTCGGAGGAAACAGGTGACCTTGCCAGGTTGTCCGATGAAGAGGAAGGAACAGAGGAAGCAGAGCAGGAGGGAGATGAGAAGGACATAGGTGAGGTCTCGGTTGTTGGCTTTGACAACTGGAGTGTTGTGGTGTTTAATGAAGGTTGTGAGCACTAGAGATGTGATCAGAGAGAGGAAAAGCACAAGACAAGTCAAAATGAGCCCCAAAGTGTCTTGATAGGATAAGAAGTTTATCTTCTTGTTGATACACTGATCATGATTCATGTTTGGGTGCTGATCTTCTGGACACTGGAAACAATGAACTGCATCTGCAATGGGAAATCACTCTTTAAGCAGCTCAGATATTATGTACGTTCTAGTTTTGTACTCTTTGGTCTACGCATAGCCTGCCCTGCAGAACGGATGGGGTCAGAGATATCTGTGTGTAAGAAGAGGACAACAAAAATTCACTCATGCCATTTCGGGGAGTTGTGGGACATGCCAGGACCCCGGAGGCTGGATGGTCATGGGATGGTATCAACACTGAATTTCTTGAGATGATGAAATGTTGCATGAACCCACCAATTTCCATGTGTCACAGTAGGACAATAAAAAGTCGGCAGACTAATCTATTCTCATAGACAATTATTTGTCAATTATTTGATCTCATGTACTCTATTCTTGTTGTTTAAGGAGAACCAGGAAGTTCCTATACATTCTGCCAGTAATTACAATGAAAGAGGCTTGCGGATGACACTACATTCCTGGATATGGTTAAGGAGTTTTTCCCTTCTCTTGATATAAATTCCTTATCATTGCACTGTACCATCTCTCCCCCCCCCCCCCCACATTTTATTATGAATTGGAGGGTTTTCCTCTGGAAACTTGCCTGTTTGGTTAGAAATGGTCCCTTCTGGGCAAGGATCACATTCGTAGCAGCAAACATGCTCCTCTGTCTCTTTTACTTTTATAGTCTGACCTGGAAGGCAGCTCTTCACACAGCGAGAAAAAGGTGGTGTCTAAAATGAAAGAAGTTTGGCCATCAGAGAAAACCTGGAAGTGTCTGCTCAACTCGGTTGCGTGCGTGGCATCTTGAAATGCTTGCCTGGGCTGAAGTAAAACATGGCCAGCGTGATCAGAGTGTTCTGGGGCCGGAAGGAGCATCTTTTCCCCAAAAGAGTTGCTGGGCCTGTAATCCTGGCGTTGTCCCAGTAGGGAAAAGGTGCTGTGCTGGGGCTGCGCTGGACTTGCCTCCTGCCTTTGCCACCACCAGTGCCTTCCTCATCCTGTGTTATGACTCCAGGTACAAAATCCTCTAATCTGGGGACAATGTAGAAGACCTGTCTAGGAGGTAGGTTAGGGAAGGGGACTTCTTTCATTAAAATCCCCAGACTACTCCCAGGTCCCTGAATCTCTTGCACAATAGGTAATCTAGGGGTTGGATCCACTACCACCATTCCAACTGGAGGATGTTGCTCTGCGCCTCTCTTTGGACTTCAAAGACTATCTTGATAGCACTTTGAGACAGGCAACTACCCTTATAGGCCATCAGAGCTTACGCTACAGATTTTGACAAAGGCCCTTTAAGATGCCTTTTCTGAGGTAAGAGCTGGAACCAACCACTCTAAGTAGCCAGAACAGATAGACAACAGCATGTAATTAGTCTATAGAACTCTTTGCCACCGGAAGTGGTGATGGTATCTTGCCTAGATGCCTCTAAGAGGGGAATGGACAAATTTCTGGAGAAAAAGTTCTTCACGGGTTACAAGTCATGGTAGGTATGTGCAAGCTCCTGGTTTTAGAGATAGGCTACCTCAGATTGCCAGATGCAGGGGAGGGCACCAGGATGCAGTTTGTGTCTTGTTGTCTTGTGTGTTCCCTGAAACATTTGTTGGGCCACTGTGAGATACAGAAAGCTGGCCTATGGCCTGATCCAGTGGGGCTTTTCTTATGTTCTTCCCTCAGAGTGCAATGGCCCTTCTTCTTACTGAATTCCCTTGGTAGCAGTGAGGGCAGCAAAGACCCACTTGCTTACAGACAGATAATAACAGAGGCCCATTTGGGACAGAAAGTTGTCCTGTTGATATCTCCTGACCCTTCTGTCTTTGTGAGTGGACTATCCAGGGGCCTCAGAGGAAGCCCATTTCCAGAAGCAGGAAAAGGCATATTAATTGAGCACAGTGGCCACTGGTTGCAGCACATAAAGGTAGGTATTGTGGGGGCTTTGGGATCAGCTGGGTGAATCTGAAGGGGCATATGGTCAATCTCACACTTGGTGACACACACAATTACCTCCACTGATCCTCTTTGTGTTTTCATTTTCTAATCTAGGAAGAGGGGGACAGAGAAGAAGAGAAAATGTGGAGGGGAAGAGAAAACTCAGCTGGAGCATTGGAGGATGAGAGGGCAAGGGCTGGCACTTCATTAGGTAAGGGGGTAACATTTGGCATGCTGTCTCAGGTGTCAGGAGCTCTTGGACTCATCTCAACTTCATCCCAAACGCTAACTTCGACTTAGCAAGAAGGTGACACATGATTACCACTAAGCAGACCAGTCACAATGTGATCTACTCAACCATCACAAATCCACCTGTCTCCATTCCTAATGACTGAATCACCAAGTCCCTGGAGTCTGCATCTGGTCCCCACCGAATTGGTACTCCACACAATGGCATCAGAGTTAATGCTGATATCAGTCAGTAGGGGAACTCCAGAATCTATCCAGCCAACTTTCCGTCGAGCCAAAGATTTATTGGGGAAGAAAATCCAGTTTAAAAGATCCAATCCAGCAAATTTCATCTGTTTTTCTGAAAAAGACACCTCATCCCCAGCGCTGTTGTTGAAGTGGATGTTCCTCAAAGAGGCATGGATCTGGAATGAGAGACACTTAGAAAGTTGGGTGAGTGGACGGAATGGAGATCCATGAAATAGAATATACTCTAAAGTGAAGGAGGGATTGCCTGCACAAAAGCAGCAATGTAGAATTCCGTAACTTGCACACGGATAACGGGGGAGCCAGTGTAATGGCAATCTGAGCCTGGCTGACTCCGCAATCCTTCGCAGGATGCTGAGACATTCCAAACCTCTAAGAGGGAGGGGGCCCTGAAAAGATTCACAAAAAGTGAAACAATAGCCCAAAATAAGGAGCAATTTTTAAATGTAAAATATTATTTCTAACAATGAAGTTAATTCTTTAAAAAAATAGAATAATTTAAAAATGGTTTCTAAGTTTTGTAAAATGAACAAGTACAGAGATCCCCTGCTTGGTGAAGAAAGGGAGAGGATGCCCCACCAAAAGGGGAAGAGCGCCCAAAAGCTCAGGGTGCTCACATTGCCTAATGGTCGAATAGGTCAAAAACAAAACTGAAAATCAACTGATTCTAAAGTGTGAAGTCTGTAGGTGCCTATTTTCATTGTTACACAGCCTGTCAAAGAACAAGACATATTGGGGGGGGGGGAATTACCTGCCAGGGCTTCATATTTTGAAGAAATGAACTCTTGCTTTCCCACATCACTCTACGTTTCGATGCCAGTAAGTACACGGCATGTAATGCATGTGCCACAGAATAGACAGCGTTGTAGACACTGTAGCTGTCGCCAGTCATGCTGACATCAAACACTGAGGCTGGCAAGTCCTCCACCTTCTCCTTTCCTGTACAGTTCCTGATTCCATCTTCAGAGAACAGGCCTGATTTCAGAAACTCACAAGCAAATGCAACCTCCCACCAGTCACGAAGAAAGACATCTCCCTCAGGCTGGTAGGGGTCTAAATTTGAGAGAAAGTGGTGGAATCCTGGCACGTTGCTTGTGTGGACTGTGAAGGACAGAGCACCATGGAGGGTTTTTAGATTCCACCACGGATCATACCTTCCTATGGCAGCAAATTCCCACTCGGTTGTCAGGATCCAGACCTTCCCACATGAAATATTCGTCTGTTGTTCATACAAAGTTAGTGATATTAGTAGGGTTTGTATGAGTTGGTAGCCTCCAGCAACAATCTCCACGCGAACATCATCTCGCATAATATCCGAAAGCAGACGTACTTGGTGAATTGTAAGTACATTGAATATTGAGATCTCTGATAAGGCCTTTACTGCAAAGGCCACACAGATATTATTCCGGAAAAGTACTGCTGTCAGAGTCCGGATAAAATTTTCACCATTATCACTCTTCAGAGTAACGATCCCAATCCAGTTCCACTGGAAGTACAAGAGTAAAGCAACTAGGCCTATATTTTGCGCCTCATAGCTGGGGTTGATCTGGTAGAAGCTAGGAAGAGTGTTTGCGTCACTCAGAAGAGGGTCAAACAACCTGTAACCTAGCTGAAAGACCAGAGGTGATGGGAGCATTAGCATTTAGTCAGTTGGAAAAACTGACTGTCTTGACTCTATACATCCACTAGAATCATATCCTACAGGAGGGGCTGCACCCAGCTGTTTGAATAGGGTGGAATGTTAATCTAGCACTGGGAGATGTCCTGCCCAACATCCTTCTTCCAAAAGGAACAACAAAACTTTGTAGTCCGATGCTGGCAATGGGAAAGACGTATCCTAAGGGAGTTGATTCTGACAAAGCACAATTGAAATTAATGAGCAACATCAGTTGCAATGATCTTAACTTTCATTAATTTCAATGGGACAGAGCAATCCTAAGCACGTCTACTCAGAATTACATTCCATTCTGTTCAGTGGTGCTTACTCCCAGGAAAGTGCATATAGGATTGCAGTACTAGTCATGACTATTGTCAGAAGCCCCGAGGAGGAGATCTTGGGCTCCTTGCCTGTCTAAGGTCAGAAGTCTATGTAGGGCTTCTAGGGTCATACCCACCTGGCTTGTCTCCTTCACACTTTTCCCCTCTTCCTCCCCGGAACTCAGAGCAATGGCCAGGAGGGGGTTTACAGCACCCTCCTCAGCCTCAGGGCCTTCTCTAGCCTCCCAGGGCTCTGGAGTTTCTCAGCCAGTCCCTTCTCATCCCTGACCCACTCTTTATACAGCATTATCCTGGCTTTGTCTGTTCCCTTCCTGGTTCCACCCTCACTGCCTGGTCTGGGTCTACACCTCCTCGAAGGTAAGGTTCCTGCAGATGCTGACTGCACTCTACTCAACGGGCCAATGGCCCATGCTGTGCCCTGCCAATGGCCCATTCCAGCCCCTCCTAGCCTGTATGTGGTCCTGTGCTCACTAGGTAGGCAGCTCTCTGGGTCGGGTAAGTTCAGCTCTCTGGGTCAGGTAAGTTCAGCTCCGGACACCCATCCATCCATCCATCCAACATTTATTTTTAAAATGCATATCTTGAGTTTCCCTCTCCTACGTGAGAGGCTGGATGACAATATTAAAATTATAAAATAATAAATCATAGAAGCCAAGGAGACATTTGATGTCTTCACCTGCCTTCACTTCCTCTGCCTCTTCTCTTTCACAGGACAATTGATGTTATGGGTGGGGCAGTCCAACTGAACCAGGTCTTTGATACCTTTGCCAGCCTCACCTTGTCATTCTCTTTTGTGTCCTCTTTTAGGAAACAACCCCTGGTATGCATTTTACAAAGTTTCAATGCAAGCAAAACAGCCTATTCTGCAAGAACTGGATCTCAACTGATATGGAATGCTCACACCAGTTACCAGATCACTTTTAAAGTTAGCATCTGAACCCCAGCACTGAAAAATACTGGTGAACCTCAAGGAGAATTCAAGGTTCCCGATTTTGTTAATAATAATAAGTAACAGAAAATGGATATGCCTATGTCAGTGGTTCTCAAGCTTTTAGCACCGAGACCCACTTTTTAGAATGAAAATCTGTCAGGACCCACTGGATGTGATATCATGAACAGAAGTGACATCATCAAGCAGGAAAATTTTTAACAATCCTAGGCTGCAATCTTACCCACACTTACCAAGGACTAAATCCCATTTACTATCATTGTTAAAAGAATCTACAGAGTAGCTTGTTAAAAATACATGTCTGCAACATTTTCCCAAATGCAGTAGCATCAAGTCTGCTATATTAAAAATAAAATGCAGATTGAAATGAATAGGGATCCAGCTGAAATTGGTTCACAACCTGCCTAGTGGGTCCCAACCAATAGTTTGAGAAACACTGACCTACACAAAAGTTTAGTAATTTGATTTGGATTTGACCAGCAGTTGCCCCTCACTGGTCTTTTGCCAAGTTTTGAACAGGTTCTATAAATATGAAACAGCCACACAGGAACACACATAGAAAATGAAATAAAGTGCCCTGTGGTGCAGGCAAAGAAGTAGTTTTCCCCTGTGGAAATCATTCCTACCTGCGGAATCTTGAAGACGCCAAAGAGAAAAGCCATTTCCTTTGCGAGTCCGGAGTCAAAACTCCCAATGACTGAGAGTAGATTCTCCTGGCTGTTACACTTATAGTTTGGAAACATTTCCCCTGATGAGGAGAGTAGAGACAAGCTGGCATCTTGTGCCATACTTGCATACGCCAGTTCTTCATAGATTCGGAACCCCAATGTGATGTTGGGCAGAAGCTCCAAGTTCTTGTTGAGCTCCTTGATGGCAAATGCCAAAGCCTGGGTGTGCTGGTAGTTCTTGGAAACTGGTCTGCAATGAGAGTTAGCTGCAGGTGAATCACAAGAGAGTGGCAAAACAAGAGAGGGTAATGAAATAAAATTCTATTTATTTTTACATACATTTATACTCTACCTTTCCAATTCCAAAGAAAGCTCCAAATGACAAAGGGGAGGAACCCTTTTTACCTTGACCCAATTCCCTTTCCTTGGTCAACCATAAAGGCAAAGCAATAGAGGGTTGTGAAGTCCCTATTTAGTTATTATTACACATATTTATATCCCATCTTAGTCTTAGCAATTCTGATGAAAACTCTCTTTGTACAAATGCTCTGTTATCTGGACTCAACTCCTTTTCCTTGTTCAAACAAGGCATTCAGATTGTTGTGTACCGAATGTGAAACAGGAGGGAAGTTGCTGTGCATATGGCAAGGAGAATTTAAATCTAATTATTATTAACCATTTTTAACAATTATTAAAGATAATTGTTGGCAAGACTAATAGGGAGAGTGTCCAATGTGATAATCAAGGGAACAAAAAATAAAGGTTTTTTATGCATTTGGGATTTATATTTTTATACGCTTTATAGGTAGATATTGCCTTCTCGCTCACTAATCCTATTTTGTCATAAAGGAACTAATTATGGTAGAATGGCTTAATACATTCAACAGATATCAAATCAAAATGGATGATGTGAGTAAGGTAAATATTGATGTCCCCCAGATAGAATGAACTTTCTTTTCCAATATGTTAATGGCAGCAGGCATGATCTTGCTAGCTTTAAACACTCCCTTATTTCACAGGAAAAACATGCAGTGCGAAAGAAGAATGCAGAAAGTTGTTTGAATTGTGCACCATACGCCGAGAGCAATGGTACTCAAACTTTTCCGGCCAGTGGCTCCCTTGACCCCCATGGCTGTTGGCCATGACTCCCCATCATGTTCCTGAGGGCTGGAAGTGACATCATTAAACAGGAAGTGGCCAGAAATATTAACTATATTAAATATATTATAATATAATATTAAATATATATTAACTATATTAATATTAATTATATTAATCATACTATTAATTAAATGCAGATCTTAAAAATATATTATTAATACACAGCAATATACATGCTTTATAAAGATCACTGTTGGAGACAGGATGCTGGAGTAGGTAGATTTTGACTGGTCCAGGAGGACTCATTTTTTTAACTTTGTAAGCTTACCAATAGAATTGTTTTATCAAATGAACGTTGTGAACAACCAGTCTGACCAACATTACACACACACACACACCCCTGTGGACCCCAACCCAACTAGTCACTTCTCCCATTCTCCTTGGATAGGATTGAACCCTTTATTAATTTAATGAAATTAAATTTTTCCAGCAGCTGGTGGGGAAAACAAAAATAGACCATGAAAATGTATCAGAGCTGATAAGGGTTTGGTTAGGATGCCAATTTGTCTCCTATACTAGGAGATGCATAGCTCAAGCCTATGCATGTCTACTCAGAGTCAATGGGGCTTACTCCCAGGAAAGTGTGGATAGGATTGGGCTGGCAATCTCTTCATTAATGGCTGATAAGTATTCCCTTCTAATAGCAAGATTCATCACTTTAAAAATACAACCTCTCCTCTTCAGTCAAACAACAAGATTAATTAAAAACAGTACCCTTTTTCTGCTCTTGGCCAAGTAAAGTGTGTGCTTGTCTCTCCCCTCCCTCTTTGCCAACTGCATGGAAGCAAAGCGGGAAGGTTTGGAGATCGAAAGGGGGGAGTGGAAGAGGGAGGGGGTTGAAAAGAGAGATTTCACTTTGATGAGAAGCGATCCCAGGCTGGGAACTAGGAACCAACCAGACAAGGATCAGTCAGGGTTAAGGACTGCAAGCTGAGCAAACAACATGCAGCAAACACAGAAGGCAGCAACCTCGGAGTGGAGGGAGAAGAGGGCAGGGTGGCAGCAGCCACTCTTGCAGCTGAGCAACTCCCCTTCCTTCTGCTTTAAAAGAAAGCGCAGATGACAGGCAGAAGACGGACTCAGAAGACGGGCTCGTATTCTGCCCAGGGGTGTGACTGTATCGCTGCAAGAGGACATCCCACGCCTCCCCTTTCAGTTCCTGGCGCCTCCCTAAAGAGCCACGCCACACAGTTTGAATAACACTGGCCGAGAGGATCAACTGAATCTGTAGCTGAATCTTTTAAAGAACAGCTTCAGATTTCTAAATAGTGGGTTGGGGGGGAACCATAATATTTTTCTTATCTCAGAATAAGTGTCTAAAGTTCGGAGTCTTGATGGTAAAATTTCCTTTACCTGTTACACACTTCATAATACCTTGCACCTCTCCCTCTCAGAAGGAAATCACTCTCATGACTCTCAGGGAACTGATCAATTTTAATACTGAGATTCCACTCTCGGGCAACAATCTCATAATGAAGCAAAACAACAAAGAAGCACTTACTCAGAGTACATCTCCTGGTTGCGGGGAGATTCAGTTAAGGGAAACTGTGTCAACATGGAAAGGCTGAGGGGTACGTTTGCACCAACAATGAGGTCTCCTGGTCTGTAATAAGCTTTCTGGAGTGCAAAAGGCCTGCTCAAGTGGCATCCGGTCCTCGGCACCATGTGGATAGAATGAGGCAAGGGCCAAACCAACAGCAGCATCCAAATCATCAGTCTCACAAACAGACCTTCACCTTCTGGATCAGCAGCTAAGTGAGTAATCATTAATTCTGGACGGACTCTAAAAGATAATAACTGCACAGAGCTAAAGAACTGGGCTTTAGCTCTTAAGAGTAGCTTTCCAAAGTCAAACAGCCCATCGATAGCCAAGTCCAACTGTGATCACATACATCAGTACATGGATGTATTCATATCTCTCTTGGTATGAGCATGCCTCCTCTGGAATGTGTCTGTTATTGATTGCCTGGGTGGTTTCTGTAAACCCATGGAGGGTCAGCAAGAATGACTGTTATTTTAGCAATTCTGTAGGAGAAAAACAAGCATGGCCCCAAAGCGCTGGGCAATCTTTGCACTGCAACAGGAACAAAACATGTTTGCAGGATCGCAGCTGGGTCAGCCTCTGCTTTTCCACTGGGCAGATGGGCTCATATTATTTCATTCTGATTTTTATCAGTTTATTTTATTATCATTTCTATTATTATCCCATAATATTTTACACACCAGTGATTATTGATATATTTATTATATGTCAAAACCCTATCTTACAAAACACAAAAATGACAAATGCCTAAAACAAATTTATTGACCAAATTAAAAAGCAGCAAAACCCCACAAATGAGTTCAGAATGGAATTCACCGCAGAGTGCGTAGGTTGTGGGTGCTTGGGCGCCTCACACAGTGGCGGTGCTTTTCGAAGGACTCCTGTGGGGAGCCTCTGCCTCACCCGCCTCCCCATCCACTGCCTGTCTCTGCTTAACACTGCACACTCTCTGCCCTTTTATAGGCCTCTGAGCCTTTGCGCACAGATCCTCTACTGTCAGAGTTTTCTTTTTAGTCCTCCAGGCTATCCGTCTCGAGGAGGGGTCATACAACATTCAACTCAGCCATTCATTTAGCAGGCCTAGCAGCTTACCAAAGAGAATAAGAGGCAAGTTTAAAGAGTGGGGAGTACTCGTCAAAACAGTAAAATGGTCATTCCCATCACCCCCAAGCCAGCTCTCTGAGCAGACACTACCTGCTCATGCTTTTGGTGAAAAGAGTAAAGAAAAATTCTTTTGTCTCTTCTTCAGACAGTTCACCCTCCTTCCATCTGTTTTGGGGGTAGGGCGGGGAATGGGAATGGGAATAAAAATACAGAGGGACAGAAAGTTCTGGAACTCTTTTGCCTTTTCCCCTGGCTCTGAATTGTTTCTTAGGGAAACAGTATCTGTGAGATACTGATCTGTGAGCCTCTTGGTCTTGCAAGGGTTGGCTGCCCTTAAAATATGCCCCCACTAGTTCATGCATTTGTGGGCATATTTTGAGGTTTTATCACTATGCTACTGGACACACCTTGGAAGTCCAGAGAGCCACACTCGTACATATCAGCTAATCTATAGCAGTGGTTCTCAGTGTGTTGCGACCCAGTTCGTGTAAAGGGTCCCCCGTCCTTTTATGGGGCAGGGCAGCGACGTGATCCTCAGGATCGTGTCATTAATGGGGTAGAATGGGGGTGCTTTTACGTAGAGGTCATTGTAGGAGATGCAGGGAGTCCTGCGCATCCCTCCGCAGGGCTTCTGATGCTTAGAACATTGAAAAAACTGGGCAGAAAGCACTTCCTCTTTGCATTCACAACTAGCAAGTGCTTTGTGCCCACTTTTTCAACATTCTAAGTGTCAGGAAGCCCTGCAGAGGACTGCGCAGAGCTCCCTGCACCTCCTGCAACATCCTGCAGCCACCTCTAGGTAAAAGCACCCTCCCTCCACCCCCGTTAGCGATGTGATCCTGAGGATCACATCACTGCCCTCACTCTATCCCCCGCAAAGACTTACCCCAGGAGTAAGTTTGAGAACCACTGTCCTAAAGGGTAAGAGCCTCTGATCCAAATCAGAAGATGTACATATGCAACTATGATCTGGAAATTGTATTTCTTATGAAACCTTAACCAAGCGTCCGCTCCTATGTGTATGTTTTATTGGTAGCAACTGACCTAGGTGCTGGAATGTTCTTTTACCATAGGAAGGGGGCCTTTCGCTGATTACTCTGCTACTTCCCCCTCTTCCTTCCCATTGTTTACAAGCTAAACCAGCCATTTTCAACCACTGTGCTGTGGCACACTGGTGTGCTGCAAGTGGTCCACAAGTGTGCCACAGGAATTTGGGGGAATTAATAGGGCCAGTGGGAGATGTGAGCCCCCACTGGCAGCATGGTGTGCCTTGTCAATTGTCAGAAACCTGGTGGTGTGCCTTGACCATTTTAGTGCCTTGTCAGTGTGCTGTGAGATGGAAAAGGTTGAAAATCACTGAGCTAAACAAACAGTTGAGAAAGAAAAAGGATTGTTGAATGATTCCATCAAGAAGAGCAGAGACTATTAGTCAAGGCATCTAAAGGTAACTTATTGAAAGAGACAGAAAGTCAACTACCAAAAGGTTGTGGTTCAAACAAGCCTAGAAAACTGTACCCCTGCTAACTGGGTAAGAGGCACTTTTTCAAGTGGGTGTTCCTCTTTCTAGCAGGAGAAGAGTAACTGGCCCTCCTCACCCCAGCACTGTCTTTTCTAGTGGCTAACTGCTGGTGTCCTTTTGCATTTTGTTAGATTGTGAGCCCTTTTGGGACAGGGAGCCGTTAGTCATTTGATTTTTCTTTGTAAACCGCTTTGTGAACTTTTTGTTGAAAAGTGGTATATAAATACAGTTGTTAATAATAATAATAATAATAATAATAATAATAATAATAATAATAATAGTAAAGAAAAAGAACTCCTTGACAACAAGATTGATATAAGAAAACAAAACACCTGGAAATGTCTTCAGAACGGAAACTTGAGGAAAGAAACAGAAGTTCTCATCCGAGCTGCACAGGAACAGGTACTTGAAACAAAGAAGGATACTTGCTTATAGGCTGTGTTGAATATAATAAATAATATACAATGAGTATTTCTTTCTTTTCTTAAAGCTTCTGAATAAAGAAGAAAATACAGAAATGATATTCTCCTGATCCTCAGGATCTCTGTTTTCTGGGAGTCCACCATCCCACCAAACAACTGTGTTGAATACTAGCGTGCCATGCAGGAGGTTCTGTGGTGGCTGCCTAATAGTTCCAGGCTAGCCTGTTGAAGGTTTTGAGTTCAAATCCTCCCTGCCTCATTTCTTCCAAAGTGGCGAGGGAGGCTTGTACCTTCAGATGTTTTTTGGCAACCCAGCCACTCCATCCCCATGTGGCCTGGTACTGGAACAGCAAGTGGATCAGAACAGGTAGGCAAGGCTTGGGGCAGTTGCTGAGTGTTGGAGGCAACAGGCTATAAACATAAGAACAGCCCTGCTGGATCAGGCCATAGGCCCATCTATCCAGCTTCCTGTATCTCACAGCGGCCCACCAAATGCCCCAGGGAGCACACCAGATAACAAGAGACCTGCATCCTGTTGCCCTCTCTTGCATCTGACATAGCCCATTTCTAAAATCAGGAGGTTGCACATACACATCATGGCTTGTAACCCGTAGTGGATTTTTACTCCAGAAACTTGTTCAATCCCCTTTCAAAGGCATCCAGGCCAGATGCTGTCACCACATCCTGTGCCAAGGAGTTCCACAGACCAACCACACACTGAGTAAAGAAACTTGAGGAAACCCGTTGTGCTCTGGATATGCAAGGCTAGAATGCCACCCTTGAAGCCTCCTTTTCCTGCTCAGGTGTGAAGTGAAGCATGCACCTGCCTGATGAGCCTGCCAGGGGCTCTGAGGTTATGACAATGAGCTTTAAACATGGCCTCGTCACAAAGTGGCAGAGTGGAGAAGACTACGTATCCATTGTGGGCTGCACAACTAGGTTTGAATTTCACCTTTACCTTTGGTGGTCTTTTGAGCCAGCATTCAAGCACGCCTTCTAAAAGTAGGAAGATCATGGGACATGGCAGGGTGGGGTGAGGTGATTGAGTGGTGAAGGTGATGGTTTTGAAATCTGTTTTGTTCTGCATCTGTGGGTTTGAAACCAACCCTCACTATCCTTTTGGGCTTCAGGCGAGAGTCCCAGGGACACATGGGCCTGACTTGGGCATGGTAGGCAGGTCAGGAGAGGCTGGTGGACAGCAGGGCTGGTTTGCAGTGGGGCATTGGAGGCAACTGACTAGAAATCCATTTGAGCACATGAGCTGAAATCCCATCCTCCTCATCCACTTTTTCTCAGGTTTGAGGTGAAATGTGTGCCTTTCTTGTGAGCCCAGCAAGGGCTGTTCAGCTATGGGGATATGACTTTGTCACGACAAGGTGGCCGAGAGGTAAAGGTGATGGACTTGAAATCCATTGTGCTCTGCACGCGTGGGTTCGAATCCCACCCTTGTCGTTTTTTGGGGCCTCACTTGGATGGCTCTGAGGGAGGAAGTGGGCCAGAATGAAGGCTCCTTTCACGCCATGTAGCCTTTTCCCAGCATGCTTTGATAAAATTTGCATGCTGCCGCCAAAGCCCCACACCTACCATTCCTGATGGCAAGGTGGAAGACCCTTGGAGATGAGTCCATTTAAATGCCCCCCAGAAGGGCTAAACAGTGCGCTTGCTCCAGTTACTCATATGCTAAAATTAGAACAATACAGAGAAGATTAGCATGGTCCCTGCGCAAGGATGACATGCAACTTTGTGAAGCATTCTATCCTTTCTGCTTTGTCTCTCCCACTGTTTTCCAGGAGGACAGCCAGCCTGCTGAGACTAATGTGCTATGCTGAGGACGCTTTGCCAGAGATTCTATAGCAGCTGCCTAGTGCTTCCAGGCTGGCATGCTGAAGGTCCTGAGTTCAAATCTCCTCTCCCAGAAAGGAGGACGAGACTGTACCTTTCAGAAACGTTTTTGCAGCCCAACCCAACCTCCTCTTCCCTGGGTGCCTAGGGATCCATGGGCCTGGCTGAGTCACGGCAGGCAGGTCAGGAGAGGCTGGTGGGCAGTCAGGGCTGGACGCAGTAACCAAGCACTGGAGGCAATGGGCGAGAAACCCATTGCGCTCTGCATGCACAGGCTCAAATTCCACCCTGGCCCCACATTTTATCGATGGGGTGTGAGGTGGAGCATGTGCCTGCCTGATGAGCCCAGTAGGGCTGTGAGGCAGTGGTGGCAGGCCTTTGGTAAGAATGTGTGACAAGGTGACCGAGTGCTGAAGGTGATGGACTAGAAATCCGCTGTGCTGTGCATGTGTGGGTTTGAATCCCACCCTTGTTGGCCTTTTGGGTGGTGTTCAGGCACACCATCCTGAGCTGGGGAGGCATCAGGAGTGATGAAAGTGATGGGTTTGAAATCTTCTGTGTTCTGCACACATGGGTTCAAATCCCAACCCTGTCATCCTTTTGCGAGAGGCAGTGGACCAGAACAGAGACTCCTCCCATCCCACCTGCTGCCTTTTCCTGTCATGCTGTGCTGAAATATGCATGCTGCTACCAGATCCTCATCCACCATTCCCCCCACTTGCGTCAAAACGGAAGGGCCTTGGCTTGTGTTCTCTCTGGTGATACATTTGCTAACATGGGAACAAAACAGACAGGATTACACAACTGCACAATGGCGACATGCAACTTTGTGAAGCATCCCACCTTGTGTGCTCTTTCTCTCCCACTGTTTTCCAGGAGGGCCACCAGTCTGCTGATTGTACTGAGAGACAAGTGGCCCAATGGTCAAGGTAGTGGACTAGAAATCTGTTGTGCTGTGCATGAGTGGGTTTGAATCCCAGCTTTGTCACCTCACTTCTGCCATCTCTCTGGGATACACCCAAGCAGAGGATTCAGGCCAACATCCTTATGAAGATTTGGATGTGCCCAGTGACTGGGCTGCCAGCACTATCTGGTGAGCGCTGGGGTGGGATGGGATGTCAAGGTGCCTCCTATCCCGTATCATGACCCAAAGGCATTCCTCTGCAACCCCATTTCCCCCTTTTAAAAAAATTCATACACAGAGAATGTCTGCGGTATTATTGATTTGTCATGGTCCTACACGAACCAAGGGCTCTCCCATGCCCCTTGAAAGCTGCTAGACCTGAAGTGGGGGGGGGGGAATGTCAAAAAGAAAAGATGAAGTGCGCCTGTGGTTAGGCAGCTCAAGGCCCTAAGAGGAACAATGGGGCACATCTTGCAATTTGCACACACAAAGTTACAAAACTGCTTAGCCAATAATACAGCTAGGACAAAGGTTCGTGCACCTCCTATGTGACCAGCTCAGGCAGAGAGCATGATAGAAAAGTACTGAGTGAAGAGTGTTGCTTTATGTAAACTGGTGGTACTTTGTGATTTTGAGTGTTACGTAGTGCTGCTTTGCAGGGATGGGAAAGTCCAGTGCGACTTGACTCGAGTTGAGTCTAGAGTCACCGCCCCCCTGTGTCTCACCTTAAAAGCAAGTCATAACGGGGCACTTTCCAAGTCACCCTTTCACGACTCGATAGGACTCGAGTCACCCCGCCCCCTTTACAAAGCCCGCCATGGAAAAAAACAGGGTTGCTGCCAGTGTGTGTGTGTGTGTGTGTGTGTGTGTGTGTGTGTGTGAGAGAGAGAGAGAGAGAGAGAGTTATCCCTTAATCATAGAATCATAGAGTTGGAAGGGGTCTAATAGGTCATCTAGTCCAACCCCCTGCCTTAGGCAGGAAATTCTCTTAGAGCATCTCCAATAGGTGCTCATTGAGCCTCTGCTTGAATATCTCCAGTGAGGGAGAGTCCAGAGTCCACCACCTCTCAGCAATCTGTTCCACTGCCAAACCTTCCTGTCAGGCATTTTTTCCTGATATCTAATCGAAATCTCTCTTGCAGTTTGTACCCTTTGGTTCTAGTTCTACTTTCAGAGACAGCTGAGAATAAATTATGCCCTTCTTCCACATGACAGCCCTTTAGGTATTTGAAGACAGCTATCATATCCCCCCTCAGCCTTCTCTTCTCCAGGCTGAACATGCCAAGTTCCCTCAACCTTTCCTCGTAGGGCTTGTCCTCCAGCCCCCGATCATCCTTGTCACTCTCCTCTGAACCTGCTCCAGTTTGGCCACATCTTTCTTAAAGTGGGGTGCCCAGAACTGGACAGAATACTCCAGGTGAGGTCTAACCAGTGCAGAGTAAAGCGGAACCACAACTTCTCATGACTTGGAAGCTACGGTTCTGTTAATGCAGGCTAAAATTCCATTGGCCTTCTTTGCAGCCGCATCACACTGCTGACTCATGTTCATTCTGTGATCCAGCGCAACTCCAAGATCCCGCTCACCTGTAGTGCTGCCAAGCCATGTATCTCCCATTTTATACCTGCACCTTTGGTTGTTTTTGCCCAATTGCAGAACTTTGCATTTTTCCCTGTTGAACTTCATCTTATTCATTTCAGCCAGTATTCCATTTTTTTCTACGAGGTCTTCCTTCCTGTCTTCTTTTGTGTTTGCTACTCCTCCCAGTTTGGTGTCCTCCTCGCAAATTTGATGAGCCTCCCTTGTATCCCCTCATCCAAGTCATTGATGAAGATATTAAAGAGAACCGGGCCCAAGACAGAGCCTTGGGGTACCCCACTCAAAACCACCCTCCAGGTTGACGCGGAACCATTGACAAACACCCTCTGTGTACGGCCATCCAACCAGTTGCGAATCCATCTAACAATTGTATCGTCAAACCCATATTTTACCAACTTGCTGATTAGGATGTCATGTGGGACCTTGTCAAATGCTTTACTGGAGTCAAGATATATTACATCTACCGCATTCCCACAGTCCAGTAAGCTAGTAACCCGATCAAAAAAGGAGATGAGATTTGTCTAGCAAGATTTATATTTGACAAATCCATGTTGGGTTCTATTGATCACTGAGTTGTGTAGATGTGTGCAAACTGTGTGTAATACTCCTCTGCTGCCCCTGCCCATCTGAAAACAGGGCAGGAGGGGGTGGAATGGACTGTTAGAGAGCGGGGACAGAAGCGGCAAGAGGGAGGAGGGTCACATGCAGCAGCTGCCTTACCAGGACACCCAATCCATTGTAAATCTACTCGGAAATAGTCCCATCACAGCAAGTCATTCAGTGAGGGTTTCCCCTCCCAAGTAACAACAGAGCCCAGAGAAGCCATGAGGTTGGAAAGTGTGATTGCTACGAACTGCCTCCCCTTGCTTCGCCATCTCCTTTTTCCCCCTCCAGCGAAGCGTAAGGCAAGAATCCATTGGGGCCCCTCCTCCTGCCTTCCCTCAGCCAAAGAAACTATCAGATGCCCATCCTTTGTCCAATGATCAATGGTTCCTTCCTTCCTATTAGAGATGGACACTTCCCTGCTGCTCGACCGGTCTGCCCTAATCCACTGCTACCAAGAAGCCCCTGTAGCTGGAGCGGAACCTTCTTGCACTTTCTTGGTGGTTTCCCCAATATTCATTGTCCCATCTGCTTTGCCCCTCCTTTTTAATAAGTCCAACAGTCATTTTTCCTATGCCAACAAGCTTTTATTTATTTCATAAACCTATATCCCAAACTACTAGCATTGCTTTCAGGGTGACTACAAACAAGAAGTAATCACAATTAATACAATGAAACCAAAAAATGGGCTGTTGAAAGGAAAAGTTCAGGTGCCTGTACGTTGACCTTATGTTTTATTATTTATTCATTCAGCATCTTTGAGTGCTTTATAAATCATAAATGGAAGATGGGCCCTTCTCACAGGCTTACCATATAGAGAGCCATGATAATCTCAGATATTACTGTTTATCCCATCATTTAATTATCTACAATTTTTGATTTTGCTTCTCCTGGGCTTTGAAATTACACTTAAGTTCAGACAGTTCAATTACACTCAGTGGCATCACTAGAGTTGGTGTCACCCAGTGCAGTGTCACCCCAAGCACCACATTGGGAAGCCTGGCAGGCCTGGGCTCCTCTGCTGTGGCTGATGATGGGGGGGAGCACCTCAGCCATGGGTACAGCTGCCATGTCTGGGGGAGGAGCCTCATTCCGCCCCCAGATGGGTAGACCTGGCCCCATGGAAACTCCCCAAAAGGGGAAGAAGTTATACTATGTGATAAATGTTACTGAATTTGACTCCTGCATATTAATTAGGTGTGTTTGTGCCCCAGTATGTTCCATAGCTGGTTACCTGTTACTGAAGGGCTTCATAGTGGATTACAAAGCTAGTCACAAGCTGCACCTGCTGAAAATCTCTCCTGTACGCAATTTCTAAAGGTTTAGGAGCCCTAAAGTTGAAAGGTTGGCCACCCCTGCCATAAACAATATGCCAAAGTTTCCTTTTTTATTGGGGGGGGGGGCAGTGAATGCAAACAATTCCAGGAATGCAGCTGCCTTAAAACAGTGCGCTTTGTCCTATTGGTGCATGAAATGGGGTGACCGTAACAATCTGATAAAAGGTCAGAGAACCAGTTTCATCTCTCTAATTTCCACAGAAAAAGATTTCAGAAAATTGGCAAGGGCAGTTTTTTTGAGATTCCACTTCTGGCCAGTGGTGTGCAAAAGCACCCATGCTAAAGCACTGCATAATGGTGTCACCTGGTGTGGTCCCGCAATGGAAATGCGCAAGATCCCTCGAGGAGACAGAGTGTGGCATCCACAGTGGCCCCTTGCTCTGGCAGGCAAGCATGAGGTTAACCCCAGGGCTCTAACTAGCAGTGGGTCTGCTGCACAGCTGCAGCCACAAGAGGCAACCAGGTCATGGAAGGATAAAAGCAGCACCTGATGAAGGGCGAGTTTGGTGGATAGTAGAAGGGGGAAAGTTGAAGGAAGGCAACTGAACTGAAGGATTAATGGACTGAGGAACTAATGGCTTATGGACGACTGGAACTGCTGATGGACTAACTGACTCAGGGTGCAGTGCTGACCTTGACTTGCGCCAGCGCAAGTTTGCGCCTCCTTGGGAGGAAGCTGAGCCGGCACTCAGAGAAGCGCTGGCCTGGGGAGGCTGACGGAAGCCTCAGTGCCGGCTTCCTCCAAGCACCTTGCGTCAGCATGGCTGCGCCGATGCAAGGCTCTGAGGTAGGCAGGGGGGCTGGGAGGAGGCAGAAGGGAGGTGTTCCTGGGCAGGGGGAGGGCGGGCGGTGGTTGGCCCTGGGGAGTGGTGCAGGGCTGGGATGCAGCAGTTATCCAGCGGTTTCAAGCCACCCTGCTCTCCTCGGATTTGCGCCACCTCCAGAGGTGGCACAAATCTGAGAAGACCCATAGGGGCCAGCGGCCCTTACCCAGAGGTAAGGGGAAATATTTCCCCTTGCCTCTGGCTGAGCCGCTTATGGCCCCTAACCTGCGCTGGATACAGCGCAAGCCTCTTGGCTTGCCTGCTCCAGCGCAGGACAGCGCAGCACCCTAAAGGACAGATGGGTGAATGGACTTTGGAGACTGCTGGAGACACTGGAGATTGGTATGTGGCTGCCATGCCCAAGACCTACTGAGGACCAAGGTGTTGCTGTAGTGGCTAGAGAAGCTGCTAGTAGGAGAGAGGAGGAAGGAGGACCTCTGCAGGTTGAACAAGTGAGCTACCCTGGTGGTGGGGTTCAGCAGTGCTGCAGTGCAGAACTAGGGTCATGGCTGGGGAAAGAAGGGGAGTTAATTAGCTTAAAGTGGACATAGGTTCTCTAAGCAAAGCTTGGACTGGGAATTTGGCAAAACAGGTCTGCCTCCCAGTAGGGATACTCCTAATTAGACTGTCTGGTTTTTTCGAACCTCTTACTCTAAAGTAAATGAATGAGAGAATAAAAATTACAAAACTGGCCCTAAAGATGTACTATAGAAAAATAGGGAAATTTTGTTTAAATGTCAGTCGTGGACAACCTGAATTGGCAGGGGATTGGACGTTATCTGGAAGGTACCTTCGAATGCTCTGATTCTATAATTCTGTGACGAATTCGTTAATTTAAAAAATAACAGCTAATCACTTGAACTCCCAAATAATTCTGTGGGTTTCCTTGTACAGAATAATTGGATAGGAAATTGTGCTTGATTATTGAATCAATTCATTACTGAAATAGGACTAGCAAGGAAATTTCCAGAGTGCTTTATTGCCTAACGTTTTTCCTTATGAGATGATCTCTGCTATTGAGATCGGGTCTCAGAAGAATAATGTAGCATTTGGGGAGAAAGATACAACCCAGGAGACCAGCACTGGAGGTCAAGATGGAGAAGACCTCCACGGCCACCATGGACTTCCCCTTGGTGCTCAGGTAGGTTGGGACAAAAGAGACCCAAACACTGCAAAACACCAGCATGCTGAAGGTGATAAACTTGGCTTCATTAAAACTGTCAGGCAATTTCCTAGCTAGGAAGGCCACTGTGAAACTCATGAGGGCCAGGAAGCCCATATAACCCAGCACAGTGTAAAACATGGTGACTGAACCTTCATGACATTCCACTATGATCTCTCCAGCCAGAGACTGGAAGTCCAGGTTTGGGAAAGGGGGAGATGTTGTCAGCCAGATTCCACAGATAACAGCTTGAATAAGGGGACAGAGCAGGACAATGGAATTTGTCAGTTGTCTCCCCAATATTTTTCTTGCAAAGTTTCCTGGCTTGGTGGCCATGAAGGCCAGAACCACTGTGACGGTTTTTGCCAAAATGGATGAAACAGCAGCAGAGAAGACGATGCCAAAAGCAGCTTGTCGTAGGAAACAGGTGACCTTGCCAGGTTGTCCGATGAAGAGGAAGGAGCAGAGGAAGCAGAGCAGGAGGGAGATGAGAAGGACATAGGTGAGGTCTCGGTTGTTGGCTTTGACAACTGGAGTGTTGCGGTATTTAATGAAGGTTGCCAGCACTAGAGATGTGATCAGAGAAAGTAAGAGAGCAAGAGAAGCCAATATGAACCCCAAAGTGTCTTGATAGGATAGGAAGCTAATATTCTTGGGTATACACTCATCTTTGCTCATCTTTGGTTGTTGATCTTCTGGGCATTGATCACAATGAACTGCATCTGGAATGAGGAACCGTGACTGAAGTATCAGTGATACTGTATCACTAAAGATGTCCCGAATGTTAATTGGTGCTGGCGACTTCACATAGCAGGATGTGATCTTTATCCCACTTTACAAAGCCAACTGCTTTCACTATCCCTAGCCGCTTCTGCTGCTCCAATCAGATGGAATTCAGCTCTTCCTCCTACATGACTACATTTCCTTTTAGCCTACTTCGCATTATTACTGTGCATTGTTCTGGGGGAACTTGCCTGTTTGGTTAGAAATTGTCCCTTCTGGACAAGCAACACATTCGTAGCAGCAAACTGCTTTCCCTTCTATGACTTTTCTGCTCTGCCCTGGAAGGCAGCGCTCCACACATCGAGAAAAGGGCAGGGTCTGAAAGGGAAAACAGTGATCAGCGAGACAGATTGCAGAGCTTTTGGGCTTGACCAGAATCACTATGTTGAACAAGATACAGGCCCAAATCCTAACTCACTTTCCAGCACTGGCATAGCAGCTCCAATGGGACGTGTGCAGCATCCTACAGTTGGGGGCACTCACGGAGGCATCCTCAAAATAAGGGAATTTTTGTTTCCTTAACTAGGAGCTGCATTGCCCTTATGTCGGTGTTGGAAAGTGGGTTAGGATTGTGTCCTAAGTATTGCATGAATGGAACAGACTGCAATTTCCTTAGTTTCCCTCATGAACTTGGAAGCTGCACCTCATTAGCCCACATGATGGCTTCAGGATTAATGATGAAATCTGAATCTGGGGAAGTTTCTGGATCCATCCAACCAACCTTCCGTCGAACCATAGATTTATTGGGAAAGATGGCCCAGTTCAGAATATCAAATCCGGCAAATTTCATCTGTCTTTCTGAAAAAGACACTTCCTCTCTGGCGCTGTTGTTAAAGTGGATGTTTCTCAAAAAGGCATGGATCTGAAATGACATATTTGAGAAAGTGGCATGAGAAGGCAAAAATGGCTGCCCTCGAGATTTAAAAGAGCATCCTTTGGAACCTGCAGTTTTCTGTATCTCTGGAGTGAAGCAGAGCAAAGGTGGAGCAATCTTGAAGTTTGTCGTTAGAGGCTGCAGCATTTGACAACCAGTGGTGGACCTGGGGCAGGGCAAGGGCAGCAAAAGCCCCTGATGCGAGGCCAGGCTGGCTAGAGGGGGGTGCCACCACAATTCACCACCCCCCGGGCTCCCGAGGTGCCTTGCAGGCTTTTTTGGGGTGCTCAGAGCTGCTGGGCAGGCATGCTGTGGCTGCGGCTTTCCTTCCTTCCTCACTATGTCACCAGGCAGTGAAAAGCTGCACTTGTTGAGTCTCTGCCTGTTCTGCAGCTGCAACAGGCAGGGGAGCCAGCAAAACGAACACACCTCGAAAGTAGAAAACCCAAAATTTCTGATCTTGGCCGTTTTTTGGCTTTAAAAAACTTGTGACATGGTACATGCCTGCACACCCAGAGTGTTGTCTGTGCTAGCAGTGACCTAGACAAACCCACATGAGGATTATGACCATTTTATTGTTGCTGTCTCTCTGGGACCAGCCAGCCCTGGCAGGAGGCTCTGCCAGTGACCTGGTGGTGCAGCCTGGCTCCTGGGGCCAGGGAAGAAGCACTAGGCTAGCGAGGTTGTGCCATCTGTTGTAGCTGCTGTTTGTAGCTTGTGTATGTTTGACTTGTTCATCAAAATACCCTGGGTGTAATTTCTGGCATTGGGTGACTTTGGGCCCTGCCCAATATCATTTTTTTTTTCCTGTGCCTGCCTCTACCAGTTGAGGATCACGAAGTGAGCACTCTCACCTGGCAGCTGGTGCACAACAAATCAATTAGATTTTAAGGTGCCACAAGATGCTTTGCTATAACGGTTATTGGGCATCCGTAGCATCCTTTCTTGAGCTACCCCTCAGTGTCCTTACTCTCCACAGCTGACTCCTGCTTTGCCTTCTCATTTTAACATGTTTACCTCCTGCAGCTGCCATGTACTTAGGTGCCAACTTCTGTGTTAAATCACATAGTTTGCAAATAATAAATTTAATTAATTAAACCGTGAGGAGGCACCAAAATTTTAGGTTACCCCAGGTGACAAATGGCCTAGGTACACCACAGTGGTAACATCCAGGTATGCTATTTTCTTTCGTTATTAGTGGGGCCATCATGTTTTTAGTGAATTCATGAATATATAGAACAGTGTTTCCCAATCTGTGGGTTGTGACACACCAGTGGTTTGCAACTTGATTGTTGGTGGGTCACAAAACTGGCAAGCTGATTGCTGACAAGGAAAACATATTGAGCCCTATGGAAAGTGAGATTGAGACACACATCCATGTTTACTTGTGAGTTGGCGACCATGCCCCTTTCCACTTTGAAGTGCAGGCTGAGAGGAACGCAGTTCCACCAGAATGGTCCCCATCTGATGAAAGAAGACCTCAAAAAACACTCAAGAAGGAAGTCCCCCACATGCTGACAAGAAAAATGTATGGAGCCCTAAGGGAAGTGAAACTGAGTCACACGTGCCATTTACTCATGAATAGGCAAACATGCCTTGGCGCCTATCAAAGGCCAGGCAAAGGGGGAACTCAAGGCCACTAGAATGGTCCTGATCTGATGAACGTGGAGTTCAAGAAATGCTCCAGAAGCTGCCCCCCCACACACTGCCATGGAATAAAGGATTAAAAACAGAGGCTTGAGCAGCTGGTAAGATGAAATTGGTTTTTTGAAAAAGACTTTAAGCTAGGTGGGTCCCAATACAGTGTTGTTTTTAAAAATGAGTCCTGGTGCTAATAGTTCCCTGATGGTTCCCTCTATCTATACTAGAAATTGCAGTATAGAGGAACCTATGCAGAGACTGCCAAGGTAATGCGAAAAGTAGGAGAAAATGAAAAATGTACACAGCCTTTTGATCCTAATGTTTCCCATTGAGTAAGTTCATTAAAAGTAGGCATCAAATCATCTCATCAAATCATTGCGACCAGTTTAAACAATTCAATTACATGCCAAAAAGAGTTGTGAGTCTGAGGGAGGACTTTACCTGCCAAGGCTTCATATTCAGAAGCACAGAATTCTTGGCATCCTGTGTCACTACACGTTTTGGTCTCGACAAGTATACAGCATGCAATGCGCGTGCAACAGAATACACTGCATTGTAGATGCTATAGCTGTGGCCAGTCATGCTCAGTTCAAACACAAAGGCTGGCAGGTTCTCCAAGTTCTCATTCCCAGTACAGTTTCTCCTGCCATCTTCAGAAGGCAGACCTGATTTCAGAAACTCACAATTAAATGCGACTTCCCACCAGTCAGGGAGAAAGACATCTCCTTGAGGTTGGTATGGATCTAAAGCCCAAAGAAAATGGTTGAATCCTGGAACATCACTTGTGTGGACTGTGAAGGACAAAGCATGAAAGGACTTTACCACCCACCACTGAGGCTGGAATCCCTCTGCAGCAAATTCCCACCCAGATGTCAGGATCCAGACCACCCCAAATGAGGTGTTTGTTTGTTCTTCAAACAAAGTCAGTGATGCTATGACGTTTTGTACGACACTGGAGTCCCCAGAGAGAATCACCACATGGACTTGACTCATTGCAACAGTCCAAAGTTGATTGTACCGTTCGTCTGTAAGCACATACCATATCATTAATTCAGGCAAAGCCCTCTTCGTAAAGTTCACACAGATGTCGTTGTGGGTAAGCATTGGTGTCAGGGTCCGGATGAAATTATCCCCATTCTCATCATCTGAGACAATGATCCCTATCCAGTTCCAGTGAAAATGCAAAAATAGCTGGACTAACCCAGTGCACTGCAGGGTGTCTTTTGGATCAATTTGATAGAAAGTGGGAGATCTGATAGTGTCACTCAGAATAGGATCTGATGACCTGAAACCTAGCTGAAGGATGGAAATGGACAGCAGGTTAAAACTCATTCAGCTCAAAAACAAACTTTCCATTAGTGCTGTGCCCCGTTTACTAAGCCCAATTTACTAAGCTCACAGTGGAGCGAGATAAATTATTGATGAGAGTTTGGCTACATGTGCACATCTAAGTGATACCAAGCTCAGCTCTTAGCCTCTGAAGACATTTTGAAAGATCTTTTGCAAAAGACACAGCTGGCATGGAAATGGTGTTGGGAGTGGTCATTGGCACTATCCAGTGTGTGCTTGTGACTACTGAGAAATTACACTTCATATTGTAATTAAAATAGCAATAGGTCCACTACATTGGGGGCAGAATGGCATTTTCCCAATGATGAAATATTGCATTCTAAATGCTTGGAAAATGTTACAACATTTCAAGAGATGAACTACCTTGAAAGAAGAGATTGTACCCTTTAAACAATAAGTGATAACTACCCACTAATTCCTTGACTAAAATTATCTAAATGTGTTTATCAAAACCTCCAGTATTTTTTTCCATAGTCCAATGTTTGGAATTCCCATGACTGGATCTAGGGACTAAGGGAAACTTCTGTTTGGAAATTGGAGGAGAGAAAAGTGCCATAGAGACATGTGTTTCTGCTGCAGACGTATCCTGAGCTATTAAGTTCCATAGTCCCACCTGTGGGATCTTGAAGATGTCCAAGATGGATGCCATCTGCCTGGAGATTTTGGAATCGAGACCCCCAACAATGGACAGCAACTTGTCCTGCTTGTCACATTTATAGTTAGGAATGATCTGCTTTCGTGAGGAAAGGAGAGACAAACTGTGCTTGTAAGTCTTTCCTGCATGATAGTTGTCCTCGTAGATACGTAACCCCAGGGTTAGGTTGGGTAGGACCACTGGATCCTTGTTCAGCTCATAGATGGCAAATGATAAAGCCAGGATATACTGGTAATTCTTCAGAACAGGTCTGCAATGATAATTACATTGGTGAAGTGGGCAGGGTGACTGACAGTAGTAACATCCATCTGGTTCAACTCATTTAAACAGAGGCAGAACCCTCTGGCTGATCCAAAACATCTTTGCATTGATTAACCAAGAAATTCAGATCATTGTCTATTAAGTAATAAAGCATACACACACTGAAAATATTTTATCAAAAACAAGACTGCTTAGGTGAGGAGAAAAATGTAAGTCCAATGTGAGTTACAATTTGAGTTCAATTCCCCCTCCCACCGATGCAACGTCACCGATGCAACGTCTCCTCCAGGTAAGCCTTCGCAGCATGGAGGGTGTACTCTGACCTGCACTAACAGATTTGCTGTTGCAGGTCCATGTGGACCTGTACTGTGGGATTGGGTTTAGGAAGGGGGCTAGAATTTGGCAGCCGCCACCTAACCAAACATGATTGGGTTTGGTTAGGCGGCATCAAAGCCGCCTTGGGTGCCCTTCGGGGAGAAAGGCGGAATACAAATCTAATAAATAAATAAATAAATGATCACCAAGTTCAGCATGTAGAAGGCCATGTTTCATCAAAAAGTTTGTTATTATAGATTCTCTAATCCTAGAGAGAAGGTCCATTCCATTCAACTCTGTTGTCCATAATACAACATTTGAATTACTTTTAACCAAAGACACTTTTTGCTGGCATCCTTCAGTCTCAGAAGACTATGGTATCGCACTCTGAATAGTGTTCTGGAACAGAGTGTCCTCTCCAGTGCGCGAAGCCTGGGTAAAGTAGATATGGAGGATAGACTGTTACCCATGCAGCAAATCCCCCCTCTCCACATAGCTGGAATGGTCCAATGGAAAGGCAGAAGCCAATATGGTTGGTTCCAGCAGCGTCGCAGGAGTTGCCAGAACGTAACTGTGTTTAGCCATGAACTGCCTCAGGGACTCCGGCTCCGGATTTTGCCTCGAGGTTGACTCCTGAAGCCTTTTCCATAACTGGATGTAGCCACAAGGCAGTGGAGGTTTGGGATCAGAGTTTTCCTTCTCTCAGATGAGCTGCCTTCCTAGGCTAATGAGTCCCACCTACCTGGTGGCTGTTTAGTCGCCTCTTACGACAAGTACGGCCAATCTGAGGGCCGATTCTTATCCCCAGCCTCCAGGGGAAACCAAAGACAAGCATGCTTTGATTTAACAACCAAACAGCAACAGAAATTCTGTCTAGTTTTATTGGAATGGTTGAATTTTCATTTAATATCAGCGGGTCATTTGGGCATATGTGTTAAACAGCATGAGAAACCAGATCCATGATGAAACAGGGGATCGGAAATAAGGGCTTCTGAGATTCCTGGCTCATTTTGAACATTTTGTTTCAGGTCGTTGATTCTGATAATTTAATTTTATCTTGAATCATATTGACAGGTACTGAGCAAAGAAATGTGAAAGCTGTTTGAATATGGAAGGTAAAAATATTACACAGTGCATGGTCAGAAATAGTTTGTAGCATGGAGAGCATATTTGGTTGCCCATAGATAATATTTTAATAATGTGGATGCTAATGGGGAAGGGGAGGAAGGGTATAAATATTTTAATCAATCCAGACAGGAGTTGCTCTGATGTTCTTGGGAGAGAAATGTAACAGATTTTTCCTGCTGCCTACATTACACCTCTGACACCAGTTGTTTAACCAATGTAAGTGATAACACAATAAGATTTGGATGGACAGTGTCTTTCTTTTGTCCCTTATGAGACTTAAACCTACATTTAGAGTTACTCCTAAGTATTTTCTGCTTCAGTCAAGTGAGGTCCAATCTGCAAAGCATTGGTATGGAAAAAGAGTTGTTTTTTTTAATTTATTTGACCCATAAACACACACTAGCATCCCTGGGATCCAGTTATATGGAAGTTCCCTAGGACCCCATTGTATGGGTGCAAACACATACATACATATCTGACAATACCGTATTATCTGAAAAAAGTACTTGAGTACTGTGTTTGGAAATTTTTAAATCACCCAGGATGAAAGCATGCACTTGTCTTTTGTTCCGGTAGAACTGCAACTCAAAATTGCCTTGCCAAACCATGTTTCCTCCAGTCTGCTAGAGGCTGCAGCTTTGAGACAACTGTACTGGTTCACTGTCATATCAAAACACTTAGGTTGGAACTAGCATTGTATCTGCACTTTATCTGGCCCATGTATTCATTTTCCATTCCATAAGAACACCCACCTAGCAGCCCAATCCTATCCACACTTTCCTGGAAGTAAGCCCCATTGACACTAATGGGACTTACTTCTGAGTAGACATGCATAGGATTGGGCTGTTAACCTTCACAGCATCTAGCACTACAATAATTCCTGTCCCATCTAAAATGATGCAGTTTCAGGAATGAGCACTGCTGTTTCTGAGGAAACACATCTGGACTGAAACCAGGGAATGAGGATCTTACCTCAAGCCAGTCCCCCAAAACAACACAGAAGCAACTTACTGAGATAAAGAGAAGTCCCATGTGAGGGGAGATTCCTTAAAGTTTGTTGGTTTCACTATAGCCAGGTGGAAGGGTAAATTCCCACCAACAATGAAGTCTCCAGGTCTATAGTAGTCATCCTGAAGATGAAAAGGCCTTGTTAAGAGGCACTTGGTCTTCAGCATGATGTGGGTAGCCTGAGGCAGGAGCAAAAACAGCAACAGCAGCCAAATCATGAGAATTAAATGGAGACCTTCCCACTTAGGTCAACAATCAAACTGTGTTGATGGAAGGAAGTTCATACAGAACCCCGTAATTCTGCCAACTGCCCAGGTGAGGGACAGGGTGTTGGATAGTTTAACAAACGTTTAGATGTCAGGGTTTCAATTGCTCATCCTAACACTGCTAGGATGGATCCAGGACATATTTATAATATCCTCAGTACTGTATAAGCATGTTTTGTCCTGATTTCTTTGTTATGAACTTTGTTGTTGGCCTCCGGAAATTCATGGAGGTTCTACAAGAATGGCTGTTATTTTCTCATTTAGCTTCGGGGAGAGAAATAATTGCGTCCCCATTTAGCTGAGCTTTCATTATAATCCCTGCAGGAAGAAAACAAGTTTGCAGAGCAACACTTGCATCATTCTTTCTACTTGTTTGCAGGGCACACAGGCAAAGACTTATTTTTATTACTATTTTAACATGTATTTGTATTCACTCTGTTGCCTTTGAAGGGAACTGAGAGCAGCTGTTGCCTCCAGTGTCAACCGGTTCTGGCCTTGGCCCCAACTGCAGCTGAAGACTTTAGATCCAAAATGGAGTCCAGGCTTGTGCCAAAACTAAGGCCTTAGCCAAGATAAGGGAGTGGGGCATGGCACATGGTCCTCCATAGTAATAGAGCAGAGATGATCACCAGATGGTTTCCATGGAATGTTCCCTGAAAGAAACTGGGCACAAACTTTATAAAAGGCAAGACAAGAGCAGAATCTGGGTGAGAAAGTTGGTCTCAGTGAATATCCCAGCAGTGGCATAGCCAAGCCAGGGCTGGGAGTGGTGAACCCCACCCAGGGTGAAGTGGTGGTTTTATGCCATCTCCATTGGGGAGGAGGGGGTGACAAGGCTCATCATAGTTGCTCAGCAAATGCCACAAAATTGGCCCACCCACCTGCCCTTGTCTCCATACATATCCAAATGGAGCTGTTTCCAGGGCTGTGGCAGTGGAAGGGGATGACCGTGCAGGTGCAGGTGCAGAAGCGATGCAATGACCCAGGGGCATCATCACATTACCCAGCCCTGGGTACCCACCCTCCCAGTTATATGACTGTGGTTCGTGCCCAAGAGAGTTTTAACAATAAAATTTAGTACATATCTCGCATTTCAAGTCTCCGGTGAGTTAATTGACGTTTTCTGCCATGCGCCTTAGAAAACCAGCCAGTTGCTACTTTTCCACAGGCTCACATGTGTGGAATTGCAACATTCCTTCCATGCTGCAGCACATACAGCTATTTTAAAGCTTTGGAAGTTACTTTCACTTCCAGAAAGTGAAGGAAGGGTCTTGTCCTTCGTGAGTTTACTCCTTTATGAACACTTTGGCCCACAAACACTTTGGCCATCACAAATAGTTGATGTATACAGTAAATACTTTAAACATGTGTTAGCCAGATCCCACCTCTATTGCTAACATTCAGTAAAGGAAGTGGAGGAAATTGAGAAAAGTCATATAGAGAAAAATATGTGTTCCGTTCTATTTTTATGGACTAAGCTCTTAAAAGCATAAAAGGAGGACACACCCATAGAAAAGCTACCTATCTGTCTAGCCATCTATCTATCTATCTGTGCAATCTCTTTTGAGATTAGGACCCCACCAGTTTCTGTGAGACAGGCAATCTCAGTGGGAATGACGTGAGAGGACAAATAGTCTATGACAGCTGGAAAGTGAGTTATGCCAGAGGAATGCTGGACTGGGCCAAAATTGTGGTGCTGGGTCTGTGAGCCATAACGTGTGCTTGTGGGAGTCAGTGCCAGCCCAGCACTGAATCAGGCTTGGTGTGAGCCCGCACTGGGCCAGTGCAAGTTGGAAGAGAGCCGGCTGCCACCTGGCACTCTGTGCAAACACTGGGCAGCAAAGAGGTGAGTGAGGGCGTGTGGGGATGCATTCCAAGGCAGGGGAGGGTACTCTGCGCTAGCTAAATATCCAGCACAGAATCAATTAGCCTGTCATGAACAGGTTAAATCTAAGTCCAAGTCTATACCAAGTCTACTACTGTTGCACCAGATCTTTGCAGCTGTGGGAAAGTATGCAATTAGAAAGTAATGTGTTATCTGTCCTTCAGTGGCCAGGGAGGAGAGGTACCAAGGAGGGAACCAAACAGAGAGCAAGTACCTTTGCTGGCAGAGGAACTCTTACCAAGAGATGATTACCACAGCTGTGCAATTGGAGATGGGAGGGGGAAGAATTGTGGTGTGTTCCCTGTAGGGCAGAGAGTCTGGGGTACAGCCTGACCTGCTGCTTGTGTCCTGGGTCCTTTGTCCATCATGGGCTACAGGCCTCATAGGTAGCCTGGGAGCCAGCTTGTGTTTCAATGGTCTTCTGACCCAGGTGAGAGATAGTTTCGGAAGCTAGCTTTGTTATTTTAAACTGATGCATTTCATAGATATCTGTACTCTTGCAAATTGCTGCCTTAAAACCTTTAAATCTGTGTAACTCTGTTCTCTTAATAAATTAGAATTATTTTTTTTACATAGTCAGCAACTGTTACCCTACACGTGCCCAATCTTGTCTGATCTTGGAAGCTAAGCAGAGTCAGGTCTGGTTAGTACTTGGATGGGAGACCACCAGGGAATACCGGGTGCTGTAGGCTTATACCATAGTCTTTCGAGACGGAAGGTTGCCAACCAGAATTTTTTTACAAGCCTGTCTTATTTTGTCCTGGGAATAGGAGACCAAAATCCTGCCTAGCTACTTGGTCAGTCTACCAAGTAACATATGTTGCAGTTTAGTCTTGAGGGCTGGGTCCCACTGCAGAAGGGAGCCCAATGCCTGCAAGAGCTAGAGCCAAGCCTGGAGGGTCCCAGTTTCCCTGGCCTGGGACACTGGCTGATACAGGGTGATGGTGTACTGGAAATGTGCAAGATCCCTTGAGAAGATAGGGTGTGGTGTCAACAGTCCCTTGCTCTGGCAGGCAAGTGTGGGGTTAGCACCAGGCCTCAGATCATTTGAAGGCAATAGGGACCTCAGGGATAAAAGCAGCACCTGGTGAAGGGAGAGTTTGGTGGGTATTAGTAGGAGGGAAGCCTGGAGGAAGGAACAGAATGGAACAGAACAGAAGCAAAGGATTAATGGACTTAGGAACTATTGACTGATGGACTACTGGAACTGCTGATGGACTAACTGCAGGAGGGGTGAGTGCCTGGGCAGAACTAGCGCCCCCCCAGCTTTGACATAGCCCCATTGCGGGGATGCTTCCCTTACTTGGGAGAAGGGGATGAATGTCCCCTTCCCCTAAGGAGATGTCGGGCACCATTCTGGTGCTGCTGCAGCCCTGATAGCTCAGGCCTTAGTCATTCCTTAGTCAGGAGGGGCTGTTCAGGTAGTGGAATCTTCCCAAGGTCTCCTACCATGAAGACAGATGCAAAGAATTCATTTAATTTCATGAGATCTCCAAGACCCCTTTTCCTCCCTCACTGTCTAGTGGGCCAATCACCTCTCTGGCAGGTTTCCTACTTCTAAAATAATTGAAGAAGCTTTTATTATTCCCCTTTGTGTTTCTGGCCATGTATTCCTCAAAGTCTTTCTTAACCTCCTTTATCACCTTCTTACATTTCTCTTGCCAGAGTTTGTGTTTCTTTTTATTCTCCTCATTTGGGCAAGACTTCCATTTACAGAAGAAAGCTTCCTCGCCTTTTATAGCCTCGCTAACTTTGCTTGTTAGCCATGTGGGCACCCTCTTGGACTTACTCAAGCTCTTCTTCACAGTATACACTTACTGCTGAGTCTCTACTACTGTTGTTTTAAACAGCTTCCATGCACTCTGGAGAGATTGAACTCTTTTTACCTTCCCTTTCAACTTATTTCTAACTAGCCTCCTCATTTCAGGGAAGTCTGCCCTTTGGAAGTCAAGGGTTTTTGTGTCAGATTTGCTTGGCACTCTTCCCCCAACATGCATGGCAAAATGGACTGCAGTATGGTCACTGTTCCCCAACAGCTCAGTAACAGTCACATCCCTAACCAGGTCCTGAGTACCGCATGATATTAAATCTTGAGTCACCTGTCCTCTGGTGGGCTCCATGACTAGCTGCTCTAAGGCACAGACATTTAGCATTCCATCAGAATGGAAAATAGCAGCCAGCTCTTGCCAGACGCCAGAGATGAGGAAGCAGCACTGCTGCTGTCAGAAGGGACAGCATTTCACATGCTAAAAAATATTATGGGCCTGCTGCATTCCGGTGGCAAAGTGTGTTTTCCTGGGGTTGCATAATGTGACCCACCATTCTATATAGCTGGAC